>NC_139336.1:6107500-7307500 GCF_056507025.1 Lutjanus erythropterus
TCCCCAAATCCTAATATTTGTGGGATAAAATCAGGATGAGAATTCTGCAAGGAATGTTCTCCTCCTACTTTGTATTACATGTTCTCCATAATGTTTCATATTACTATTATATTATTATATCTGCATCTGACCTGAGACACACAAACACAAGGAGTCAGTGATGGACAAACTGGATCAGCAACTGTCGTTGTTGCATTTCCTCTAGAAAATGCTGATTCAGCATTCACACTAACAATGATAGCATTCACACTAATAAAAAAAAATAAAGTAAGGAAGGAAGTAAAAGAGGAGATCAAGAGGAACATGAAAGAAGACAAAAATAAAAACAGAACAGTGAATACTTACAAAATCAGATGAAGATTAAGAGGAACAGAATGTCCTGAAAGGCAAAAAGGAATGAGAACAAGCAGGAGGAAAAAAGACAGGAAGATGATAAGAGATGAAGAAAGTGATGACATGGAGGCAAATAAAGAGAAAGACAAAAGACGTGCTACAAAGATGAGTAAGAGAAGATAATCTAAAGACAGTGAAAGGTGAAAGGGAAGAGCAAGAAAAGGTAGGATTAAAGAAGAAAGATGAGCAACAAAAGAAAAACTGATGAAAAATACGTAAGTAGAAAAAGATGAACAGGAAGAGCAAGAAATCAAGGGTGGCAGAAAAATAGGAGGATGAAGAAAAAAGAGAAATGTAAAAAAGTTCAGACAGAAGATGAGAAAGAAAACGACAATGTAGCAGAAAGCGATGACATGGAAGTTAAGGAAAAGAGTTTCAAATGAAATAAAAGATGCAGATGAGATTAAGAGGGGAGGAAAAAATGGAGAAGGTACAAAAAAACAAGGGAGACGACACAGAATAAATGAGAAAAAGAAAAGAACCAATACGTAAAAGGTGAAAAGGAAAAACAACAATATTTTTTAAAAAGATAACAAGGATGAAGAAACAGTCCCAGAATGAGGATCAGAAAGTTGAGGAAGAGTTCAGCGCAATCGGGGCTTTTCATGCGCACATGTGGATCTCAGCTGGCAAGCCTCGACTTCACCGCCCGAGCGGTAAAAGCGCCTAACGAGGAGGGTAAATAAATACAGTACGTGTGATATGAATATGGAGGAGGAAAAGTGTATATGAGCGCGCTGTGGAGCAAATTAGCCCTGAGCTCGTTTTTAAAGGCTGAAAATGAGTCTGCTGGCAGCAGAGTTCAGCCAGCGGCAGCCACAGCCAAGTGTGTAATGAGGTGAGAGAGAGAGAAACACACACGCACTCAGGCAAGAGAAGAAGCTGTTCCTTACACACACACACACACACACACAGAGTTTAGGGTGTGTTGAGGCTGTAAATAAAGGGTATTAAAATGTTTTTTGGCAGCAAACATTTCAACTTCAGTAGCAGAGCTGTGGTTTCTCTCTCTCTCTCCCAATTTATAAAATAATTATGAACAGTGAGGATTTATATTATACCAATAGAATATTATGCTTATAATATACATGAAATATATATACATGTATACCCTTTATTCTCTCTTTCTCACTCTTTTAGACAAGTTTTATTGTTGGACAGCAGGTTAGGTGATATTTTTGTATTTTATTACAGACGCTGATCTGTGAATTTATATGACATAACTTTGGGCCGATTCACCCAAACTGAACAAAGCACTAAATGTTGGCAAGGGGGCATAAATAATGAGGTGTGGAGTCATCTAATAGGAACGTAATTCCCCGAGACTGGGCTGACTTGTCATTGTATGCTGTTCTTTTTAGTTTGTGAACTAGAAATTGGAGCCGAACCAACCAGCCAATAAAACTGGTCAGCTGATATTATTGGCCCATCTCATCAGTCTATACACTCTAATTCTAGTGTTTTTGATGAATTTATATTTCTTTATCTATATGAAATATATGTAATTTATGAAACGTTTTGATTTGCTTTAATTTTTTTAATGTCTAAACTTCCTTTCACAATTTCAAACTATTTAAAAATGTGTTAAAAGCCTTCAAAATCTAAAACTAACAACATCTATTAATATAATAAAATTGAATTTTTATGAAAATGTTGGCCCTTTAAAGTTGTGTCCCAGATTGGTGTGAACTCTGTGTGAACTTTTTACAAAAACATGATGTAATCAGGCATAAAAAGGGTTAGCTATACCCTAAGGACCTCTGTCTCACTTCCTGGTTTAAAAAAAGGCAGGAAAGCTGCTCAAGCACTGGGAATCTTTATATTTTTAGACAAATTCATTAAATAATATTTCTATCAGATGTGTCTCAACCATAACATGTCAACTCTGTAGCCCTTCTAACTCAAAGATAAATAAGAATTATGGTTTAAAAATGTGTATTTTGATTAACATAAAGAGAACTCTGAGACACTTTAAATATAAAATGGCTGCTCACTATGACTATGCTGTAAAATGAGAAACTGTAACGTTTTGTCAACCCTGTAAGACATCAAATTTTCCATCTGACATTTAATAAAAAACATAACCACAAGGAGGTTGGCCTGTTAACAAGGTTTAATAGCTAAGAGTTTAATCTTTTAAAGACATTTTCCAGCATAATTGAAGAGTAAAAATTGCTGCCTGCTCAAATTTAGTTTTTTTGACGTTTTGATCCTTTTTCTTAATTCATGTTTAATACATATTTTGCTCTATTTGTGTGTTTTTTAATTTTAATTATCAGAAAATTTACTGTTTCAGTGTCCTGATATTATTTTGGGTCATTACCTCTATAGTTAAACTGTAAAATATCCTGCCTCCATTGCATATTTTTGCCACAAGTGTTAATCAGTTTGAGGGATCATTGCTAAAAATGTGTTTTCATGTAATGTATATATTCTATACTCTTTATTAAAAAAATATCTATATCTTTTTCCCTAATATCGGTAATGGCCCCAAAAATCTATTATCAGTCAGGCCCCACTGGAAATCCATGTACTTTAACATTTGGTACAGTGATGTAATATGTGTGCAAACACATGTCAGACAAACTGCGACTTTGAAAAGCCAAATTGACCCTAACAGAGAGGAAGGAGAATGTTTTATGACGTGGCGTCAAAAGGGTGTTAAACCTCAGCCAGACACCAGATTAAACCAGAGAAATTAAGACTCAGACGAGGGTTCAGACTTGCCACAATCAGCAAGTCTTTTTTCTCCAAAAATGTTGTATTCAGTCTCCTCCAGTGTCAGTTTGTGTCTGGCTTCAGTCAGACATTCAGAAGCACAAAGTCACTTTTCACAGTTTTAAGCCTTTTTAAATGCGGCTATTTATGCACAAACACACGGCGATTGTATGGAAAGAGACGCGCACACACAAACCAAACACAGGCCCGTCACTCAAAGCAGCACACAAAATGCCTCCAGTCAGGCAGACGGAGATTCAAAATGGCCGACAGTTGGTAGCGCGTGTGTGTGTGTGTGTGTGCGTGCGTGTGTGTGTGTGGGAACAGAGCGGAGTGTTTTGTGTTGACTGAGAAGTTGGCAGCGTCCCAGTGACGGATCCATACAGACGTCAAATAAAGACTGCTCTGTTCAGCCGAGGAGAGAGGCAGATAGAGGGTACAGAGGCTTTACGTCTGCATCACAACTCTCCCAGGCCGCCATCTTGGAGGTCAAGTGGAGAATTAGCTGTGCTCAGACACGCCTGATGCTGCGTTCACACCACGCTGGCAGAATAGGAAGACTACAAAACCCTTACATATTCTAACTTAGGAAAGTTCACTCATTATTCCACGATGGATTTACGAGCCTCCTTTGACTTTTTTATCGTATTTATTGAGGTTAACTAACAAGTGACATAGATACAAACAGTGTGTAGCTCCTATTTAATGAACTAAACTGACTGTGTAAGTGTTTGTTAGATTTTATTTGGATGTATTTAGATGTAGCTGACAGTGCTTTGCAGCTATTTTGCCATCATTTTGTTGTCATTTATGTATAAATAGATATGTGCATATGAAAACAGAATGTGCTGGTGGTGCACTACAGACTGTACAACTATGTAGTTATAACTACCACATTAGTGGGCCAGTCACAAGTCACATTAAATCAAGGAATGCCTGCAGTGATTGGCTGCAAGCAAAGGATTGAACGCATGCATTGTTTGACTGGAGAAGTTTTGGTATTTCTTGCTACTGGGTTATTTGAGTCAATACTTGAAAGGTTTTGAGTACCGACATCAAGCCCTACTGCTTACGTTTGATCAGGCTTTGGTTGGATACAGGTAGACAGTCCATGTGAGTGCAAAAAGAGGTGGAACACATGGGTCGAAATGGCAACTTCAGAACCCATCAGCTTTTGTCTAATCACAATTTTGTGTTTTAAAAATGTATTTGCGTAGATATCTGTTAATTGGGATTAGATGAAATGCCATCTGAACCTACTCCAAATCTATTCTCGCATCTCAAATTGCTAATCAGACTCTAAAATATGACAGCCACACGGAAGAGGAGGTCTAGGCCTGGATATCTGTTATCCTTGTATCCACTGGATACACTGGAAGCCACGAAAAAAGTCTATTGCCCCCAGAGGCTAAATCATCATCAGACAATAGCTGATGGGTCCAAGATTGCCACTGATATGGTTCTTAGTCCAAGTGGGAGACACTGTTGTGAGAGATGACTGATTTGTCCGACTTGGACTTGCAGCTAAGCTAATGTAAACTGTTTTTCCCACACGGACACTCATAATAACAGTTTAGAGGATATAGCAGCCAAATCAAATCCACACTGCATTTATAACCAAATACTCTAAGCTCAAAAGTTCTCTTACACCCCTTTTCGCAGTTTGAGGGCTGCTTCAGAGCCAGTGCCTAATCTGAAACTAATTCTTAGTGTTTTGACAGATGAAAAACTGGCTCTTGAGCTGGAAAACTGGTTTGAGAGCCACACCAGCACTTTGCCTCAAGAACCACTTACATCAGGGGCTGGAGGCAGGATTATCATGACCAACATGACCAACTAAAACTAGTGTAGCCTCTAGTCTGCCTGATCCAAAGAAAATCAAAGCAGCAGTGGTCCATGGAAGAAACAAACTTCTCCTTGCACTGTGGTCCTCGGCAGAAGTTCAGAATAAACATTTTCATATATTTTCTGGTCTCTTTCTTTTTCTTGTGCTCCTGTATCATATTTATCTGCACCTTCTAACTCCTTCTCTCCTTTCTCCCCCGTCGTCCTGCAGCCCTGTCCGGAGGCCTCCAGGGCCAGAGCACCTCCTCCGTCAGCTCGGAGATCAAGTCAGAGGACGAGGGTGACGAGAACCTCCTGCAGGACTCGAAGCCTCTGGACACCAAGAAGGAGGACCCCGACAGCAAGGATCTCAAAGCTATTGATAGGTCAAGATCTAGGTAACCCCGCCTACCTCTCAGACGTTCGCTTCCATCAAAAATCTAAGCTGGGCTGGGATGATGTGTTTTTCCACAAAACACCCACATGCTCAGAGACCTTCCTTGTTCAGGGTGTCATTGATAAGCAAACCTCTCAAAGAGACACCAGCTGTTCAAGGTGTTACACTTAGAATGCTTTTTGTACAAAATGAAGTGACAATCTGTGGCACTTATTTTGAAATGAATGGAATGAATTCTACACCAGAAAATTTAGCAGATTTTTGAAGAAGTTTAGAGAGATTAACCCTAAAAAATACTTGACCATGAGACGAAACTTTTACTTATAAAGGAGTATTTTCACATTGTGGCATTGCTGCTTTGACTTAACTTCGGCAGCAACCACAAAACAAAAATAAGTCTTCAGTTGAGATTGATTGCTCAGAGCTTTGTAGTTTTTTGAGTGTAAGGACACAAGGAAGGACTTTGAGCTGTGAGTGTCTTGGGGACCAGCCTCTGGACTTTGATGAAGTGACCAAGTGTGATGAGAAGCAGCTAAATACATCATTTAATACAGACGGAATGATATCCACCAGGCATCTTTCTTTATTTAAAAACACGGCTGCCGTTGAGCCAATAAAGCAGTGTAAAGATGAAGAGAGGTTCCTGGTGGACATGCAGCTCCTAGTTGATCCTGTCAGTCTCTCCATGGTCTTGGGCCTGGTTTTAACTGTTTCTCACACAACAGAGTAGAGCCCACGGTTAATATTCTCAAAGAAGTGCCGCCTCACATCAAGGGCTGGGAAATCAACACTAACAGAAACACTGAAAATGAATCGCTTTTGGGAAGAAACTGCAAACCTTTTTAGCATGTTTCAAAGGACCAAAAGGTATGATGCCCACTTTTTATGTGAAGCTAAACTGGAAGTAATAGAAGGATCAAAAGTGTTGTTTTTGGTCACAGTGTTGATCTCCCTTCCTGGATGCAGCCGAGCAGCCTTCAGCCCTCCAGCGAGAATTTTCTCCTGGACGATGAATAAAATCAGAAACATTTGGATCCCAAACCCAGAGATGTGTACATGATGGTGGCGGTCATGATGATGATGATGTTGATGTTGATGTTGATGTTGATGATGATGCAAATGCAAATGGTTTTGATGATGAAGGTAAGAAGCAGATGAAAAATGTTAGCCATGCTATGTCACAGGGTTTGGGAACATATCGCCATGTGCTCCAGCACCTGATCAAGTCACCAACACATCCACTGCAGATATCAGGTTAAAAAAGACAAGTTACCTACAGTGTTAACTAGCTTAAAATTAGCTTATAACTAGCTTCCAACTAGCTCACCAAGGTTCTCTTCATGTGAATTCTGCACTAAAAGACATGCATAAAGTTTAAGTTACTTGAACAAACCATCCATCTTCAATGTGATCCCACATCTAGCCTGCTTACATGCACAGTGGGTGACTGTTCACAAGTGGACAGCTCTGAGTGCATCCATTCACACCTGGCATTAAAATGTGTCTCCAAATGTGTCTTGAGTGACTACTTGTGGTCAGATCTCACTTCCCCCGCTTTACATGCAAATAAACACATACATCACACAGGCTGCATCATGCTTGTGTGCAAAGACCAAATGCTGTGGTCCAAGATTAGTAGTCAACACAGTGGGACAAATGGACAGAATGTTGGATGGAATGTTTCTTACACAAAGAAAGAAATTAGTTAATGTGCAACATTTGCTAAATTAAAAAAAAAAAAGCCAAAATAATTAAGAATTTGCATTTCACAAAGATTTTAAAGTTCCTTAACTCAACAACTCTCAAAATTGGAGGATTTTTTTAAGGAAGTCTGGGGACTTTTCTCACTGGCAATAAATAATTAACCTATATTGGTAGCCTAGAGAGAAAAAAACAGCAGCAACAGGGGCAGGGAGAAACTCGTGGCAGGGAGGAGGGGTCGTCACAGTATTTATAACATGTGCCATCAATAAAATGTTGTTTTCTTTCATACATTTAGTGTAACAGTATGTTAAAATACCTAGCTGTTAAATGTTGTCAGGTAGATGCGTTGCTGTTTGGAGTGGACAGCAAACTGAGTGCTTTTTACAGGGAAAGAAACAACATAATGTACTGCATGTAATGGTGAATTTACAAAAGGACATAGATGATTAAGAATTCACTGTAGCACTTTTGCAAAGTTCAATATGTTTCTTCTCACTCACAACTCTCTCAAAATTGCGCATTTTTTGAAGGGAGTCTGGGGATATTGTGGTTACTGGTTCAGTGGTGAAATCAGTTGAAACAGACAGTATGTGCACAAACATCTGCTGCTTGTCTTGGCAGGTACGAGAGCCCAGACACGTAATTAGTATTACAGTGACCCAAATGGTGTACTTACAGGACGTCAGTTGAGTAGGCGGTGCTTCAGTGTTGCCCAGAATGTGGTCACATTCAGCCCACACCGCCTCTGAATGTGGTCTGACTGATCAGGTCTTAATGCGTTTTGGGTGCTTTCACACCTGTTCGTATAGACGACTGTGGTAGACTTGAAATACCCAGAATGCAGCACAACATGACGTCTGTTCCTGAGCCCTGTTTCTTGTTATTTTGTCACTTGATTAATTATTTCATAAAAACAACAACAATATCCAGCAGTGCAGGTTTGTATTAATAGGAATAAAAACTGAGCTTTCATCCTCAAATCCTCCCTTCCTCCCCCTCTCTTCCCCTAACCCCTGCTTCCTCTTTCCTTTCTCCTGCTCGCCTTCATCGTTGGTCACCGTAGCAACAACGATGATGAGGACCTGTCTCCGGAGCAGAAGATGGAGAGGGAGAGGGAAAGGAGGATGGCCAACAACGCCCGGGAGCGTCTGCGCGTCCGCGACATCAACGAGGCGTTCAAGGAGCTGGGCAGGATGGTCCAGCTGCACCTGAAGAGCGACAAACCTCAGACAAAGTTACTGATCCTGCACCAGGCCGTGGCTGTCATCCTCAGTCTGGAGCAGCAAGTCCGAGGTCAGTTTCAGATAAAGAGTTTGATTTTATCTGAACTTGTCTGTTGTTCATCCTAATAATAACAATAGAAAACACATTAACACCCACGTTATGATCACATCACCAATGTCCTGTTGTTCAATGACATTGTTATGGAAATAAAATAGACTTCATGCTTTTATATTTGATATTTCTATATTATATGAAATGATAAACCTGTATAGTTTACCACGCTAGTGACCAAATACTAGTTTGAAATGGACTTAATTTGAGTTGATTTACTCTCTTAAGAAAGAGATATTTGGTAAATTTTAAATTACTGTAATTAATCTGAGTGATTGGATGTGATAATTTATACACATGCAAACATGGCAATAGTGATATTCAATATTTTTCTCATCAACAAATCCAATGAAAGGATCAAAACACATCAGTGAGCCACACTGCTGCACTGGGTGACATGTTCCATCATTACCATGAACACACACTCACCCACACATATATTGTAAATACACACTAGAGCACCAAATGTGTATTAATCCACCACTGAAAATAGTTTGAATAGCGTTAATAAAACATTGATAAACTATGGTATCATGCTGTTTTAGGAAATTTCTTGGTTTTGTTCTTTTCTTGCTGATGAGAAAAATGTAGAGTAATATCAGGCTTGTCCTTTAAAATGCTTTTTTCAATTATTTGTTTAGTCTTTAAAATATCAAAAAAGCGTGAAAAATTATCATCACAGTTTTTCAGGGCCCAAAGTAACATCTTCAAATGGCTTATTTTGACCGACCAACACTTCAAAAAACAAAGAATTATCATTTACTGTAATAAATGACAAAGAAAAGCAGTAGATCATTACACTGAAGAAACTAGAACTTGCAAATGTTTGACATCTTTGCATGAAAAATGATTAAAACGATTAATAATTTTTTTTTGGCAATTAATTCCTTTTGATTGATTAATTGACTAAGCATTGCAGCTCTAGATTAAATCAGATGCCATCACAAATTAAATAACATTCCCCCGTCCAGACCAATATTCTGACTTTGTCTTTATAAACTCATGCTGTGCAGCCACGCTTTCTTTAAATTCACAGAATTAAAACATGGCGGCTCGGGCTTGATTCCTCCAATCACTGAAAACAGCGAACAACTTCAATGAAGAGCTGGTCGATGTAGCATTAAAGCATGAGAAACTGGTCATTTATTCTAACTTTAAAGCCACTCAAGTGGAAATTCAAGGTGGAAATCAGAGTTCAATAGGTCAAATGAGATTTCCAGCACATGTAGTGCTCCAGGAGCTCCAGGAGAGGGCAGCAGTGGCTCCTGTTGATTGTCTTCAAGTTTTTGGCTCCTTGGCTTGAGTCTCACTACAGATTTAATGATCCAGTACAAAGAAACACCTCCCTGAAAAGAAAAACAGACACAAAATACAGTCAGAACACTTTGAAAACACCAGAATTAATCACAGTCCCTTTTGTCTCTCTCTCCCTCTGTCCAGAGCGAAACCTGAATCCCAAGGCGGCCTGTCTGAAGCGTCGCGAGGAGGAGAAGGTCACCGTGTCATCGGACGGGGCTCCCCTCTCATTGGCCGCCGCTCACCACGCCGCCGCCGCCATGGGCGACGGGTCGAACCCCCTGGGACAAATGTAAAACGCAGCAACATCTCCTCCCCCCCTGAATGGTCAGATTTCACTTATAAACTAATCTGCTGTTGTACCTTTAACTCAAACCAAAGAATCGGAGTTCAGAAACCAGTCCAGAAACTTCAAGCAATCATTTTATAAATCACTTGCCTTCAAATCTATGGCAGACTAAATATGCCTCCAATAAAAATGCGCTGAGGTTAACAGTATAGTTTTTCCACATATTGGCTTCCAATCAGTAAATTGTAAAAGGTTATCAGTTATCAGCTGTCCATTCATGTGGTGTCTGTGTACTTTTTAACTGTTTGTGGGGTCACAAGGCAGTTTTTTTCGCAGAATATGCTGGGGCTCCCAGGGTCCCACACTCCCAAAATTTATATGGCATATAATAATGGGAACATGACAGAGGGTCCTATGGTCCTAGGGTGCTATGTTCCTAAGGTCCTAGTTTCTAGGGCCCTATCTTGACAGAGTCCTATGTTCCTCAGATTTATAGGGCACATAATGGGAACATGACAAAGGGTCCTGTGTTCCCAACACCCTAGTTCACAGGGCTGTATGTTCCTAGGGTCCTAGTTCCCAAGAGTCCTATGTTCACAGGCTCCTGTATTCCCCAGATTTATATGGCACATAATGGCAACATGATAAAAGGTCCTATGTTCTTAAGGTCTTATGTTCCCAAGGTCCTAGTTCCCAATGTCCTATGCTCACAGGGTCCTATATTCCTTACAGTTGCTCCTCCAGGGTCCAGTGGTCCAATGTTCACAGGGTCCCATATTCCCCAGTTCTACATATGTGCCCTTCCAGGGGCCAGTGTTCCCACAATCCTATGTTTCAAAGGTCCTGTTTTCCAGGGTCAAATGGTCCCCAGCTCTAAATAGCAGAATGGGTAAAGGTTAGGTTTAGGGGTTAGCATAGAACATAGGACCCTAGGAGAGCTCATATGTAGAAACATAGGATCCAGCACATATTGTTTAGTTAATTAATCAGTTTTAAATAAATTTACTCATTGGTTACCATTCTAAACTTGAAATTCTTTTACCATCATTTATTTATTTGTCTTGTGACCTTATACCAAACAAGCAGAAAAAGGGTTAAAACTTACACAGACAACATGTGGACCATATGCCAGTTAGATTGAATTTCTTCCATTATTTGAATGAATTTGTTGAAGAGCGTCATTCTGTTCCTGAAAGTTAAAGTCTGGCAGAACTGATGATATTTCAGCTGGCTAAACAGAGGCCAGAACTTGAGTTTCTGTCTGGCCTGGGTACATTTTAACAACAGATTGGCAGTAAGTGTGATTTTAATGTGTGACTGTGTGTGTTTGTTGCTGTTTTTTTACTGAATGTGTATTGTTTCTGTTCTTTGATCTACAGCTTTGTTTCTTTTAAAATATTTGAATTGTATTTGTTTTTGCATGTTGAATCATAGAGCAGGTTAAATGTGTAATTGAGCTTATTTTCTGCTGTTCTGTAGTCTTAAGATAGATTTTTATACACTGGAGGTTTGTGCAGGTTTCAGGCCTTGGAAGTTGTCTAGCACATTAATGACCATGTCAACTTTAAGTTCATGAAAAAGGACCAAAAACACCAAGATGGTGTAGGTTGACTCTGCGCTGCAATGAAGCGCCTTTTTTTTTTAAACGAACAGAGTCAAAGTTTTTATGATAAATGTAGAAAAAACACATGATGATTATATCTAGGTTCAGTTTTTTAAAGACACTTTGTTTCTTAAAAATGCACATTTTCTTTGTCTCTCCAGGTCCAAGGTGCCAGAGTTCATCAAGATGATGAGTGACCACTTCCTCTGACGGCGTTTCCATGACAACCCGGCAATCGATCAAACCCGTTGTTGCTTCAGCCTGACCAATCAGATTCTCTGGAACTTCGGCCTGACCAATCAGATCAGCCTCTTTCTCTCCTCTCGTCTGTCGTCTCTGATACTCCTCTTCACCTTCGTCTCCTTCTTCTGTCGAGAACACGAACTGCAGAGTCACATTAGTCGCTTTCGTCACTTTGCATCTCCAGCTGAAGTGAACTGGATGCTACTTTGTGGAGACGCTAAAAACGGCCGCTGTAACATGGCTGCTACAAAGTGGCAGCTTGTGGGAGCTTTTGACACAAAGTGACAGCAATGAACAAAGGTCTTTGGAAACATCATCCAAGAAATTCTTCTTCTTGTACTACTTGTTTTATCAGCATTCCCAGTTTTAAAGAACAAAAGGGTTCTATATATAGTATATATATATATGAGAAAAGGAAAACATGACAAAAAACTTTTAAAAAGTGCAACTGGACACGGGCAGTGAGGAGGGTACAAGTTGGGGAGGGTTGTTCAGACCGGAGAAAAACATATCACAAAGTGTTAAAGAGATTTTTTTAAAGCAACATTGCGCAGCTGTTGTTGAATGCAGCTTTGGCGCATCTCTGACTGAATGGCAATCTAACGCCACACTGTGGATGAAGCTGTGCCTGATCTCCTCTTGGATGCAAACCGGTCAGATAGATACACGTGGAGAAGTGAAGCAAGCAAAACTTAAAAAAAGAAAAAAGAACAGGAAAGTTCCGGGAAGTATCACGGAAGCAAGCTGCCCACTCATACATCCCCTCACAAACCACATATTTTCACAGATTAAATTATAAATTAAAATCAAGACAATATTAGGGCGACCATTCTGCTTTTTGGAGGCACTTGATATGCCGAATGATCTGAACAGAAATTTAATTTGCCAACGCTTTTGACTATCATAGATGCCTAGAAAGAAGTGGGGCTAAACAAGAGAAACAGGGGCAACTCGTTCTCCTTCTAATGCATTCCTCCGTAAACTACAATTATTTAATAGATTGTCAGTGTAAAAAAATTCTGAACATGTTTATGTATTTTTATTAGTGTTTTATGCTAATAGCTACATTGACTTTGTTTAACAAAGGGAAACATTGTACAAACTGCTAACATTTTAGAACACAAATACAAAAGCCTGGACAGTTGTACCTAAATGACCCATGTGTATCTACTGAGAGGAAGAGAATACCTAGAGAATCAATCATGGAATCAGTAAATCAATCAATCAATGAGTGACTCCAGAGGGACTGGGGTGTTTAAATTACTGAAGGTGAGGGAGTTGCAGAAGACATGAAGGAAGAATCATGCTGTAATGAAAAAGTGTACTTCTAAATGTGGCAGGAAGGAAAGACTTTTCTTGACATCTTCATTTGAGATCATCTTTTGGGTTTGTAGCACAGATGCAAAAATGATGACAGAAAGGAAGAACTCCAGCAACCATCCCAAATCAAAGCCCTTTGTCAGATATTCGTCAGCATGTGCAGAGCAGGCAGACTTTGAAATGTTGCCCGGGCCTTTGCTGAAATCGAATGATTACTGGCCAGATGGTTGAGAGGATGGACAGATGATAAAAAATGATAGATAGATGGATGGTGGATGAGAGGGAAGAGGGCTGGACTGAGCACTGAAGTGAATTCTATTCCACGTTTAGCACATTCCCTGAACCGCTAACACTCCACTTGAATCGAGTGCTCCCAGTGTCCTGAAGGCCAGAACTATGAGAGGTTTGGGAGTCATAGAGGGGTGAAGAGAAAAGCGGGATTGAAGTGGGCCAACATCGTGACAAGCTGGAAATTGACAGGGAGAGAAGGAAAAACAGAGAATCTAGAGATCTAAATGATGATGACGCTGCAGGGGAACCAAGGGAACAATCATCGGGGTGAGGGGTGTGTAATTTTCTTCTAGGGGCCAAGCAGCAGTAGTCAAAGCATTCCTGTGTTGGATCCATTAGATTCCCACATTTCCTGGTTTAGCATCTGATCGATCATAACCATGAACCTCTGACCCAAACCTCAGACTTCCCTGCCCAGAGCAACAAGCTTTGGGGACTTTCTGATTGACATTTTCTGTTGTTACATCCTTGC
The DNA here is from genome assembly GCF_056507025.1 of Lutjanus erythropterus. Classification (NCBI taxonomy): domain Eukaryota; kingdom Metazoa; phylum Chordata; class Actinopteri; order Lutjaniformes; family Lutjanidae; genus Lutjanus; species Lutjanus erythropterus. The sequence continues at coordinate 6,121,386 of NC_139336.1, forward strand.
TGAGGTGTCTATCGCTGGGACCGTTTACTGCTTCAAATTGAATTGGCCTTGCCAACCTTTGCTTGATGGTCTTGAAGTGATGCTTGGCTTTGAGCTGAGTTATGGCACAATTGCTGTTTCTATGGGAGAGAGTTTCAGACTTTGACTGATTTGGCCTGAGCAGCAGCAACAGTTAGCAGCAGTCAGATGCTTTGGGCCCCCAGAATTAAGTGTGTATTCTTATGCGTCCTTCATCATGAGTCTGACAACAAGACTTATTGTAGATCCTTGAAACAAGGATCTACAATAAGTGCAGTTGCCCTTGATTCAATCTTTCTTGGATTGTCTTGGTTGGCTCAATATGCATGTAAATTCAAGGCGGGACTGGCTGAGACAAATGTCATGACCTGTTGAGAGAAGGAATAAATAAACCAGGGCTGAAAGGTCAGGAAGAAAACTTTCATGTTTATTGCATTGCCATGCATCGAGGTCTACTCTCCAGCAGCAGACAAGGCTAACTGTAGTATTTGCAAGAACGTCCATTGTCCTCTAGTGTCAATCTGAAAGTCCCCTCTTGCCCCAGTTTGAACCCTCCTCAATCCAGGCCTACGTTTAATCCCCAGTCCCAGTGTTGTCTTCTCTGCTGACCCTAGCCTTATGAGCCCCAAACCAGAGCCCTAGCCCCTCTCCCCAGCCTCTTGCCCCACCTAAGCGTTCCCACAGATGCAATTTGAACATTCACAATTCTACCAATGTGCCTTTTTAGAGTTCATATCATTCGAGTTGCCAGAGGAGGACATTTACCTGGTCTTTTAATAGGATGCAAGCTTAGGGAAACCTGTTCTTAGTCGTTAGGTTCTATGCAGTCAGGTTTTTTACCAGACCTGGGAATTTAAAAAAAGCTAAAAAGGAAAAAAAAGTATTTTTTGGATAAAAAAAAAAAAAACTAAACTGTATTTAATGTACTGTACGCTTATATGTAAGTAGACAGCGTGTTCTGGCTTCGAGCCAATGAGACAGACGCTTGATTTAGCAAGACGAGCCCCCGTCCCAGTCCTTTCCGTCCCCTCCAAGTCCTCCATAACCCCCAACCCTTCCTGTTCCAAGCCCCAGCCCTGTTTCCATGGTGAACAACGCGTCTCTTCTTGTATTATAGCTTATCAGCTTTTTATCAATATTTGATCGGCTTGTCCGTAAGCCAATGTAGTCTTCAGTACAAAGTGTGTGGTCGTATGTTGTAAAACAGATTTTCTTTTTTCTCTCTCTCTCTCTTTTTTAAGAAAAATCTTTTCTCTTATTACTTTTTCTTTGTCTGTTCTGGTTTACATGTCTATTATAGAAAATGTAAAAAACAAAACAAAAACAAAAACAAAAAAACAACACAATTCGTTATCCGGCAGCATTGTTCCCTGTCGGTGGTCATTTTGACGCGGTTAAAATCCTACCCAATCAACAGGAAGGCACGGAAACTGGAAAAGAATCTATTTGAATAAATCAATCTATATATAAATGTACAAAAAAATATATACGATATATAAGGAGGGTGCCATTTTCTGTTTTTTTTTTTTTTTTTATTTCTGTTGCTAAGGAGTGTTTGCTTGGGGAGGAATTATTTTCTCAAAGACTGAACTGGCAGAAGTTGGCGAGGCCCCTCAGTGTTATAAATTTTCAACTGACTTTGTTGTGTTCTCTGTTGTTGCCATGACAACACCCTCTGACTAGTACGGCACCCTGCGCAGGACAAAATGGGACCGGAGTTCCATCAGCTCCATTCACTGCTATCTATCCAAGGCAACAACACACAGACGTTTGTAAATTGTATGCAACAAAATGGCAAACTTTACCATTATTTTGAAATTGTGTATGTAAAAGTTATATTTTTACATGTAGACTGTTGTTATTTTGTGTTTTAGAAATATGTTGTATCGGTTTTTTTGTTAAAAGATGAAAAAGTAAAATTCAGTGTGTGTTGAAAAAATGTGTCACATTGAAAATGTAGTGAGGTCAAAAGTTCCGAATCATTTTTTTTTTTTTTTTTTTTTAATTTTCAACATTATGTTAATTATCTGTGGGGAACATTTTTGAGGGTTCGTGGGAGGAATCAGAAATCATAAAAGATATATGATATTTGTTTATTTCTCCATGCCTCATTACATTACCATTTTTAATTGTATTTTTTGCAGAGAAATGTGTAAATAGTCATAAAACATTTTCTGTGGGGTTTCTGTGGGGTGAGGACTTGCCAGTGAGAGGCGACGATGATGATGAACTTTTTTGATTTTTAGTGAGGTTGTATTTGTCCAGTTAGTAGCCAGGTGCCAACTTTACGTTTCGGTCAGTGGTGCTCAGTACTGTATGTGATTTTGGTTGCCAACCATCTGAAGTGGAAGTCAAATTATTGTCTTTGCTTGCACCAAGAATCACTTGTGTCAGAGCCGGCGTGAGCCACTATGCACCGCCGCGCAAAGAATTCATTTTGATTTTGATCTTCATAGAAAAATGGCAAAATTACTTGTTCTGCAAAATGCTATTAGGGAAAGTGCAAATGCAAAAATTCCTAAAAACACAAAAATACCATGCCTGATTGTGTAATGTGCCTGCAAAAATTTTTAGATGCCTAATCCAAATTTTTGCTCTTGTAACATAATATTTGTTCAAGGAAAATTTGTTGTAATAACACATTTTGAGAAATTGTTATATATTAATATAACAAAATCAATGATTTTATATTTAATTACATAAATTATGCCGAAAAATTAAGGGCTGGGTTAGACTCCCAAAACAGACACGTACACAGATAGCTGCAGGCATTTATGCTACTTTCTGTAGTCCATGTTCAGGACTCATTCCACGCATATGCAGTAGATCATACCTGTAGTTGCCTGTAGTTGTAGTCCACACACAAGTCAACACAGTCACAAAATATTCGGGGTATGCTGACGTCTGCACAGAGACTATGACCCTAGCAGAGTCTGGCGCGCTCACGGACGTATCAGTTATAATAAAGAGAGTTCACAAATTGAATTTGCTTTGGCGCCCCCTGGTGGCTTTGGGCCGGCTCTGACTCCGGTGCTTTTATTTCCTTCAAGATGGGTTGTAAATGTCAATTAAATGAAAGACCCTCAGCACCTGATTCAAGATTAATATATGAAAATTGTGTAAACGATTGGAGTGTTGCTAATATAAAAAAGCAGGTCGTCAGCAAACAATCTTATCAGCTACTTCCCCAAAAAGATATCAGATAATGTGCAAGGCAGTTTCAGTCTTTTAGTTTTTAGTGTTTGCCATTAAAATTGAGCTTTTTATCAAAAGGAAAAGCCGCTTTGAATTGGACCTAGGTTAAACACTAGGATTGAATCTGTCAGTGTAAGTGCTAAATGTATTTTTTAAGTAATGTTATTTTTGTGATGCTTCATTTCATATTTTCTCTTTGTTGTATAATCAAGTCATCTCCCGAATTACAGTATCTTCATTTTTATGTTACCCCTGATGTTTCTATTAGCCAAAATGTTAACTTTTTTCTTTTCCCTCCTTGTTGTACATACACACCTCATTTCTCTTTTTCAGTGACTGTGCCATGAGCTTTGTAATCTGTTACTCTGTACCAGTTTTACTGCAATAATGAGTTGAATTCAAAACGGCCACTCCTGTCCTTTGTTTTCCCACCAGTGTTAGAAACAGTATTTCTCTCTTCTCGTAATACTGGACCCTATGTAAATGAACAAATACACTCGGGTATACACCAGACATGAGCACCAACAAGCATCAGTAGCACAGCAAATCTGAAATTTGGTACATTTATATAATATTAAATTCAATTTGTATTTTTTCCACAAAAAAAACATTTTAAACATTTTATACAAATGACCAGTATGGATGTTAATGTGGCACTTTTTCTGCAGAGAGAAAATGACAAAACGAACAATCAGAGGAGCCAGTTTTCATGTGTTTAAACTCTATATAACTGAAAATTTAAATGTACAAATGTCCACTGCCAAAAGAAAAATGACATTTTAAAACTCCTGCCACTATTTTAACTTTTTTCATTTAAAGCATTGAATATTTTTCCAGTTTCATATTCACAAATCAGAAGAAATTATTTATACTGAAGCATAAGTCTTACATTTTGAAAGTAGTGATTAAATTTATTTATTCTTGGAATCTAAACTTATTAAACTACAACAGTATTCTAGTTTTTATTAAGTTGTCCTGACAAAGGTGAAATTATGTTCAGCTGAGAAATATTAGTTCACAGGAGCCTGTGAACTAATGACCATGGTAACAGATAAAATAAAACGTATAGCAAAAAGATTTTAACTACAATAATCTTTCTTTTATGGGTCCTAATTACATCTGTTTTATTGCATAATATTTGAAGTTCAAATGTGTTAGCAGTGTTCAGTGAAGCCACAGAGAATCAACCAGTTTTTGACATGTTACATATCAGTAAATTCTGGATTACGTTTATTGGTGATTTTTCTTTATATGTTTTTTTTACAGTTGGTTATTCCACCCATACATTCTCACTCAGAGTGAGTTTATAAGGTGGGTATCTGTTTCATCTCAGACAAGTCCGGGATGTGTTTAGCCTAGCTTAGCACAAAGACTGCAAGCAAGGGGGAACCGCTATCGTTAACTCAAAAACAAAACAAAACAAAAGGAAGGGAAACCATCTGACCAGTGAAACAAGAAACGTACTGGACTCTATGTTTTGTAACGACACATGACCTTAAACACATGGTTAATGTTGTGAAACAGCTGGTTAGGTTTTAGGGATGTTAAACGAATTGGTTAGGTTTAGGAACAGACTGTGATTTGGGTTCAGATAAATGCATATGTCATGTGATGGAATTGACATGACAGAATTCACATACAGACAAAAACTTAAGAAACTTAAAATCTTTAATAACTCAACACTGACTTTTGGCTTCACATGGGACACAAACCTCAATCTCTTGTGTGAAAGTCATCAGTCCACCGTCTCCTCCACATGTGGACTTTCTCCCTCTTTTTACTTGTCCAGTCGTAATTATTATGGCCACCAACAAAAATATGGCTTGTGTTGAGCTGCTACTACACATGACCTATACACATACATGTAACAAGCTCAGATCCATCCGGTCGTCAGGAAGTGTTGTTGCCTGTAGAGTTAGGACAAAACTCAAACCTGGTCATTCCACAATGAGGACAGGACTTGAGAAGCTGTGTGTGCTCACTACACTCAGTGTCTGATGGTCAGCTCCAGTACTAACTGCTGCCAAAATCACAATGTCAGGTTTTGTATGTCTGTGTCCACAAATATTCAGTATTTTAAAACATCACACAGACTTGCAGGTGAACTAACCATTTAAGATGAGCAAAGAATGGAGGCTGATGTGCGCTTTCTTTTGAAAAGTTCTTACTTTTATAACATCTAATTTGGTGTGCATTAATAGCAACCTGCACGGCTGTGTCCCTCTAATCCATGCTTGTTGCCGTTTTTGTGGCAATTTTTCAGTCTTCACAATCCTGCCTGCAAAGCTCTGATTGAGCTCTGAACTGGTTCAAGGCCAGGTTGCACATGCACGAATGCGAGGGATTGGCCATCAGCTGCTCAGATGAACAACACACATTTTTACCATTGGAGGAGGCTGTGACTCCAAAGTTCACCAAAGTTGAATTTGATACAAAGAAAGGACACAAATTTGCCACCGTGCCACTTAATTTGGACATGTCGCCAATGAGGTCAACAAAACCTTTTTATTTAAACAGAAATGGTTGCATGTTGAAGACTGTGTTGTGTTACGTGTAAGCACACTGCACCACGCTGGCTTGTTTTAACAGTACCTCTGACACACCCACCAAACATGAGGAAGCCTGTTGCGCACCGTTTTGTGAAAACATGTCTGGAAACCACGGCAAAACGGTGTGCACCATTTTTCCACAGACCTGTTTAAATCAGATGTGAGCAGCGAATCAGAGTTCAGGAACCAGGATACAATTTAGTGATTGCACAGCCCAAAATTCTAATAGAAAAAGAGCAATTTAAACACAATTAAGTATTGAAAAAAAAGAATTGAATCCCCATGGCCTGCAGCTCACTGGATGCTGTAGTTTCCAACAACAGTACGACCAACAAGCACAAATAAACAGTTGACTCATCTGCTTATTCACTTCATCACGCTCTCTCTGTGGGTATTATTTGCCATTTTCAAAGACATGCTTCATTTTCCAGTATTATAACCATCACACGAAGGTGAAAATATGAACTGTGGCCTTTTTTTCTTTCTTCTTGTTCCTTGTCATGCAATTCAGTTGAAAAGGTGGAAAAGAGAAAAAATACATGAAGCAGAATCACCCTGTTATCAGTGCCTGGGCTTTTTGTTAAAGCTTCCTTTGGTTAGTGATCTTTTGCTATGGAGTAGACTTAGTGCACCCTGTTATTGGCGCAAAATTTAAATCAATCATAAATGAAAATATACTTGGCTTGCTTTTTGCAGGGGCAATCCTTTTATACCACAAATACTGAAAAGAATAAGTAAAGAAAAAATAGTCAAAAAGTCAGATTACTGTATGAAGACAGAATAAGTACAATAAAATATTCACTTTGTAATTTTTTGGAAATGTTCAAAAGCGAATTCTAAAAAAAAGAGTTTGTTACTTTATTACACTTCAAGATGTTTTATTTGAACCATGTGTTAGTGAAGATGAGGTTTGGTGTGTGATGGGTCACAGTCAGACGCCACAGTTGGGGACGTCCCATCCCAGCTGGCGACAAATGACGATACAAAATATCAGAAAAAAATGACAGTTAAAAACATACAACACACAGCAGTTACACCTTTTCTCCCAGTGTGTGGCTGAGTGCCTCAAATCTTTATTTCATTGTATTTTTTTGATGCATGTGTTCTTTTCTACACTTCCATTTTTCTGAATAATTTCTGATTAATGTTGTATTCTTTTGCTTTGTTTTTTTATGTTATATAATTATGATTGTTGTCCTTATGGTTGCTGTTATTGTTGATGTTGTTATGATTACACTTTGTTTTTATTCCAGATCAGTGGAGGTGTTGGGGAACGGGTTCTTTTTGGTTTCTGTGCTGAGGGTTTTATTCTTCCTCGTACCAGCCCAACAATCGGCCGTTCGTTGCCTGTTGGTTCTCATCTTGTAGTGATTCAATGAGGTTCATGTTCATGACCGTTCTGTAGCAATAAATGTGCCATTTTTATAATGCAGCGCTGTGAACGCCTCTTTCTTTTTATTCTTTGCAGCGTGGAGGGGAAATGACATCCAGTGCACGCTGGTGGATGTTTGAGGAAATCTTCAGTTTGGCTCAGATCAGATGGTGTTGTTGGACTGAGGGCAGGCTGGACCCTACAGTGACTCTCTTGAGGTATTACCTTGAGGCTAAGCTAGCTGGTTAGCATGCTAACTTCAGAAGATATCTCTGCAACACAGTATATAGGCATCTTTCATATAATAATAGTAATTAAAAACAAAAATTCTCACATATTGTATAAAGTAGCAGATAATGAAAATACTGATTGCCAATTGAAGGGGCAGTTCACCCAAAAATGAAAATTCAGTCATTATCTAGTCATCCTCATGCAGATTGAAGGTCGGGTTTAGTTTTTCAGTCCACAAAACGCTGCTGGAGTTTCACAGGAAAACAGTGTTGCAGAGTCTCCTACACAATGGAAGTGAATAGTGACCAGTTTTCAAATGTAAAAAATCAACAGAGGAAAAACATAAAATGCCTCCATACTGTTCGTCTGGTGTAATCCAAGTCTCCCAAAGCCCCAACATGCCAAGTTGACTAAAAAAACATGTTATTTACTCCATGTTTTTAGCCTGAATCTTCACTGCAGATCCTTGGAGCCACGTTCACATACACATACACACTGTCTGAACTGTGTGTGTGTGGTGTGACGGTGTGCAAATGGCATGTCAAGACTTTAGGAGACTTGGATTATGACAGACAAGTAGTATGGAAGCATTCATGACCAAACTGGTCACCATTCACTTCCATTGATTGGGAGATTCTGCAAAACTGGTTTCCTGTGAAACTCCAGCAGTGTTTTGTGGACAAACAAAATACACCCAACCCTCCTAACCAATCAGCATGAGGGTGAATAGATAATGACTGAATTGTCATCTCTGAGTAAACTATCCCTTTAGGCAATGCACTTCTATAATATTGACCAAAACACAAAAGAGGCTTGCTTGTTAATTAAATTGCCTCATGTGATGTCATTTGAGTCACATGATTGGAGTTGACATCATATTATCATGTTTGGTGGTCTATCATTATCATAGTGAGACGTCTTTTTTGATAGATTTTTAAAAAATTTGTTCGCTGTGCTCACTTCATATTTGCGTTTGTGCCTGTTCGTGGTGAGATAGCTGGCAGTGTTGTAACCATATTCGTCCATTTCATTACCATCCATGATGTGCAGCGAGTGAAGGGACTTTTGTTCCTTGAGTTCATCCTGAAGACAGCGTTTCTCCGCACCCTGGGCAGTACACTCCCTGGTATGTGACGGTGAACTGTCTTAAAGGATAAAGTCCTGCAACAAAAGTCTCCTATTCAAAGTTAAAGCCATCAGTTACTAAAAGGATTTTAACATAATTGAGAGTGATCGGTATTGCTGGTTATTTTTAGCTGGTTATACAGTGAATTAGCCTGCTCAGAGGTGGGTCAGATGTGTCACAGCTATGTATACACACCTGCAGCTTTGGTAGATCCCTCTGAAACCATCATTTGTCTATAGGTTAAACAAACCACATACACTGTTTTTTAATTGAGAGATGCTGCTGCTAGGCATATTTTCCAACTTTGGACAGGTTTCCCCCTCCTCTCAGTCTCTATGCTAAGCTAAGCTACCATTCTTTTGTGTACAAAGTTTTCTCCCTGTGTCTGCGCAGGTTTTCTATGGATGATCTTGTTTCTTCCCACCGTTCAAAGACATGAGACTGAACCAAAGATTCAAAATTCCCTGTTGGTGTGAATGTGTTTGTCCACGTGTGTCAGCGCCGTGGTAGACTGGAAACCTGTCTAAGATGTACCACTTGGTGCAGTACACCCATTGCATGCTGGGATATTCAACAGGTGTTGATACTGAACAAGATAAGCACATTAGAAGGTAGACAAAGTGTTTCAGCTTCCTTCAGATCTGTTTCAATTGATGCATATTAGCTGGGTGTGATTTCTAATAGCTGCTGTGAAAATCATCTTCAGCCTCGTCTCTAATTATTTTGCAACATGAGACATCATTTTTCTCTGTGGCTCACACAGTAAATGAAATCCTTTCTTGACACTAATCTCATATATTTACCTGCTTTATGTTACCAGCCTGCTGTAACAGGCCTGGACAGCTTACACATCACGTCATTGGTTTAGAGTAACAGGTTCTTCAGCTGGAGAAGCGATCGCCTCCTGAGCTGATGATGTTTCTGCAGTAAAATGTCTGTTCAGCTCAGGATGACTCTTCATTTTGACTCATCGAGGCAGTTTCATACGTCTATGGCTGCAGGCTACGGGGATGACGTCGATTTATGGAAGTTCTCGTGACATATTTTTATGAGATGATCATTCGTCTTGCAGTTGCCAGCACCTCCAGATCTGATGTACATCCTGTGTGCAAAGTTTTTTTCTTTCATTGTTGGCTGACTTCATGCTAGATGGAAAAAGTTGTAGGGTATTTTCACACCTGAGAGTCTGAGCCAAAATCCGTGTTTTTGTTACATCGATACATTTGATCTGGTTAGTTGCAATTATGCTAACACACTAAATAACTATACATGACAGACCTACATCCTATATGAGCTGCATCTCTCTATACTTGCAATTGAATGGTTTATAGACAAGCTTGTGTCTGACGTCGGCCTGCTGTCCATTCCTCTCCTTTCATCCTCGTGGAAAATAACTGTAAAGAGTTTAATTTTTTTCCACCTATTCCACCTCTTTATATTATAAGTTGCTTGAACAAGTTTCAGTTAAAAATTTGCATGTGTACTACCACAGCTCATTTTGTTTTGTTGTTTTTGTCCTGACGAAAGCTTCCAATGACTTCTTGCAATTGGTCCAAAAGTCCGAACCATCCCCAAAACTGTTTGCACAACCAAACACGACCAAATACACAAACGCAATGCAAGCAGCACAAAGAAATCTGTTCCAGAGGACACTGCAAAGTGATGAACATGGCTGGAAAACACTTGCTTCAGCCAAGTTACTGACGTCAGGTCCGTGATCCATACTCCACCATCTGTGTGGTCGCACCTCACAGGACCTTACAGAGTGAAAAGGAGGAATTATATGTGTCATTTTAATGATTTCTGATGAGATTTGATGTTTATGACAGATATTAATCTTTACTACCTGGTTGAACTATTTTCATAAGTCACAATGTGTGTGTCTGTGTGTGTGGGGGGGGGGGGGTTCAGGGCCGCAGTACACTACTGTCCTAACTGAATGCCAAATTGGTATAGGTTAACATACTTAACATAATATACAGTACATGTAACATAAGCTCATGAATGCGTCATGTATTTGCAGCCATATTTAGATGACAGATATAAACCTGAGTAATCTGACAGTGGTACCATTTTAACTAAGAGGTAGTGCTCCATCAGCACCACACAATTATACAGACTTGAGGTATTCAAGTCTTTCTCTTTTTTCCTAAAATCTGAGAAGGAAAATGTTTCGAGGGATTTCAAGTTATTAGCTGGGAGCTCGAAGTTTAAATTTGCCATGACACCTCACTCCTGTTTTTACAGAGAAAAAAAAGACCCCAATAAATCAGTGAAGGGTGGAGGGCTGACCTTGTCTCCCTCATAAACACTGACCAGAGCTCTGCTGCTTTTCATCTGTCAGGGTTTTTTTTCCAGCTCTGTTGGAACATTTTTACACCTGTTTAGTATGAGCTGAATTTTTTCACCCGACCCTAGCAGAGTTGTGAGGTTTTTTTTTTGTTGTGGATGATTTCCATCACTGGTTAACTGTTGTCATCAGACACCTTTCAGCATGTTTCTTTGGTTGTCTTGATATTGTTTGCCCAGCGGAGTAGCTGGGCCACAATTGCCCCAGGAAGACAGCCAGGATAAGAGCTAAGCTAAACCAGCTTAGACCTAAGAAATCAAGTCAAAGAGATGCATTGTCAGCCCACATCCTCCTCCTCAAACCCCCCACACAGCAAATTCAGATGCAGTGGTGTCTAACAAGTTTTGCTGGAGGTAAAGTTACTGCAGCCAGTAAGCTAGCATTAGTTAGCCAGACATGCTAACAAAGTTTAATCTATTCCTTGTGTTTTGCATTTCAGAAAGACTACAAAAAAGAGTCCACAGTTCAGACTCATGAGACTTCTTCTCATTCAACATGTAGAGAAATTCAGAGCTTGACCGGCCCATGGCTCCCTAGTTACAGTTGCTAATCTACGATTGAACATTTGCTGTTCGCCAGAGGGTCTTGGTGAAGGGACAGTTGTTGACTATCTATGGGATCAAATGATATAAGCTATGTGAACAGAAGACTAATACAAGTTACAAGCTAGATTTTTTTTAATCATTACAAAACATTTTATAAAACAGGGTTGTTTCTGGGGCGATCTCACCACCTGGTTGTGTGGACAGGAGGTGCCGAGAGCGGCGACCTTTCCAAGTACAACATCAGTGTCCACTGTGATGCTGAGTTTTCTGTGGACTCACCTGCAGATAAGAATAAACCCAGAACAAATCATTTCTCTAAGCCCACTGCTTTACCGTCACAACTCCCTCTTATTTGTTTATGATAGCATTTTTGTCCTCGTACTTTGCTGAATGGAATGTTTTGCAACATTCATGTTGTTCTTAGGATTATGCTGTTTTTTGTCTCTCATCACTCCTGAAAAATGTGTTTTTCGTCTTAGCCACCTGGTTAAATAAAGGTTGGAGACTGAAAATCCCTCCACAGAGGGGTCAGTTTCAGTTTGGATGTGTTTTGCTACTGTGGCTTTAGGAACGGGTGTGTCAGTTGGTAGGTCCATCACTTTAGCATGAAATATTACTTTATTAGTTTTGTGAATTGCTCACTTTTCCTCTAGCACCACTGTGTGGTTGACGTTTGTGGTTCAGGGTGAAATATCTACTATCTTCTAGCTATTTCATGGATTGCTATGAAAAAAAAGAAAAGAAAGCAAGTCTAAAAAAAATGAAGAAATCGTTGTGAGAATAATGCTGACTTTAAGAGCATAACTGAGGCAGTACATCATCTCAGAGGTCTTATGTAAGTGATTGTAGCAGTGTGAGTTATCGGTGTGTGAGTAAAGGTTGTGTCACCAGGACGCTCCCATCTGCAGCATGTTATTCTGAACTGCGGTCACACCCTGAGCGAGCAGGTAACACAACACGACATGCATGGAAGAGAAAACAGGTGTGTGAGATGATGAAGTGAACTCCTGAACATGTCAATTTCACTTTTATTTCCCTCTTAGTCACTTTAAGGTTGGAGAAATGCTCTTATCCCACACTGCCTGACAGTGACACATTGATGGAAAATAAAATATAAAATGAAATTAATTCATCACAATAGGGAACTTAGCCAACAGAAGAATTATTTAGAGATAGAAAGGAAATAAATGGCTCATTATTTCTGCTCTATACCCTGAGCCTACATGCTAATTAATTAAATATAACTAGATATGGAATCATGAAAATATTGACATATTTTACATCTATAGAGAGACTTATATGTCATGTCATGTCATGTCATGTCATCAGAAACTCATCACAAGAATCTTCATCAGATGATTATTATTTATATTTCATTTATATCCTCATATCTGCAACACTGAACCTAACAATATGATTATATGTGCAATAATTTCAACTGTTTAATACTCTGTGTAATAATGATAATTCATGGGTCACACTGGCATCACTACTGCATTCATTTATTCATACTGTGCATTTAAATCAACCTTATACTTCTATTCTCTTTTATTCTATTTTTAATTTTCCCCCAGGGATCAATAATTCTGATTTTGATTCTGTTACATAACTCTATTTTGACATGACTTCTTACAACTATAAAAACAGTTTATTAGACACATGATACGTCTGTAAATCATTTCCATTCAGCTAAATGATGTGTCCGCTGCAACAAGAGTAATCTGGTTCTTTAACAAGAATATATGGAATAAGGGCACTTATTTTTTATGTATGAATTAATCTATAAATATTTCAACACAGTAAAACTTGTCTAAGAAGGCTAACTGCATATTCGACACAAAGTATTGTAAGCTAGATAACTGTCAAATATGTCACAATGCCCTCTATCACCAGCTTTTAATCATGTTTTTTTTTTTCACACAAATACCATAATAACATCAGTGGTGGACAGTAACAAACTACATTTAGTTGAGTACTGTACTTAAGTACATTTTTTGAGTATCTGTACTTTACTTGAGTATTTGTTCTTTTGGAAACTTATGACTTTCACTCCACTACATTTCAAAGACAAATATTGTACTTTTGACTCCACTACATTACCAGGAAGGTTGTTATTTTATTCTGTTTAGACTCGGTTATGGTGACAACAGGAGAAAGACTAAATTAAATCTCTGGGGTGAAAAATACCACATAATTCATGTATATACTGTCCCTGAAGACAGAAAGAAATCTCAGTTATTGAACAGACTTGGAGAAATCCTTACAGTCGGCTTCAATCTAATGTTATGATGTGATTTTAATACAGTTACATCAGAAAATGACAATAACTATCTTTTTTGGTATTGATTATATTTCTATGTTGAAGTTTTTATATATGTTTCTATAGACTTTGTGTAGCAGAGTGGTTCTACAAGCAGGTCAGTGCATCATCAGGTGGTTTCAGAGTTACAAGCTTCTGTAAATGCATCATGAAAACAATACAGTGTGTATTGATATTAGAAAATGTACTTTGTAATTTGTACTTTTGAATGCTTAAGTATTTTTAAAAGCAAGAACTCTAGTACTTTAACTTGAGTAAAATTTTGACTGAGCAACTTTCACTTGTACTTGAGTAATATTTTACCAGGAGTATTTATACTTTGACTCAAGTACTGAGGTTGAGTACTTTGTCCACAACTGCATACTGTACACCCTGGTGACATATCAGGAAGGTATGAAGGTATGAAAAAGTAGATACCGCCCAAGCCAAGTTTTTACTCTGAGATGTTCATCCATGTCTCATTTGGCTGTACCACTCCATCAGCTGGAAATATTATAAAACAAAACATAAACTAGTTTAAACTGAGCTGATTTCAAAGTCCTTTTCCTAACATACAAAGCCATTGAGGGGTTAGGACCACCTACACTGTTAAGTCCCCTGTTCTTTATTTGTTTTCAAGAACACTGGGATCATCTGCAGATGGTTTATTGGAGATTCCCAGAACCAGCTGAAAGAAAATCAGGGATGCGGCTGTATGCTCTATTTTTAACTTTAATTTTATTATTATTCAGTAAGTGAGTGCATTCTGTGCATTCTGTTTTCATCCTTATTTTCATCTTACTTTTAAGTATTATCAAGTGGGTTTTATCCATGTGAAGAGGCATTTGATGTAGTCAATTCTCATCTTTCTCTTTTTTTATTAGACGGGGTTTTTTATTTCATCTTATTTTACTTGAATTATTCCAGTTTTTATTTATATTCTGTCTATTTTATGTGAAGCTCTTGGTGCATGTAATTTCCTTCTTCCAGAAGAAGAAGAAGAGGCACTTTTTTTTTAGAAGAAAGGGTTTTTCTAAAAAGTGTTTTTTGGATGAAAAGGGTTCTTACTGGAACTCTTAGTCTTGCAGAGAAACCTTGAACCTGAGCCCTTCAGAAGAACCCTTTTGGAACCTTTATTTCTCAGAGTAGTAGTTTGATAATCCAGCCACATTTCAGAGTGAAGCTCAGTGTTCAGGTTGGATTCATGTGGGTGACACAGTGTCCATAGAGCCTTCATAAAACCATGTCTATACTGCCTCTGTCTCAGAGTATCAAGCTCACGTGCAGACAGTGCAGTGTGCTGTCATTTGTATTTGATAAAGATCCACGTGCCGCACTTTTATCAGAACAGCTTGAGACATGAAACCGTCCTCAGGTGAGTCTGAGCTGCCTGGAACCTGAAGACACTTAGAAACAGTCAGAATAACTCATTTATATTCAAATATATTCATCAAGTCTTTTCACAGACGGGTTTGTCTCAACGATGTGCTTTTAAGGAACAACAAAAGATATGAATGAGATATTAATCAGTGCTGTTACACCTGTGTTTGTGTGTCCACAGAATATAACCATCTGAATGGGTGTGTTCTTGCTCCACAACAGAGGAATGTGAGGCGTGGTTGTCGGTGTTACCCAACACAAAGCAGATCTGTGTTCAGTCTGACACCTATAGCAACCAGCCGCTGTTTAAGCAACAGTCAGTAAGTCTTCAGCAGACTTCAAACCTCCACTGGAAGCTGTCAGCTTATGTGCAGGTGTGTCACTGTAACACAGCGTGTTCAGACTGATGGAAAATCTTCTGTCTCATTGTGCTCAGGCTGTGACCAAAATGAAGATTTATGACAAAAAAAATGACGCACTTGGTTGCAAAAGTAACTCGTCCACTTCAAAATGTGTTTTACCAACATGTAAGTGTTCGTTCACTTTTGTGGGTAAAAATACATCAGACAGAAAATATTATTCACAGCTGAGTATTTCAGTATATCTTCGAGTATAACTCCCCCCCAGGTCTGAGCCAAACTCCTCCACTGACTTCATTTGGAAAATGCTGAAAAAAGTGGGCAAGATGTTGAGGAAGGGGGCAGGTGAGAGACTAAAATGAACTAGTTCATGTTCATTTCTTCGTTGTTCTCAACAAAACACCACAAAAAAAGAAAAGAAGGGAGGAGGGAATGTCACAGCATCCAGACCTCTGACACAGAGACACAGAGACACAGAGACACAGGGTAACTCCCTGTGTCATCCATATGTATGTATATATACGGCTAAATGCAAAAAACCTTTAGTATAAGAGTGAAAGGATTTTCTATAAATAGGCAGATTTAGTCTAATGATGATGCACTCACCTCATAGATGCTGACACTCTGTTCTGTCCTACATGACAGTACATAAGACACTTTTAATAATAAAAAATATCAGTATCACTATTGATATTGGTGATTCTGGCCCTGAATTAATATCAGATCAAAATAAAATTTTGTGGTATCATCAGCCCCTGCCATTCAGCATTAATCATGCCGTCACAGATGTGACAGTTACCCATGATGCCATGGGCACTAACACATCCCCATAACCATCACAGATGCTGGCATTTGAGGTCAGTGCTGGTAACAATATGGACTCCTTTACTTCTTTTTTTTTTCAAAAACAACATGAAACATGGACACAGTACACACTACAATCATGAGACTGTCACCTGTTACCAGTTAACTGGTCTTTCTTTAGAAAGTACTTGCTCAGTCTTTTGTTGCCCCTGTCTCAACTTTCTAGAATGCATTACAGGCATGAAATTCAGAGAGTGTATAATTACAAAAAAAAAAAACAAAAAACAAAAAAAAAACACATAAAGTTTATCAGTTTGAACACTTGCAGATCATTGCATTCTGTATTTATTTACGTTTTACGTAATGTCCCAGCTTTTTGGAACTATAGTTGTATTATAATTTATTATAATAAATAATAGATAGATAGAAAATCAAAGAGGCAACACAAAGACAGAATGATTCAGCTTTTTCAGCTCCAGTTTTTCAATAAAGATCATCATTGACATCAGAAACTTGAGAACACGGAAACCAAACCGCCACAGGGGAGGAGAACATTCCTGACATAGTTACAATAGTTGCATTTTGGTGAGAGACTGGCAACTCCATCTCCAAACATGGTGAGAGAGAGACCGAGACAGAGAGGGACTTCCGCCACAGTTGGTAGTTTTCCCTCCTCTCTCCCCTCCTCTCCTCCCCTCTCTTCTCCTCTCCTCCTCCCTCAGGCGGCGCAGGCGGACAGGTAAAGCGACAACTATTCTGCGTGCGTCAGCGTGCGCGCGCCCATTACGCACGGCGTGCGGCAGGTGTAGCCCAGGACCCACCCACAAGGCAAACTCCTGTCAGCCAGAGAGACCAGCCTGTCAGTCAGTCGCTACACAGCAGAGCAGAACAGAGGAGCGTGGACAGGTAAGAGCTGATCATTAACCCGCAGGACACTTTTTAACTGCTGCTGTTGTTGTTGTTGTTGTTGTTGTTGTTGTTGTTGTCACTGACTCCGGGTCGGTGCTGACACAAATCCTCTCGTTCCTCTTCCACTAACTTTTAGGACTCTTTGAGCTGGACTTCAGCTGGTCAAAACTAACTTTAGTCTTCCTGAAATGTTTCCTCCTTTAACCTCTGACTGTTGAAGGTTCATAAGAACAAAGTGCAGTCAGGTCAGTATCTAATCACACTGCAGGCCTGCTGTGTTGTTCTGTCTACATTTTAAAATAGCTAATGGAGATACATTAAATTCAGCTATTAACTCCCAGTTGGAACAATATCAAAAAATAAGATAAGGCAACTCAGTATTTTGTATTAATTAACACTTAAAGTCAAATGTGATAATGACATGAAAAAATTACCACAAAATGTGATAAAAACCAGAGATTTAAAAATGATTAACTGTGATAAAAGTTAGTAGAACCACACAGCATTCTGTAATTTCCCACGTTACAAATAGAGCTGCAACGATTTAACGATTAATCAAATATTAAATTAATTGACAACTGTTTTGATAATCAGTTAATCAGTTTGAGTATTTTTTTTTTAATGAAAAAAGTCAAAATTCTCTTTCACACTCCTCTTTGACAGTAAACTGAATATTTTTGGGACCTTTGAGGACGTCATCTCGGGCTTTGGGAAACACTGATCAACATTTTTCACCATTTTCTGACATTTAATAGGCAAACAACTACTGATCAATTAATCGAGAAAATAATCGATTCATTATTTGACTGTGAAAACAATTGTTAGTTGCAGCCCAAATAATATCTGACTAATGATCATTAATGAATAACTTTCTTAGTTATCTATTAGACATCTATTTTATTTTTACTTTATTTTCTCAGTCACAGTAAACCCTGTTTTTAGTGGTACTAATACTGTATTACTTTGAGAGGTGTGAAATGCCTTACTGACTGTTTTTAGAAGAATGTGATGCTTGTTGTTATTATCTTCATTAGCAGTTTTATTGGTGTTGATTATTGTTAATTGGTTATTGTAGAGGTTTTTTTATTGTTGCTGTTGTTTTTTCTCTTTTTGCCATGGATTTTTTGTTTTACATTATGAAGTATTGTTTACTTGACCCCAGGAAGAGTAATTGCCAGTGGCTAATGGAGATCCAAATAAATAAATTAAATAACTAATTAAATAAAAAGCCAGTACCAGTTAACAGTACAGTTTAGTTAGATACAGTCAGCATAAATCAGTGGAACATGGGATGATTAAGAATAGAAAATAAAACATATTTTTAGGGTTGCAGCAATTTGTTTTATTTTTTACCAAAAGCTGAATAAAGCTGGTTTTGATATGACTCCTGAGCAATATTTTCCACAGGTGAATATTATTAATAGTCCTATAGGACATAACAAAGTCAGTGTGAACTAACTATGGGGCCAAATGTGCAAGACCTGTTACCTCTTAGTGCCAGGAACTACTGATGCTACAGCATGCAGTGTTTTAGATGATAGTGTGATAACAGCGTGTTTCCAGTGTTAAAGAAAAGGTTTTCCCAGTTTGGTGTGGAATAACTCTAGTGGCCTGCAGGGAGCCCTGACGTCAACGCTGTCCAACACCTCTGGGAAGAAGTGGAAAACCTTGTGGAAAGAATTCCCACAAGAGTGGATCCTGTCAGCCTCTAGCACCACATTCATGTGCAGCTTACAATTATCAGTTAAAGGTGGAGTGTTAGGGCGTCCACATACTTTTGGCAATATAGAGTAGTTGAACAAATTCAATTCAAGTCACATTAGGAACACCACTGTAATATTCTGGTGATCCTATGGGAGAAAAAATACCATAAAAATCAAATAATTTGCCCTAAAGCACCATAGAAATCTGACTGAAATATGTAGTGTTGTCTTGTTGTGTAGTTGCTTCAGCTGATACAGTTGTTTCTATTAACCTTTATTGAAGCTTTAAAATACATCAGACTGAAACAGAAACAGAAATTCAGTGCAGGAGTGGCAATAAAAAAAAAAAAAAATCACAGATAATGAAACTCCCACTCGCTGCGATGATGAAATGTATTGTTCTGTGATTTGTCAAATTGCCACTCCGTGTTCTGCAGTCAAAGGGCGAGTCTGACTGTACTCTGTACTCTCGTGCTTCCGATAAGAAAGCTGCAGAAAGGAGATGTAATCTTTATGCCAGCTGGGTGGAGGGCCCTAATGTTACTTATACTGGCTCCACATGGAGCCGCAGTGTCAGTTATTACATAACAACAGTTCTAACAGTAACATACCTGAGCAGACTGTGTTTGTGTACACTGGATGTCCAACCATCTTCTTTCTCTGGGATTTACGCTCCATAACGTTAGAGATATTTTCTCTCTTTAGCTGTAGGTCTTTCTGTGTGATGCCCCTTAAAGATTCAGATATTTAAGATCTGTTGTGTATTTCACCCTCAACCACAGTCAGTTGCACAGCTGCGACCCCTGCTGTGAGACACTTACATGTTTTTTGTGTAGGACATAAATGGTATTCTATGTTCACATGCTAGTGAGTCAGACATCCTTGACTTAGAAGCTGGCTGCCAAATCATTTGGGATTGCTTCCACAGAAAGTCCAGAGGACAGCAGAAGGCTGGGGGTTGTTTTGGCTGAGTCTGTCTGGTAAACTTCTTCTTTAAAAAGAGCTGGTCATTTGAACGGATGCTGATAACGTCGCCTGTAATTCTGTGCCGGCTTTGGCACTGTTCACATTTGAACTCATACTGGTACCAGGACCTGAAATTTGGTACTCTCTCTTTAATAACAGAAATGCAATTTCAGTTGTAAAAACCAAGTCCACATTTCTCGATTTCAGTTTAGTCTTGCTCTCTTTTTTTCTTTTTCTTTATACTTTAAGTTACTCTCTTACCCAAATACAGTACTCGACAGTAGGCCGACCCTTAAATGTATTGAGTTAGGCACTAGGGCTGGTTGTCATACCAACTGAATAATTCACTTGATCCCTTTTATCGAAATTCCTTCTTTATGAAGAACACTAAAGGTGATTGGCTGTGAGCAAAACCATATAAATAATAATTTTTTCAAGATCTGGTACAAAAATAATTGAATGCAGGTATTGTTTGACTGGAGATGTTTTGATACCACTTGGTACTGGTTAATTCAATTGATGCCTTAAAGGTACTGAGTACCGACACCCAGCCCTATTCGGTACATAACCCTACAGGTATAGTTCCCTGTCACTTGTGACATAAAATCAAGCAGATGGTGCTGTCATAACTGTTATTATTTCTCCATTAATCACAGTTTTTTTAAGTATTAACATTGAACCAAATGGCTAATTCCCACTAGAGAGTTACCACCAACTCTATATGGAGCCTTTTAACCTCTTTTTTTTAGCTTATAGCTTTAGTTCTATGCTACATTTTTTTTTTCAAGTGGAACATCTGGCAGTTGTTGTTGTTCAACTCCTAAGTGGCCAAAACATTTACAAATGGAGCCTTAATTGAGCTTGTTTTTTTGTTTTTTTTGGTGAGCTAGCAAGCTTGAGTAGTTCACTTTGGTAGCTTGTAAGCTAGCTTCCACAGCAGTGGCTCTAGTGATACATTGTGCCTCTTTACATGGTGAACTGTATCTCTGCTTTGACCTTCAACACACCCATAACTGGTGTTTCCACCCCTCAAACCAGAGTTTGACTTTAATACCCTTCAAATTGGATACATTAGACAATGCTAGCTTTGTGTTGCGGTGTTAGCAGGGAAAACTGTGCTAGCCCGATGTGTCCGCCTTTAACACTGCAAATGATAACAGTTAAATGAACACTGTGGATACATGTCTCAAGTTAACAGACTGTCTCCGTGCTGGCGTCCTGCACTCTGCGTGTAAAACACTGTTGTGAGGCTGTTGTCTCACTGACTACTAAAGCAAACAGAGGAGTCAGTCATGCATGTTTAAGTGTTTTCCCAGGCCGAGGAATTTTAAAACCTTCTAAAGACTTCATATCAGCTGGTAGCATCTTGGACTCTCTGCCGACGGCTCTTTTCTTTCAATATTCCTTCCCCTTTTTCTTAGTGTCTATCTTTTTCTGCTCATGTTATCAATATCACACTTTCTTTCTAACGTTCTTCTTCTCCATGTGTTCTCTTTCTCTTTTACTCTCCTGTTTTTCACTTTCTTTCCACTCTTCCTCTAATTCTCTGCAATTCTGTAACCAGGAGGCTTCAATGATGACGTAAATTGTACTTTTTTGTAGACCAGAGTACTTTGTTTTGCTTTTTTATTTTTATTTTTTAGTGTCAGTCTTCTTTTTTCTTGTGTTTTTTCTTTTATGTTTTCAATTTCTTTTAATTCCTTCACATGATTCTGGTTTTCTAGATCTCTTAAGTCTATGTACTGCCACCCACTTCCTCTAAATCTGCTTTATGAACTCTTATTTATGTTCTCTTTGACAGTGTTAAATTTGTTCTGATGATTTTCACTGGGTATGTGTTAAAATAGGTGGGGTTGTGACAGTCATCAAGCCTGCACAGGAGAGTCAAAATATTTGTGGTTACTGTGCAGCAAATTAAACCTTCTGAGGAATCAGTTTTTGTCTCCTCTTATGCAATCATCTCCTGCATTTCTTCATACCTGTCTTTCACTTTCTCCCTGATCACTCCACCTTTTTTCTGTTCATGTCTTCACACCACTTTCTTTCCCTTTAGTGATGTCAGCCTTTCCTCCTGTGGCTTTTTTTCAGATTCAAATACTCTTCATCTGCAGGAGGAGAAACAAAATTTGAATATTATTACAGCGGCTTGTGTACAGTTCATACCTGTTTATATCTTCGTCCAGATCGTTCTGTCTCTCACACAGACACACACACCCTCTGTCTGTGTCTCTCTGTCTCTTTAATGTTTTTTATTGGGACAACATTCTTTCCCTTGACTCTGGCTCAGTTAACCAACCAGACCAACGAGAAAACACAACTGTTCTCTCTCACAGTTTTGCCCGGCACACACCCACCCCACTGTCTCACCTCGTCACCGTCTCTCACACATACTTACCAATAGACACAAGTTAAAAATATGAATGATAATTGATGACAATGGATGAGATATTTTCCTCCTCCAAAATCAAAAGTACATATTATTCCTCTGGCCTGTGGTGCACAGAACGACTTTCTTTCTGCAGCTGAATTTTTATCGGAGCTACTTTCTCTACGCTAGAAAGACAACAAGGTCTGTGGATTATCTTGAGTAACCAGGTTGTGATTTTTAGAAAGAGATACTGGTTTTAAGTTTTGCACCATAAGCCAAGTGCCATTTAATCCCATTATATTGGAGAGAGTATGCGCTCAGATGCTTGGTGACACCTTCAGATAATATGAGTGGTGTAACCCATTTTAAATTAATGATATGTAGGTTAATCTCTTAGTAAACATTGGCATTATAATAAAGCTAAAGTTTGAACATGGGAACAGCCGGTCCAACCAGCTTTAGGCCTTTAAGCATCACTGTTGTTTCTATGGTTACAGGCATTTTCTGTATCCAGTCTTTTGTCTTGTAAAACCAAACCATGGTTCTCTCTAAGTGTAGTTGCAGTGATTGTTTTATGCTGTTCCACTACACTGGACAGTAAAAGAGCCCATTATGGCACCAGAAAGAGATTTATGCTCTGTTATCTCCTGCAGGTGGAGGGGATCATGCAATCGCTTGCATGTGCATGCGTGTGTGTGAGCTTGTCCGCAGCTTATCTTGTAAACCACTGGACCCATAAGCCTAATTCTGTTTGTGCACTTTCATGACTCTACTCTGAAGGACTTCTGTGATTCAAAAACTTTGAAAAAACAAAACTTTTCTTTTTTTTTTCTTTTTTTTATGGCTTCACACTGGTGACAGCTTTGGCCACAGGCAATGTTTTCTGGTCATCCCATTCACACAATATCTCAGGAATGCCTGGAGGGAATTTCTTCAAACTTGGCACATATGACCACAAGGATGAACTGATTTTGGTGGTCAAAGGTCGTTGACTTCTTCAACGCATGTTTTTTTGCCATAACTCACGAATTCATACAATAAATATGACAAAATCGTACACAAAAATGTCTAATAGGTTACTAGTAGTGCTGGAGAGTAACTAATTGCATGTAATTAAATTACAAAATAATTGTAATTGTAATCTGTTAGTTACTGAGAAAAAATATGTAATTAATTTACAGTTACTAATGAAAATATTGGTGATTACAACGGGGATACATCCAAATATTCTTTCTTTCTGCACTTGACTGAGTGACGACCTCGAGTTATCAGTGTTTTCTAGCACTTTGATTCTTTTTTACAAGAGAGGAGGCTTCAAGCACGAGCACTAACTGATTGATTTAGTAAATGCACATCTGGTTAACTTCCCCACATCTGATAAAGTGCAGCACACACTTGCTTTTCTTAGCTTTCCAATGGGAAGCATCCAGGAATGATTCCCACACATGAAGAATGGGGCTGGGCCAAGGGCTTTGGGGAATTTATGAGACTATGAAGGCATTTATAAGTTTAATACCAAGTGTGTGTGTGAGAGACAGAGGCTTAAGTAATGAGATAATACATGATGTCATTGTTTTTAGGAAACTTGCTTTTCTTCCAGCAGGTACCTGTCTTTGTGCTTGTGTCAAGTCCCATTAACCGAAACCTCCATTACCTTAGCATTTAGATATGTCATAATAGTAAAACATTGATCTCAGGCTTGGCTTCAACACAGACACATAGACCTACTGTATTCAGCTGATGTTGACATTGAGGTGTATGGTTGCAACTTGCCCCACCACTTCAACTAGGGTTGTTTTGATACTGATACGACCATCGGAAAGTGCCTCCGATGCGGCCTAAAATGCTGCTATCAGTATCGGCGAGTACTCAGGTCTATGCTATAATTATTTATTTTATATATATTTTTAAAGAATATTTTTTGGCTTTTTAGCCTTTAATAAGATAAGGGGGGAAAAGGGCAAGGCAGCAAAGGGCTGCTGGCTGAATCAAACCCACGGCTGTTGCTGAGGACTCAACCTCTGTTCTTGCAGTGCACGCTCTACAAATTGATCTACTGTGGCGTCCCATCACATAATTAATTATCCCCAAGATGGCACCCTGCTACATCACAGCAGCATCATGTACACTATTTTTCCCTCCAGGATGGTAAAGTCATGTTCTATAGCAGGGTTTATCCTGAGCCAGAGGCCATACAGCAATGATCAGTCATATCACATCCATACAGCTTTAGTAGTATACAGCTGTTAAATAACAATATATAATTTTATTAACACACTGGTATCAAGAGATAGGAAGTAACTATGTACAAATATTGTACCTAAATAGTTTTTTCAGGTATCTGTACTTGAGTATTTCTTTTTCAGACAACTTTTCACTTTTACTTGTTTTTTAACTTTTACTTGTCACATATGCCGTGTAGGAATAAAGAAAAGTAAAAGTCCTTAAAGTGGATGTTTTTTTTTTAGATATCATCAATATGAATACTTTGTCTGATCTGTTGATATGAACAATAATCCAGAGATAGGAGCACTTGTTACTTTAAGGAATTAAACTCTGTGCAGGTTAATGATATTTTCTCACAATGACAGTAGGGTGAGTGTATATTATCATGGTACAGTGCGCTTGCATTGCTGCGTGATGAGTTTTTGCGCAGGGAGTTGTCCGTCTGTCGATCATCTCTCAGGATGATTGAAAAGGAGAAAAGTATGCCTGTGTTTGCCTTCACTTTCTCCACTCTGTTCCTTTCATGTTTGCGGTAGCGATCACACACACCCTGACACATACTGTAGATCCCTGAACCATGAAAAACATTAGACCTCTGCCCCCTTTTTAAAATCTCAGTTGGAAGACTTGAAGCATCACTAGGAGAGTAAGTATTTAATATCTGTTGCCGCAAAGTTTTACTGAGCAAGCCGCCAATTGTGTGCTACATTCATTTCTATTATAATACAAATGTCAAGTCGTTTGGTATGAGGAACACCCCGAGGTGGCATCTGGCGCCCATCAATCATTAATGCGATGGAATTCATGTTTGGTGAGAGAAAGTTCCCATAAACCTCTAGAAAAAAAAAAAAAAAAAAAGTCCTCTGTGCGGTTCATTAGTCACTGCGCTCTGTGTTACGACTCTGACATCAATCTGCTGTTTTATTCTGCACAGGGACGATTGTCAGAGTCAGTCTGAGATTTATTTTTTGCTGATTTTCAACATTCTTGGAGTAATAAAATGTTTAAGTGAATACATTTAGTACTAATGACTGTAGACTAGCACTAATGTTCAACTAATGATGACTGCACCAATTAAAATAAACAGGTTTGCTAAAGATGAAAATTTAAGGATTGATCTGTGTAGAAATATAATCAAAAATATATATAAATGTAATTGTGCAGGACTCAGCACATGAGGGTCATGTCTAGATGGGAACCCAAAAGTCTTGCTAGATTTGTACACATTGTTTTTGTTATTGTGCACGTAGTACAATCTAATAATGTTTTATGCTGTGGTAAAGATGTGCTTGGTTTAGGGACAAAAAACACTGGGTTAAGGTTGGGGGAAATCTAAAAAATCTAAAATAGCTAAAATATCACCCTCGCCAGTCAGTATTAATGTAATTCAAAAGCAACACACTGTGTGCTAAGCATACAGAACTTGCTATCATAGTAGATGTGAAATCGTAGCATGTATTTTGCTATAAATTAGCACACTGAATGCTAAAAGGTTAGCAAACTTGTTAGAAATTCAGAGAGAGAGAGTGAGCGTCAGTACAATTGATGTTACTGCACAGTAAAAGGTTAGCATTGTGTCTGTTATAACTCAACACCCTGAAAGGTAAGGTGATTAGCATGAAGATTACGCCTATATCACTCATCACAGTGGAATTAAGTGTTACCATGCGGTCCACTATGACTCATGTGTTGGTCACATGATCTGTGGATGGTTTTCTGTTCTCAACATGAGCATAAGAAACATCCTGAAAACACAATCTGCTGCAGGGTTGCACATGCCACATATGAGAAGCACATTACATTCTGACTGAGTGAGCCACAATGTCACAAACTGCCACTCAGCAGTGAAACATGGGAATGTAGGAAGGTGGATGGAGACGGCAGGTATGTCAGCAATGAGGGTGTGAGCCTTGAACGGCAGGCTTCACACACACGCAAAATTGTTTGGAATGGTAACATCACATACTTATTAACATTTCCATTTGTGTGTGCATGTTGACATGGGTGACTCATGGCCATGCTTGTTGTGGTCATATCAGTGTGGCGTTGTGTGTTTCAGATATCAGTTTTTAATACGGGCAGGGAGAGTGGATGTTTGTATGACCTTATCTAATCTGATAAACGGTCCCGCCTGACAGAAACTCACCTTTCTCTGATATTCCTCTCATGCAGGACTCAACACTGATATGATTTCATGTCTTCTGACTGCTTAGTCTTTGGTTGAGCTGTTCACATTTCACTGACATGTTCAACCTGCAGTGAGGTTTCACACACAGTATAGTCCGAGACTTTACACACATTAAATAGAAGTGCAGATACTTTTGTAAAAGTAGAAGTACAAATTAAACTTATTAAAAAGAGAAAACAAGGACATTTCTACTGACTTTTCTGTTCAAAGCAAACTGAACCTCACATTTCCTCTTTTATATCGTTTTTTGTGTAGTTCCATCTTTTTTGTCTTGTTACATACTTTACATTGTTTTTCTTCTTGTTACGTCTTTTCCATTTTGTTGTTTTAGTCTTGTTACGTCTGTCTAATTGATATGCTCTGCACTAATGGAGACACCAAGAAATTTTCTGTGTGTTCTTGTCCTGTTCACTAAGGTATAAATTGGTTTTGATTTTGGGAAATTAATCAATAATTCCCCTCAAATGCATTAAAATCAATGTAACACGCCTGTATTGAAAATGAAAAGATTAGAAAGTACAGACATTTGTGTTAAAATGTAGGGAGGAAAAGTTGTCTGAAAATAAATACTCAAGTAAAGTACAGATACCTGAAAAATCTACTTAAGTACAGTAAGAAAGTATTTGTACTTTGCTACCTCCCACCTCTGATGAACTGTGTGAGATGAGCTGTGAGAGGCCAATAAATCTGAATCTGTGTCAAAGTGATATCAACGATGAGGCTTATCGGATATCGTCATGAATGCCTGGTGAATCACAGTATGGTGAGGTGGATAGGAAACAAATGCGAGTACAGACCAGTCGCTCGCTTGCATCACACATTCACTGGAAACTGCGATATCCTAATTAAATCTTCATTAAGTTAGTCAGCGAAGCTGTAGGACCACAGGTTTCAGCATGTTTCTCTCATGATTGTTAGCTTTGGTGATTGTGTATCCCTCCTCTCAAGTATTATAAGCCACCAGGGCCTGAGACTGTTCACCTGTGCAGCCTCACCCACAGTTTAATTGACATGTAATCTCTGGGCAGTTTGGCGACGGAAGTGGAGAATAAATAACTAGAATTACCGCCTCCACCAACCAGTCAAGTTTCAGTTCACATCAGTATCCTTCCTGTGAGAAACATGCTGTCTTCACTCACAGAGGAGGACAGAGGACTGACCTGAACAATGTGATGTCACAGTGACCTTTTAGATATATAATGTCACTTCATCTTTTAAATCTCGTAGATAATTGTATGAAATTTTGTTATAATTATCATATAAATTCCAAGTTTGAAGAACGTCCCTGAAAGTGTTCCTGAGATAATAAGAATGGGACGGATGGACGGATGGACAACCCCAGAACATACTGCCTCCTGCCACAGCAGTAGCAGGCAGATAAAATCAGAGGTCCTCAAGAGTTAATGTGTATTGCCACAGGTTTTTGGTCGTGGTTGATCTGTGGTTCCAGGGACCCGTTCAGCTCTGAATGAACAAAAACTTAGGAAGGTGCTTCCATTACTGAGTTGCAGCATCTTTTGCACAGATCACAGCGTAGTCAACGTCTCTGAGGTAGATTTAACTGATAAATTAAATCTAAGATAGGATCTTTAGTTACCTGAAGAATGAGACACTCCACTGGTATGAAGATGAGAGGGGAAAAAATCTGTGAGAGAACACTAACACCTGCCGCTGTTGTTGTTGTACAGTATGTTCTTCTCTAAATCAGAAACAGGAGCATGTCTACATGAAATGACTCCAGGAATGCACTGAACCTTACAGATTTATGGTACTTTATGTAACACAAGTGATTTGAATTCAAGCATTCAGGTCATACTTCACACAATACCCATGATTCACCTGGGCTCTCTGTTTAAAACATTGTCAACATGTGCGCTCAACACACATGTGGTGATGATATCAGAGGCAAAATGAGACCTAAGCTGCAGACAGGAGAAAGATTTGTAGATGCAACCGACTCAGTACTCTTCAGAGCAGTAATGAGATCTATGGGGGTTCACTGTAATAATAAAGTATTTATTTTAACTAAAAATATGCTTAAAAAGTTCACTGAATTTGAAAATCCAAGTTGAACAATTTTTTTTAATGATTCAAAACAATGAACTTTTCTCGTCAAACTGGATTTTTCATGTTTGCAAGATAAAACCTTATAATTCTAAGCAGAAAATTAGTTATGATTATAAGGTTTGTACATTTAGAATATATTTAGAGTGTCTGCCCTTTTCATGTATGAAAGAGACTTACTCTACATATCCTTTTCGCTATTTAGAATGAAGAAACCTCTAAGCTCAGTATCTCAAAACTGCTCTGAACTCAGAACCTTATAATTCCAATATGTCAATTATAACATGCATTTTTAATATATAGAATATAAAAGTAAATACTCAAAGACGTACTTGCAGCATAATGCAGGGGATGAAGTGAAATTTTTGTCTTGTGTTACGGAACTTCAATTCTCTTTTCCAAAACACACACACACTTTCCTGACTTCAACCGCTAACTGACGCATTCAATCTCACTGAACTCATCAGAATTCTTCTCAATATGTTTCTGCAGTGAAAGCCTCACTTTTTTTTGCCTTTCATCCAATTTCATCAGCTCACATTCCCCACCTTAACATAATGTTCAGGCCAAACGGTTTAGATTTTAGGGTCATGAGTGTGTTTTGGAGCCCATTTTCTACATCTTGTAATTTCTCCTGCTAATGGACGCCTGAGAGTCCTAATTATTCATCTCCGTCATTTAAAAACTGCCACCGAGCTACTCCTGAAATGCATCTTGGTGCATTTTTGCATTTTATAGCTCCTTGTTTTTTTCCTCCCAAGTTTTAATGAGTGTTGTTTTGCATTATGCAGTACCTCCAGGCTTCAATTTGGCATCTGGGAAAGTTGGCTTGACTCCAAGACTGTGGTCACCCAGTGCTTATTACTCATTAAGCCTCGTCGGAGGGCCGAGTGGGTGCAGGCTGGGTGGGAGCTGCAGTGCTTGGAGAGTAGATGTTGTTGTTGTTGTTTTTGTCGATGTTCTAGTTATGGAAGTGAACGAAGAGATGAGAGGGGGAAAAGAGTTTGAGAGTCTCTTTGTACACATTAGGGCTGGAAAATTGTACAAAGTTTGATTGCTTTGAACTTTCTGCCTAATTTCAGAGCAGACAGATTAATTTGTAGTTTTGTAAGATTCACATTTTTTACAACATGCAAGCATCACACCACTGGACAATTCCTGACTTGCACGATGGTATAATTGGTCATAGGGATGTTTATGATTAATCGCTATGGAGAACTTACCCGATTAAAAATTAATTAATAAGGACAGGTGAGCACCTGTTTCAAGCAAGAGTCTTATTGTTGTAAAAATGGATGGATGTGGATGGTCATTATAGTGCTATATGCTTCAGATTTGGAGTTCTGTATATACAACATTAGCTGCAAACTGTGTACTGTAGAATCATCCAGTACTGCGATTCATCCTGTTCTCACTGGTGTCATTTCTGGAGGCATCCCTGAAGGCATCCCTATTTTTATTCATAAGAACGTTTTAGTTTGATCTGCCTCCTCTATGGTTAAGATTTGGTCAAGTTTGGGCAACAAAAGCTACTTGGTCAAGATTAAATACTTTATTCTTAAAAGAGACTTTGCAGACTTTGTTTTTCCAATCATTCACCCATCTTGAAGTATACTTCCTGTCTCCACTGAAGGATGTACAGGATGTACGTGTCATCCAGGTCCATCCACAGGCAGATGAAATGTTCATGACCATGGCGACAGCTTTTTAAACACATTCATGTATGCAGGCACCCAGTGTAGTATTTAGAGACACACAATCCACTTTCGATTCCAATACAAAACGTATCTTGTAAATGTGAATTCAGCCCTTATGATTTCACTGTGAGCCTTTCAGACAAGCGGACAGGTACCATAAGTATGACTGCATGTCTGCCTCTCTCACCTGTGTTTCCAAGAGCAGTCGAAGCATCAGCAGCGAATTAACTCCAGAAAAGCCCCAGACAGGTGTCATAAAAACATCAGACTATGGAATCTGGATCGGCATGTGGATCATTACATCAGTCTGATTTCCTGGAGTGAATTGCGTTGATGTAAACACCTGATGAGATATTGGAATTGGATTGGTTCCAAATCTCATAGTGTATGCAACCGCATTTATACCTGCTATAAGTGTTCCAACATCCTTTGAGGTTTTGTAGTGTTTTAATGTCATGTAACTTCCACTCTCACTTCCATAAGGTGGAAAGTCATTTGTCTCGTAACCACAGCTTTTGAACAAATTGCCAATGCTGTCCTTTTTCTGGTGAGGACATTATAGACTATTGTGCACTCAACTTTATGCTTGGCTATGTTTTAGCCATAATCATGCAGCTGTACAGAATTTGACCGTATACCTGTCTTGAATATCTGTTACTTCTGCATGTTTGATTGCCTATGTGTCTTCCTGCTCCGTTTTTGTGTCGCTCTACCTGTCTCTCTTCTTGTCTGTCTGAGAAATGACAGCGCAGAGACTTTTTACTCTTTTTTTTCTTTAGTTGGCGAATCTGTGGGAGGAGGTTTTAAGTAGGTTGCAAATACAGCCCAGCACACCTGTGTGTGTGTGTGTTGGGATGTGGTTGGGTGGTGTATAGAGCTGTGTTGTGCCAGACCTTAAGTAACCTTAGTAATACCTGTATGCAGTGAAAACATGCCATTAATCAGTCTGTGCATGAAGGACAAAGTTATGTTAGCAGAATATTTGTCATTATTTTTTAAAAGTGCTAAATGTGATGTGATGGGACGTGTGAACACAAAATTTTGTCACAGTTTACCTTGGAAGACCCCATTAAATGGAATGAAACTCTCGAAAATCAAATTCTCTGTAACTTAAGCTGTGGTCTTCATTTTGGTGCCAGATTGATTTTCCTTTAACTTCATCTTCTTTGATGCACAGAAGTGGAGGCAGCTGAGAAGGTAGTGCAGGATGACAGAGCATGAATGTGAGTGTTTTCACAGAGGCTGCAGAAACTGGTTGTTTTGTTCTGTTTTACTCAGATAATGATAGTGCAGAGAGCGGCCGAGATGTGATCTTAAACTGGTGTAATTGTTAAATACAGAGGAACTGGTTCGGCTCTGTTTCAATTAACAGGGGAGGAGCGAAGAGGGAGAGAGCAAATACAGGAGAGGTGATATGTTGCTTATTCACCACATCACCAAGTACAGACAAACTGGTTCTGCAGTTTTATACAGCTGGTGTGTTTATAGAGCAAGAGCTGCATGTCCCTGTACAGCCCAGTCCACAGTCCAACTAATGCAGGAGGACACACCTGCATTGGTCTTATAATGCAGCTAGGAACAGTTAATGTAGGGTTCATTTGTAGAAACTCATGTCAACAACCATAATGGAGTTCTTAGTTTCCACAGACACAGTTCCATTGTAGGAAAGTAAGTAAAAATACTACTACTACTACTACTACTACTACTACTACTACGACTGCTAATAATAATAATAATCATAATAATAATAATGATAAGAGCAAAAAGCATTGTTTTCTTTAAAATCTCATGCATTCTTAAGGATCTTACTACATAGGAATGAACAATTTTGAAGAAATATCTAATTGCAATTGTTTTAAATGATATTGTGATATGATTTGCGATATTAGAGGACATGATCATTTTTACGTCATTATTCTCATTTACATTGAAAAGAACATTAAAACAATAGTGGTGTGTACTTTTTTTTAGGGATCTGTATTATACAAAGATGTTTTCTGAAGGTTAGAAAATGCTGTGTTGGCAAGAACACTTCTGCAGTACCAGGAGGAAGATTTTTGTTGCATTTTGAGAAAAAGCCAGAATGATATTTCAACTTAACTCTCGATATCTTTACTTTATTCTGAACATTTAGCATTAATTTTTGCTCTGTTCTGGAAATGCAAAATAATAAAAGAAATCTTCCTACTCATATTTTTTCCTTATTCCTGGCCCTAATACTCCTCCATAGTGCTACAGTGGCAAATATCCACTAAATTCATAAATAAACACACATTTTTCCTTTGCACATTTTTTTCATTAAAAGAAAGAATTTTAGCTTTACAAAGTTTTTAGCTAAAATGAAAGAATTAAACATGACATTTGTGTAAATTCTCATGGTTTTTGGCAGTGTTAGTGAAGTCAGAGATGTAGTCAAACCATGTTTCCATCATGATGAAACATTCCTGGTCAGTAAATGAGCCTGCAGGGCGTCTCCCGCTGTTTACTCCCAATTTACAGCTGCTGGTTCAAAGTGCACCAGCACACAAGGTGACATACCACAGCTGTGAGTCGCAAGCAAGGCATGCTGGGTAGGAAGGTTCCCTATAGTGTTCTCCACCACGCACAGATTTGTTTGCTGAGTAATTCCGTATCGATATCATGACAGTGCAGGTCCACAGAGTTATGACCTCTCTGACCCTTTATCGGAGTTAAAACCTCAGTTACAGATGATAACAGTGCAGCACGTGTACTCTAATGATATGATGTCTTTTAAATGTGCTTTTAGAAACAGAAAGAAATGTCCATACACGTCCAATACTTAAGATTTTACTGCACTCTTGTATTTCTAGGTAAAGAGTAAAGCAGTCAGACTGTATGATGTAAAGACGGACTATGTAAGATGATAGAGTGATTCATAACTTCCTGCGGGTGGAGGAGCAACCTCACCTGACTGCATAATAGTATTTGTTCAAACAGGGAGAGTCTGCAGTGTCTCATGTGAAAAGAATGGGACGCCGCTCTGAGCTGCTGACAGAGTTTTTCAGGGAGGGACACAACCTCTCTTATCAGTGTCATCTCACTGAAGTTGATTTTTGATTAGATAGTGGAGGAGTTCCCTCATTAAGAAAAGTTTTATAGTAAAGGATATAAAATGACCACATTTGAGGCGGTACATCACTTTAAAGAAGTACATAAAAGTGTAAAACATGTTGTTTCCTTTTGCTAGTAAGTCGTGCTGTCATGTAGACATTGTCAGATTTGGGCTGCAATTTGTAAGCACTTTCCTTAGTCAGTCATTGGTAACATCAATCATCAATTAATCAATTAATTGTTAATTAATTAATTTAAAATGTTCTGACCCCAAGCTAAGGACATGTCATTCAACTAAAACTGAGCAGTTTTCACTGCAGAGGTCTTTAGATCAGCTCAAATTTAAAGTCGATCTAATTAATTCTCCAGGAAATGTTTGTCAAAGTGCGATGCCTTGAAATGGTGAAAACTGTGCAAATTTTTTTGTAGGAGGCGCTATCAAGCCATTTAGCCACAGACATGCCCAAAGTCCTACTTTTCGCCACTTCTGATGTGTGTGACGAGTTTCATGAGTTTTTGAGCACCTCAAAAATTGCTTCTTGCCCCAATCTACTGAGCATATGGAGCCTTTTTATCCTCTTTCAGCACATAATTTTGGTTTAACAGCATGGGTAGTTCAGTGTCGGCTGCCTTGTTTCCAGCAGCAGCAGCAGCCAGATGTTTTCAGCAAACAAGCTCAGACTGTACACCTGTCCAGTATCAAACATCAGACAAGCTTCTAGCAGCTAAAGAGCCAGATATGTTTACAGAGGTTGGTTAAGACCAGACAAGAGCTAAAAACAGAATAAATACTGGACCTTTATTCATCAGGTGGAGACACCTGATGTTGGTCTGTGTCTGCCAGATGTGGAAGCAGGCAACTGCTTCCAAACATATTAGCCAGAACAACATTTTTGGGCAGTAATGTGTCAAACATGTCTGGGAGTTTTGTCCAGAAAGTGATTAACACAGATTTAAGTATTTTTTGGCTAAAAATTGTCATCTTGATTATTGTAGTACACTTTACAAGAATGGTCATTAGGTATTCCCAATGCTTCAGTCCACAGTAAGATGTCTCTATAGGCCAAGTTTCCATAAAGACTGCTGTGAATATTCATGTTCCCCAGAGGAAGAGTCCTAATATATTTGGTGACCTGACCTTACTTTAGCTCCATCTTGAAGACAGAATCTGAACTTTTCCACAAGAAATATCTAAATGTAATGTGGCTCTGAACTTAGCAGATCTTATTCCTGCTCCCCAGAGGATGAACCCTTTATATTTCAGTGACACCCTCATGACATACTTTACAAGTTTAGCTCCACTAAGACTTAAAGAATAACTAAATCAAAAGCATGTTGTTTGTTCTTTTCAAGGGTTTTAGACTTTTAATCTTGTTACATAAAAACTTCCCTCTGTGTGTGTGTGTGTGTGATACAGAGACAGAAACAAGGCCTCTTAAGAACAAAGTCAACACACACACACACACAAAAAGCTGCAGAGAGCTGCAGACATGCAGGCAAAGAGGCTCGGCCCTCGTCATACCTGCCTGCTTATCAAGGTGTGTCTGACTTGGCGACCTGCCACAGTCATCGGGCTCCACCCAGACACACCCTGGGTTGGGAATAAGGATTCATCCGACTTGGGTGGGGGGGATGAGGGCTGCCACCCTGCGATCCAACCCAACCCCAGGTTTAGTCATGGTTTATTTTTTCTCAGCTCCGACTTGACTGAACTTGACGTCTGGGCTCCCATACTGTTAGCTTTATTTTTTTTTTTTGTGTTAGCTTGTTTATATTGAGTTTTGTACATTGTACCGGGACAGTACTGACCAGATGTTCTCTTTAGAGCTTTAATATCAGACAGTTAGTTGTTAATTATGATTATTATTGATTTAATAAATGTAGGTTCCACACCATCTACACAAATTGCATACAGTATATATTATGTATGTATTATGTATTATATATTAAGTAGTTTTTGCAGTTAAAGCTGCAGTACGCAGTTTATTTTTGGTGTCCTTTGGCAAAAGTTCCACTATAATCTTTTAGTCTGAGGTGACAGAAGTGGAATGAGAGAAAACTAGATTCCTGCTCCTCCTCTTGGCTCTGTTTTCAGGTTTTCGAAAATCTGGGAGACTTGATGGAGACTTTTGCCAGTCACAAGTCATTAAGACATACAATTGTTGAGTCAGTATTTTACAACCTGGGAATGAGACTCAACAATTAACCATCTTCAAGCCACCAATGCAAGGCGTCTGTAATTTGACGACCTGGGAATAAGACTCAACAGTCCCTCTGCAGAACTGCTGACTGCACCTTTAGTATATCTAAGTAATAACTTGCTGTTTTTTTTGAAGACATTATGTAATAAATGCACCAGCAGTTATGATACCAGAATTTTGAGCACAGATGCAATGCTAGTGTTAAAAAGATACTTGATACCTCTTGATACACTCTCCTTTTTATACCATTGCAAAAAGTTTTTAAAAAGTAATAGAATAGGATAATTTTACAACTTTATTAATTTTTTGTTGGTGCTGGTGCAGAAAAAGTCACTGAACACTCTCAACAACAACAATTTCCATGTTCACTGAAAACAAACTATTCAAATCTTGATGATGTGATATTTATTGAGGTCTGTGGCAAACAAATGTGTTTTCTTTAATCTGGAGAGCAAATTTTTTAGTCTTCTGCGATATGGATTTTAGGTGGGACCACAGAAATTGAACTGAATTGAGATTGTGAATCTTTTTGTGGCTTCTGTACTCTCAATACTGTAATTAAAGAATATTGCCTAGTAACTTTTGAGAGAAAGCAAACTTAAAATAAATAAATAAATAAAATAACATCTTTCACAAAGCTAGTTGGTGATGCAGTGCATTGGATTATGTGGATGTGAGAAGTGATTTTTGACTTCTGAATATACTACATTTTGTCATTTTTCCTCAAAACCCACATTGTTCATCTACATGTTTAGCTTATTCTGCTTTTCTTTAGCTTTATGTCCACCTGATTCATTTTGTCCAGTTTAGTGAAACTTTTTTAAAAAAATCAACTTTAAGCAATGTAGAAGTCTTGGACTCTTCCCGTCATTTATAGCGTGTCTTTTCTTTTTTCTCTGTCTCATACACACACACACACACACACACACACACACACACACACACACAATGGAGAGGTTGAGTAAACTGATCAATCAGGCACAGAAACCCTGACAAACTCTGGCCGGATATTAACTAACACACTCGCATTCTCTCTCTGTCGCTGCTTGTCCATGCTGGTCAGTGGGGAGGTTGTAGTTAGGGTCATCTCCATGTACACAGAAGTGCAGCCCACCCACTAACACACACACACACACACACACACACACACACACACACACACACACACACACAAACCCCCTGTGGTCTGAGCTCAGTCAGGAAATTAGTTTTCAGTCAGTCTCTCATCATGAACACTTCTCTCTCTCCAGCTCCTGCAGTGAGTATTTTAGAAACTTTTTATAGCTCAGACTCTATTAAATGGCAACAGAACAAATTAAGTTTGTTTTCCCTCAAACTGGGCTAGGCTAAAGGTATTTGAACGGTTAGCTAAAGGTGGTCTGTAAGCAGTTCCTTTTAGTGTGAGTATTAAAACAGTCTATTTAAGTCTTTAGCATTTTGTGTCGTTTTCAAAACCTTTTAGCTAGCTTAATGATAAATTTAGCTTTTAAGGCCTTAGTAAAGGGGTATTTGGTTATTTTTTTGTCTTAAACCCTCAGAGAACTGGCTAAAGTTAGCCTTTTTTAAAGAGTTAGTAGGCCTATTGGAATATTTAGCTATGCTGGTCTATTTAAACCTTAGACAACTAGCTACAATTAGCCTTTTTTACTTGTTACTTTGGAAGCCATTCTTATGTTAGTCTTTCCACAGCCTTACTAAGGGCACAGCTAGCTAAATCTGGGGATTTTAAAGGCCCCAGTCCTAAAAATGCTAGCTTAAGTTGGTCATTTTAATAACTTAGTTTTAAAGAAGCTAGCTAGATTTTTTTAAGGCCTTAGTACTGTGATATTTTGGTAAAGTTCCTTGCATTAAGCTCTCAATGAGAGAACTGGCTAAAGTTGGCCCTTTTAAAGAGTTACTAGGCCTATTACAACATTTAGCTATATTGGTCTATTTAAAACCTTAGACACCTAGCTACAATTAGCTTTTTTTGCTTGTTAATTTGGAAACTATTGTTATGTTAGTCTTTTCACTGCCATAGTAATGGAACAGCTAGCTAAATTTGGCCTTTTGAAAGCCTCAATACTAAGAGTGTCAGCTTAAGTTTCTTAGTTTAATGCCTTTTCGAGCAGCTAGCTTGATTGTAGCTATTTATATGTCTTAGTATTAGTACATTTTCGAAACATGGCACAAGTGTTTTAAAGCTTTAGTGGTTTTAGAATTGGCTGGTGTCTGTCTTTTTAAAGGCTATTTTAGCTACACCTAAGCACTTAAAGTCTTAGACAAGTGGTTAGCCTTTTTAAATCTGAATTATAGAGAGCCAAAGTCAGGACGTCATGTTCAGGCTAGCCTCTGTTCCATTAGCTTCTGTAAGTCAATGCAATCTCTCATTCAGCACTCCTTTCACTGACCTTTATGAAATAATAACGTGTAATCCCGGGCTTTATTTTCCATATTCCAAGACAAATTGGCCTCCATTACAGCAGCTGCTATTTGAAAATGAAACCTTCTTTGTTAATCCACAAGTCTAACAGCACAGATACGTCATCACAACTTGGTTTCGTAATATTCCTAAAATTCAACAAAACTCTTCTCTTAAGTAATTATGTAGACTAGCGTCTTCTGTCAGGCTGTGACGTTTAGCCCACAAAGGTCGAGGGCTCATGGGAAATGGTGGCCGTTAAAGGCTTTTTTTAGTTTTAATTTCATTTAAACTCGTAGACTGTGTCATGTTTTGTGAGGTTATGTTATTCTGCCTCTACAACCCTGTCCCCTAAATTACATTCATATACTGCCAATTTGTTGCTGGGAAATGTAATTAGGAAAACAAATTAGCAGTATATAAACATAATTTAAAGAGACAGGGTTGGACAGTAACTAGGAGAATTACAGCTTCCCGCAGTCATCAGCCACTATTTTACTTTATAATGAGATTGTTTGAAAAGTAATGACTTTGTTGGGTCCACTGAATGTCACATGCTTTTTAAATACTGAATATAGAGACTTTTTTTTGTCTCACTTCCATCATCCTTTTAACAAATTCCTCTCTGCTCCCTCAAGCTCCTGTCGATGCATGTAATCTTTCTCAGAGGGATTAAAACACAATGGACTTGTTTTGATTGCATTTAATCAGACAACACAGACCCACTGTGTCACAAACACCCAGCCCACTCATGTTGTGAATGCATCCACTCATATGGAGAGTGAGGGAATTAATTGCATGCTGTCCATCTGTAGTTTTTCTATATGTATGAAGATTTTAATTTCCTCCTTTGAGCTCAAAGCATACTATACAAGCCACCCAGGTTAGCTGCTTCAGCACAGTCTTACAATGGCTCTCTGTGGTGGGTTTCAAACAATGGTGGGTGGGAAGCCTCTAGAGTCTGTTCAGTAGGCAGACGATTTATAATCCTCATCTTCAATATTAACGATATTGAACATTTCTGATGTTGCACTTTGACATTCCACTTCTGAAACCAACTTAAAAAAAATTCTCTTCATGAGGGAAAATTTAGTTTTTTTTGTTTCTTTGTGCTTTTTTTCTGTACAGCCCAGTCAGAGGAGACATCCCACTTTATGTTTCTACCTCATTTGCTGCCACTCACTCTTAACATTTGAGCAATGACACAGAGCGAGGTGATCCGTCACAGTTAACACTAGCAGAGGACAATGTTTTTACATGACCCTGTCACTCACCTGACATACTGACGGGTAGGAATGGAAGCGTCCTCCAGGACGCAGTCTCTCTAAAGGGACAAACTGCCTGCTGCGTGTCACTACCTTCTCCTGTCATATCTTCAGCTGTCACTATCAAAATAAAGGCAAAAGCCCCCAAAAAAATCATCATTTAAAAAATAATTGGCAACAACTTTTTTTTTTTTTTTCAGCTGTAGGTGGGAGTCGAACCAGCAGCTGCTGCAGAGGATACTGTTGGCAATTAATAATCCCTTGGTAATTGATTAATCTATTAATTACTGCAGCTCTACTGGTTTCACACAGGATACAAGCCTTGGTCTCCTGACTGAAAGTCCTGTTGCATTCATCCAACCCACCTTCTTCACAAGTGGGCTTCCTCGCTCTTTATATTAGGTCACCTGAGGCGTAGGCTTCAGCCCAAAATCTCAAATGACTTGAAGCATAATTGTACACTGGGGTACCTCGTTTTAGTGCTTTAAACTTTCCAGACTTTCTTCAGTCCAATCAGATTTCTCTGTCTGTCTGAACCGCAGAGAAACGTCAGTCCACTGATGTGTTTCATATCTCAGATGAGAAACAGTTGTGCGTGCTGGTATTTAGTGCACCCTCTGTCATAACTCAGTCTGGAGGGCAGGATTCACTACACCTCAACCTTCCTCTCCCATCAGTCCTGTTTCTCTCCATTCCACACCAATGAAGAAGTTTGTTACAGAATCACACGGCGTTTTGCCAGATGGGTGTTGCCTTAATTCTAGTTGACGTTGGCATAGACGTTCAGGTAAAACAATGTGCAGAATGTTCTTCAGATGAAAGGTGCTTGACAACCAAAGCGCACATTCAGAACAGAGAATATACTTTTTTAAGCTACGTCAGCAGCCAATAAGATCACACCGCCAGAGGTGTTCGCTCGCTGCCAAAGCTGCTGGTTGTGAAACACAAGGCAGATTTCCTGTATGAGGGTTACTGTGTTGAAAGTTGATAAAATGATGAAAACAGTTTGTCTGTCTCTCTTTCTTTAAAGGCTCAAGAGCTCCAGAGAAACAGAGAGGACTTCCCTGCTTCATTGGACAAACTACGGCAGCTGATAGAAACCAAAGTTCACATCCTACAGTCCCCCATCACTGAGGAGCAACAGGTAA
This sequence comes from Lutjanus erythropterus, assembly GCF_056507025.1. Taxonomy (NCBI): domain Eukaryota; kingdom Metazoa; phylum Chordata; class Actinopteri; order Lutjaniformes; family Lutjanidae; genus Lutjanus; species Lutjanus erythropterus. Next base: position 6,161,822 of record NC_139336.1, read on the forward strand.
GTGACATGGAAAATCATCAGAAACCATTATGTATAGTCTTATTTGCAGGGGTGGCAAAAGTACACACATTCTGTACTCAAGTAGAAGTACAAATACTTGTGTAAAAATAGACTGTCAAAGTAGTAGAAGTGGAAAAAGTACAGGCTTTAAAATGTCTCCCTCTCTGTTTGTTTCATCTCGGGAAGTTTTTTTCATCATATGTTTTTGTCTTGTTACGTCTTTTACATCACTTTAGTCTTGTTACTTCTTATTTGTCTTCTTACACCTTTTTCGTCTTGCTACGTTTTTTCATCTTGCTACATCTTTTACATTGTCATTGCATCTTTTTTTTTGTCTTTACGTCTTGTTACGTATCTTTCTTCTTGTTACATCTTTCACATCGTTTCCATCTTATTATGTCTTTTTTGTCTTTTTCGTTTCATTTCGTTGCGTCTCTTACGTTGCTTTTTGACTTGTTAGGTCTTTCGTCTTGTTAAGACTTACTAAGTCTGGTTTGTAATTTTTGTCTTGTTGCATCTGTCATGCATGATATGAATATAAATGAAAATGATCAATGATTCCCCTCAGATGCATTAAAACTAAAGTAAGGAGTCTGTTTTGAAAATGTAAGGAGTAGATATTACAGATATGTTTGTGAAAATGTAGGAAGTCAAAGTAAAAAGTTGTCAGAAAAATTTATTGTATGTATTTTTTTGTACTTTGTATTTATTTGTAATTTGTATTTCCCGCCTCTGCTTGTTTGATCTTTGATCATACTTTGATCAAGACAAGGTAACGTTTTGCAGTTGGACAGATTTCAACACGCTGTATAGCACTTTACTCTTTAATGAGTTTAATCCCTGCAAATTTAGCTCAAGGTGTACAGAATGTCTTTGAGAGCAGTTTTACTGGAATCTGAAACATGACGCCTCCAGTAAAAACAGTTAGATGATTATCACCACTGCAGTGTAGCAGAGGCATCAAGTGTCATTTTGTCTTTGCTGACATTGAAACTCGGTTGTATTTTTTTTCTTTACCTGATGTTTTTAAACCATGAGTCTTGCTAGAGGGTACAGGGCTAATTGCTCAACAGCCTTAACAGCATTCCACCTATAACAGTCTTTACGGGGATTTGTTTTTATTGGCACTCTTTGCATTTTCACTTGATTTTTCTTCCCCACCTTTGACTGTGGGACTCTGTCCTTTTCTGTTTTGCACTGTCTGTCTCTCTCTGTCCCTTTCCTTGCCCTTGTTGTTGAACTCTCCTAAGAGGCAGTTCAAATCCAGTGTATCCCACATCTATGTTAAATACGTGTCATTTTACAAAAGCCTTGAAAAAAATGTTTAAAAGAATGAAGTTAACCATCTGAGATGTCATCAAATGTCTGTTCAAATCAACATGATGTGTTGATGAGTTGAGTGTGATGGCTGGAAATGCAAATATGCTCAAAGTGACAGCCCTGCCAGGAATTTGTGATCTTGCAATCACAAGGATTAACAAAAAGTTCTGTGATCTTGCTTTTTTTTTTTTTAACTTTGTCCACAGTATTTCTGCTCTACATGGTCAAACTTGTTGCTAATTTTTACCAGTCCTGCCATTTTTGAAACATTTTTCTCAGTTAAAGTCAAACAAAAATCAAGCCTACATACATAAATTTTCATTGCCATCACACTGCCAAGAACCCTGTTCCCTAAAATCTCTCTACTAAAGCAGTACTTGTCCCCAGGCGATGTATTGCTCTGACCTCCTACTCTTACCTAAAACTGGAGTGTTTTGGCAATGACATGTGGTAGAGAGAGGGTTTCCATAGATGGCATTCAAGCAGGAAAAACTTCCTGGCTAACTGCATTTGCTCGGAGCTACCAACAGGAACACTCACAAACAGGGTGATCCTGTGCTTAATATATATAGTCATAAAGTCATTTTTAGGTTAATTTTAAGTAGCCTACTGCCACTACAGCCAGGCTACTCCCAACTCGTCTAATTCAGCAGCTTGGTCAGAGGTCCTGCGCTCCAAACTATGACACTGTATGTGGTAGAGTCAGTTTTGCAGTAAATGCAGTAAATAATATGAAACGTCCAGGTAGAATAAAAAAAAGGCAGAAAAAATGTTTAGGAAAAGTACATGGTTTGGATTAAAATAAGTATGTTACTTACATAAGTTCACATATGTAACCTAATGCAATGTACACAAGTATGTAATGTAACGTATGCAGTGAAGTAAACATTGACTTTTGGTTTCACGTGGGACACACACCCTGGTGTCCTGGGTGAATGTGTTATATTGTGTGAAACCAAAAGTCGACGTTGGTCTCTTTTTGAGACGTAACGTAACATATATACGTATGTTTAGTTTAGTGTATTGCTATCCCCATCAGCTGCAGCAAATGCTGCTGCTATTCTTACAGGGGTCCATCACATGTGCATAAAATTATACAATACATAACACATAACAAATACAGTAAAATAAAACACACAGCTTAGACAGTGCTGTTCTGTTCTGTTAGCATAACAGGGAGCCTCCAGAAATGGTGCTACAGGGGTACCTACAATGTACAGTGTAGTTTGAAGCAGAGGTGCACTGACCAACCTGCTGCATTTGACACGTCAGGAGTGAGAGCAGTCTGCCTTGAACACGTTTCTGAGTATCACTATGGTTCCTAAATGAATATCATATTATCTGGAAGTACAAAAAATGGAGTCAGTTGTAAGTTTCAATGTGGACAGTGAGGGCTAAAGATCATGTCTGAAAAACAAATCAGATTCGGCAGCTCTGTGAGCACAGTGCCAGTTTGTTTCTCAGACTGAGTCACATGGGCACAGATAGACAGACAGGCAGACGGAGGGGAGGACGAGGGTGATCGTCATGGTGTGCCAGAGTGACTCAGTCGGTCTGTTGTCTCTCAGCCCACAGCCGCTCGCTGAAGGACTCTGTCACCCGGACAAGTTCAGACTCACAACCCGATTACACGGCACCTACTCCAACTTAAATCTTCACTTAGCATGTCCTCAAGTGTCTTGTTTGGTTTCTCCTCTCGTCTGTCTGTCTGTCTGTCTTTTTTCAGCTCCTCTCGTCAGTCTGTTGATCTGTCTGTCTATCTACCCCAACTCTCTCTTCCTTCTGCGGGTGATTCATCACTCTTTTCTGTTTTACTCAACATGTTGCTATGTCTGACAAACACAGACTACTGAGAGATAAAGTGCAATACCTTCTCATATCAAATCCCCTCCAGACTAAATATTATAGGATGACTTATGGAGCATTTGTCTGCTATGTTTTTTGCACACAGTTTTCTTTCTCTTGGAAGAGCCTTCCTTTTCACTCAGGTAACAAAAGGAGGATTCTTTATTCGGGTGTGTCGTTCAGAGACAGAACTATAACTTTAATTCCAGCCTAAGGATATGGCACTGGCTTACAATGAACTTGGTCAGCATGCAACAACTTTATGAGATTTGCCCCCTGAATTTGGTCAAAGCCAGTTTCTCGATTGAAGGTCGCTTAAGACCTGAATATACTCCTAAATGGATGTGCACAGGGTGTCCGTTTAAAAGTTTAATCTAGGTGCTGTAAGTGATTCTGGTGAAAGTTAGTTCATTATTGAGTGTCATTCCAAGGTTGTCAAATTACCAGTGCTTTGGATAAAACTGTCTTAAATTTAAACTTCAACTTAAAACTTGTCTAACGTCTGAAAACAAAGCCAAGAGGAGACTCCTTGAAGGGCATTGTGCTTAAAGGTTATTAAGAAACTTTTGCCCAGTGGCACCAAAAATAAGCTGCCCACCCCAGGTTTAGGGATCTGTAGCTATGCTAGTGGCTGTAAGGTTATATGAAGTACACACTAATGCCAGGACAGCAGCCTGCTCGGTATGACAAAGCTAATGCTAATATTTAGCGGGTACATTTGCTTTATTCAGCATCTTAGCTTAGTGTATTAGCCTGCTAATTCTTGCTAGTTAGCATGAAACACGAACTACAGCCAAGGGTAATGAAGATGTCATTAGTTTTGCAACTATTTCATGCTGGACAAATTTTGACTTGAAAATCAAGTTATTACAATTTATTCTGACAGAGACATTAATGCATGTAGAAAATTTCATGGCAGCCCATCTGTCTTTAATACGTTTCATTCAGATGCAAAATGTCTGCTTCATGGTGGCACTATAAAGTAAGGGGGTCACCAAAGTCAGGATTAGAATAGATTGTTTGGGGACCATAAATGTCTGACTTTCATGTCAATCCCCCCTAAAGCTATGCTACTAGCATTGCTAAAACATTTCAGTAAATCCAACAGACTAGCCACAATGTTAATTTAGCACTTAAGCTAAGTCAGGGGTATATTGATGCCACTGCTTCAGAAAAATACATGCTAATGTAGCTCCATGTCATGTCTGCAAATTACCTGCTCAGTAGCATAGCATAGGTCTAGAGATTGTTGTAATCCATGCCAACAGTGTTTCATGTAAAATAAAAACTGGGTAATGAGTGCGTGGTCAGTTTGAGACACAAACAAACTATTAGCAGGCCCATTTAGCAAAGACACTGACACACATGATAACATGCTAACTGACTGCATGTTAGGATTAATAGAGTCACTATTGTCAGCTATTAACAGACTGAAATCATGTAAACACCTAATCATCATCTGTCTTCTCTCGTGATCAGGGTTTGGTGTGTGAGGAGAAAACAGGGAGAGGAGGACTGTTGAGGTTTGCTGTTCTGAGCGAGGAGCTGACCTTTCACCTCCAGCAGCTGCAGAGACAGACAGAGCAGGAGCTCAGCAACATACACACACAGTGAGTCAGTGGTGTGTTATGTGCTCGGTACAAGGAGGTTACTGTATACTGTATATAAGAGGGCACACAAAGCATTGATTTATTTGCTTTAGTCTGTTCCCTCTTCAGCAGGGTGGATGCCTGTTGATGACTGAACATGAGCTGTTGTGTTTGATGGATAGTTTCCTGGCTTATAATCAGGCTCATACGAAATCTGCTTCCACAGAATTCCTCAGACAACTCTGCAGATTATAAATGAATAGAGATACTGCTTTTAAAACTCTGAACGTTATCCACTCCACACTGATGGTTGTATTTAAGCAGCCATGTGTCCGACATTTGCTGGTTGACTTTTCCAATAAATGGTCCCACTTTGTTTTTCAAATTTAAAGCTTCTACTAAAATCCCAAAAGATTTGAATAATGTCTATCACATTATAAACAAAAAAAAACAGATTTCTGTCGATTTTCATTCAGAATCACAGATGAAAACTGTTTTGAAAAAACTACAGATTCCATTTGGGCCTGATTATTACAATCCTGGTGCCAATTAGGAATACAATATTCATTCACCTGGTGTGTATGAGGACATACGTAGGCTGGGGGGGCTCAGTCTTTCTTCAATACAACTGGGGGGCTCCAAAGAAAAAAATGCTGGGAACAAAGAACAAGTTATTTTTAACTTGCCATTTTTAAGTTGGGGCAACTTCACAATTAAGTGAATACAGCAAAGTTTGATGTAAACTTAACATGTATACATAAAGTAAACTTCACTTATGAAAAAAAGTTATGTTTACTTACCTTTTTTGAGGCAAGCAGTTTCCTAGATTTTTTTAAAAGTAGAATCAACTTAGATTTTGCAGTGAATAATACTCAATCAAATCTCTTCAAAATCTATTCAAAATTAAAAAAAAAAAAAAGTTAATTTCAATTTCAAAAGCAATATGCTTTGCTTTAGAAGGGGTTATGATTAGCTGGCCTAAATACTGCAAAATATGCTCAGAGGGTTCATAAAAATTGGCAATCAGCATTTTGGGTCATAAAGATAAGCTTGTGACTCTATTTATTGTTGATTAATGATTGATCAAGATTCTGTAAGCAGGAAATACAGTCAGGATAATACTAATAGACATATACACTGTATAATATATTAAACCATACACAAAGCTTTTCCTTGAAAATATTCGCTGGGCCTAAACTGGACTAACCTCTCTATAAATCAGGACCATGTTCAGTAGTGTGAGAACATGTGAGTAGGAGGCGGCTCTGTGTTGGTTTGTGAGGTTTTGTCACAGAGCTGAAACACGAATGTGGGAGTTTCACTGTATCTCCTACCAGCAGCAGGTTCTGCTCCGCTGGAGAACACAACAGGATCCTGCCTGCCTGCCTCTCTGTCTCTGTGTGGCTGGGAAAAGCGTGAGACGGGAAAAGACAGAAAACGAAAGTGAATTGTTCTTCCATGCATTAGTTCTCTTATGTGTGTGTTTGGGCATTCTCCTGTAAATCTATCTTTGTGAGGACCAAATTTAGAACTATGGCTTAAATTAAACTGTTGTAAGTGAATGTACAACAATGAATCAGTGATCATTTTCTCCCCCAGATTTAAAATCTGTAACCCTTTCTGAGCGGATCTGTTTAACTTCTGGAAAGAAATGCAAAACTATAAGCACACATCACTTTTTTATTACCCATGGACTTATGAACTTATGGACACTCATACCTCCTCATGCTTCTAGGCTTGTGTAAATTTTGAGGTCATGAAAGTGGGTCATTACAGTGCATTAATCCTATAATGACAGACACGCCATCATTCTGAACTTGTTTCATATATGTAACACATTTGTAGAGATACATACGTCACAAACAGCTCTGAGCTGATTCAGCATTTTCTGTCCTCTGTGTGTCTGTATGGCAGGTGAGGGAAAAGTCTTTAGTCAGCATAATTACAGGATCCTGAATATCTCTGAACAAAACAAAAGTCAATTATTTCAATTTTAAAATTGTTTGAGTTTTTTAAATTCCAGTGTCTAAGTTTGCAGAGGTGACATCAGCCTTTGTTTTATGAGCCATTTTCCTTCATCATTTACGGAATAGTGTTACTGCCATACCAGTAAAAGCAAGATATTATAATGTGAAAAATATATTGTTATAACATGTTATTGTCACATTACAACATACAACCTTAATCACTTTTTTAGAAGAAACCTTTCTTGTTGTAACATGGTAACTTATGGCTCCAAGTAACAATTATTTGATGGTTTTAAAAAATGTTTTTTGTCTGTCCAGTGTTTATAAAAGACTGAACTGACCCCCTGGCAAAAAGTGCAGAAATTGTCTAAATGTAGTTTTCAAAACTAAACTATATGGAGTGAGTATTTGGTAATGTCTGGTTTCACAGTAAAGTTGTCAGAATGTTGTCTATTTGACAAATAGAGTCTGAATAGAGTCCTCACACCGCTCCAACGTTATCTTTAATACCATTCAAACGACGCGTCTCACTACATCAGCAGGCTTCTTCCCTTTAGGTTCAGCCGTTCAAAGCAGACATTTACCTTCAGACATGGCTGGACAACATTTCTGACAAACTAGTTTGTTTCAACCCTACCCTGGCCTTAAATATTTACCACTGTCTCCACTTTAAAATGCATTCAATGTGAAGCATGTGCAGGAATATTATAATTTATACATCAGCATTTGCTCACCACAGCCAATGAATAAAACAGAACAGAAATGTGTATTTAATGTACGATAATGCATTTAATCCGAAAAGCTTGTGTGTGACATCACAGATTGTATGGCCGTCTTTTTCCTGTCTGCGGTTCTGCTGTGGACACCAGGCTGGCTGGTTAAACAGTAAAAGTGTCTGAAAAGTTAGACACTGTTTAACATTTTTCATATAAACTGTGAGAAAGTGAGACTTCCTGGTGAATTTTCAGATTTTTTTGTCTTACCACTTGCGCTGTGTTGACAGTAAATGTTCAGATGGTAGTAGGTGGCTGCCGCCTCACCCTGCGCGCTCGTACTCTCTGTACTCGTGCCATGACGAGCAGTTTGGCAGAACAACACTTCAACTGGTCTCACTTCTGTCAGACAAGACAAGCTAAAACACATCTCAGGATTCAAGGTGTGCCAGCAGACACACACACACACACACACACACACCCGCACGCACACATTATTCTGATGATATTCCAGGAAATCTCCTAATTTCTCACAGTGGTTGTCTTCGCCAAGACCAATGGGCTCATGTCACAGCTTGGATCAAAGGCTTTTCTTTCTTTCTTTATAATTTCTTAATAAAAACTCTTACATGTCTTCATCATGTTGCCCTGCCCATTTCTCACATCCACTTACTGGAAGAAGACGTCACCCTGTTTTCATTTTAGTGGGGTTTTCCTCAGCTTTAAGAAAGGCTTATGTTGTAATGTCAGCGCCAAGACAGGGTTGGGTTTTGTGCAGGAAAAGAGGATAGAGCTACCACTCTGGAGCGGAGATAAGGAGATTCTTTTTCTCTGAGTGGACCTGAACAAGCCGCAGGAATCAAGCAGCTTTCACGCCAGGAAGTCCTGGAACGCTTCCTTAAAAGTCTGCTTTAGTTAGTAGTTTTCTTTGTCAAGGTGATAATGATGCCTTTTTAAACTCTCTGAACACAAAAAAGTCTCTGTCCTCTGACAAGAAAAATGCGCTGCTGTTTGTCAGAAGTAAGAACATAATCCAAAAAACAAGCAGTAACCTTCACTGCTCTGTGGTGAAGCTAAAGCAGTCTTAATGGTCTTTGGGACCAAACTTTTCTCACACCAACTGAGGGATGAAGAACATGTTGTAAACAGCTGACTTGTATACTACAGACTACATTAAAATGTGACCAGTCAGTATAGTTACTTTATTTTTTAAAGATTATTTGATAGTTTACAATAATTTCTTACTAGGAAATCAAGCATTATTTAATAGCTTGGTTCCTTGGATACATCTTTCCCATGGGAAACTGAATTTCTGTTTTCACTAATTGATGCTAATTTTGAAAATCACTGGCAGTCAGGAGCTGTTTATACCTGGCATTAACATTCATCCTGGGTGATCCAATCACGAGTGGACAGTTCTAACTGCATCAATTCACATCTGGCATCACAATGGGTCTCCAGATGCATCTCGAGTGACCACTTGTGATTGGATCCCAGTTCCCCGCTCTGTATGCAAATAAACACTAGGGCTATTTTGTCAGTTGAAAGTCTATTACGCTCCATTTGGCCATTCAGTACGAAGATTTGACTATTTATTCTGTTTTTAAAAGTTCAGTTCTACATTAAACTCCTATATCTACATGAGCCCAACAGGAGTGACACTCTGTGGTGCACTGGGAATAAATAACTAGACTATGAGCAGGACCCACACTTTTACTTCCTCTGACTGTATCGGATGTTTTCACATCACTGAAGACAAGAAAAAGTATTAATGCTTGTCAGAGTCAGAGAAAACCAAATTGTCCAATCCCAGCGCACCATAGAGCTTCTTTCCTGTCTGCTCTTCACAGAAACACAGTTTTTTACACAAATGAAACACTAGGACTGTTTTGTCAGTTGAATGTCCCTTACTGTCCATTTGGCTATTCAGTATGAAGCTTTGACTATTCGGTCTTTTGTTATTTTTCAGTTCAGCACCACACTAAACTCCTATATCAACCCATTTTAGCCTCATGTTTTACCTACGCTGTCAGCAGCCCAGCAGACACACTCCATGGGGGGACAACCATGGACACGTTTACCTTTCTCCAGCTGTGTGGAAATCTGATGTTTTCACATCACAGATGGCAAGAAAAAGCATTAATGCCAGCAAGAGTCAGAGGAGTTCAAATTGGGCGTCCTGCTCATTGTTCAGGTATAAAATCCCAGCGCACCGTGGAGCGTCTCTCCTGTCTGCTTTTCACAGCAACACATTTATTTTAAACAAGGAAAGAAAGAACTTTGCGAAGAAATTTGCGAGAAAGTATGAATGATTAAGAAAATGCTGTTGCTGTTTTGTAAAGTTTATTCAGTTTCTACTCTCTCAAAAACTCTAATAGTGTTTGTTTTTTTTAAGGGAGTCTGGGGATTTTCTGTAACTAGTTCAATAGTCAAATCTGTAGAAACAGACACCTTATCACATACATAATTGCATTACAGTGAACCAAATGATGGACTTACAGGATGTCAGTTGAGTAGGCGGTCCTTCAGTGTGGCACAGGACACATTTTTTACACACTGTGGTCACATGCGGGCCAGACCACCACGATGTCAGTGCTTTCACACCTGTACTTAGAGTTTTCCACTTGTGATCGGATCACCCAAGACACATGTTTATACCAGGTGTTGACAGGCTCTTATAGACAGCGTGGTGGAGTGTTTGCCGTGATTGACAGCTGTCTCAACCTGTCGCACTTACCGGTGGTGTTTGCTATTCGCTCATACTAACTTAGCTTCACCTCTGCTCCGCTTAACGTTTGTTTTCAGGCTCCAGTAAGATGTAAATCTGTCATATTCAGATAAAATTAGAGAAACTGGAAAGAGACCTGTTGCCTCTCTCAGTTAACAAGCTGCTTGCGAGTCTTAAGACTTATTTGTTTTAGCTCTGTTTCATTTGTAACAGCAGCGTGATCTGACAACAAACTGGATATACAGACATTCCTTTTCATGTTTATCTTCCTGCTTTCTCAGAAGCAATTTTATAAATACACATTGTGGTTTTATTACTGGAAGTACCCAGAGCAGCCGGGTGGCTCAGTCTAAAAACCGGAAGGTTGTGATGATTGTCTATTAACACAAGCTTTAAAAACTGCTCTGTTGACGTGTACTTGACCCTTGTCCTTTCAGCCTGTGAAGTGGGAAAAACCCAAGTATGAAACTGATAAGTATTTTTACATATAAGGAAGTTTGTCAGTTAACTAAAATGCTTTGTAAATTTACAACTAGAAGTTAAAGAAAAGACATCTTAAAGGGTCAGTACACCCAAATTATTGAAAAAAAACGTTCCCTCTAGATATATCGTTTCACTCAAGTTTTGTTTTATTTGTTCAGGTGTTGAGAAATCAAAATATGAGGAATAATGTTTTTTTTTTTTTTGTTTTTTTTAATATTACGGTACAGCCATACATCTGCATGTTACTTATTAAAGGCTCAGTTCACCCAAAAAGACTATTTTCTCTACAGCAGTAGAAAGTAATTACAACGTACTGTGTAACATCCAGAGTGACTGCTTCTGGGAAGAATATTCTGGGGGCTTAATATTTAACTTTTTAAAATGATTTATTTATCTGCCATTCACTTGATTTCTGGCTCGTTTAATTGCATTTTAATTTTATGTTGTGGAAATTTTAGAAATTTTGCATCACAATGACTGACTCAGATCCACTCATGTACCTAAGTTTACTCTTAGTACATGAGTAGATCTGAATAGTAATGATAAGTTTAACAATCTAAAGATACCAGTTTGAGTGTTGCTGAGACAAATTAGCCCTTTATGAGTAAATCAATTCACTTTATACATTTTCTTTTTTTTAACAGTTTATAGTGAAAGATTAAGTCTTTAAATAACTTGTTTTGTCAGACCAGCAGTCCAAAACCCACAAATATTTCATTTCCAAAACAGAAGACTATAAAAACCAGCAAATGATCACAATTGAAAAACCTGGAACAGGGAAAGTTTGACTCAAAAATTAAAAAAAAGGATTATTTCATTTAAATTATTGCAGATTATTGACGAGTCAACTAATTGTTTTAGTTCCTGATGTGAATGAATGAATTTTTAAATTTTTTTTAGATCTCAACTTTCAGTTCTGTGAGCAGCTCAGACTGAATTCTTTTAAGCTCAACTGTATCTCACAAATCAAATTCTGGACAGATAAAACCTAAAATTGCAAATATAGATACCATTAGGAGAGTTTAGATGAAGTGACCCTTTCAATGTAATTAATATGGACTGTTAGAACAGTACAAAAACAAAACTAAACCAGATTTTCTTTTATATTTCTATTTTGATAATTACTGACAGCAGTGCGGATACTGTCCCTTAGAGGTTTAATGAAGTATCTCTAAACAACCTGAGGTCCTGACCTGCTCCATTTGAAAACAACAAGACTTCCTTTATCACATCCTTTATTATCTGCAGCGGTGCGTGATGGACTGAAAGATCTCACACACAGCAGCACAAACCAACACAGACTCAGCTGGACACAGTGGAGGAATAAGTGAAGTCTGATTGTGACAGATTATATGTGTTGTTTCATGGTATTTTCCCATAGATAGACAGAAACAAGAGTCTTTAGTCGGGTTACGCAAGGAAAGTTCAGTTTGTTGCCAAAACCAACAGGCAGACTGGCAGTTTGGAGAATTCCCAGCTGAACTCTGGCAACCCTCTCCCAGTCTTCATCGTCCTCTTGTTCCTCTTCTCCAGTGGATAATCTGTTCATTTCTCCGCTTCAGAATCTTCTGCTATCGACCATTAAATCCATCAGGCACCTCATTGGATTATTCTGTTAAATCTTAAGACTGAAAAGCTTCATTTCCAACACCACAAAGGTCAGATGTCACAGTCACATGGGAAATGAGGATCATCATATATCAATATATTACATGCGTGCATGAAAATCAGTGATAGTCTCTTCTTCCTGAAAAACCTGCTGCTGAGTTTCCCCCAAGCAATGAGCACTTAAACTCTAAACTGCTGCTGCAACCGATCAGTGGCCTCCAGCAGCAAATAAAGATTAGAATTAAAGAAGTAAGAGTCATTTGAGTGGCAATATTCACCTTGGAAACACTAGTTAGTAGTAATAAAGACAAAAAGAAATAAAAACTCATATTCTCTTAGATTAAAGTAAAAAATTTGGAAAAAAATAGTCACAAGTTTCACAAGAAACAAAAATTTATATAGTTCTTTGTTTGTTGCTTTTGCCAAGGGACCACACTGCTTCACTTTGCAAGTCTGGATCAACTTTATCACAACACAGATGCGGCTAATGTGTTATTCCTGTTCTTGAATATGTGAGGGGGTTTTTTTCCCTCAGAAATACATATATATGACTTCATAATCTCAGAGAATACCTGTTTTTTTTGTCATAAATATATGACTTTAATCCTGGAACTACGCCACATTTTTTTTTTGTTGTTGTTTTGTTTTATCTTTTTTCTCTTTAATTATGTAATTTGAGAGATTGTGATTGTGTATTTTTTAAACCTAATATTGCTCTAATATGCTGCTGTTTTTCTGTAACTGAGACATCTGACCAAAGTCTGTCTGCTAACAAAGACCATGAAAGGAGATTAAAACTCCAGAGAGAAGCTAATTAGAGGAGTTCCAAAGAAATCATGGTTTCCTCAGTAAGCAGCTAAATATGGACAGTGTTTCTCTGTTACAGTCTTTATATTTACACTTTTTCTCACTTATTTATTTTTTAATCCTTTTTCTTGTTTCTCTTTCACTTCTTAGTTTGTTTCATGTCTGTTTTTCTTTCTTCTCTTTTATTCCCTGCCTTTCACTTTTCTTTTCCCTCTTTGATTTCTTCGTTTCTCTTTATATCTTTCTTTCTCATTTCAACACACAGTCAGGTTGGGTAATGGAGCAAAACTAAACACGATTTCTCCCGTCCTCACTCCCGTCTTCATCAGAATCTGTCTCTCCTCGCCCTCAACCTGTCAAAACATTTTTCCTCCTTTCACCTTTTCTTGTAGCGAGGCGTTGTCTTATGCTCCTCCCTTTCCCTCCGCTGTTTGTCATTTTCCTTCAAGTCTTCCTGCTTTCTCATCCATTATACCCTCTTTTTAAAAATGTATTTATTCTTTATCTAAGTATTTATATCCAAGTAAATCATTTCATCACTGATGCTTTAACTTCTCTTTACATTTTCAAACAGTTTTATTTATAATTGCAAATATTCATGTAGAAAATTATAACACAGACAACAATCTGAAGTAGAAGTTGAGTCATACATTAACACTGGTGTTGATTTACATACTGGTCTATAGAATAACCCCTGTCAGTGATAGGAACACTTAATGTATTTTATTCATCAGAATGGAGGGTTTTTGTGCTATAAATACACCCGGCGTATACATCCTGTGTAACCTCGACACAGTGAAAATTACATATGTGACAGGCTGCAAGTGGTGAGATACATTAATGTAAAAAAATAAAAATAAATAAATAAATACATAACACCCACACATTTTTCACCTGCAATTATGGAGTGAAATGTGTTTGTCACATACATTCAAGCAATTATGGAGCCCTATTCACGCTTTTCTGTACGTAAGCACCTAATCAGAACACACTGACAGCTGGCACCACACGCGTGTGTGTGTGTGTGTGTGTGTGTGTGTGTGTGTGTGTGTGCGTAATTTTCAAATTGTCAACAACACACACACACACACACACACACACACACACACACACACACACACACACACACACACACAGACATTCATTGGTAATTACTGTCTTTTCACTCCAATGGATGATGTTCTTCGTCGATCGTCGCACGCACAGCGTTTTAATGAAGCCATTTGATTGGTTGAGATCGTTTTGATTGACATGTGACAAAGTAGCTCGTTTGCATGAAGCTTCAAAGTCCTGAAATCTCCTCGAGACTCCTCTCGAGATGCTCATTTGTTCTGAACGTTGAACTGATGGAAAACATCTCCAGCAGATTGAGATTAACAGGCCTATTATAGGATACATACATGTTGCCATGGCGATGCTGTTGCGGCTCAGTAAATTCACATCCGTATTGCTACCCAAACCTGTTATTGTTATTGTTATTTTTAAATGACAAAGAAAAAGAAAGCTGAGATAATTAATAATTCAAAAAGAGTGGGGAAAAACAAATATTGAACAGTTAAGTCTGAATGTATCTCAAGTGTGAAATGAGAAATAATGAAGTCTCCTTTCTCTGATGTTATGATTTTTTTTTGGTTGTTGTTTTGCAGAAAACATATTGCCAATGAATCGGCAAGTGATTTCAAGGCTTTAGTTTTCTTATTTTTTTCTTCAAGCTAGCCGGGAGCAGAACCTGCAATCTTCAGATTTGCGTCATAAATTGCGTCACTGGTGTTATAGGTAACAGAAAACAGATTTAACAAAAGATGACCTTTTTCCGAGGATTTTCAGCAAACAACAATGGACATTGGCTAGACTTGTGCTAGTCTTATTCTTTTTATTTCTTATTAAAACTCCTCCGTAATGCATTTCTCAATATGCTTTAGGCAAGTAAAACTTTCATTCTGGACAACAGTACCAAATAACAAAGGATCAAATGCTACTTGCGACAGGACACTGTTATTATTTCTGCTGGTCCAAAGCCTGGAGGGGATCATGCGTTCGGTTTCGTGTTTTTGAGCGTTAAATCTGTCCCATCTTTCATAGGCAACAGTGGCTCACTTTTAAAACTACAGTGAGGATAGTGGCATCTTATGAAACTAAATGACCTGAGGCAACCACGTCCGTCTAGATTGTCAGGAAGTTGGATAAATAACAAAGTTGAATTTGGCATGACCATTTTCAAAGGAGTCCCTTGACCTCTTACCTCAAGATATATTCAAAAATCATGCCATTTCACATCACAAACTTTTCTTATCAGTACTGTTTCATATGTTTTTGTAAATATACAACCACAAACTACAGGGAAAATAAAAAAGTACAAAAAATAAAACATTAAAAACACAGAAGCAAACAATACAAAAGAAAAAAGAGAAGACATTGGGAGCAGTCTGCAATAAAGACCACATGTTTACATCACAAAAAACTGCATTTAAATTAATTTTCTTTAGATGAGAATTTGGAGGAAAAAGTTACAAATAGAATAATGAGTTCAATGGCCCTAAAGTAACTGGAACATCTTTAATTGCAGCTCTGAAGAAAAGGTCAGTTTCTCCACTACAAAAGTACAATAAAGCCTTGTATTATAAGTGGTTCAGGCTGTAACCATTTTCCAAACTATAGTAACAAAAGTCTGCAGTTGAATATTTATGCTAGTTTACTTTTTCTTAGGTGAAATCTTTCCTAAAAATTCAAGGCTTTTCACACTCCATATTCGTAGCCCTGGGCCATGCAAGGTCAGTGTTCAGATAACATTTTTCAACCTGTATGGAACATTTTAAAACGATATTCAGCCCTGAAACTTCAGACATCAGAAAAGGCGCTGACTGCTTAAATCCCAGACTTAGCCCTTACATTAAAATATTGATAGTGTATTGAAATATCTATGGGTTTGTGGTCAGTGTTGTATAGTTCCTGTGTTTGTTCCAGCAAGACAAAATGAATTTTACCTCAGTTTTCTGTCCGTCTCATAACAGTCCTCTAACACTCACAGTGGAGTCAGAAGGCCTCCTTGAAAACCTCATTAACAGAGCGTTAATATATTTCCCAGAGGGCCTTTGTGTTTTTGTGTCGTTGTTTGTGTTGTTTCTACTCCTCCGTCTTTCTCTACATGTGGATGTCACTCCTTCAGTCAGTTCATCAAAGGCTTCCCTCAGATGAGCCTCCTCTTCTTCCTCACAAACAAAACACTTCTCTGCCTCTCATCACCTGCTGTTCTCACGCTCTGCTGCAGAGGGTTAGCGCCTCCCAGTGGACACACAATCACCTACACTCTGATACCTGGGCTTTCATTTCTGCCTCTAGAATTAACAGGAGCTGATATGTAGACTAGAGCTGCAACAGTTAATCGATCATTAAATTATTGCCAACTATTTTGATAACTGATGAATCTGTTTGAATTAAGATTTCAGCTTCTTAAATGTGAATATTTTTTGGTTTCTTTACTCCTCAGTAAACTGAATACCTTTGGAATGTGAGTAAAATGACATTTGAGGATGTCATCTTGGGCTTTGGGAAACACTGATTGACATTTTTCACCATTTTCTGACATTTGAAAACAAACAATTATTAATCAATTAATCAAGAAAATAATCACCTATGAAAATAATCATTAGTTGCAGCTCTAATGTAGAAGGATGTTGATTCTTTATAAATAGATGCTAAATATAAGTGCATTATAAAGGATTTATTAACTCTAATAAGGCATTGTCCTCAATTTAGATCTAGTAGCTGCAAAAAGCATAGTTAACTAGTTAATATAATTAATAAATACAAAGTTAACAGCTAATAAATCCATAATAAAGCAAGTATTAATCTTAATAAAGCAACAGAAAACAAAACAATGGCTTAAAAGTCAATTAAACTTAAAAAAGTAATTTTATTACAACAATTATTAGAAACTCATAAGGCTTTAATTAACTTTCTTAAGCGACTATAAACAGGTGTCTTGTAAGTGCTTATACATGCCTTATAATCTAACAATAAATAGTTTATGATGATATTATTACTTATGTAGCCTTATTAATGGATATTAATGTCAATAAGCATCTTATGAGGGCCTTATTACCTATTAATTAACTTCCAAGTACCTTAATATAAAGTGTTAACTTGATAGTACAAGTACTACAATACAGTGCTAGTGCTATTACAAATAGCTTTGGTACTAGAGCTTGTACTGTAGTTTTTACAACTTCTATTGCACTAAAAGTGCCACTTCTTGACACTGATACACAGACTAATATTGCAAATAATGCTACTTGATTGTTGCTGCTACTACTGCACTGATTTTCCTAGCAATGTTACTAGTACTTATAATCTATTATCACTGCTATGCATAGTACTACTAGCACAAAAACTGACACTAACTAATACTACTACCACTGCTGATACCATTAGTACTTCAGTACTCATTGGTTTACTTCAAAATTATAGTGCTAACATCAGTACTTAAATTAGTGCTAATACTGCAAATTCTGCTGTTGTATAAGTACTTCTACCACTACAACAACTTTACTGCTCCTGCTGTAGAAGTGCAGTAGTTCTTATATCTACCACTAATACTACTGCACTGTACCAATTGTTCTTCTCATGATACTCCGTTGTACTATAATTTTAAAGTAGATAATAGTAGTGAATAATTGAGTGTATTCCAGATATAAACAACAGTACACAGTGGTGTGTTGGTCACATGAGTTTTTTAAGTCATTTAATTCATTATTAAATATTTGTCTGCTGTTGACTTTACACAGGGAGCATGAATCACTAAGTCTGCATCAGCTGTTCAGCTCTGTGTGTATCTATGAAAACAGGAACATGTTTGTTCAGGGAAGGAGCTGTTTCATGCTTGAGAGTGTTGCTGCAGCCTGCAGCTCGGTTTAGGATGTTTGATGTGGGAAAGTCGCTGCAGGTCGTGTTTCAGACCTGTTTGGATGGCAGATCAGGATGTGAGAGCAGAGAGATGATGGTTCAGATCCAAAGACCACAACTAACCTTTTGTCCCTGAACAACTTGTGGGGGAAAAAAAGAAAACAGAAACAGAAGTATCAAAGCTGATTCAGTCGATTATGGTTGTATCTCTCGTCAGTGTTTTCTCAGGCAAATCTCTCAGCTCCTAGAAGACAAACAGAGAACAGAGAGGTCTGTCGTGTCCTGGAATGGTCTTTTCACTGGCAGCTACTCAGATTGTTTGTTCAGGGAAAATACATTAAACAGCAGCACCTGAGGTGCAAACTTGCTAATTTTACCTACAGTAATTATCTCAGATATTGAAGACTATCATGCACATTTGCAATATTAATTGTTGTTCATTGACGTTTTATTTTATTTCAAGAAACTGATGATTAGATATGTTCATGTTAGCTTGTTTACATGTGTCTGTATATTAATGTGTGTTATATGAACCAAAGAAAAGTTCATGAGAGTCTCTCTTCATCTTAACGGGTGCATGAACAGTAATTTGTGCAATTTATACATATTGAAATCAATTTTAGACTTAAACATGCATCACTGCAAATATGGCTGATCAGGTAAAAAAAAAAAAAAGTTTGGCTGGAAATTGACCAAACTTATTCAATTACAAACATTATTAATCTCTGACTCACCAGAAATATATTTCAGTAACATTCAATATTAAGGTGCTTCTAATAAGCATTAGTTAATAGGTAATAAGGCTAAAGACACTATAAGTGTTAATAATAGCATAATAAACATGTTTATCTTTAGATTATAAGATATTTATAAGCACTCTTATAAGAAACTTGTCAATAGATTATAGACTGCTTGAGAATATTAATAAAAGCCTTACAGGTTTCCTATAATTGTTTGTTTATTGATTTTAATGTATCATGTATATTATTTCTGCACACTTAATTATGTGTTTATTAGCAGTTAACTATCCACTTATTAACAGTTAACCACACATTTTGAACAATGCTTATTAAGGTTAATTAAACCTTTATTATGCACTTATTAACAATTAACTATGCATTTTAGGGATACCAGATCTAACATGTGAACAGTGCTTAGTAAGGCGAATTAATCCTTTTATAATTCTCTTATAATCTACCAATAAACATGTTTATTATGCTATTATTAACACTTACATAGTCTTGTAACCCATTAATGTTGGTAAGCATCTTATGAGGACCTTATTACCTATTAACTAATGCTTTTTACAAGCACATTAACATAAAGTGTTACTGTTTTCAATGAATAAACTGTCTGAATCCCAGTGATACCTCACCAAAATTTCAACCAGCCAATCAGCAAAAAGTCCTGTCCACAATTCCACAAACTTGTTATACTGTAATTGATTAGGAGGAGCAATCCAAATGAGCAAAGAAGTGAGGAGTCGTGTCTTAATATATTAAAGAAGATGTTGACAGTGTGAATTGTAATTGGAGAGCTCAGGCTTAGGTGCAGGTAGTGAACTAAACGTTTTGTATATTTGTGTGTTGTCAGGCTCGTGCAGATTGAAAGCCGTCAGCAGCTGTTGACCGCTGAGCTTTTCAACCTTCAGGAGAAACAGAAACAAAGCGAACGAGAGCTGAGGAGAAGCTCCAGCCTTCAGGCGTCTACTGTAAGTGACCACAGCAGCAAATGGATATCAGACACACTCGCTCACAGTGGCTTCAAAGAACAAACAAGGGTGTAGACACCTCAGGCTTTGCCAAAATATATTTGGTGATACATGTGATGTATTATGATGATATATCTAACTACAGAGGAAGGAATCTCTGTCTGTATGTCTGTTTGTATGTCCTTTGTGAATCTTAAGAACGAAGTAATTGTATCACTAAGGAAATGCAGTGTCAAAATTGGTCATATCTCCTCAGAATTTTATGCTATTTTAACCAAATTGTGTGGACGTGTTGATATGATGTCTGAGTGACCATGACACATTTGGAAGCATTTGGCCTATAGATGGCGCTGTATGGGCATCATCTATAAAGGACGGGAGTCTCCTTCTGCCCGTATGTACCATATGTGTGTATGACTGTCCTTTGCTTATCTCGAGAACCTTACATCCAATTGACTTCATACCTGGCAGGTGTGTTGCCAAGGACCTAAGCAAGTGCAGTGTCAAGTGCAATGTCGATCAGATCAGATCAAACTCTGACAACTATATCTAAATAATAATAATAATAATAACTTTAACCTGTCTTAATAAGGTTATAACATGCTTTACAAAGTGTATATTTGCACATACTATATACTTAATTGTGATCTGTATATTTACAGTACAAAAAAGACAATACAATAATCATCTAACAGTCATCTGAAAAGCTGTTTTAAGAATGGGTTTTCAGCAGTGGTGGACAGAATACTGAAAATCTTTACTCAGGTACAAGTACAGTTACATTGCTAAAATATTACTACTACTTATATTACAAGTAAGCTACTGGTGTTAAAATTACTGAAGTAAAATTACAAAGTATTCTTATCAAAAACTAGTCAGTATTCTCAGAGTATTAGTTACCATTTAACTGTTGATATGTAATGCCTTATCAATAGCAGGCAGTCAGTCAAAGGGGTTTTCCTTTCTTCAAAACTTCAGTCTAAGTTACTCCAAACTCCTGCTCTGTTCTGGTCAGTGGTCACGCTCACCTCTGCTGAATCTGTGTCTGCTGCAGAGTTTTGGGGGTTTTGTTTTGTTCGTTTTGTTTGTGATCAGATAGCCTTATTGGCTACAAAAGTGCAGATGAAAAGTTTGGATTAGAACCTGACCGATTTTTGAGACCGATATCAATTTTAGACGGTGATCTCTGTGGAGGAATCAGAACAGCACAGAAGTTTTGAAGTAAACCAATGAGATCGCCGTATCTCCTTGGAGCAATAGTAAAACCTCCGTCCATTATTTTCCTCCCCAGTTTCAGCTGCGTGCTTGTCGCGAACTTCAAGCCTCCATCGCTGAGCGTCTGCTCCAATCAGAGAGGCTGGTGTTCCAAGAGGAGGCACTGAGCACGCTCCATAACCTGCTGACCCAAGACCTGCAGAGGTACCAGGAAGAGGCGCAGAGACTGACCTGCTTCACACAGAAAATACTCAAACAGTCCCAAAGGTACCCGACTCCACATCCTGTTCAGAAAATAAAACGGAATGACCGTTTCGTTTAACTTTGATTTATTTTAGTTATTTAAGTGTCTGCTGGAGTTTAGTTTTTCACAATCAAGATCAGTCACTTCCTCAAGACGAAAACTAGGCTTGACTTTCCCATCTCAAGGAATGACTTACTGCAAGATTTGACTTTCTATTTTTCCTTCAGGTTGGACAGAGAGGAACCGCAGAGCGACCGCAGCATGCAGGGAAAGAACGAGACCGAACAAGAGAACAACATGGTACAGTTCAACTCTGAATAACTCTCCTCTTATCTGCTGTCTCTCCTTGCTTGTTTTCATCATTTTATTCTGCTTTCTTGTTCCATCAAACCTCTAAAAAACAAACAATACATAGTGTCTGTATTGTTTGGATGTATCATTGCGGGTTTTTGAGCCTAACAAACCAAACTAACAACACACCTAACCCTACCTGCCATCCTGTAGGCTACAGATCCAAATACGGTAGATCTTTCAGTCTTTTTAAAATCACACAGAGTCCCAATCAGAATGCACCGTGGAGAAATTTCAATCAATAATCTGATTGATCTGAATATACTTCCACTCTGCATAAGATGGTGTCATGGTGCATCTGTCAGATAAGGGCAAGAACTTTGCACATTCTATCCTATATTATCAAATGTGTCCCATATATGTGATTTCTTTCTCTGGCAACAAGGAGAGATCAGGCGCTGTTTAAATGCTTGCAAAGCCAAATAGCTCTTGATTGAGTTGTTTGACTTCTTTCTTAATCGAGGTAGCAATATCCAATCCTTCATTAAGCCCACATTCCACATCTTGTATAATCTCACCATGGCTGTTGGTACTGCTCTCAATCTTTTCTTCAGTGGCTGCAAGTCAGACTGCAGTTCTTTTGTGGAGGATTTGGACTTGATGACATTTTTTTTCCTTCCCTTTTGGTAAATCAGGGTCCTTAAAAAGTTGAAAAAGTTGAAAATCCAGTCATTTTCAAGAATTTTATACAATTCTGACAGGTTTTAATTGAATGGATTATGAAGTTACTTTTGTAAATTTGTATTAAGTTCAGTCTTGCTTTCAGATGTGTTTTGGGGAAAAAAAGAACTACAGTTTAACAACTACAAAACAACTAATAAGTTAAAATTGTTTCTAATGACATTACTTTCATCTAATATGGGTACATGGAGATTCAGCATGATCTGGCTCGACAACAGTGCATTTAGTTCCTGGCTGAAGCCTGCTGCCCCCTGTACAAGAAAATGCTCATATTAGGAATTTTGGGTATGAAGTATGGCTGCATGATTAGTGATTTGCATTTAGCCAGGTCATCTATGCAGCACTACAGTACCTCATTATAATGTTGTTTTCTCATACATTTTTCCATTTTCAAGAAACTGTGGTTTGGTTCTGATTCTGCACTTTGGATATTGCACTTAGCCTTTTTGCGATTTTATTGCTATTGCGATTACTTGTGCAGCCACAGTATAAAAAGTAGCAGTGGAAGTCAAAAAAACTTAAAGCCACTGTAAAAAAAAAAGAGAGAGAGAGAGAGACACCATCAAGTGCTGCCATCACTAAATATTGTTCTGTATTCACATCAGGAGCCAAACTCTGACCCAGCGTGACCCACTCTGCACTAATGACATAAACTCCTGCAACTTTTGTAATATTTTGGCAATATTCTGTATTCCAGTAGTAAAAATCAAACATCTGATAGAACTATGACCAACCAGAGCCTCAAAGGTTCAGACATTTGAAATTGAAAGTTTCTCCTTACAGAAAAAACACATGAAAAAGAAAGTGCTTTTCACAGGTTAATCACGTTTTTTGCACACAGCAAACATGCAGTTTTGGAACACATTAATTTCCCATGTGCAAAGTCACAATTGAAATATGTGGAACACGTGTTTCTCACTTGTTAAACATGTTCTTTGCACATTGGAAACGTGTGGTTTTGGAACATTTTGTCTTGTGAAACACAGGCACTTCTTACATGTGATCACATGTAGCCACATGTGGAAAACATGGAATTTCATGAAGGGTTTTTTGTGAAGAATGATGTAATAACAATTTAAATAATTTGAAGTAACACATGGGCCAAACATGTAACGCTATCTACTGAAATCTCTCCTCACATTGTTACACAATAAAACGGTTTGTCACATGACAAGCCAACTACTGGGGCAAAATTCCACAGAATCAGCTGGTAGGTGAAGTTGAGTATAAAGTAGATAAGAACTTAAAAATAAAACGCAAAAAGAAGGCTCTCAGTGGAGTTTTGTTGAGGTAGAAGTGTCACTGTGTGTGTGTGTGTGTGTGTGTGTGTGTGTGTGTGTGTGTGTGTGTGTGTGTGTGTGTGTGTGTGTGTCTGGCATTGGTCCAGCTGTTGTCAGTCTTTCTCAGACAGTCGGAGTGGAGACAGAGGAAACATCTGCCTGCTCATCTGGCTCTGTCTGTCACACACACACACACACACACACACACACACACACACACACAGATGCAGACCTACACACACACACGCACACACACACACACACATCTTTACCTAAAAACAAACAAAAAAAAACAGCTCATAATAGACTGACACGGTTGTGACAGGAAACGATGAGGGAAGAAACCTGGTTCGGAGTCTTATTATAACAGGAAACCTGTCAAAGTGTCATCACAGTTTAACTCGTGAAGCTTAAACACAAACAGCCGACAGGCCGGCTGCCAACATGCTGCATCTCCTGCACACAAACACAACGTGCAGCTCATCGCTTTCACTTTGGACAGCTTTGGATTGAAGAACACCTGATTTTACAGTAGAAATTAAAAATGAAACTGCACAGAAATCATTTGAGTGAATTTTACGTTGATTTTGAAGGTGGCAGCTCGTAGTTTGCTTCTTCACATTTAACAGCTCAGTGCGTACGGTATCAGATGGGTTAATTTCAGTGGATCACAGTAGATAATTAAAAATTAGCCCAACCACTTCTTCAGTGTAATCCAATTTTCTTCTGTCATTTATATGATCTGTGCGTTCAAAACATATTTTCACACAAAAAACACTACTAAATTTACAATTAAAGCGCTTCTTACACAATAAGTGTCTGCTGGTGACTGACTGTATTTAGTCACACCGTCAGCAGCCTGAACTGTCTGACTCATTGATCCTTTATCTGACTGAAGTTTGTGAAAGTTAGAATTTAAGGCCCCAACCATGGTTCTGAAATATCAGCAGCCTAATAGTACTGTTGATAAATCCATGGTGCTGAAGTAGCAGTCCAACCCTCCGGTCCATTTCATCTTAACTTATTTTTTAAAAGCAGTAAAACTTTAAAGTTAAGCTGTACTGTCATCTCTATAACTGAGAAACATTGTTCTCAGTGGTTTAGGTTACATTAGTTCAAGCTGCTGTCTCACGCTTCATCCTGCCACTCAGCCAAAGACAGCTTCAGTAACCTTTTTATCAGATTATCTGTGGCTAATCTGTCAGAATATGAGCCAGGATTTGTATAATCACACATCATTTTGATTAGATATAAATCTAAGAAATGTAGATTATAAATTTAATGAAGAGGTTTTTGTGAATCGTCCTGGATTTGTCACTTTTGTGGCACCTCTGTGAAAATCACTGTGAAATGAACTTTGTACAACCTGCTGAATGTGAGCTTGTTTGTTTCTGCATTTATTAAACTGTAACATCCTCAGAGGTTCAGCCTCAGAACATGCTGTAGAACTGTTCATACTAAAAAAATCTAATTCAGTTTTGAACCTTTTCTCTAAACTCTAAGTTTTACCTTTTCAAGACACATGCAGCTGAGGGGCCTAGAAGGCTCATATAGACTTAATACAATCTCAATTTTTGTTAATTGCTGAAGTAATGTCTAAAAGTGTGTAAACTACAGTCTAAACATAGGTATTTTTGATTTCTGAGAGGAGTAGCAAGATGAGCTAAATTGTCCCCATCTCTCAATCATTCTTAGAAATTATTAAAAACATATACATCTCTCCAAAACCTCAAACCAAAAAAAACAAAAAGGAATCAATAAAACATTTCTACAAAGGTAGGACACAGGTGCAGTTAGTCATCAGACGAGGACATCTGAGGTGTTAAAAAAAATGCTTCCACTGCATTTCATGCTTATGGGGAAAATCAGTCTGGGATGAGAGCTATTGGTGTTTTTTGTTTTATGTTATTCTAAATCAGTTCATCAATTGTTCATTGTATAGAGTTTAAACAGGCAAAGCAGTGTCAGAGCAGGACAGCTGCAGGACTCAGTTCTTGGTTGTACTTAATAATATTAATATTCATAATATCAAAATTATTTGTTCATAGAGTGTTCTGCAGATTTGTAAGATAGAATTTAAAATGGCACAGTAGCCTAAAGTATTGGATTTAAGAGACCTGAGTGGTGTCTCTAGTTTTATAAAATATGACTATTCATTAGGGATGGGCCAAAAACAGTATCACAGTCTGTTTAATCAAAATTGCAATTTAAACTGTGATCGTATCATAAAATCTGAAAAGCCCTGCAAACAACAGTCAGACTTAAAGTTTTGTCAATTTGCACCATTAAAACATTTCAAGATACTACACAGGTTTAAACCTAAATTAAACCAGAAGATAACATAATCATAAAAGAACTCTTTTCACATTCTCACAACTCAGTTGCATTGTTTACAATAATTTCATAAAGCCCAACGTAAAAATCCTCAATGTTTTTTTTTTTTGTTTTTTTTTGTCTGACCACCTGTCCAATAATGTACTGCGCACTGCCACATAAGACAGGAAAAGCTGTGAATCCATAAGAGTGAGGAGCTGAGATCAGACATTTTTTTTAGCTTTTTTTGTTGGAAAAGTGACTTTTAATCATCAAAATATTTGCTAATTAATTTTCTAGATACGTGATTTATATATTGCTGTACATAGCTTTTAAAAGTAGGCTATATTGTTGCTCTGTGCTTTATACCCTCTACCAACAACATATGTAGAGTATGGTATGTGGAGACTCTCACTAAGCTGTTTTTAATTTTCCATATTGAACATATCACAAATAGATTTTTCATATTTGATAGGCTTAATCAAATAAAACGATCCCAGAGATCATTTTTGTTATTCCCACATTAAATAAAGAGACATCCAGGATTAGTTTGACCAGATTTCAGCCTGATTTGTAACAAATACTCCTGTTGAAGGGATAATTGCGGGCTGAGCAAAGTGTGAAAACGGGCAGGCCTTAAGGCGAGGACGGACCGCTGGTTGGTTGATTAATCTCTGTTACTTACAGCCGTGGGAGGGGGGAGGGGAGGAGTGCGTGTGTGTGTGTGTGTGTGTGTGTGTGTGTGTGTGTGTGTGTGTTGGGGGGGGGGGGGGGGGGGGCAAGAACAACAACAACAACAACACAGGAACATATTGCCAAGCAGATTGCCTCAGGCCAAACTTAGCTCAACGTTTTGCTCTCTGTGAGAGACGTACGTGTCCAACACAAGACTGCCGCCACTAATTGCTTATTTATTTTATTTTTTTATTCTGCTATTGTTTTCTCTCTCTGCTGCAGTGACAGTTTTTGCTTTGGTGTAGTGTTTAAGTGCATCTGCTGTCTGTGTCACAGACTACTATATATATATATATATATGTTTAATACAATTATTTTTCTAAAGTGTTTGATGTCGAGGTGATGCGTGTCTCAGAGCAATAACTGAGTGTGTGTTTAGACTGAGGGAGCAGAAAGTGAAGAAAAGTGAAATGAGAAGTGAGAAAAGTTGTAAAGCACTGAGGGTAAAAGTCATGTTTGTGAGACTCATGAAGTGCAGTTTGAAAAGAAGACAGTGAGAAGTGGAGTCACACTTTCATGTAGATACCACATGTTACAGTGCCAGGCATGTTAACATGTACAGTAAATATATAAGCTAAACACATCAAGAAGCTAAAAAACAACCAGAAGAATCTAGACAACCCCAAATTATTAGGTTACAAACAAGGAAGCCTAAAAAGTAATGGGGATGATGACAAACCACTAGGAGAAACTAGGAAAGCAACCGAAGAAGCCAGACCACAACTTTAAACAGATAAAACATGTCAAGAAGCCAAAAATCAATCCAAATAATCTGGACGATATTACGAAGCTTGATAATTCACAAAGAAGCTAGAAAATAACCAAGAAGTTGAAAAGCAACTGCAAACAGCAAGAACAGAACACAAAGAGGCTGAAGAACAACAGAAGAATAATATAACAAAAACAACCAGAACATATACGACAACCGAAAGAAACTGGATAACTGTCCAAGAAAGAAGCTGAAGAACAACCATATGAAGCTAAAAAATGAATAGAAGAAGCTCGATGACTGCAAAGAAAAGCTACAAGACAGCCCGAAGAAACAACAAGCGAACCAAGAGACATGAGAAAACAACCCCGATATGCAAGAAAATAGCCTGAAAGGAGGAGAAACAACCAGGAGATGCTAAGAACAAGGAAAAACTTGAAAAACTACTTCAAGAAGCTAGAAAACAAACTTAAGGAACAAGAAAATAGGACCTAGATAATGTGCAAATGAGAAGCTAAAAGACAAGAACAAGAAGTTGGAAAAGAACAAGGCAAAGCAAGAAAACAACCTGAAGAAGCTGGAAAAAAACCAGAAGCTAAAAATTGACCTGAAGAAGCTGGAAGACAAGACAGGAGCAACAAAATCATTGTTAAATCACTAAAATCATTTTAAAAATGTATATTTTTTGTCAAATCATTGATTTTCTTTGTACGTAACTTAAATCTTTAAATAAGTGGAGATCAACTGTCCCTCCCTCAAAATCGCCCATTTTTCTGATGAAGACGGGCTGAAAAAATAACCAAGAAAACCTCACAAACAAGGGAGTTTGAAGACCAGCACTAGAAGCTGGAAATCCCCATCAGAAAGCAACATTTTTTCAGTTTCTCGCCTAAGATCGGAATGTCTCTTATGTCATTAGAAAACACCCTTCCCTCCCTACCCATCCACTTTTACTGAGTTTTTGCTGTCACTGTGACATGTTTGAAAAAAGTTTGTCTTCGTCATCATCCTCTAAGCTGGTACAGTAGATGCTGACAAACACAGAAATAATGAAAAGTGGATGATGCAGGTTTGGTCCTGACAGTTGATCAAATTTATTGTTTCCAACTTGAAAAGTTCTTGTACTTTCTATTGTTTGGAGTGCAGATGGCCAGGAGCTGAATGTATGTGTGAGCCCTGAGTAAACCAGCCTGTCTATCAAAATAATCCATGTAAACCCCCAGAAAGATTTCCAGCACTTTCCACACCAAATTAGATGTTTCTTAGTGTAAAATCTAGAAGATGGAGCCACGACAGTGTAAAGTTAAAGGGGCACTGCGTTGATTTTACACGTGATTAATTAACATCAAATTAATTTACTAGTCAAGGAAGAACCAGTCAGCCTGTGAAAACAGTTGTATTGAGTCTTCTGTGACTTTGGAGGCGCTTCACCTTGTCTGGGAAAGTAACCCTGATGATGTCATAGTGATGTCATCAGGGTTATCCACCTTTGCTTGGACTTGGAGACAACAAAATCTAATGGAAACTTTCAAACTGGAGGTGTGGAGGTTAGGACCGCGTGGAAGGTAACAAAGCAGGGAGGATCTAATAAAAACTATGTGGAGTTGCATTGTGGGAAATGTAGGATCTTTGACAGGGTTTTTTTTTTAATTCCATCTCTCACAAACATTATGAAGTGGAGTTCCCCTTTGATAGATGTTATAAATAAATGTAAGGTTTAATTTGAAAATGTTCAGATTTTTATGTTGGATTGTTGTAATTTGTCAATGGATAATTCAAAAATACAGATTTTTCTGAAAAAAAAACAAGCAAACAGATGTTTAGATTGGTCATAACAGGTTTTTATTCATCATGCCAGAAGTGACAGTCTTCTGTGCTCACCTCCTCTGCTGAACTTTTATTCTGAGGAAAAAGACCCAAACACTTCTGCGACAAATCACAGTGAGGCATTCACTGTATTTCCCAGGATGCATTGCTGTCATATATCTGGGTCAGATTGTGTACAGCTCTGTGCCATATGTCTGTACTGTAGTGAGATCACAGGGAATGGACGACCAATGTGTGTGCGTGTTCAGGACTTTGGAGAATATGGACCTGGTTTTCCTGAATGAAGCTCTGTCTGCCTGTCTTTCTGTTATTTGAAGGTATATATCTGCATCAACTACAAAATGAGAAATGTTTTTTCTCTCCTACATTTGTGTTTCTTGTGGGTGCTTAAAAGGTTAGAGAGGAAAAAAGAAACATAATTTTCCTTATTTTGAGGCTGTAATATCCAGAAAAACGTGAGCGCACTGAGTTTTTTTGTTCAAACAGCTTGACAACACGACACATTACTTTAACAAACTTTAAAAATCAAGGACAAGGTCAGGGTGGAAGGATGTGTGATGTGAGGTTCACGTCTGGTCTCCCACCAAATTCAACTCTGGTTTTTTTAAACCATGAGCACCATCTTTCCAAAACTTTCTCTCATATGAGTTGTTTGCAGCAACAAATGACTTATTGGTCCTCATTTAAATCTCAGGACTGGCAAAAATTAATATACATCCAATACAAGTCCTGTGTTCCAAAATCGCAATGACCCCAAGGATCCAGAATGATCTTATTTGGCCTATGGCAAGTTGCCTGAGAAAATTTACCAGCCAAAAATCTTTTACCCGCCATAAAACTGCTTCATGCATTATTTGAAGCCAACGTTCACAAAAACTCCAACCATAACACCTGGGATAGGCTTGCCACATCTGGCAAAAGATAGACATTGTAGTTGTAAACTTCCTGCTTGTCTGTGATATGATTTGCTGACATTTTAATAGGTATGGTGGACAGTGAGGGTCACATTAGTCAAGACACATACAAATCTCTGATTCCAAATTATTGGGTGACCCCAAATCATTTTTCTGAAAAAGAAAATCTATCTGCATGTGGTGCTGGGTGGGTATTTTAGACATGATTTAAATGGTGCATTCCATCTGAACTGGGAACTCAGGGATTCCCAGTTGGAAATTTCAACTGGAAGTCAGATTTCCAATTTAGAAAGTTGGAGGAACCTCACTAACCCTGACCTGAAAATCCAACATGGCTGCTCTGCACATCTACAGTCGTCAAGCTGGTTATTAGCACTTGTTTCTTATTATATCGATTGTACACAGCCCTGTCTGTGGAAAAATTCCTACAATGTTTGAAAGCAAAAAATCCTGTAAAAATGTATTTAAAGTTTTTTCCGACTTGTCGTACTGGAATGCAAGTGTAACGTCATTCCCGGCTTCAATTTCCAACCTCTGAGATAAATGGAATGAACCAAAAGTCCAGCTGAAATCACGTTTAGTCATTTGTAATTAAAAGAAAGGAAAAGTGTCTTTGGGGAAATATCATAAATGCTCCTTTTCATCTCAGCCGGCTGGAGGGGCGTGTCAGCATTTGATTGACATGTACACGGTCAACCACACAAACACCTTTGCTAGTGGTTGAGGCTGCAGCTTCGCTGTTGTCACAGTGGGATGCCACAGGAAGCAAAGATGCATAGAGAACAAGAGAAAATGTAGTTTATTATTAGTGGCATTGAACAGCAAAGAGCACAGTATCTATTTAAGTGGAACCAAGTAGTCCCATTTGCAGCACCAATATGGAAACAAAATATGAATTATTTCAAACACTTAATAATTTATTTTAAATATATGAATTGATATTATTTATCAGTCTTATAAATCTTCTGTGACCCTGTCTGCGTATCTTGAATGTTGAGAAACTCATCACAATAAATGCACTGTAAAAAAGGACAGAAATACAAGAGTACACATATTTCAGCAGAAGTGTGTCCCTGTTTCCTCGTTCCACGAGGCTCAGAGAGTCCAAACTGAGCCCACGGGGCAAAAATAATAACATTAAAATCATCAGCTCAGAGCTAATCCCACCACGGCCTGTAAACATTTTAATACCGCAGTGATTAGCAGTGATCCTAAACCCCAGACAGCCACCCTCCCTTTCGGTCCTCCCAGGCCGCGGCTCCTCTCCCGCCCCAGCCTCGGCTCACTGTCCCTGGGGGAGGCGGCCAGGCGAGTCCCTGGATTAAGGCCACTCGGTGCTTTGGACCCTCGAGCCCCGAAAGTTAAACCCCTGGACGCTCGCCACTTCATTTCTCTAAGTGGCATCGGCCTCCTTGTCATTATTGTTAATTAAAGTTGGATTTAATCGAGTGGCTTTTTGGCAAAAAGTGCTGCAGTTTTATGTGTGTGAGTTGAGTGGGGTTTTGAATTTCAGAGTCTCTCTGTCTGTCTGTATATATGTGCCCTTTTATATCCGTGTGAGAAAGTAGGATGTTGTGTTTCGGGGGGTAGTGGGCTGATTTTTCAGATGAGCGAGCAGATGTTGCACTTTCTCAAGAGGGATTTATGTCAGGATAGGAACACACGTGCACTAAACGCACACACACACACACTGGGCTTCATGTCATTATGTGTGCATTTGAACAGTCAAAACGTACAGACTGTAAAGACAGAAGACGGAGGAAGAGAAGCACATGATTAACATGTTGCATACAATGAAACATTTTAAGTTCAAATTAAAGTGATGGAATGATGAATGAATCTAAATGCTCATTGGAGACTTTACTTAGTGTTTGTGTTAAACAAACTGTTGTCTGGGTACAAAGGAAGACTGTGTTAAATCTGAAAGAAGAAACACAACAGTCGCACTCGGTCTGGTATGACCAGTAGCCAGTGGTGGCTAACATTAGCAAAATATACCAAAATTGAGGTGGACATAGCTGCAGTTTGTGCTGACCTGGTGATTCTTCTCTACTTGTGCATGTCACAGCATGTCAAAAATTTAAGTGGTTGAAACACTAAAGTAAAACAGGAAGTAAGCAGACGGTTTCTCATCAGGAGACATTTTTCTTTTGTCCTGCTTTTGGTCCCATTCCACTCAGTCTCAATTAAGGCATCAAAAAAATGCTGCACTGATGCAGCATTGCACTCTTAAGTTTAAGTTTAAGAAAAAAAGTACAAAAATTGAACCAGAGATATCATCTTGCTTATTCCTCGTCATAATCTTTGGTAAGAGATTCACATGTGTTACGGTAGTAGCGGCTAATGTAGCCCTGAACTGCTAGCCTCAAACAAAGATGAGGAGTTGGCTGCTCTCTTTAATTGCCTCAAGTGACATCACTTGGGTAGTTCTTATCACCCTGATGTTGGTTCTAGTGTTCATTTTTCTGATCAGTTTGATTTTAGTTAGTTATATGGTGATATAAAAATGGGGTTTTGTGCCATGATTGACAGTCGAGCTCTGGTCGACTGTGATACAGCGGCTCCAAAACTAGTCACTAGTGCACAGACTCTGGCTCCAAATAACAGCACTCATATCCGGAATATCTCCGCTTCAGTTTTGTATAGTAGGAGGAACTGGACAAGCATCGTCCATCTTTATTTACCGTCATTGGCTTTCCTAAGACTTTTTTCACATATAGTGCCCCACAACACCAGTCAATTGACTTTGGTATGTAAGGTTACATAGTAATTTAAGGGATGGATACTAATATTTTAAAGCATTGGTTCCACAGGCCACCAAACCCCTAGATTTGGTGGCCAAAGTACATTTTTGGTAGCTCAAATGTAAACTCATGTAAAAACAGTAGAGAGACAGCAATTTAATACAACTTAACACAGCCTTCCTTAACAGTTTATGTCAAATCCAGTTAATACATGACAAGTCAAGAATCTTCATCACATTAGTAAGTTAGGTCCTTGCAATCCCTAAAGAATATAGGCCATCAATGAAAGCCCTCAACACCAGACAGAAATAGTGGAAGGTTCCTGGGGTATGCAAACCCTAATCTGTAAAAAAAAAAAAAAACATACATGCGACAGAAATTTCATCAAATTGATGCCAGATTTATTCTGAAATCCAGCACTGCCATTAAGCAGCCAAGCTCAGTGATTTGCATCATTGTTCACAATTGTCTAGGGCACTGAGAAATATTGAAGAGATAATTATTGTGGTCTAAACTGTATGATAATGTATATTGTCTTTCATATCACCCACCACTAACCTGGTACATGTGCTCAGACTCCCAGTTAACAGTTTTTTGGGGATATGTTATTGTTTTCAACTCTTTCAGCAGTCACCCGAATCTTCCCCCAAGTCACCAATTAGTCCTCATCAATACACCAACAAAGAAGAAGCAGAGCAGGCCAGGAGAGCCAGTCTCAAGAGGCCATCTGGCCTGTCCCACGGTTCAAACCTGCACCGAGCCGGAAGCATCAAAGACCTGATCAGTAAATTCTCTGGTCTGGATCCCGTCTCTCCATTCGGATCCCCTCAGAGCCCCTCTTTTGGAACAGTGCAACTTTCAAAGTCTGCTTCTGTAGAGGCTCTGAGCTCTCCAGGGTCCAAGTCAAGTCCGTCAACACCGAGCAGTGTCGGACCACTTCCCAGCATCACTGTGACCCCAGAATCCCCTAAGAGAGACATCAAAATTAGTCAGATCACTGCAAGAATTGATTGTCCAGTTGGAGACAGTGCTGGGAAGACTGATTCAAAACCAAGGAACCAATCACAAACCACAGAGTCTGGTAGAGAGTCGGTGGCTGACTCCGGCATGGGATCGGTAAGCGAAAAGAAAAACTCCAGACCGTCCATTCCGATGTCCTTGCATGAAGCAAAAAGTTCTGCATCTCCTCTGCATGAAGACGGCACGGCAGCATGGCACTGCAGGTTTTTTAAATGCATGATTAAAGCACCGTCCTCGATCCGCATGACAACTCAAATGCATGAAGCCACGGCGAGATTCTTCTGAAGCACGTGCTCTACAATCGTACTAATCAAGGTGGCCTCAAACCTACTGACAAATTTAACTCTCACCCTTCTCTGATTCTTTTCCTGTAAATGAGCTTCTCATGTTGCCATTTTCGTCTTTGGACTAAAATAATAACAACCTTCACGCTATGACTGCATTGCACTGCATTCTGTTTGCTTGAGTTTCCGTCTGATTGTTTCCTTGGTGAGAAGTGAGAGTCCAGCGATCTCCCAAAAGCAAAGGTGCTTTTATCATAGTCAAATGACGGCTATGAAATCCCAAGTCAAGACCAAAAATTTCCACTTTGCATTTCAAGTCTGAAGTGAATCTGTCTACACTTGCAAACACAAGTTTCCCTCCTGCTCGCACGATGTGATTGACTGCTGTTGATTCAAACTATTTTTTATTTTCATGAAAACGATTTGATTCTCTGCACTCTTTTTATGATGTTGCCTTTAACTTTTGGGTTCGAGTCGTGTGATTCAAGTCTAAAATAAAATGAATCCTCTAAAATAAAATGAACTGTAAGAATGAAGTCCTTTGTTTTAGCTAAGTTCCCTTCTTTGATCTGGTGGACACAAACACAACACTAGTAGGATGACTGTGTCTGCTGGATGTTGAACTAGGCAGCTGTTTGCTAACATGCCAGCCAGAACAACTTTATAGGTTGATAATACTGTAGATTAAAACTGCATGAATTCAAAAAGTAATCCTTTGAATTAATTTAATTCAGTCATGGAAAGTATTTACACATGATTCAATGGCCTAACCCTCCAGTAAATGAAGCTGGTCCAACAAAACTTCTTAATGCGGACAGAAGGCCATTTAATTGCATGGAAATATTTCCCATGATTTAATTAAGTTCATTCAAGGAAGAACTTTTTAGTGTAACTATAGCTGAAAATATTTTAGAAATGAATTGAGAAAAAAGTTGATTTTAATTCATTCCCATACATATTTCTTTCCTGACTGTGTCACTTTACACTGCACCTCTTCTTCCATAAGTTTTTTTCTTTTCTTTTTTATGCACTTAAAAATAACCCACTGTAACTTTTCTTTCTTCCTTCTTTATCTTTTTTCTGTTTGTGCCATATATTCATCTTCTCTCTGCTGTCAGTCACTGACAACACCAGCACATGCTCAGTGAATTCATCCTTATCACTTTTTTTTCTACACTGAGTGTTTTCACCCCTCCAGCAGATGTATTTTTATATTTCATGCAGGTTTGTTTCATCCCTCCTTCCCCATCTTCTGCCCCTCTCCTCCAGGAGTCTGAATTTGATTCGAGCAAGCAGTTGGACAGCCCGTCAGAGGAGGAGCCCACCACACCCCGGGCCGTGCCGCCCAGCCAGAACCCGAAATATCAGCTGTTCCTCAACAACGAGATAAAGACCAACGGGGTGAGCGGCAGGGATGCAGATGGTCCGGGAGGCAGCGGCGGGTTGGTGGGGGAGAACGGCCCTAAGTTGAGCCGATGGGAGACCAGCCGGCTGGGGCCGAACCACTACCAAGGGTCCCTGGAGTCGCTGGCCTCGCGGGACTGGGACACTATGTCTGACAGGGTGGGTGAGGCTGACCATGGACCCTGTTTGTCTGTGATTCAGATCAGGGAGATTAGAGACTGTTTTAATGATGATTAGATGCTGTTTTACTGCTGGATATGTGTGATCCCAGAAACAGAACCAGTTATTAAACAGTGCCATCTCCTGGACAAACACAGCTTTAAGGGCTCTTTGTGTCCATCCACTACAAAAAGCTCCATCTTCTCAGTATTATTACTGAAACCTAAACTTCTTATTTTCTTCAAAATATTAATTTGTAATAGAAACAAGCTGAACTCATCTCACAGAATGTCACTGCACTGGTAGAGTTATTTTTAAAGATTTAAAAGTTTTATAACAGACTGTTTGGACTCAGTAATAAACCAAAATTAGAGTTGTGGTTTGTTACAGATTGTCTCTGACTCATTCTGCAGTAATATAAATCATATAAATATCTATAATGTACAGGTTACAATCCTGAATCCTGTTCAAGTGAAAAATGTCATATGCAGAATTTTTATAAACAAATGTTTCCTTTCCAGTTATTGCACAGCACCATCTCCTGGAAAAAACACAGATTTAAGGTTTCTTATTGGCCGTCCTGGTTGCCACAAGATTCAATTATACCAGACTTTCTCAACTTCACATGCATTTTTAACCCTGTTTCAATTCTGTAATTCTGAAGACAATAAAAGATTTGTCTAATTACGTCCTGGTTGAGAAACTCTGAATTATACAGTGACAGAAGTTTAATCCTGCTAAATCAAATCTTATCTAATCAATATAAACACATCATTTACACACACACTGTGTGTGTGTGTGTGTGTGTGTGTGTGTGTGTGTGTGTGTGTGTGTGTGTGTGTGTGTGTGTGTGTGTGTGTGTGCTACAAATAAATAAACTGACTTGATTCACTCTGTAATTTATACAAATCACATGTAATTAACAGCCAATAATATTATCACCCTCTTAAAGTAATAAATGTCCTGTTATTTGTCTACCATTTGCATTATTTTCCATATTTCTGTTATAATCACCTTGGAGCTTTTTAATGCTTTTTATTAATACATTTTGAGTTAGTGATTTTCATTTAAATTATATTTGAATAACAGTTTAGAAATCAGTGTTAAATTGATCATATTAACAGGGTTGTTGCCCATGTTTAATTAAAGTAGAAGTTTAAAACATTGTCTTTGTTTCTGCTTTATTCTATTTTATATTGAAGTAAAAGCAAATCGACAGTCATGTCTGGATCTACGCTTCTGAATTAACCTTCTCCACTTTGACTTCTTTTATTTCTGACTGGAGTTATAAAATCACTTATGTGTCGTTTGTTTGTTTACAGGTGGGTGTTGTTGACAGTCCTCCCAGGGTCTTCAACAGTCCGTACACCACGACCACCTCCATGGAATACAACCCCATGTACCGCATGTCTGAGTTCAAGGTTTGTAATCTGGAAAACTTTCTTATTTCTATATCCTATGTAGATTATTTTGTTTGTTTTACTTCTTCACTTTTTAGTCTGAGAAATATTCTTATGGCGCAGTTCCAAACTGTCAAACTTCATCCACTAAAAGTGCTTCTTTTGTCAGACCTTTTTTTAAAGAGTGAGACATGTTTTGTTTGTTGTTGTTTGTTGTGTTATTGCTCTCATCAAACCTGTCAGACTCCATATACAGAAACAGTAATCGTATCACTGTCATCGTCAGCTTCATTCATACTGGTCAGAAACAAAATAAAAATCACCAAAACAGTTTTGGTTCGTCTTTCCGCTGTTCCAACAATCACCACCTCTGGTGTGGTCAAAATAAAGCCTTTATTCACTGGTTCAGGTGTGAAAATATCATGAAGAGGAGTGAGACGGAGGTCAGACAGCAGCAGGGAGAAGCAGCAGACTAGACAGAATATTTTCACATTTGACATGCTGTATTAAGGATTCATTTTGACCAAACCAGAGCTGGTGATTGCTGGAACAATGGAAAGACGAACCAGGACAGTTTTGGTGAGTTTTATTTTGTTTCTGTCAAATTTGAATGAAGTGTGTCTTATAACTATAAAATTACCGTTTCTCTAAAGAAAGTCTGGTGAGTTTTGGGAGAGCAATAAAACAGCTGTTTCTGTTTAAATAAAACATATCTTATCCTCTCCATAATGTCAGACATTTGTCAGTCTGAAAGATGCAAAACCACACACTTTTATTAGAAATACATTGACGGTTTGCAATTGCCTGTTGAGTTTACGGTACATCTCAGGTTCCAGTTTTCGCTCAATACTTGACCAATTTCAAAAATTGTGGCCCCTATTTGTCACTTGGACACTTGGGAAAATAGGGTGCAGGTTTAAAAAAACACCATAGTTACCCTTTAATAAATTTACTACTCCAAATTTTGACTGAAACCAACTGCAAGAACGCGGTTTTAAATGGAGGTTCAGCACCAGCAAGTCTTGTAGAATGAGTGAAAAAGCTATGGAAGTTTTGCAGCACACACAGTCCTCTGACTATAGAAACTGACACACAGCAGGATAGTGACCCTTCTCTGTGCCCCCCTCCTCCTCTTCCTCGTCTCCAGGTCCAGGGTGGACTCTCTCCTGCCACCTCCGAGATGAACCTGTACAGCTTCAACAGTCGCAGCACCAGTCCTGTGGGCATACCCACGCCCACCCTCACCTCCCCCCGCCCCCGATTCTCTGCCTACGACACACTGGTGAAGAGGAGGACTGAGCTCAACAATCCTGTACGTTTACACACACACACACAGATAACACACACCATCATCACGTCCACGCTAATGTTTTTCCATGTTTTTATATATGTATATACTTTTAGTTGCCACAGGTGGTGCCCTCCACCCACTACAGCCTGCGCTCTGCCACTCTGGGGACCCCCAATAAAAAAGACTACATCGAGGAGCTGACCAAACAGCTGGACGCCTGCCAGAAGGTAGGCCTCGTCTGATGCATTTAGGGATTCAGACACATGTAGTTCTGCTGTAACAACGCAGATTGTTACCACAAGTAAGAATCAACAGATGTCAGATGGATGCCAGAGAATAATTTTTAAACAACTGTAGCAGAGGTCTTGAGCCAGAATGTCTGCTAGAAGAGGTTTTGGGGATTTGAACCAATGTAATCACAGCTGATGTTAAAACAATATTTGATGGTGTGTGTGTGTGTGTGTTCTCTCCAGCGTAACCAGTTCCTTGAGGCAGAGAGTGTGGAGATGGACAAGGAAAGGAACCAGATCAGGTCAGACACGTTATTCTTCATTCTTTCTTCTTATTTTCCTGTTTACTTGCTTTATTCTTTTATTTTTCTTGTCAATATTCCCTTCTGTTCTGCGTCTTTAGTCTCATTTTCTCTTTAACATGAAATTGTCTTTAAAGACTAACTTAATACAAGCTGACAATCTCTGACATCCACTGGTTGAATTTGTCACCTCGCTGCATTGATGTGAAGTGGATTGGTCTATACCTTGCGACATCACTGGTGGGTGTGGTCATGAGTGACAGATTGACTGCTTGAAGAATTCATATTAAGTTGATGGAACTCTTCAAATATAATTTTAAGTTATTCTTTTAAGATCTAATTAACTTAAAGGGATAGTTTGGATTATTTGGAGGTTGTATGCAATAGAAACCACAGACTCCTGTGGACTCCAGAGTTGCTGGTCTATCGCTGCTTCGATCTGTTTGTTTGTTTGTGTTGTTGTGTGACTTTGGTGTTTTAAAGGGTAGTTCAGATTCACCAAAGTTGCACAATAACACAAGCAAACTAACAGATCGAGGCAGCGGTAGACCAGCAATTCCTGTGTTCTGTGAGGGAAAATGACTGTTTTTGCCAAAGGAGAGAGTGATATATAGCTTATACTTGTCAAAAAAGGTTGTCTGACACCAAAATAAAGTGGTGAAAATATTCTAAATATAACGTTCTCTTCAATTCCTCTCATTCCTCAGTGTCACTTGACTCAGTGTGAAGCTGGAGTTTTAACTCAGTCTGATGAATGAATGTCTCCCTGCACAGGTTTGAGATGCGCGGCCTGCTGGTGAACAATGAGGACCTGCTGAGGACCAACACCCAGCTGACCAATGAGCTGAAGAGGCTGAGGGAGCAGATGATAGAGATGGACAGAGAGCACCAATCAGTGGCTCAGAAATACAGAGAGATGGAGGTGTGAGCGGATGGATGGATGGATGGATGGATGGGTGGATGGGTGGATGGATGGATGGATGGATGGATGGATGGATGGATGGATGGATGGATGGTTGGATGGATGGATGGATGGATGGATTAATGAGTGGGTGAATGGATGATTAACTGTTTTCCTGTACACTGCAGATTGAGGTGAAGGAAGCCCGCGACATGATGGTGGAGGCCAACACTCAGGAGTACGCCTTCAATTTTCTCCAACAGAATCTGAAAAGCAGGATCCAGGATGCTGAGGTACACTGAGCAGCAGAATTTAGTACATTTTAACCAAGTAACACTAATTGATTGAAGGGCTGTGCATAAGACTGTCGTTTCACTGTCATAATCATGTTATGACATCTGTAATGAATATGAAGTAGTTGTTATGAATGTTTCTGACTGTTGACTTCAAGTGTCATTTGGTCAGTTAAATAATTTTTAATGCAAAGTTGAAATTGTCAGTTAAATCACCTTTATATCGTACTTGGTTGTCAAACTGGCATCTGATGACATCTTTATGACAACTCCAAAATGTGCCACTTTACCTAGGGTTAAGGCAAATGTTAATGACACTCTTATAATGGTCTCATGATGACCAGCATCAAAACCAACCGTTTGACAGTTACGTTGTCATAACAAAGACATTACTGGCTTGATTAATGTCAGGTTGTCATAACAATCATCACATATTATCTCAACTTTGCATTAGAAATAGCTTAACATAATTAACCAGATGACAGCTATAAACAGTCATAAACATTCATGAAGACTCCTTCATCCTGTTGTCATGACATAATTGTAACAGTGTAATGACACTCTTATGCACTTTCAGATTGGACTAAATGTCATATTGCTCAGCTGCAAGGGCTCAACTTTGATTCCACATTTTCTTGTCACTCCAAACTGTCAAATAAAAACAAAAAACTGCACTTTTGATGATGTCAGATATTAAACAACAGGTTTTATGATGAAGCAGAGCTCTGACCTGTGCATGTGTGTGTGTGTGTGTGTGTGTGTGTGTGTGTGTGTGTGTGTGTGTGTGTGTGTGTGTGTGTGTGTGTGTGTTTGTGTATGTGTGTGTGTGTGTGTGTGTGTGTGTTCAGGAGAATCTGGAGAAGCAGACGCAGCACGCCCAGACTCTCACTGAGAAGCTGTGGCTGGCAGAGAGGCAGCTGGAGGAGATGGAGGTGGACAAAGGCACCAGAGACAAGAAGACGACCGAACTGAACAGCACCATTCTCAGACTGGAGACAGAGGTACAGAGACAGAGATGGTGTCTTTTAACCTGCCTGTAAAACAACAATGTAATAGATAGATGGAGACGAGGACAGTTGTTTTATTTTCGGTAGCTGTAGTGAAAAGCAGTCATTGCTTTCCCTTAATTGCTTAAATCTGGACGACAGGAAAACCTGACAAAAAAAAAAACTAAAGAAGGAATCCAAAGGTGGGACCAAGTCATTGTTTTGCAAGTCACAAGTTGACTTCAACTTCAAATGTTGAGCTAATTTTAGACCCACATATTTTGCAAACTGCAATTTTTTTGTTGACCACTGAAAAAATCATGTACGTGAATAAAACTATCTTAGGTAGAATTTTTTCCAACTGGAGCTCAGTAACAATACATTAGATCCTGCAACTTGACTGGATGCCGTCAGATTGGTTCAAACAAAATGGATCTGAGAGATTAAGTGTTGACTTGATGCATCATAAATCAACTTTGTAAGTCAAAAATTTTTTGAAAAAAATCCACCGGCATGGCATATTTTTTACCAGACAAAACGGGAGCTATGTATATATGAATGGGATACTGTTATCATTTTAGCATCTAATTATCAAAACTACTGCAGTTAAAAAACAAGAAAACAATGACACATGTATTTCAACAAATTAAAACAAGAAAAAAAACAGACTTTCTCACTTTAAACATACTTGGCCATTTGAGTTGAGATTTCTGAGTTAATGAGGTACACGTGAATGCACCAAGAAATCAGAGTGTCTTTGTGTGTCAAAATCCGACACAGACAACAGAGGACAACAGCAGTGCATCTATAATAATACCAAAATTATTATATTTTATATTATATAATTATTATATGACTGAGATTTATTTGTCAAACAGAAAGCCTGTTTTGATTTTGTCAAATCGAGTCTAAAGTTGTCAAATTTATGACTCAAGTCTGACTCAAGTCCAAGTCATATCACTAATTTGGTGGAAGTGGGCTTCCATACAAACTGCACTCTGATCACCAAAAAGATCAAAGTACTTGAACACTCCTTTCAAGTGGTAAGACGGATAAGTGTACGTATGGTTTACAGGAAGTGTGTGTGTCTGTGTGTGTGTTTGCAGCTGAGCGAGGCCCTGCAGGTGTCCACGCAGGCCGCGGCCGAGCTGAACCTGCAGCAGAAGCTGCGTGAGGACAGCCATCTGAGGGTGGACGAGCTGGAGGAGTCTGTGCTGGAGAAGGAGCAGGAGGTGCAGAGGCTGCAGGCCATCGTCAACAGACTGCAGGGAGAGGTACCCACAATGAATACTACCCATCAGCCTCTGCTGTACTTTGGGTCTTGTTAAGATGCATGTCACACATCTTTGGTGTCACCTTGGTTTCATTTTGTTGGTTAAATTAAACTAAAAAAAAAAAAAAAAGATAAAAATGCTGCTGATTTTAGCTGAGAAGACTGTTGATATGAGCGCAGCCTCAGGATCTGTGTGTGTTTTTGCACATGTGTGCGCAGGTCTCTGGTAAGCTGATTGAT
The DNA here is from genome assembly GCF_056507025.1 of Lutjanus erythropterus. Lineage (NCBI taxonomy): Eukaryota > Metazoa > Chordata > Actinopteri > Lutjaniformes > Lutjanidae > Lutjanus > Lutjanus erythropterus. The sequence continues at coordinate 6,204,290 of NC_139336.1, forward strand.
AAGGAGCAGACGCTGGAGGAGGAGATCCAGCTGAGGGAGAGGATACAGCTGCAGTGTAAGCAGGCGGAGAGGATGGTGGACGACCTCCAAATGGAGCTGCACAGCACCAACCAGACCAAAGAGGACCTGGCCAAACAAGTCAAACAGGCCCAGGTACATCGATAAAACATCTTCCCCAAAAAATATATGTATAAAACATCATTCATATGTAGTTTCAAATCGATTTACATACAAGAATATATCATGGAAGAATGAAGAATAGTGGTCCAGTGAAGTGAAATATTTTTTTTTGGACAGAACTTTAAAAAAAGCTAATATTTATTTAATATCCTGAGTGTTTCATCCTTGAAGTGAACTCTTCCTGTTTGCGGCTGTAGATCAGACAGTATCCACAGCGTGTTTGCGTACGTGACCTCATGATTCAAACAGAGATGTCCGCTTGAATTAATCAGTCATGCAAACCATCAGAGTTCGGGGTTAATGAGGCATTAATTATGCAAATCCTGTTTAGCAATCAGCGCGCTAATTCCATAATCCTAAATATTCATCATGTCGCTATTTCTGAAGATACTTAATCTGTCCCATTTCTGAATAACCTGAATGTGTTCTGCTGATGAGGACTGACCTCAGATCAGGAGCTTTCTGAGGAGGGAAGTTTGGTTTAGTCGCATTTCGATGACTCACTCCTTCTGATCTCTTCGTCGTCTCTCAGGAGAAGATCATCGACCTGGAGGGCGATCTGGAGGAGCTGCATGACAGCGAGCAGAGATGGGCCTCCAAACACAAGAGAGCTATCGAACAGGTAAACACTCTGCAGACAGTTAACTGAGAATTGTTTAAAAACACTGACAGATGATTCTAACATCCATTATGTTGCTTAGACTGAGTTTGTTCATCTGGTCTTTAATTTATTTGTGTTTTCTGTCAGATGGAGCAGCTGCAGCTGAAGCTGATTCAGGAGAAAGATCTCAACGACCTGCTGGAAACTGACAAGGCCGGCATGGAGAGACAGGTACTGTGTGTGTGTGTGTGTGTGTGTGTGTGTGTGTGTGTGTGTGTGTGTGTGTGTGTGTTTTCACTTCTCTCTCCAGCTCTCTTCAAATTCAATTCAAATTCAGTAGTCCTGTACTCGAGTTTTGAGGCTGATACTGATATTGAAGAGTTTTTATTACATTTGAAAAAAGATATTTGATTTTTTTTAAAATTAAATTTTTTTAATGCCCCCTGGTGGACAAACTGTGTAATCGCAACACTGTTTCTAGACAAATATTTGCCATTTCTGTGCTGCGGTTCCTTACAAGGAAATTAATGGCAAACATACACCGATACATCTGTGACAAAGTTATTATTGTTTGATATTTTTCATTAGTTTTTATTTTGGTTTTTTAAAGGTTTTTTTTTCTCAGTACAGTTGGGTTCCACAGCTGGTTTACTCATTTCAGTTAAGTTTTTGTTGTTAAAAATGTTAAGTTTTTGTTTAACCTTATATTAGTTTCAGTATACTTTGGTTTGGGTTTTTTGTTTGTTTTTTGTTTGTTTGTTTTTTTGTTTTTTTTTTTGTTTGATTTTGTCCATGTCTACAGTCTCAATAAACATTCCACAGCAATGTCCCCTCATGCTTGACAAATTGACAAATTTGACTAAATTGAAAAAAGACATTTCCTGTACTGTATATTGTTATTTTGTTTTAGAAGTACACAATATTGTTTCAGTCTAGTTTTTATTTTATTTACCTTAACTAAAAAAAAAATCACACCCAGTTTTAGTTTTTAGTTTAGTTTTAGTAACCTTGATCTGTAATAAGTAATGTAGGCCAGTGCTATTATTCATGTATCCTGGTCAGGTTTTCATGATCTTATGGAGATATAATATTATGAATATTGACAAGAACTTACAAAAACTGTACCTTTAAGTATGTAAACAATTAACAATAGACTTCATCTGTAATATAAATCTGTGCGTGTCTGTAGCTGCGTGAGCTGCGTCTGGAGGTGGAGGATCTTCAGAGCTCCAGAGTTCAGGAGGACGTCATCTCCAGAGCGGAGAGCCGAGTCAAAGAGCTGGAGAACAGCCTGAGGGCCGAGGAGAGGTCAGTATATTCAAATACATTTTTGGGGCTTTTTATGCCGTTAATTGATGGACAGCTTTAGATATGACAGGAGAGGAGGAGAGTGAGTCGGAGAATGACACGCAGCAAAGAGCCATAGACGGGAGTCAAACCCACGGCCGCTGGACTCGCAGCCTCCGTACATGGGGAACACGCTCTACCAACTGAGCTACCCACACGCCCTGCAGCATTTTGTTTTTTTTTACTTTTTATTCTTTTTGAAAAACTATAAGGTGTTTCTGAGGCTTTCTGTCACTGTTCTATATCAGAGGTTCCCAAACTTTTTCCTCATGGGACTCTCTTGAGTAAACTGACGACTCCTGACTGTGACATATTTTATGGATATTTCATATTACATGAAATGAACAACAATAAAAGAGCGACTAATCAGTCATACAATTAAGCCAAACAGTATTACAAGAACTCCAAATGTTTTGTGTAAAATGAGTGATTTGGATGAATTTTGATTTTTGATTTGATTATTTCCTTTGATTTTTGAGACAATATGAGATATATAGATATATATAGATATAATCTTTATAATCTTGTAAAAAAATTAAAGTTAGTTTTCTTCACAGAAAAAATAATGAGATAGGCTCACTGTATGTTCTTGATAAAAGTTTTGTCACACCCCTTAAAATCAAGGAGGCCTCACGACCCACCATGAAGCTTTGGCGACCCCGAGGTTGGGAATCAGTGGTGTAATCCATCACAGCAAACATTAATCTGCACCTGAACTACGTTACCAAACATCACACACACTTTATGAAACTTTACTGAGTGTGATCCTCTAGCAAGTTTCAAAAGTTTGATAATTGATTTTCATTTTTAGAACGAATTTAGCGGCTGCTTTATGAGACAGAAAAACACAGCCTCACGTGTACAATGCAGCAGTGTGGTCTGCAGAATGGTTACCTGTGATATGAACATGTAACCATGGCAGCACACACAGATGCTGTCTGCTCCTGTTGTCCTGTTGGCTGATGTGTTTGTGTGTTTGTGTTGTGTGCAGGAACAAATCAATCCTGACAAACAGCATCAGTAAACTGGAGAGGAGGATCAACGAGCTGAGCGACCAGATGGAGGAGGAGCACAGAATAGCTACTGAGCAGAAAGACCTGGTAACACACACTCACACACAAACTCACACACACACTTCGAGGTGTTTCTATGACTCAATGTTTGTCCACTCCTTTGTGTCCCAAACTGACCGCTGTCCTGTGATTGGTCCTGCAGATGACCCAGAGGATGCGCTCTCTGAAGCGCCAGCTGAACGAGGCGGAGGAGGACGCGAGCAGGAAGGAGGCGCAGTGCCGCCACGCCCAGAGAGAGCTGGCTGAGGAGAGGGAGACGAGCAGCCGGCTGCAGAGGCAGCTGATCGACATGCAGACAAAGTACGTACACAAACACACTACTACAGATGTAAAAGTTTGCTTTTTTGTGGATCTTCATAGACTTTTTTTTTTTTAGTGATGCATCATTTGGCAACACAGCATGAAGCATCAGTATGGTTGCTATGGTTACTAGTGATTAAACTGTTGATTAAATGTCCAAACAGACACCTGCCTGTGCATTTCATAGAGCAAATAAAAAGATCAAACATTGTGCAGTCTGTCCCAGTTAAAATTAAAAAGTTAAACACCAAGTCTCTGTCTCCGTCCCTCTAACAGGCGTAAGGACACTCTGAACATCCGTCAGACTCTGGACAACCTCAGATTGGACCTGAGCGTGGACGACGAAGATGACGACCACCTGCCACAGGAACAAACGAGCAGCGGTGGGAAAGTCTGAACCCTCACGCTTCTCACTCTCTCATCACCAAACATCTTTACACTTCTCCAGTGCAGTCAGGGTGTGTTGACACCGGACATTTTTTAAACCTGCCAGCAACACTTTAACACAGTCAAAGAGCCAGAAGTCCATTCTTCAAAACCAAAAGAGAAAAAAAACAGTATTGGCTGAGGAATTCCATATTCTCTCATCAGGAATTAACACAGGAATAACGCTCATGAGTGCTATTGGAAAAAATTGTACGTTGTTGCCTTTTTGTTCTCTCGACAAAAAGAGAAAAGAAATCAACTTTTCTGGGGAAAAAAGCTACTTTTTTTTGTTAAAAAGATCTTCTTTTTTCCTAGAACATTCCCTGAAAAGAACTATGTAATCTGCTTCTTATTATAGGAAAAACAGAGACAAATGATTACTTTTCCTTCAAAGATCTTTCCCTTGAAAGAAAGAAATGCCATAGCACATTATTAATGTTTATAAGACTTTATTCCATTTCAGAAACATAGACTTTATAATCTGTTATGATACATTCAATCAGTTCTCTGTGTCTTTATAACTGGCTAAAGTTATGGTACATACAATGTGCTGTGTAGCCCAGGACTGACATTCTTCCTTCAAACACTGTTGTCACTTTTGCATCAAGCTATAAAGCACTACTATAAACCTTGTTATAAGTTGTCATGTAAGATTATAAAAATAGACCTGACCATTACAGAAACTTTATTCTCCATGTGTTAGTTCAGTTTGAAATGTGTGTATGTTTAGGTTTTCCTCTGTGCACATGACTAATTAAATCTTGAGTTTAAACTTGCAGTAAATTGAAAGTAATAGTTCTCCATGTCTACAGTATTTTGTTATAATTAGGATCAAATTACAAAGTTCTTTTCAGGGTATTTCACTAGAAAGTGTTAGGAAGTTACAGACAAGAACGTAATTATTGCCCTCTGCTGGTGAAAATCAGGAACTGCAACAGCAATCGATTCAGTATATTAAAAAAAATCACAGAGAGAACTGTGGACAGACGCTCCTGGAGGACTCCACTGTTATTGGGACAGACTCAGACTCATTGACACACGTTGAACATCAGTTCTTCTCCTTTTCTATCAAATATAATCATGTTCTACCTGTTTGCCAAAGATAATAAATGTATGGGAGCTGCTCGGTGCAGAGAGCTGTTGACATCCAGTGAGAAAAATCTTACTGGTGACAGTAATGACATAATGAGGACATGATAAGGTGCCTTGTAGTTTTTAATGTGTTGTTGTAGTTGATGTAACAGACAGCTGCAGTCTGTTAAAATGAGCTTTAAACAGGCAGAAGTATGTTTTTGGAGTGTGAATTTTATTTGTCAGACAAAAGCTTTCAGGCCTTAAACTCCGACAGTTTGATGAGATTTGGAGCGGGACTTTGTTTTTATTTTATTTTCTTTTTCTGAATTCTTAGAAAAGAAAGTGCAAACCCTCTCTGATTTCACAGCGTTTGTTTTTTCGTTTGGTGGGACTTTGCTGACAGGTCTTTCACGAGGAGGGATTTTTTTTTTCCATGTTAGAAGTTGTTTGGTTTAACATGTGTGACACACTCATCTGCAGTATTTGAACATATTCCACACTGGTTGCCGACATATTACAGGGTTATGATGACACACACTGTGGTGTAACTGTTGAGGAGGGATCCTTGGATGTGATTGTAGATGTTTTTGATTCAACAATATTATTTATATTGAACTTTTTATGTTTATGTCGTTTTTATGATTTGAAGAATATTGATTTTTCTGCTTTTGCATTTGCTTGCAAGGCAAAAAAATATTTTAGAGAATGAATGAAATTTTGTATGATTTTAGAGTTGTGTTTTTTTAGGGGGGTTGCTGTTGTATTGATGTATCTTACAGTATGTGTTCATGAAAGGAGATTTAAGGGATGATCAGCAAAGAAAAAAGAAAGAAAGAAAATGTCACCACAGACTTTGCCTTAATCAGGAGCTTTAAAAATTGGATTTTATCCAAGTTCACTCACACTGGATGAGAATAGAAGATAGTATTTTTCAAAATATAGATGTTTAAAAATGTAAAGCTGAGACATTTTATCTGTCAGAAGTAAAACAAATGTCTAAATACAGTTTGGATCAAAGATGTGTGTTAATGCAAAGTGTGTAAGAGTCAAAAAAAAAAAAAAAACTTTAAACAGATTATTGTGTTAGAAACACAGTTTATATGCTATGTGGTTTTCTGTACCATCTCTTAAATGTTCTCCGTGCTCTTATTTTGGAGGAAATAACCTCCAAAAGAAAATTAAGTGAACAGACAGAAACAAACATGGCTGGGTTGTTAAATTTAAATAATATGCAGGAAATTCTCAAATGGCTTAAACGTAAATCAACACTTTAATTTGAAAGAAATGAATTGTGCATAAATTGAACCCAGTCATGTTAGAAAGTTTGTCCTCTGCTTGAAGGACGTCTGTCACAAACACACAGCCTGAAGCTAATATTTGGATTCTCTGTTATGTTTACATTTGTTGGTGTATTTTGCTGTTTTGGAAAAAAGGAGGAGCATAAATCACACGTTTTGTCAATGAAAGAGTTTCATATTTCAGCTGATGGGAATGTAATTGCTACACAGTGTCAACTAGGCTTTTTTTTTTGTTAATCTTTTCACATAACAAAAGTAGTAGTGATAGTGTCTGCAGGTATGTAAAAAGAAATAGAATACACCAACTTATTTTTGTAATTCCACTTCACATTCTTGTGGTTCTGCTGTTCTTGGGTATTTATTTTTCACATTCTCTCTTTTGGTGAGAAGTTTCTTAGTAGAAAATGCAAATAAAGTCTTCTCCACTGTGAATTCAGGGTATTGTTTGTTTTTTGTGAGGACATGTTACAAACATCAGTATTTAAAATAGCTGACTATTTTGCCTTCTTGGATTTTTGTCCTTTAAATACAGATGAAAAAGCATCTCACAAAGGGGCTACTTTACTCTAAGCCATTATTTGATACCAGGAATAAGAGGGAAATTACTTTTTCTGCCCACTTTCCAGAGGCTTGTCCAAAATTAGCTGCACAATTTCACAAATTAAGAGCCTGACAACACAGATGTGGCAGCATTTGGGAAAAGATGACTCCCAAAAATGTATTAGAAGTTGTTTAGAACATGAAAATGTTCATCATATCATAAAAGTAGTTTTACAGTTTTTCTAATCCCATAGATTCATTCACTGATTTTGTGTGGATACTGATTCAGGTAACAGGTAACTGGTTGAAATAAATAGTTGAATTATTGTTGCAGTTTGACTAAAAGTCCAGAGGGTGGTGCTAAATGCCTGCAGAATGGGCCTCTAGTCATGTTGCGTTCGGGACAACATCGGAGGTCGTTATTTCTCAGTAGGAATGTCCAACTTCTTACCCCAAAGCGGTCCAGGGCACAACACTCAAAGTTAATTAAAAACATGGCTTACCATGAAAAATTAATGAGTGCATTTGTCAAATGTACGCTCAATTTAACCCTCAGCAATGTAGCCTCCTTGTGTAACCGACACAGAAATGACACATGAGGTGACAGGCGCTATTTTATTGCCATACATTTTATTGTACGGCACTGAACAACATCGGCAACATATTCTAATAGTTTGTATGTAGATTTATTTGCCTCGCATTCACCAGCAGGAATGCAGTCATCGGTGCCCGAAAAATAGGAAAAAATGATTTCCCGGCTGCAAAAATTTGTGTGAACGCCCCCTCAAGTCAGAAGAACAACTCTTAGAAATGTTATTTATTAGCATTATCCCTGATAACAAGTTCCGTACTCTACACCAGTACACCATTTTAGTAGTAGCATCCATGTTGTTTCCACTTAATGACTTAAAAACTTGTGAACACACCAAAGTTGGAATAATGATTTTCCATCTCGGAAACTGGGACCTGGGACCCGATGAGCACATGAATGCACCATTTTTCTAGCAGGAGGTGGGGAAATTCCGACCCCCTACGTTGTCCTGAACGCAGCATCAGTAGCGATGCGGAAGAGAAAGGAGGAGGGAATACGAGGGGGCGAAAACGAGCGGATTCCTAGCATGAAGAGTAAAACAGTGTGAGAAAAAAAACTTTTCAACTGTTGAAATTGAGTACTAAATTTGTCCAGAAGAGACGTACCTTGCTCCGAGATACTCTTGGATGGAGGATCACTATTAGACGTGTTTTTGATGACCATTTTCCGGTAAGTGCTAGCTTAAAAACGATGTTAGCCCATACTCGCTCTATGACTTTGAATGAAAAATATTAAACAAACAGTTGAAGAGTGTGTTTTTTAAAGTAAGACAAAAATGTTGTGTGTGACTAAAACAGAAACACTGTAAATATTTGTGGTGTATAACTTTTCCGAGAAGTAATAGGAGCTATGAAATATTGCTAGCAGAAGCTATTTCCTTATAAAAAATAATTTTCTACCAGTGTTGCCAGATTGGTTTGATGTTTTCCAGCCCAATAATTGACCAAAACTGTTAATTGAAAAAAGTATTATTAACAGTAAATGTGAATGCATGTACAATAGCAATAGTAATGTGGTTCATAAAAAATGTTCAATATGACATAATAATAAAGCAACAAGTATCTACAGTCCAATTGTACGGAAAATCAGCCAATCTGGCAACGCTGTTTTTCATTCATAGACATACTTGTGTTTGTGCACATTCGAGACAGTAATAAGATGAAAATAGGTTAGAAGAAAACAATAAGATCTTGATATCAATCCACATACTAAATAAACTGGACATTAACTGAAGTTAATTTGGATGGTGTGCAGGTTGGTTTTTCTCAGAGAGGATGACAGAGGATCTTCAGCGAGTGCAAGCCACGACTACTGCTGGTGTGTGTGCTGGACTTGGACAGACCAGATCTCCTCTTGGATTACAGATAAGCTTAAGCGAAAAACATAAAACGGGGCCCCTAACCAGAGGTGAGAAGTAACGAAATACAAATACTTCATTACTGTACTTTAGTAGATTTTTCAGGAATCTGTACTTTACATGAGTGTTTCTTTTTCTGAGAACTTCTTACTTGTACTAGTATTAATGCAATTGCGGGGAATTATTGATTATTCGATGGCACAATAACAAGACAAAAAAAATGCACCAAGATGAAAAACAATTTAAAGATGTAACAAGACCAAAAAAAGAAGTAGCAATATGAAAAAGATATAAGTAAAAAAAAAAAAGACTTAGAACAAGATGTAACAACAAAAATACCACATAAAAGATGTAACAAGACGAACATCTAAAAAGATGAAAGAGCGTTACAACACTAAGACGTACATAAAGGATGTAACAAGACAGGAGGGGGAGAGTTATTTGGGTCACCTTGTGTTTGAACAGAAGACAAGGGAAGAAAATCAGCAAATTTAAGATATCTATCTGCAGTACAGCTTTTATAAAGCATTTAAACTGTGTGTATTGTTTTACTGATGAATGGAAAAAGCAAGAGCCTGTTAATTCCTCCTAATTCATAAAATATTTAACATTAGAGATGCACTGATTTAAATTTTCTTGGCCGATTCTGATTTTTTAAGGATCTGACCTGCTGATTCCGATTTTGGCCGATTCTGATTTTCAGTCTTTCTAAGCCTGTCTTTGGCCTGTTTTCTGCATTGGTCTTTGGTGATCTGGCTTGACAATCCAGGGATGGATCCAAACTAATTGACATTGCATCAGGCTCGAGCCTCAGAGGACAGAAGAGTTGAGTGGACAGAAAGTTTAGTTTGATGAAAATGTGTGGACTTAACTCTGTATGACTGCTTTCTTAATGAGCATCTGTCGTTATCGGTTCAAGCTCAGTGATGGATAAATACCAGCTGTTGTGACCCGACTTCAAACTGGAAAGCTGTAAGTTTTGTCACTTTGTGTTGTTTTTGCATTTACTCTATATCCTGTTGCTAGTATGGCTACTTCCACAGGTTTGGGCGCTGTTGAACTAATGGCGTGATACTGGGAGACAGTTAAGAGACACTGTGTGATCCTTAAGCCTCGTTTGAAGTATCTCTATAATGAGAATAGGTGCGTGCATAGGTGTGTGTTGCTGCTGTGTGTAAATGGGTCTGTCTGTGGTGGTGAGTGGGGTCCCACTCTTTGAATAATTCAGTGTGCCTAAAGAGGCACACTATATATAATCCTCCATACTGTTTCTTCTTATTATTTTTCTTCTGCCGGATTTTCGGTGTGTAACTAGTCCCACACCGTTGGGAGCATGTACACAAAAAGCACATCAAAACGTGTGGAAAATGCAGGACAAGGTAGGGCGTGAGCACCATGTGTTGAGGCTCTGTCCTCTGCAGCGGCTGCTGGTTCAATTCCTGCCTGAAGCACATTTGCTGTGTGTCATCCCCTCTCTTTCTCTCCCTCTCTCCTGTCATATCTTCAGCTATCCTGTCTAAATAAAGGCAAATAGCCCAAAAAATAACCTTTAAAAAAAGAAAATTCAGGACAAGTGTGCTATGACTTTTGTTAACGATTCCATGATTAATTTCCATGAAATTTGCAAAAAATTGCGAAAAATTTGCCTTTCAAAATGAATGGGATTTTTGTGAAAAACACAAAAAATTTGCCCCTCTTTGACGCCATGTGAGTTCGCCATACTTTAATGTAGAAAAGTCATTCAAATAGGGATGTCTCGATACAACTTTTTCACTTCCGATACGATACCAGTATTGCAGCCTTGAGCATTGGCCGATACCGATATTGATCCGATACTATATCAGCACGAATCATACATACTTTTATTACTTATTTTGTAGTGTGGAATGTTAGAAAAGGCTTGATCAAGTGATGTTACTCAAACAGAGAACGATAGTCAGCAACCAGAGTCACCTATGGATAGAGGTGCTGGAGCGGAAAATGGACCGCTTATCGGAGCGCTTATATCAGAGATTTTAGATGCAGTCCGATAAAATCTGATACTCGTTTTTTGGCTGATATCGGACCGATATCCTATATCAATATTGGATCAGGACACCCCTACATTCAAACTTTGAATGGTTCACTAGATTGTGACCGTTATTCACAGGAAACAGCATTTTCATAACCACAATGGTTTTAACGAAATCACATTTTTCGTTTTGGGGGATTTACAGTCTGTTTTAGACTTTATAATGGGTGTGTATTGTGTGCAGTTGGTAGAGCTAGAGTGGATGATGTCATCACCGGAGTGGAGAGGAGCTGTAAAATCATCTAGAAATTTTCTCTGAAACTCGAGCCCATGACCAATGTTCACTCTACATACACAAATATAAATCAGATTGTAGGTAGACTTGCACCGATTACAATTTTTTGGCCGATACCGATTTCTAACTTTTCTTTATTGGAACATTTTAACCAAACTACAACCAGCTTTTCCATAATCATGTCAAACAGTGACAAGTTAAGAATCATTTTCCTTCTTGTTCACATAACTTCAGGCGCAGTATAAACATAAAGTAAAAAAGGCATAATAAATAAAAACTCTACAAAGTGCAGAGCTATGAACTTTCTTTTCTTAACAACTAGAAAAAATATGCACATTTGAACAGGCTGCCATGGAACATTCATATTTACCTTATAGTAATGTAGGCCATTTTTCTGTATGAAAGCAGGTGCATTTATTAGCCATGTAGACCTAGAATAAATAACTGAAAACTAAAATAAACAGGCATATAGCAGCATTAAGATATTTGACGGACAACACACATGACAATGGGCTTGGAATGGTAAGAAATGTGAGTGCCCATATTGTTGTTGTTATGGTCACACACATGACTAGGCTATTTGTACATTAATGGCAGGGTTTTTTTTGGCAAACAGAAGCATTTGTGTTTTATCACCTGATAGCCTGCTCCTCCTGTCATCTGTCGCACGTCCGGCCATCTAAATAAGCGCTCACTGTCAACGCTGATGCATGGTGCAGAGAGGTAAGCTCGGGCAAGTGGCACGAGAGCAGGGAAACGATCTTTGTTAATCCTCCAGTAGGCCAATGGATTCTCTCCTCGGCCAATGGGTGCCTCTGACAGGTAGCTCTGTATCTGTACAGACAAGGGGCTGGCCAGATGTTGTTCCATCTCAGTTGTCTCCCTCAGGATTCCGTCATGAAGTGAAAGCAGCAAACTGCATGGCCTTTTGGCTGCGGATGCTTCCCCTGGGTGAGGTCCAGTGGCCGTGGATGACTCAGTGGCAGGTTCCACGGCTGTGGATCTGGTCTTCTTCTGCAGTGCAATCTGAAAGTCCTGTTGCACTTGATCTTTCAGCTCATTTGAGAAGTAATAATTCTTGTACCTTTGGCACAAAGCAATAAATACTATAAATATTTTTGAGACATTAACAGGCTATGTAGGCATAAAGGTGAAATCCATTCATTAATTTATCTAAAGCATACATGAATAAATTGGCTATATCTCAATAAATTTGCTGAATAAATAGGATAAATAAATAAGAAAATAAATAAATAAATAACCAACCAACCTCGGGTCAAGAACTGTGGCCAAGTTGTAAAGGGTCTCCTTCTCGATGTTTTGAAACCTTCTCCCTACTGCCTCTGACACGGTGGTTTTTGTTGTGTCCACTCCATGGTCCATATCTGCGCTTCTCTCCAAAAGTTGTTTAAGAACAGTGATTGACGGGATGACATTGGCAGCTGTTGCGGTTGATGAGCTAATTTCTCTAGTAAGCTCCTCGAGGGGGGCGAGGAGAGTGAGAACATTCTGAATCAAATCCCACTGGTGCGCTGTCAGAGTGGCCGGTACGTCATGCTCCGCAGCGTATGCCCCAAGCGCAAGTTAGGGCTGGGCGATATGGACCAAAAGTCATATCCCGATATATTTAGGCTGAATATCGATATACGATATATATCCCGATATTTTTTCCGCAAAGTGAGAGCAAATGTTCAGTCAAGGTCAAAGCTAAATATGACATGTCACAAGTAGTTTTATTGAAACTGGCTATTTCAGTGAACAGTGGCAAAATCAAATGAATAAATAATAAACAGGTTTCTTCACCTGGTTCATGAAAAAAAATGCTCAGTTGTTCAAATAATAAAATTTAAACATAAATACTGTACCTTTTTTGAAATTAAAGCTCCGTGCACATTTAAATAAAAATATATCTTAAATAAAAATAGCCTATAAAATAAAATAGGCCAATCTTTTTCTGAAATAAATCTATTCATGAGAAAAGTACAATAAACATTTTTTTTAGTTTGACAACAATAAATGGCTTACTGAAATTGAATCCAACTTGTTCCACAGTTGCAACAGGGACCATATCTTTTGCAATGTGATAGGACACCGCTTTCGTTATAGTACACCACTTGTCACTTTTCTTTTCATAAGGCACACTGCGGGAAATGAGGCTTGCAGTGGGCTTTGTTTCGGGGCTGGAGCTTTTTCGGGTTGTGGATGGCTTGCAGCTGGGGCTTCTGCAGCGCGCAGCTTCACACACTCTTCGTACTGCAGATTTGCCACTGTTTTAGGTGGTGAAAAAGATTTGTAGTGCTTCCACCCCTGGCTGTAACTTGTTTAGCGCATTCCCTACATATAACGTGATTTTGTTGCTCATCTGATACTTTAAAACCAAACCATCTCCAAATTACTGAGCCACTGCTTATTCGTTTACTAACCAATTCCTCCTTCGCGCGCTCTGCAGCCGTTGTTGCTTCCTCCATGCTTGTTGAAGAGTGCTGGAGTGTCTCTCCCTGCCCCTCTCCCCTCTGTGCACGAAAGAGGAGGGGCGCGCGGAGCAGTGCAGAGAGCTCCGGGTTATCAGCGCAGCAGAGCAAGGATCACAGCGCAAATTTGAACTATATCGATATATACGATATAGTCTAATTCCATATCACATTTAAAAATATATCGATATAATTTTTATATCGATATATCGCCCAGCCCTAGCGCAAGTCTCTGCTCAGTCAGCGATTCCAGCATATAGAAGGTACTGTTCCATCTTGTGTTGACATCTTGCTGCAGGCGTTTCCTTGGTTGACCTAGCTGTGCTTGGATATCATACAGTTGGGAGTAGTGGTGAGTGTTTAAAGTGTCTGACAATTCTTCTCCCAGTTGCGACTGTGTCAGCGACGCTTCGGTGGGAGAGCACACTATCATTAACTGCCAGCTGTAACGTGTGCGCCATTCAGGACAAGCTCTGCAGATCTCCATCTTTCATGGCCTTGATCATGTTTTTCCCGTTGTCTCTCATCACAACATGAACCCTCGCCTTATCAATTTTCCAATGCTGTAACATTCCCTCGAATGCTGTGGCCAGGTTTGTGGCAGTGTGAGACCCCAACATCTCTTGCCACTGAAGTATTACTTGATGTAATTCAAAATTTTCATCCACCCACTGTGCCGTAACACTATGCATGGACATAAGACTTACATTTGATGTCCTACAGGCATGCAAGGTGCTGCAAATGTGGCGTGACACATCCTCAAACATTTCTTGCAGCGCAACATCTGAGAAATACCAGCGACTTGGGATAAAATATCTTGGGGACAGACAGTGAATGAAATTTCAGAACCCCATGTTTTCAACTTCGTTGAATGGCTGGTCATCCAAAGCAATGAATTCCATTATCTTTTTTGTGATTACTTTTGACCTTTCCTTGTTTAGAAAAGAAAACATGGATTGCTGGCTTGTGGATGGCTCACTGTCACTACTTGTTTTAGCTGCGTGGCGTTTACCCTTGTCCTGGCTTTTGTTAAATCCGGAAAGAAGAAGCTATGCCTATGCTTAGTGTGTTTGTTTTGTTTTTTTCTTTTTGCTGCCGTGGCGTGGTAGGAATTTGACCAGCGCTTTAGACCAGCAAATTTTAGACTGACCAGCTGGTCGCAGGTCATAGCCAATCACGCGAAAACCAGCCCGATTCCAAGCATTGCTGATTAATCGGTGAAAGTCTAATTGTAGGAAAAGTCGTGCCGGTCTGTGACAGCCGAAGCAAATGGACAAATGGTTCGGTTGGCCGAGGTCCAAAAGGACAACAAGTCCAACCAAATGCCCCATTCACTCTGATGTTATGGGAGAGCCGAAATTTCTGGAAAGAAATCTTGCTCACCGTATGTGGTTTTTAGATGTAGCAATTACAGTTTCATTAAACAACTGTAGTTTGAGAGGTTTGTTGTCTCAAATTTTGCCTCTTTTTGGAATATTTAAAATTGACTGTGCTGTTGCACACAGGCAATTGACCAATTTCACCAGCCTGAGTTCTTTGCAGTTAAAACCTCATACAGAGGCAGTTACACCTGGAGCAGCTCAAAGTGTGAAGTTATTAACAGTTTAAAAAAACTGCCTGTCTGTCTGTCTCCATCTGTGTCTTTCTGTGTCCAACTTGGACATTTTAGACTGCAGTCTTTTTTAACTGTTAATAAATTCAAAGTTTGAGCTGGTTAATGTTAAATTCAGTCATTCATTCATGAAATGCCCATCTTGCCTACACAGTGGATACATGTCCACTCACAGTTGCTGGGCAGAAATTGACAAGGCTGATTGTGATTGGCTTAATTGAATGTTGAGCTCTAAGTGTAATATCCATGGCTGCCTACTGACATTTTTAATGTCAGCCATATTATTCTTCTGTCCCGCTTACTTACACAACTTCTCATATATACACACACAAAAGCTGTTCTTTGTGTCTGTAAGGGGACTTTTATTGACATACACTCTCACCCATATACATACAAACGTGCATGATAACACATGCACATACACAGAGACACACACACTCACATACATACACGTTTGACAGCGCGTGCATGTGCACACACAGACACACACAACCTCAATGATACATCTACTGCTATTAATACTTCTGGCAATATGGTGGGGATACTAGTCAGCAGAGAGCATCAGGCACACTCAAAATTTTGTGCAAAATTTTCTAGCTGCTGAATTGTGCCCAAGCAATATCAAACCATGTTTTGGCTTGAAGTGCCCATCACTACTACCAGACTCTTTTAGAGAGGTTTGACAATCAAAATAGACACTTTTAAATTTTAATATTTGATATTTCTTTACTTTTCTAATGAAAACACAGCAGTTACTATCTGCATCAAACCAAAAACAAAGCAGACTCTTCTGTGGGAAAAAAAAACACAGGATAAAACAAACACAGAGATTTATTTGCAGCTCTGACATCAGAAACATTAAACGCATCACAAGTCATTTCATTCTCATTGTGTCAAACATGCTGACGGTGCAACAAACCCAACAAACACACACAGGCATCGATACACGCAGTGAAAACTGAAGAAACGTGTACAAATCGCAGGCATCAGAGAGAATTCACACACAGAGGATTTCCAAAAATAAAAGCTCTTAGAGGTACTTGGATTGATAAGTTGTTTTGATATATCGGGCACAAAAACAACATGACGACTTCTGGTCTCTTTTGCCTCTGCTTGTAATCTATAATCAATAATGCATTAAAATATTCAGTAGCTCACAAACTTTACAGAGGATCAGACAGAAGAGTTAATAACAGGCACAACATGACTCTTCAAACAGTGTAAACTTTCAAAGTGAATTCAAAAACGACCAAAACCATTTGAGACTGAGGAAAGAGATTCTCCAATAAAAACATGATTCAGTACAATGAAAATAAATGTAATGTAAGATACACCTGTGGCACAACTGAATACTAAATTTAAGCAAAAAGGCATCAGAGGACCAACGTATTCTTAACAATTATATCAAATATGAGAAATTATGATGAGCAACATAAAAAGAAAGGCTCCGATAAAAACTAACAAATTGGTTCAGAGGATTGTCACAATTAAAAGGCATTGGTTTAAGATGTTTAGGAAAATGGTTGTCCATCTACAGCCTGTCCTTGCCAGAGAGATGACCTGTCCAAACAGCTTATTACGACCCATATTTATGTCTATTGTTAGGCAGCGACCCCTAGTGGCCACAGTAATTATGACAGGAGCAAAGAAGGAAGTAGTATGAAGAGCAATACAGTCCATGTAGGGAGGATGTTAGTGTGGATGGATGGGTCAGACACACCCAGACTTTCAACCTTAAGACCACATTTCATGTCCCGTGTCAAACCAAAAGTCATCGTTGACTAATTTTAACTTATGTACATAGCTTAACTTGTGTAACGTACTTACGATAGGTCATGTACATAATATACATAACTAAAGTTAAGGAATATAACTAACATACTGATTTTAACCCAAACCCAAACCTTTTCCTAAACCTACCTAAGTAGTTTTGGTGCCTAAACCTAACCAAGCCGCAAAGGTTTCATGTTAAGCATGTCACAACGAAGGTCTGGTACAACAAAGTTCTAGTTCTAGTACGAAGGTCTGGTACGCTTGTTGCTGGTATTCTCCAACGGTCATAAAGTCACTCTGGTAATGGTCATATCGTTTTGGGAGCCTGTTCTGTCATTGTATGAGGTATGAGGACATGTTGCCATCTAGGCGAGGCCACTGCAAAGTCCCAGCTACTACGAAAACCACCATTAGCTTGCCACTGTTGATGCTTATTATTTAAGTTCATTTTTCTTGCATTATTTAATCCAAACTGTTGGGTCGATCTTAAGGTCTCGATTTTGATGTTTCTCTTTTGTAATTGCAAAATAAATTAAAATAATTTAAGAAATAAAGAGTTTTTTTTTTTTTTTTATTCTGCAATTTAACCAAAACACTCATCTTGATCAAAAAGGCTGTATTATATTTGTAGACAACCAGTCATTTTTGTCTAAGTCACAATTTAACAGCTTCACCAAACTTTTACCAAAATATGGAAACTTTTCAAAGAGAAAAAAAAAATACACACCTGATTAGAAGCTTTAATGAAATCAACACTTGGTAAGCTTTTTAAATAGACTTTTAAAGATATGTATGAGACATTATTTTAAATGCACTAATCAATATTTTTATCATAACAATGGACTGTGTAATGTGAAAGTTAACACTCATAATTAACCTACAAAGAATTATGCAGCAAGATATAGAGCTTCTTCGCCTCTGTTCTGCTTTGGTTTTACGGCATGGTCTCATCAACCCTCTTTCCAGCAGGCAGCGGTTGTCAGCAGACATGATTTGATAAACCCACTGTACACTGTTTGTCCAGCACAGCAGAGGAGACACACTTAGCTACCAGCCAGGTATTTTTCTGGGGTGGTGGAGACCAAAAACAGAGCTAAAAGCATAGTAAATATTGGAATTAGCTTCATCAAATGGACGCAAACTCAGTTCCAATGGAATGAAATAATACTCTGTGTCTGCAGCTGTTTGCTAATATGTTAGCCATAACAAATTTATAAGGTGACACTAGTCAATGCTGTGTTTTCAGCTCGTTTCATTGTTTCCAAGTGGTCAAAAATTTAGGTTACTGCAGCTTCAGCTATTTTAAAAGTCTTAAAGATACAATTCTACTGAAATATCACTTATTTGACTGTAACAGTACAAATTAAATAAAAATAAAACCTGTTTTAAGAGGATGCCACTGAGCTGCTTCTGTAAGTATTTGGAAATCTGTAACCTGTACATTATGATTACATGCCTCAAGACCAAAATGAAAGACACATTTTACAGTAAACCAAATGAGTAAGATCAGCTGAAACAGTGCAACCAAACCTATAGAGATACAGTATTTTTTTGGCAACATTATCAAATTATGCTGCTAAGTAGTGAGCCATCTCCTTATGTCTTAATAATCAGCGAATTAACAGCAATGAGTGTTTAATATGGCACCGAGATCAGCTGTTGGCAGACGCCTCTGCTTGGCTTAAAAACAGGAAGAAAAAAAAAACACATACACACACACACACACACACACACACACACACACACAAAATAAAACACATTTGTCTAACTGTGAAGGCAGTTTTTGTCTGAGTGAACAGCAGAATGAGGTTTGGGTTCGTCGAAAACAAACGCTTGTTTGTGTCATTTCCTTTTTTATTTGGCACACTGGCAGAGTTAATATAGGTGACGAGGTGAAGCCAAAGCTATATGACGCTTTAATTTAGGATCCTTTTTTAAGGATCCAGACAGCACAACACAAAAAATATTGATGAAATTTCAAAATTCTATATAAGCAATGTTTTGCCATCAATAAGCCACATGTACTCTTAACATTACTGGAGACTCATTTGGTAGCCACTGGTTTCAACACATCTTGAGAACCAACCTGCAGTAATCCTAATATGCAGCTGTGAGCTGGGACTAAAGCCTTCCCTTCACTCACTAAAGGACAAAGTAAGGATTTAGCTGCCAGCAGGTGGCAAGCAAAAAGATAATCTCCCTAGTTTCTGGTGCAACCTCAACTCAGCTCAAGATTTTTCATGAAGTAAGGCAGATCAAGGTGTTACTTGATATAAGGAAAACAGTTGGGTTGGGCCTAAAACAAAAGAGATCATCTTGGGTTATAAGCTGATTTCTAACTTTGAAATGGTCAGGATTTTTTTTGTGAATTTACTTCTAAGGAGTAATACTTTGCTGTGCTTAAGAGTGGCGTCATGGTACATAACGTGCAGCCTAATAAACCAAACTCACTGGAATTTACTTCTGCACAGCAACTGTTAAATGGTCTGGTATGCAATGACAAAATGATGTAGTGTTAAGCAACAAAACATAAGTTCTGAGACACAAAAATGTTGGTCCACATTAACTTCACGCATTGAACCAAAAAGAGTCCAGTTCAGAATAGTTAAACAGCTCCTACTGTACTTTTTCAAGAGCTTATAATAGTGTATTTTCTTCACATTAGACACATTTTATTTCTAAATTGTAATTTTTGGGTTAATTTGATAATTGAGCCTAAGAGTACTATATAGCAATGAAAAAATGAGGTGAGAATTTTCTCGATGGACATTAAAATTGAAAAATAATACAGGAAATGAGAGTGTGAGATATAAAGAATAACAAAAATCTGACAACACATAATAATCTATGATTTACATTTCTTTTAATATAAATAATTGGTCACTTTATATTCTAACAACATTGGTCATGTATGGGGCCTTAAAGCGATATTTCACTTTGTCTTATTATCTTAAGAGATGAGAAGTCACATCTAAAATCAGCTGCCCTGAAAAGCAGATGTCACGCAACTGATATTTATTTTTCAGAAAGTCTGTTTTCATGACAATGATGCTGATTAGATGTAATTATCATCTCCACTAACATTATCTTTTATCTTCTATGGATCAGCTTACAGTGATTTAATTTTCTGCAAATGTTTGCAAGAGTGACACTGCATCCCCAGAGCAGCTGATATGTTTTAGTTGACTTATCTCAAACTCTCACAGAGATTAAAGTCTGTTCTGCCACAGTGGAATAACGCTTAAAAAGCCAAGGCAGTAGATCAGTTTGGAACAATACGTCTATCCTGGTCCAGGACGCACTATTAATGAAATACAATGTGGGCTTTTTTTTTCTCTCTCTTGCACACGTGCCATGCTGTACCCATATTAGTCCTTCAATATAAATGGTGTACCATCTGCAATCAGCTGATTCTGGCACCATCATGGAGGTCTAATGGAGAGTTAGCTGTGCAACAGTTAAGTATAACCAACCAGGCTGCTAACAGAGAACTAACTTAAATACTTCTGTGTATTTGGTTCCGTTAGGTTCAGTGAAAAGTCCCAAGTTGGGCTGCAAAATACAAACTGTATACTTTGAGAAATTACAAAGTATCCAGTGTTATCAGTGTGTAGTCAAAGTATCCAAAGTACCCAAACAATGCTGTTTCTAATCAATCATATGACAGTCCTGTAGAAACTGACAAAAAGACTACAGGTTAGCTAAACTAACTAGCTAAAGTCAGATATAAAAATGTAATTCAGAGAAAATAACAGGATGTTGGTACTAAAGTATCATGATGTTTTTTGTTTGATTTTTTACATATGCTGAGACATTGTGAAACCTGAAACACTAATCAGCTGCTGTTGTTATTAGCATGCTGCTAACATTGCCACACACTGATACCTGACATTGTCTAGTTTGAAGCTACCTGTCAGTGATGGTTAGCTGAGCTTGTACTACGGTGATGGGTACCCTTTTCTGCTTGGTCAGTGGGTGTTTATTTTCATATAGCTGTGTGGCTTCATATATTCCGCCGACAGGTTCTCCACCTTGTTGAATATCAAGATTTTTTTTTGTTAATCACTGCCAAAACAAATATTGTTGAACGAAAATATGAACAAGTAACAATCATCTCATTAGCAAGTGAACGTTAGTAAAATACTGTTATTTCATTTTGAGAGTCTCTAGCTTCCTTATCATGATGTATTTCCAAGTGAGTCGGGACATAACATTGGGAGGAATTTGACTTAAATGTTGAAAAGCGAACCCAACGAACCATTCTGTTCTTAGCTAGCTAACTTTTAGCTCTGTACCACTAAATGTTGAAAGGTGCAGCAAGCCATTCTGGGGAAAGATAGATAACTGAATATCTTTCCCAGGTCATCAGGTTGAAATTTAGTTGGTGTAGGCCTGTCATATTTTGTTTTACAGGACGAAAACATAATTTCTGTTGGCCTAACTTGTAAAATAAGTGCACAGTATGACTGGGGATGTGATCAAAAAGGATTTTTTTTTTCAGTTCATCATGACGTTACGGATGGCAGACAGCCACTCTCACTCAGGTATCAAAAAACCCCAACATGACACTGTAGCCAGCTATACAAAACACTATTTTGGTGCGTTTTTAGCAAACATCAAAACCAGCTTGAAAGCCCATTTGTGACTAATATGGGTACGGCATCGTAAACTGTGCA
This sequence comes from Lutjanus erythropterus, assembly GCF_056507025.1. NCBI lineage: Eukaryota > Metazoa > Chordata > Actinopteri > Lutjaniformes > Lutjanidae > Lutjanus > Lutjanus erythropterus. The sequence goes on from NC_139336.1 coordinate 6,225,916, forward strand.
ATGTGAAACAGGGCAAACAATCAAAAAAAAACATTGATCACACAGTTGCTCAGCCTGGTCCAGGAGGAAATGATTTCAGGGGTTGATCATGACTTCGTTTACACAGACACACACAGCCTAATGCTAGACTCTTTCCTAGATTTCACTGCATGACAGCCTAAACAGGAAGCTAGATCTTACTCCCGTTAGGAAGTGATGAACAGATTAGACTTTAAAGAGTTCAAATTTAATTTTGAAATGTCTTATTGTCTGTTTGGATCTAGTTAATTGTTCAAATCGCTTCTGAGCAGAGAAATAGAGAGCGTGTAGAGCTTAATTCCCAGGCTGCAGGTTGTAACCGAGGCACATTATGTATCTGACAGTGATGAAACTGTCCCCTCCTGTTTTAATTTCCTCCTAAACAGAGCTCAAAAGGCAAACAGGCTGAGACTGTAGTACCTTGAAAACCCACTAGAGGGGGTCAGGGTTGTTTCACTGCCACGCTGGCAGACAGCTGGGAAAGGAGGAGGAAGAATATAGGGAGGAAGGGAAAGAAAAGAGGAGCAGAAGATGGTTAAAGGTTACTTTTAGGGTGAACAGAAGATGAACAAACATGCACTCAAAGATGACAGAGAAAGTAAAAAGGAGGGGGGGATGTGGCGAGTAGAAAGGACAGACGACAGAGGAGCGCTGACTGGTCGTTTCCTGAATCGCCTCTTCATCTAGCATGCACATTTCTTCTCGTTGGGCTGCGCGTCGGCGAGCTTCGTGGCCCCGTTCCCGTTGGCCGGATCGGCGGGCGGTTTGTCGACGCACTGCTCCATCCTCTTCATCACAAGGTCCAGCAGCGTAATCACCGCCTTGTCCACCTCCGCTCCTGTCGCTGCACTCGTCTCAAAGTACGGGATTCTGGGAGCAACAAGAACAGAGAGGTTTGTTTAAAAGCTGAGACTTCAAACTTCATGCAGATAGCTAGTCAACAATAGGGCTGTACCCGACTCAGAATTTTATCTTGGATTTGGTTATTCAATACGAATATTTGACCATTTGTTCCTTCTTTTCATTTCAGCCGCACATCAAACTCCTATATTAATCTACATGAGTCTCATGGTTTAGTCTTCGTCACGTTTTATGCCTTTCTTCGTCATCTGTGATGCCAGTCATCAATGGAGTGTCAGTGCAGCCAACTAACTGTGCTGAACTCTGTTTTTATTACCCTTCTCTGTTTCATAGTTTGTAGTCATTTTGGGATTTGGTTTGGAAAGTTTACAGCCTGCCATACTGTTGCTCCTGCGTTGGTCTGTGTACAGTGACGCAGCTAAAAAAGCAGAACTGCAGAAATTCCACCGAAAAAAACTGTGATTCAACTCAGGGTCGTCTCAACTGCTGACTCAAATAATCAATATTTCAGGGACATTTAATGTTTTGTCAAAGCTACATAATTATGATGAGGTGTACCAGTTGCTTTTAGATCCCTTTGGGGGTCATATGGTAGGAAAAAATAAAGAAAAAAGTGGAAATGCAGTATTTCACTGTTGTACCAGCTAAATGAAAGCACCCAAAAAGTGGAAAAATAGTTAATGTACTACACATATAACAACCCTATACTTACTTGTAGTTTGAATCCATATTTAATATGCTATGTTTATGCTCCTAAAGCTTAGGAGCACGAGCGCAACATTATACTTTGACAGTGACAAGCAACAAGTCCTCCACTTTAAGCTGATCAGCTGCTTATAACTGACAGTTGTCTGTCAATGTAAAGTCAAGCTTATTATCCTGGAAACAGAAGCCCACTGCTCTAAAATACACTCTCTAGAGTTGGAGTTCAGTGATTGTTTCTAAATACTATATATCTTAAATTAAACTTTTGGCTCATCAGGTCTGACGCTGATACTGTACCTACGTCCCAAACTTAGTTGATTATTTCCTGGAACCGCATATTGTTGCCAGACAACATCAGACTGATGTCTTTGCTGGCTGGAATGACACCAGGAAACAATTTTGACCTTGTCTAACAGGAAGTTATTTGTTAGGTGCTGCACACGCGTCACGCGAGTAATGTCTGTCTGTTATGTGTTTCACTGCTTGTCTGACAGCACCTCCTAATAATCTTTACTCAAAATCAAACATACACCAAATACTGTACGTGAGAATAAAACCTACCCATATTTATCAGCCAGCTCCTTGGCCTGTTTCTCCTGAACCTCCCGCTGGTCAGCCAGGTCCGCCTTGTTTCCTACCAATACTATATCTGGATTCTCACAGTAGGCGTTGGCCTGTAGCTGGCCTGGAATTTAATACACATAAACAACAACAGCACACAAATGAGATGTGCAAGTGTAATACAGAGAAAAAAACTGTACACAGCTGAATATGTGACAGGTGTATCAAGGGGACTTGAATAAAAGCTCCATAAATAAGACCTTAAGACCTTCACCAGCCTTCCTTTAGTTTATGTGCGAATATGTGAAAGTTTAATGTTAATCTTTTGACCAGTAGTGACTCTGCAGAGTCATGTTTTGATAGCAAAATCAGAAGAAGGCCCCAAGCTAAAACTGCGGGCTTCCAAACATGTGTGACATGTGACATTAATAACATACTCATCCAGTTTCTGACGTTGAGGAAGCTCTGCTGGCTGGTGAGATCAAACATCAGCAGGAACCCCATGGCATCCCTGAAGAACGCCGTTGTCAGACTGCGGAACCTGAAACAGAGGAAAACTATTTCTCTCTAGAAATGAGAAGGCAATTCATTACTTCCATGACAGCTCATGTATTTATGTTGGTGGTGATTTTGAACATGCAATCTGACATGAAGAGATTAAGGCCACAAACAGTAGAAATGACAGCAGCACATCCAGGAACTTTGCCCTCACATCATGTCCCTGGTACTTTTTTGAAAGCAGCCCCTCTAATTTGACTGGCGGTTAATCTAAATTCTGATGTCTGATGATTTAATAGCAAAAAAAACATGAATACCACACTGTGTTTTAGCTATTAGGAGTGTTTGAAGAGTGTCCTGTCAGTGTACGTCCATCAAAGTGGACAAACCTGACATGTACAACTACTTTCTTGAATTTACAGCAAGGTTGTGTAATGAGATTTTGTTGAAGTTACCACTTTGATGGAATGATTGGAACTGATTGAAGAGATAAATAACAAAAAGATCAGACTTATTCATATGGAGAAGTGGCGAAGATGAATGAAGCAATGTCACAGCCTTAGAGACAAAGGTGCTCATTAGTCTGGTGGTGGCAGATACTTCTGTATATCCTGCCAGTTGGCAGCAGGATGAACAGGCTGTGTCTGGGGTACTTTAAATGAATTATATTGCTGCGAGGGAGCAGAACCACTGTCTCTATTTTGATAGCCGTTTGTGGTTGTTTCGCAACCTGCTGTTGCTGTTAGCACTGCTAACGTTAGCCACACTGTGTGTCAGGCTGGCAGCAAACGTCAGCTCTGGGTCCTTTACCCACAGACACTGTCATCCCCTTCGGTCTGAAAAGGTGAAACATTTAGTGAGTTGTTGTCATGTTTTCTACATTAATGTGTGCACATTTCAGAGGCATTTATAGTATGATTTGACTGTGATTAACGGCTTCAAATGACTTTTAACACAGTATTTTTTTGGACAGTGTTTAACATTATAAATTAATAAATGCTGCTATAGTTTTTACAGCTTTCTGAGTGTTTTCTTACTATTAGACTAGTCAACTAGTCTAAACTAAATTTTGCCTTTAATTGACAGGAAAAATAGTCACCAGGAACATCCCTAGTATGCTTCATTGACAGATCATTCAGCCGCTTTTGATTCTTTGCTTAAAAATACCCTCCAGACATGATTTTCTAACATATAAAAATGCTCTGTTTTGAATTAGAATTTGTGTCACATGTCATTCCTCCTTAAAATTACATTTATTCCTTCTCCCTCAGCAGCTAAATAGCCAGATATTTTTTCTCAGAAATTGGTGGAGACAAAAACTGAGCCTAGAGCAAGTGCATATTGGAATAACATCCATCTGGTGGACAGACACACAATTCCAAATGATAATGTTGCTCCATATCTGCTGGATGTGTAACAATTGACTAACTAGCTGTTTATTCCGACAATAGTTAGTAGTGTGACTTCCCCGGTTAAATTGTGTGTTCTTTGGCAGGCTGGGCTTCGGGGCGTGACACCAGCAAGGAACATAACTCTGTGTAAACATTACTTGTGAGACATATCAGCTCCAATATGTAACATGCAAGCAGCAGCAAATATCAGTCTGAAGAACTGATCATACAGGTGGAATAATGTGTAGGTGCTCGATTAAATGATCATGAACATCAGTTTATGAAAGCAGGAATTTGTTTCGCTACACTTAGCAGAAGAAATGAAGTTACAATTATGTAACTGACACTGAGTCATCCTGCGATGAGTCATCAGGCCTTTATAAACAGATTCAACAGATCGAGGCCAGATCCAATTAAAGACCACACACACACTCGCAAACAGATGATTGACACAGGTTATTTTTTCCTTGAACCATCCAGTGTGATTACATGCTCAATTTCAGCAATGAGCTTTATTGTTTTACAGTCGTTGTCAAAAGTAGATTTGCCATTACTGAAAGTTTCAAGCAAAATCCAACAACTTAAATTGTGTTACAGTACAGCCACAATGTAATTCATGAAAATTTAAAGCCTGAATGGAGGAATGAGATCCATTATTGCCTGTCAGTCATGCAAAACATTCTTCTTAAGTTTTCATTTCATTTTCTTTCCATCAAAAAACACTTTGAAAAAGACAATTGCAAGAGTTTAGCTGTAAAGGAAGAAAAAAAAAACTTAATGACTTTGTATTACCGAAGAGACACTCAGGGTTTTCCCATTAATGACAATACAGTCAATAGAAATTTTTGAAAAAGTGGACTCAGTATACAGATAAATGTGTGGAATCAATCAAAACTAATCAATCAAAACAAAAACTGTAATGGTCACGATGGAAAAGAAGACCCAGCCCCAGTGCAATGAGCAGCCCACCTCTCCTGTCCAGCTGTGTCCCAGAGCTGAAGGTGAACCTTGAAGGTTTTCCCTGTGGTCGTCCCATTAGGGTTGGATGCTGTGTACACCTGAGGATGAAGAAACAACACCAATTTAGTTTTTTATTCATCAGATTAGCATCAGAAACCTGTACCTTGTGTCTGGTTAGGGTTAGAGTTGTCTCCATACGACCTGTATTCAACACAGTCTCCCTTATGAAGCTGATTGTCAAACTTAACACTCAGACAACAATGAGACTTCATACTAGGAGGAAATCAACAGTCTTGCAGAGTGATGTGCAGAAAAAAACCTACTCCTCAACGTCAGCGAAAACAAGGAGCTGATTGCTGATTTGCTTTTAGAGAAAGGAGGCAAAGACACACCCATCTAAAGTAATCAAGCTGAGGTGAAGCAGGTGAACAGTTTTAGGTTCCTGAGAATAACAGACAATCTATCATGGACATCTTGACTCTGATCAAGAATGAACCTGCACAATTCCAAAAAAATAAATCACAGCTTCCATAAATGTGCAATGAAACTGTGTTTGAGAGCAACCAGTTACATTAGCATGGCACTGACTAAGCAGCTGGTAGATCGGTGACAGTGTGGGGCTTTTATTTTGATAGGTAAAAACAGTAGGAGTGTTTGTGGGATGAGCTGCGATCCACTCTGTGTAAAGCAATGAACTGCTGCCATCTTATTTAGATGACAGAGCCTCTGTCTAATATGGTGCACATGGAATACTTTTGCTAATCAATGTAGTATCATGGCCCCTTCCTGGGTTGTTTCTATATGTATATCGAATTGAATTCAATTCCGATACTTTTGAAGTCGCAGTATGATATTGCTGTATTTTGCATCTGATAACATTTTTAGAGTCCTTGATTTATCCCCAGCCCTCCACCTTATTAATATGTTTATCCCATATTTTAATTCTTTACTATCAAATAATTCAATCAAAGAGAGAACTACAACTAAATATAATTTTAAACCTCACTGTTAAATAATAAATCACTTTGCACATGAAGTTCTATAAAATAACATTTTAATTAATATTGTTTTCTTTGCATTTTATGGTAACAAAAAAAAAATCAATGAACTGCATCATTGCCAGGCTTTGAGAAAAACAATCAATATTTATTTTGTTGCCATATTGCCCAGCCCTACATGTAAGCACATATTCCTGGTAGATCACTTTGTAAGGTGGATGGTGTCATTCTAATGCTTCCCTGGCAACTATGAGATGTTAGTGCAATACATTTCCACTATTGTAAAACTCCTCATATTACTATAAATCGCTGTGCTGTATTTTAGCATCTGCTACTTCAGACTCAGAGATCTGTTACTGACCCAGAGCTTCCAGTAACTTAAACATGGTGCTGTTTTCTGACATCCTCTCCGCTGATTTATTACTGTGAATGTCTCAGCAGGTCTGACTAACAGACTAACAGTGATCTGGACAGTGATCCTGGCTCTGTAATGGTGAACTCTGGTGTGCTGCAGCTGGTTGTGACTGTGTCTCTGCAGGAAGCCTCGAGCGTCATTCACACCTCGGACTCTCCCAGATGAGACACTTTGTCACTTTCTCAGACTCTTCTAAAGCTGTGTTCACACCAATCGTGTTCAGAGCACTTAGTGTAAACTCTAATGTGTTTTTGGTTCAGTTTTCCAGGTGATAACTGACTTTCCAGAGTGAGACCCATCCTGCAGTTTGTTAATGAAGCTGAGGATTGTCTGATTACAATGATGAGTTTGGGGAGTTTGCTCATTTTCCATACTTTTTTTTTCCTGAAAATAATCTCAGCTTTTTATATGCATCAGTGTTAAATGTCCTCATATGAACAGCTGTGCAATAATAATATAATACAATATAAATGAAATAAAATTAATCAAATCATCAAGTATTCCTCAAACAGTAAGTTTAAGTGGTGTCAGTCATAGTCTAAATTCAGTCCCCAGCCCCTGGAAAAGAGCAATTCAAGAAAGATATAGGCCTCTATCTTCCGCCTGGCGCAGTTTCTTATTCAAACCCAGCAGTGACATTGTGTAGGCAAATGTTCATGCACCCATCTATGCACTCATTGTTGTGTTATGAGGCGTGGTCAGGCACATCATTCACGCACTGCATTGTGTGGCAGCAGAAAGTGACTGGCCATTCACACACAAAAAAGTCAATGATGCTGCTATTTAAAGCATGCATTACTCAGTAAGATGTGCCTACATAGGTGGGTTCACAGTGTGCACACATTCCTTCTACACACTGCAGTTAATCCACGGTTCAAGAATTTAACATTCTGATTAAGATCAGATGAGTTGCAGGCAGGTGAAATATGATGACGCATGTCCCCATATAAGAAAGACGCTGTGTGCATTTATGCACAGCAGCTGTAACTTCACTGTCACGTTGCTGATTGTTTATGTTGACAGGTTCAGTCAGTTCCTTTGTTTTTCTACACATCCAACAGGTTTCACACACAGTCGCAGTTCATACAGTCAAATAGTTTAGAATAAAACAGCCAAACAAATCCTGACTTCCATCAGAACTGTGTTTCCTCTGGAGAATTTCTTCTGTCCTTTCAAGTTTATAACTACATTTCTTTTGTTGTGCTGCTTAAATATTTGCTGCAGTGACATTACTCTGCTAATGGAAAAGCTCACTGAAAGCAGCCATTTGAAAAATTATGTTGAGCAGCGTGAGTATTCCAGGTGTTTGTTTTTTTAAATTGTGTGTTGTGTTAATATATTTACTTTAATGATTAGAGAGGCTGCTCTCATTTCATTTTTATAGGAGTATTTCCATGTGCACCGTAATGTCACAACAATCATGCTGCTGTGCATAAAACATCCTGTTTCACCCACCTGCAGCCCATCTGCTTTTAATCATAATCTTAACTTTTATGATTCAACCCGCTTGACCCACAGATTAATGGCAGTGCCTGTATCACCACAGTGGGTCATTTTAGTATGTGTGTTCACTTCTCCAACTTGTCAAATCCATCATTTAAATAGCAATGTGCCAGGTGAAGTCTCCCCTGACTCTTAAAGGGAATGGGAGATTACACTGATTGCTTTCATTCATGTCATGACCAAAATTCGCATCTGATTAGTTAAGAGACTAAATACAACCCATTTGCGCCTTACTTTGTACCTAGATTACCGTTTAAATACCAAAATGGAGTCAGACTTGCTCTAAATGAACCTGCACTGACTGATGCCCCCCCCCCCCCCCCCCAAGATGTTTGTGGTCTTTTCCAAGTTTAATAATCTTATCAATCGCCATTTAAATTGTTTCTAAGTAAGATATTCATTCATGTAAGACAGAAACAAAGCTGCAAACATAATTTTATTCTGCTGAATTGCTGCTTTTACTGCTGAAATGATATGCAGCAGCATTAAAAAAAGATAAGACAGATAAGACTTGCTGAAATTTAAAGAATAGAGTTCACAATACAAAATAAAAAAGGCAGGAGATGTGATTTGAAAGGTTTTACTGACTCTGCACGCTTCAAATTTTAAGGAGGGGAAATGCAAAGCTGAGAAACCCTGACTGCAAGAGCTATATCTTTTTTGGTCTTGAGCTGGCACTTTAGATCAGGAATTCAGATGGAGAATAAGAACTGGCATTAAAACAAAGCAGGGAGCTGCACTAGTGACACGAAACAGAACTGGAGAGGTCCTTCAGCGACAGACTGCTTCCCCCAAAGTGTGTGAAGGAGCGTTATCACGGGTCCTTCCTTCCTGTAGCTGTCAGACTGTACAACCAGCAATGCTAACAGTAGACCACACACTCACCACACACTCACCAAAACTGACAATTGACTGCACTGTAATGTGCACCGACTGTGTAATAATAGTACTTATTCAGGAGTAATGTCACTTCATACTGTGCAGTATTTCAGGGTGAATTTTAAATTCAGTGTGCAATATTAAATACTTAAATCAGGTGTAATACCATTCAGTGTGCAATATCAATATTTCACTCAAGAGAATTTTCATTACAGTGTGCAATAGTCAGGTGTATTATCATCGTTTTATGTGCTGTATCAATAATCCCTCTGTGCAATGGTGTAAATTCAATTGCTGAGTCTCTTAATATTGTGTATACTGTTCCTATTTTTTTTATTTCACCTTATATTGTTCCTGTTTTCTACATTTCCTCTTGCATTTTTTTATTGATACTTATTTACATTTCTGCTATCCCTTCTGCTGCTGCAACACTGAAAATTTCCCCCTGCTGGACTAATGAAGGAATATCTTAAATCGAATCTAGTGGGTCTAGTTTAAGTTACAGGTTAATGATTGAAGGCATTTCAGACACAAAAACACTGCACAACAATGTGTAACACTCAGAGAATGGATTTTAGAACTACTCAAGTTGTCGTGGCGGTAATTATTTTATCTTTTTCTGCGATATTTGCGAGGTAAACGTGTTCGCGTTAGGAAGTAAACCCCTACAAACATGCACTTACACTGATGTGATTGGTCAACAGATGTTCAGCTATTTGATGGATTGCATGCAACTGCAGACTGGCTCAATTGAAATTAAATGTAAAGGTCAACGTTATTGTTATTGAGTACAGTTATGGAGCCAAATGCATTCTCTGTATTTAATCCATCATAGTATTAAAACCGGAAACCTGAGCAAACTTCACACAGAAGTGATTCAATCTCACAACCGTCTTGCTGTGAAGCAGCATCCACCCCTATGTTTTTAAAATCGGCTATATGTTCTCCATATTTAGTTCAGTTTACAGCAGCTGTTTGGCTTCAGCACAGCTTCCAATAAGTGACCTGGTTGGGAGTCACATGACTTTCCTCTAAAAATTCTGATTCGGTGGCTCCAACAGTAAACAAACTGGTCGACATTCAGCATTTAATTTTCATAACGGTTTCATGAAGACCCTGAGGAGGAGACCTTAACATCACTGAACCACAGCTGTGATCACACGTGTCTGCTTCTGTTTGACTCTTGACTCCTGAAAATGAGGTGTGATCTTACCACACACACACATACACACACACACGCAGAGGAGGTGAGGAACAATAATCAATTCTATGAGTCATCCGGAGTGGTGGGATTACAGCAGCATTGTCAGTATTTCCGTTGTGCGAAGGCGGAATAGTACCAAGGTGACCAAACCAGAGACTGAACCAAGCACTGGCCTCTCTCCTCTTACTGCATTTACATTCAGACGTCTGGATGTATTCATGCTGACGAGATTCAAGCAGGAGGAGTAAATGTTTTAAACAAGGCTCAGTGAAAGTATAAAGTGATATTTAATTCAAAATCAATCCTGAGAGTACGAAACCCCCTACAGACTTGAAGGGCGGTTGTAAACAGCTAAACTGACTCTGTCAAAAGTAAAAAATCTGCATACCAGCACATCCAGCACTCACTTATTAATGTGATTGTGGATGTACAGTGACAGTTTCTGGTTTAATGGGGAGTTGAATGGTCAAATTGCTCTTGTGAATATGCCACGTCCATAGTTTATAGTTCAGTATCACTGCATATTGCTCTTAAGGAAAAACAGCAATTTTTATCATTTTAATTCCCTGGATCATTGGGTGACAAAATAAATATTAAAGAAAACCAGCGGCTCTTGCCCAAGGTCTGCTGGGATTGGCTGCAGCTCCCCCTCAACCCTTCAACAGAATAAGTGTTGTATATAAAGAATGGATGGATAAATGGAATATGAAATAACATATATTTTTCTAATTTTCTAATGCGTTTACTTCCTCAGTGCTCCAGGAAAATATTGCTCTAAAACCAGGATTGTCCATGACAGCATCACTGATGGAGGCAAAAAACTGGAGATTTTTCACATCAGTGAGCTGGAATAGCAGAGACAGAACTCTGGCCAAAGTATATGTGATAATTTTGTTTTGTATTCTTTTTCTATTATTGGTACCACAGTGAGGCCTGCAACTAGTGACTATTTTCATTATTGGTTAATTGTTTAGTACATAAAATAGGGTTGCAAATTGTGGTCATTTTCTTCACATGATACTTGAACACAGTAACAATCGATTGGGCAAGTGGTTTAAAAGTATCCTTATAACTTCTATAAAAATCCAAGATGGCAGCTTGTGTGGATGACGACACTGGCCATGAGCGAGGTGTAGTTCTTTATTCATGTTAATTATGTGTTGAAGCGATTTTGATTTAGAAAATAGTATAAGGATGATTTCATATGTTCTTGTTAAAAAATAAGGAATTACATTTTCACCACTTTGATAATCAGGCATTGATTGATGTCTGTATCCTGAAGTACATGTTGCCCAGATAGGGGTATAAAACGAGAATAATCACTGATATATACTTGTGTTTTGGACCTATATTCTACAGATAATCAATAATACAAAGGTGTGAAATATTGACTACTCATTATTTTACTCTTAAATGTGTATTACTGATTAATTCACCAGTGTACACGTTTTTGCATAGTCTCTGGTCAAAATGCTCCAACTTTTTTCCTATTTGCTCAGCTTCCATGGATAGGATTTTGCTAGCATAGCTGGTAATGTTAATAGCTTGTTGTTTATCCAAAGATTACGGTGTGTTTCCAGCTCTGTAAATATATTTGAAGGGTTAGGGTTAGGGTTTTTTTATAACTATGTATACAAAACATTAAAGAAAGTAGTCAACAAATTGCTTATAAAATGTTTTAAAAGGTGACACATGAACTATTAAAAAAGGGGAAATGTTAATTTTCTTCCCTAAATGAGCAATAAATTAATTGAAATGACCATAATAATAAAACAATAAGACTCCTGCTCAAAAGTCTCATAGTCACTTATTACATTTTTAATTTGTTAAATTATTAACAGCAATTAATCATTAACATCCCTAACTACAGCAATCAAAATATTAGAAACTAGCTACTTAGTTAACCAAAGCCATCTTTTGACAGATAATACACCCTGGTTTATTGGTGGATCTGACCCAGGCTTGAGCTCCCTGTGCAAGTTAAAGTAATGACTGTGACTCAGCTCAGCAGCTGCTGTGGGAGAAAAGCAGCAGAAAATCCAGACCTGACCTGACCCACCGTTTATTCTTTAGTAAGTACAGCCCAAAGAAAATGCCTGGGCAAATGACACGGTAACTATGGTAACCAGCCTGCATCTCCTGCGTGTAGGGTGAGCGTGTGGAAGTTGGTGTATCAGAAAACTGACGTCTAGTCAAGCTGGAGCTCAAGATGAATTAGCTTTGATTCATGACATGAAAGACTGACAGAAACATGCACACATTTCCCTGCTTTTGTTCCTAAAAATGATCTGAACTCACCACTCTCTTTTCCCTGAAGTCGATGCCGACTGTGGTGATGAACTTGGGGTTGAACTTGTTGTCTGTGTATCGGTACAGGAAGGTGGTCTTCCCCACGCCGGAGTCCCCCAGGGCAAGGAGCTTTATAAGGTAGTCATAATCCCCATCAGTCATAGTGAAGACCACAATAAACCTGTGGAAATCAGACAGAGATGCGTGTTAACACACAGACACACACAGACAAACACACACACACACACACACAGGAACTCGAAGCTCAAGTTTCCACAGACGTGACGTGAATAAAGCAGAAGAAAAGACGAAATAAAAACTCAAACATCAGAGTTTGAGAGATCAACAGAAAATGTACTCAGTGATTGAAAGGAGATGTTGTGTGTCCGTGTTTGTGTTATGCCACCCACTGCTGAGTTATGGGACTGTGGTCAGAGGGTCATCCTGACCAGGGCACGGCTGTCTGGGAAAATGGTAACTTTGTGTGTGGGGGGAGCATTAAGTGGTGGTGGGAAAGACAGTGTGCATTTCTGTGTCCGAGTATGAGAAAGCAGAATAACATCACAGAAACTCAGACGTCAGATTTATCCATTTATAATGTTCACAACAAAAATCCTAGAATGGCTGTACTTGGAAATATTTTCATAACATTTGCAAGTATATTTTATAACACCCTACATGATATATTGTACCTTGTATCTTAATGCTGTTATCTTGAGATCACAAGTCAACCATTTTGTTTATCTCATGCTAACGAAGCCTGTTTTTTCATGGTAACGGGTTAATGTATCTTCTTATCATGAGAAAACCAAGATAATTAACTTTTAAGTACAAATTTTGAGATACTATTATACTTAATGTACTACTTTGGTCTGACAGCTACAGTAATCATTAGTTGCTTCGCAGATTAAGATTTTACATCCAAAACTGATCACCAACAACTGATCAACTGTTCAGATGTTTTCCCTAAGGCATCCTGTGGAGTTTCTGACCACTAATAGTACTTTTGTGGGTGGGTGTTTCATTCACAACACTGGAAATGAGAGCAAAGGGAAACGTTTTCATGCTGGTGGTTTGCTACTATTGGACTGATGACAGTTGGTGGCAGTAAGCCTAATTGTGCCCCCCAAAAATTGTATCAGCAAAGGTAGAGGAAAGGCACGCTAGCAAACGATAAAAAAAACTTCATTTTTTATACAAGTTAAAGTGGATACAGACAGTTCTTCAAGCCTATCTTCTGTTGCTTTTGTTGTCTGTGTGTGTTAGGAGAAAAAGTTTGTTCTTTCATGTAGTCTGTAATGAGGAAGTAATTTACCTGTGAAATATTGCTGTGGTGGACAAAGTTGCTTGAAACTGAGGCTTTTAGAGAACCAATCTTATCACAGATGGTGTCTTAATTCTATAGCCATTATACTGTGCAATCAGCGTTTACTTCATCATGATCAGGTCAAGGAAAAAAAAAAGTCTATTTCCAGATGATTTACAGGGAAAAATGTCTTTTCAGAGGGTTTGATATGAATTACAATGCAGACAGTATTCCATCCACTTTGTTGTGTGTGTTTTCTAACTGGTCATGGCAGACAGCTGCCCAGCCTAAGCTTTTTTAGGTCAAAAAGTGCCCTAAGATATAATAAACAAACGACTTGACTTGACAAAGACAAATTGCCTGCAGTGAATTTTTGTTCCTGATGATGGCGTGAGAGGAAAGGTCAGAGGGGTCACCAAAGTCACTGCAGGGGGATCATAAATATCCACAGTAAACTTAAAGGAAATCTGGCCTCTGGTTGTAGACAGAGTGACCCTGTCAAAGCAATTTGATAATTCAAAGATGCAGAGCTGGAACTTAATACTCTTTCTCTGGTTTGGCAGAAAGCTTATCTTATCAGTAGCTTTACTTTGGTAAACTGAGCATCAGTTGGTGGAGATGGTAACTAAAGGAAAGGAATGCAGCTTTCATGTGAAATTCTTGAATCTAGTATCTAATGAGTTGTAGTCTGGGGTCTGTTTGCCTCATAGCTAAATGTGGTATATTTAGAGACAGGATCATAAGACTCTTAATTCACTCAGCTGAGAGGAAGCACATATAAGAGTGTGCTTTATTACAGTGAGCGCAGTGCTTAACTATGAGCTCTAATCTCCTCACAATAACCTCCTTGTACCTCAGACAGTATGGTGAGAATCAGAGTGACGCTATTCACCATCCAGGTTGAAGCAAAGACAGAACCACAAACCTAATTACAATTAGGTTTATACAAACTGCAGCTATTTCCATTACAGATGTTACTGTTGACATGTTTGACTTCCCTTTTTCCATTTCAGTGGGCATTTCAGTGTTTTGCTAAATTTCACTGTAATATGTGGATAGGAAGAGACAAAAATGTCCTTTGCCAACCAAATTATGTACAGCCAACGTAAGTAAGGACTTTTTCAACCAATTCAGCGCTGGTTCTTTAACTGGTTCCATTCATGATTCTTGAAACCCTGGTGCTATCTCGCAAACCAGCCCTTATTTCCACCAGCTTAACAGAGAACCATTGCAATCATGGATATCATCAACAGAGGGCGTTGCACAAAGCACCACAACCTGTAGAATATGACACACCCACTTTGGTTTCCAAGGAAAACCTGCTACTTTTTGGTTTGGGCTAGGAACCGATTTTTCTGGTTCCAAACCAACTTACTGTTGGTGGAAATGTTCTGAATGGTTCAAAATTGAGTGCGCAAACTGGAACAAGGCTGGTTATATGCTGGTGACAAAGACCTAGAGAGCTAAAGAAAAAACAGAACATACAAAATTTTTGTTATAACACAAATGACTAGAATTCCAGCGTTTGGATCATAGCAGCATTTCCCATAAGCCCTACCATCTCAAGTTAAACCACACCAGGTTGACTGAAGAGGCAAGTACGTATAGACATTTTCTAAACAGCAGATATTAAAGTTAAAAAGCACTAAATATTCTATTAAGAGAGAGTACTGGTGGTTATTGTTAGTATGGAAAAAAACGAGTCACAGCGACATTGCTGCACTGCACTGTCATTTTTTTGCACACTAATTGTTGTTTAGATTTGTTAAAAATCAGGACATCAGTCCTTCAGCATTCATTCTTCGGATTAATGCTAATATCTCATGCTAAACAGCTAATGAGCTCTTATCCTAATTATTAGCATGTTACACAAACACACTAAACTTTAGTGTGTTTCCATGTCAATACAAATGTTTGAATTTCCTCTGTACACATGCAAAAAGTCTATTGTTAGCATGATAACATGGAAATGCTAAAAGTTGCACATGTAAATTAATGCAAATTAAGTAGTAGTTTACCCTCATACTGAATAGGCATAGATGTTACCAAAGACGAGATGAAATGAAAAATGACTTTTTAACCCTGTTAGGTCATATTGTGTGCCTGTTTAACAACATATGCAACCAAAAAAAATATCTTTGTATTGGCTTTGAATAAGCTTGAACCAACCAACTCCAACTGGTAATGGTTCCCACCCATCAATCAATCTTCAACTTTTACCGGCTGACTTTTACTGGTTGAGCCTGACAAGCAGAATATACAAGGTCCTAAATTTGAGACAACACGGCCTTTATTCTGGCATCACTGTCAGAGGTCTTTTCCTCCACCAGTGGTGAAGATCTCCAAACAGCAAAGTTGTCACTTCATTTTTCATAAATGCTACACTTGTGTCGGGTGTGTAATGAGCAGTGCTACTTGGTCTTTTAATCAGCGGCTCTTTGGCAGGTTCTCCAGACTTTTGTCAATTAGTGGAAACACTTGCAGAAAAAATGGTATCAGGGCTAGCATTACTACATCGTATTGGTGTGTGGGAACACACCAAGCAAGCTGAAGTAAGTTTAAATCAATCTAGACATTAAAAACATAGGAACACATGCCAGTGAACAACATTTGTCCTCATGTTCATGTCTTCATTGCTTCAACACAATGGTCTTTTAATAATGTCTAAAAAACAATCCTTAAAGCTCAGTCAGGTTTCCTTTATTTATGGGGGCATATTGGTACCACATGACAATAAAGTGATAGATGTTTTTCTCACTCCTCTTGCTCTCACACATTTAGCATCCATCAGTCGGGGCATTGATGAAGCCCTCTGGGGGTTGCGAGGATGAGGGTGAGACAAGGGGGAAGGAGCTCATTGATCTGTCGCCATTGGTGGAAAACCAGGAATGTTTTGTAGTGTGATCGTTCAGTCAGTCAGTCACGACTCCCTGAGGCTGAAACAGTTAACAGCAGCTCGGTCAGCTGACGGCAGAGAACAGCACAACGCACAGTCGCCACGACAACCACCAGCAGTACATAACCAAATAGAATAATGCAGAGATTTATTTCAAAATATGTGTTCATTTTCTTAGTAGTGAGTCAGAAAAGGATTTTAAAATGTTTGATTTAAACATTTTTGGCGTGTTTGAATTTACTCAGAGAGTTTTCTGAATTATTATACTCATCTTCTTTATGTATTTGTTCTCCTTGGATCACCCAGCAATTAGTGTAGATGTACCACACTGCATTCACCACAGCATCAGAGTGATCAGTTCACTAAAATCAGTGAAATATCTAGAATCGACCGTGCTCTGGCTATATTTAAAAAGTGTGAATGCATGAATCATTTCATTAATATTAATGCTAATCATTCTCCAGATTCAATTCCCCAGATCCTTTGTTTAAACCAATCTGACGGCATCCAATCAAGTTCCAGGAACAAACTTACAAAACGTTATTTTACTGAGCCGTAGTTGAAAAAATAATCACAAAGATTATTTAATTTGCATACAAAAACTGTGGTGGTCAACAAAAAATAAATTTCAGTATGCAAAACATGCAGGTTGAAAGTTACAAACAGACACACAACAACTTCCAGCTTTGTTCTGCATTTTAACTTCAAAAGCAAGAGAAGCTGAGGCTAATATTAACATAGTTAGCAAGCTAAAGTTTACCTAACAGAATTTAGTTTTATATGCTTGTTTTTTTTTAATCATTCAAATTTGGCTGGGTGGCCAACAACATATTTCTGTGACGTGACAAACTCAGAACATTTATTCATGCTTTACACAGACCTTAAAAGCTAAATAACTGTAAATCACTGAGGCTGGAAACGCAGTGTTACATTATGACTTGTTTAGGACACAAAACAGAAAGTTTAAGACTGTGGTCTTGGGTCTTGAATGCAAAGAGTCAATGCTTATATGAGACTTGCAAATCAACTGGTCCCACCTCTGCTGGTTAGCTAGCTAACCCCAGCTAGCAGCATACGCATCAACATAGACACGTTTTTACTAATTTGCACCACTCTAGGCAAATTTGCATTCACTTGCGACATTTAAATTAACTTTACTACATGCACATATACTAGTGAGTATTCTGTTAGACCCCTAAAAGGCATAATTGTACCAACAAAAATATGCACTGATTTTATATACACCCACTTAGCTAAAACGAATGCAGTCTAATAACGTTCAGTTTTTGTTATAACTGTTTTAAAGTTGTGGAGTCAACTTTATGATCATTTTGGAGGCTGTAGTTTGTAATACTGTATTGCCTTAGACTGAGAAGTGGTTCTAATATAGCTGCCTCATTGCTACAAATGCATAGGATTTATTGCAAGGCTGTTCAATTACGCTATTATTTCTGGCTAGGTGGACCCAATAAAGTGGCAACTGAGCGCATACCTAATAACAGAAATATATAACAACTAACAGAAAAATTGGTCCACAGCTTTGCCACACTCAGGTTGTGGAGGAAAGGTTTCTCCCTGGTGTCTGCTAAACATTCTGCCTCAATAACAAGCAAGAACAAAACCATAAAACACACAGAGACATTAAAAATGTATGAGCCATCGCCCATAATAGAAGAGAGGGCAAACAAATAGTTATAGAGGAGAAAGGAGGGGACGGAGTCTACAGCAGTCCAGTCTGCTGCATCATCAGTGCAACTATCACATCTATCAGGAAGTTGTGTGTTTGCTCTTCCTCTTTGTTATCCTCCACATCTGCAAGATAAAAATACAGATGTCACTGCTTTCAGTCAGACGCCGATACACAACTAGTCTGCAGTTTCATAACCTGAGAATAAGGGCTGTATAGTTTTGGGCTATCAATCAATGCCTGTGTTGTAAAATGTGTCAGTATGTCTACAGTTAAATACCCACACAGACTTACTCCTGTTAATTCACTGTGCAGACAGACCTTTGATGTTCATTGCTCGTTTTCATTGACTATCTGCAATTTTATCTTCAGAAAACATGACACATCACTACTGTGTACTTACACACAATCACTTGAGTTAAATCTTAAAGGTATCAGTTGTAATTTAGTATTTGCAGTAGTGGTATTGTAACTTTTAAGTGACAGATCAGCACATTTCTTCTTTCACAAGGAAACTGAACTCTCTTATCACATCTTAAGTATGTGAAACAGCATGCTCCTCTATATCTGCCATCTTTATTATGTCACTGACTGACTTTCAGAACACTTACTAAGAACACGTCAAAATACTGACTTCCTGTTCCTGTTCCCACACGTATGTCTGATAGCTGATAGCAGTTCTGTGTACTTAGGCACAGTTGCACTCTAGCTAAATGCTAACATGCTGATGTCTGACAGGGATACTGTTAATTAGAGGTCTCCATGGGTCCGCTCTAAGGTGAGACCTGACCTGACAGTTTTGGAGCCACATTTTATACGGTCAGTTAGGTCCAGGTCAGTTAATATTCTATTGCTGTGGGTCCCAGGTCTGTTTAACATCATACAAGTAACAGTGCTAACCATGACAGGCTGTCATGATTTGGGTTGGCTGTGGCTCAGGTAGTAGAGCAGGTTGTCTACAGATCACAGAGTTGGCAGTTCAATCCCCACCTTCCCCTGGCCACATGTCAAACTGTCCTTAGGCAAGACATTGCACCCCACTAGTGTTGCACAAACCAGTGCATTCCTAAATTGCCAGTCCCAACCCCAGACAAATTGCATCAAGAAGGGCATCTTGCATAAAAAAACCTATGCCAAGTAAAATATTCACGTCCAGATATGGAACCTGGTCTCCCGGCAAGCAGATGACCTGCTGTGGTGATCCCTAGCAGGAGCAGCTGAAAGCCAGAAAGGGCTGTTCACTAGAGGTCTTCATGGGTCCACCCAACCCTAGGATGCAAGACCTGTACCTTACTTTCAGAATGGGTTCGGATTCATGTTTTATGTGGACTGGTTTGGTCGCATTCTATTACTGCGGGTCTGTTTAACATTATGCATGACACCCGAGTGGATCTGAGAAGACCCAGCTGTGATCAGACAGCACTCATCATGTCAGTTGAAAGCAAATTAACAACACAAACATAGAAACAAACTTTAACTTGTTAATAGCACTCATCTGTGATGATTGGGTCTGTGTCTCCTGCCCAGGTTCAGGTCTGACATTTCATGGCTCTGCATGGGTCTTTTAATGGGTCCAGTTCAGTTCCAGATAGTAGATTTCTGATTCTATGTGGGTTTGGATACACAGTTTTGCACCAGTGAAGACATCTTGGTCTACTGCGTTAGCATGCTAACCACTGCTAATTAGCACTAAACACAATGTACAGCTGCGGCTAATGGCATGTCATTAGCTTTGCAGGTTGTTGAGATATTTCAGTCTGAGACCCAAGTGGCACACTGACTGACCAAGCAACAAACAGACCGATGTAGTAACACTGCCTCCCCTACAGACGCTAGTGAAAAATTAATTTCACAAAAAAGCTACAGTAATGGAAAATGGAGACTGTAGGAATAGCGATGGGTCAACTTGAGGCTGTCCTTGAGGTAAACGGTAATATTAGTCATTAGACATCCAACTGGGGCTGCTGTCCTCATCTACCAATAACAAACATTGATTTCTTTGGACATATTTCTCTAACCTTAACCAAATAGTTTTCGGCAACCTGTCTTTCCTTTTTATGTCAAATGGATACTGAATAGAAGATTGCCATTAAAAAAGTGTCAAGATGTGACAGATCAGTCAAATGTCATATGGATAATTTTTTAACAGTGATGGGTTGCTTTGAAAGGCACTACAACAAAACATTCTTCTTCTTGAGTGAAGGCAACATAGAGCTGTTTCAGAAAGGCTCAGTAATCTTCTCTGATCTTGTAAAACCATTTTGTTGCTCTCCATCACAGTGCTTCAAACAACATAATGGATGCACAACATTGCCCCATAATGCAGAACACCATCCATATTATGTTCTTTCTATTGCGCTTTTACAATCAACAGGTTAAATCCCACCCTCAACGACTGTATAAATCAGTTTCAACACCAGAGGAATCTACAGCCCCCTAGAGAGGCATAAATCCACCTGACAGAGCCTGAGTGTAATTTCCACCGTTCAGTGCTGTGTGGCTCTTAACACAGATTTATTATGGTGTGAACGAATCAAGAAGAAGTGCGGTCCTACACCATGTTTGCAGCAATGATGTACAAATTCGACTCCATTATGAGGTGAGAATTCAAACCTTTGCAAGCTGGCTTCACTGCATAGCTGCTCAGACGATGTAAAAGAATAGATGTACTCAAACTTCTGCAATTTTATTTTGACAAGGCAGAAGTCCTTACGACGAATCCTGAACACCTTTCAAAATAAATACAGCCACTCCTTGGCAACTCCTAACATAACGTCAGCCACTAAAATTCTGGGTGTTGTACCAGACTGAGGCTTGAGTCTGGTGCAATATAAAGAAATTAGTACCGTCATGTTTTTAGCAACTCCATTAAATCTCCTGAATTTCAGAAATTCTATTATTCAGTAACATGGAGAGAGCTGTGCACGCTTTCATATCTCTGCACCTTGATTTACTGTAGTGCCGTGTTTACTTATCTTAAAGGGGCACTCCAAGAATTTTACAAATGAAGGTCAGTTTACTCATCATGAGTAATAACACTGACCAGAACAAAGCGTTTTTCACACATCACCCACATCTTGGCTTCACTGCAATGGCTGCCAAGCTCTTTTCTCAATTAATTTTCTTGTTTAATTTTAGTACAGCTTGCAAAAAAAAACATTTTTTTATCTAATACAGGGCCTTATATCAGGCACTGGAGTATATGTGGAACTTCTAGTCCTTTGTTAAGTCACCAGTTTGGGTCTTTTAACTCTTCCAGGGTCTAGGTTAACACAGCTAAGTAACGTAAAATATGCAACGTCCAGGTAGAGTTTCAAAATAAAGGCACAAAAACTACTTGGTTAGGTTTAGACAATGAAGCTACTGGTGTTTAGGAAGAGATAATGCTTGTTGAGATAATGTTGAATTAAGTGACCTGTTAACACATGTAACATAAGTTACAGAACTTATGTACGTAAGTTTAAAAAAAGTCAACCTTGACTATTGGTTTCGCCCAGGACACAAATCCTGGATAAACATCTTGTGTTTGTTTGACCTATCTGTTCACATCACGTCCTCCAAACACAGACTTTCTCACTCTTTATACTACGTCACCTGACTTGCACGGAAAAACAAAACACTTTTTCTGTGAAATGACACTAGAGGTGTAACTACAAAACCTACAGTGTCATAGTTAGAAGCACAGGGGCGCTGACTGAGCTGCTGTTGAGAGAGTGAGAATGGGGTGATATTTCAAGCAGGACCAAAGAGGTGGACAATCAACATAGCCATCCATAGAGCCTCGCAGCGAGGGGTGATCAAGCTTTTGATGTACTGGCCTATCAGGTCTGGAATAGCCTTCCACTTAGCATCAGGTCACCTAACACTGTTCTTTTAAGTCTCACCTTAAAAACAGTGTTTTCAGAATGGCCTCTTTTTTTCTTGTTTTAATGTTTTTTTAATTTTGGATATTCAATACAAGAGCAAGAAAGACAGAAACATCAGTCTGTAATAATCCTTTCACCCTCTATTCCTCATTATCTAAAATTCACTGCTGATGATAAAACAGGGTGTTGGGTTTTGGTGGTTCATTAGATCTTTATACATAATGCAACTTTGATCCTTTAATTAAATCAGTAAATAATTCATATCACTGTAATATGTTTTCATCTAAATCCAAGTTAGGTTTCCAAATTGAATTTATTCTCATAAGACCAGATGGCCCTGAGCAACAAGAAAACAATTTTAGCTGCACAACACGTTAGTTTTCACAGCGAAAGTGACGGGAGGCAAACAGGTTTTGGAGAATTTTGAGGCGAGTCCATCAGCGAGGCATCAGTTAAAGGTTTCAGTGCATTCAGTAAAGTGTCTTTTAGGTGAAGTTTTACATCTGGTAGCCCTAATTTGGACAGAGAAAGATCCCAGGAAAAGCTACCGATGTTTTTAAAGATTTCCATTCTGAAAGCAGCAGGGAAGTGATGGCAGCTCGGCCTTTTCTGTGTTAATTATTGATCAACAGCTACAGGATTAATCTGCCTCTTCTCACTGAAAATCTTCACTGCTGGTTGAAGTAATCCCCTAAGTAGTTCTAACATTCAAATCACAAGGGATATGCATCATGTATTTAAATGTAAATTAAAGAGGGGAAAAAGAAAAACTTTTAAAGGATTATATGAGTGAGTCATGATGACAAATAGACGGTAGGCGGAAACATTTTGAAAGTATGACCTGGCTTCCTTCAATTCTCATGGCAATAAGTTTTTTCCTTACTTTCTGGAAGGAGAAAAGTCTGACAACAATCTCAGACATGCACATAAATAAACACTTTGGCTCTCATATGGAGCTGAAAGAAACTTCTCTCTTCCTGAAGTCCCTTTTTTTCCATTATTCAGACATTTTGTCCAAAATAATTTTTAAAAATGTGAAAACTCAACAAAGGACCACTCCTGTAATGTTTTACTGAAACAGCTAAACATCTTGTTTCAAAATTTGTGTTACTGATGGTGACAGATGAAGTGTGGAGGGAGGGGATGGAAAGGATCCATTTTGGTTCTATGAATGCCAGGTTGAAGTTGATTCATTTAGAAGTCATGCATTGGTTACATTATTGTAAAGAAAAGTACAACACAAGTATGTCAGGGTATTGTTTTTGAAAATGTTTGCCACTAGTACCGATATGACTTTATGTCTTTTTTTGTATACCTTACTTTGAGAAATGCAAAGGTTTCTATCAGAACACTTTTTTTTCTCTAAAGGTACAATCTTGTAGATTACAGTAGAGTAACATCTTACTATGCATGCATTGTTTCCTATGAATCTCTTGTGCACATTAAGAAAATCATAAAGGGCTGCAACTAACAATTATTTTCATTGTTTATGAACCTGCCAATTTTTTTCTTGATAAATTCATTAGCTGTTTGGTCTATAAAATTACATAAAATGATGAAAAATGTCGACATGCATTTCCCAAAGCCCAAGATGACATCCTCAAATGTCTTGTTTTTATTTACGACCCAAAGATGTTCAGTTTACTGTCATAAAGGTGCAAAGAAAAATTCACATTTAAGAACCTGGAATCAGAGAATTTTGCCTTTTTTCCCTAAAAATACTCAAACCCATTCAATTAATTGTTGCAACTCTTCTATAAAGAGATATTTGCACAATGTAAATACGATAAATGTCTATTGTGGAAAGAATGAGTCTGAAATAATGAAAATCCGAATTTTTAGTACAACATTGAGCCAAAGTTCTCAACTTGTAAATCTTGTCTAAACTCAAGCAGCTGAACAAGAACTTTGCCAGAATAAAATGGCCTAAAATTGGCAAAATGATGCTATAAATCAGAAATCGTCAAAGCTGTCAGTGCCTGACAGACGAACACTGATAAAGAAGCATTGTGGTCAGTACCAACAAAGCAGTAGTCATATTTTTTTCAGATATATCCTCTCAAACTGTTGTTTAAAAACTTTTTATTTCCCAATAATCTGTTGCATATAAAAGGTCAGCAGACGTTTGTCAGAGACCTTTTCTGTTTGACTGTTGTGGCCTCTGAATCATCTTAAACAGATCAGACAGCTGATTTGTTTTCCATCTGTTCTGCCGACTCTGCTGAGGGCCTTTGTTGTTAACCAATCTATTCTCCAGAGTCCACGATCAATAACCGCTAACATGCATGAAGATTGACCCTTGATTATCCAATTTGTCCAGACGTCCTCTGGGTTTATCCCTCAGATCGTCCAAAACCTTTTTAGCATTTCAGACCCACTTAGCAAAACAGAGAGGCACATTTGAGACGACACAGCAGAGAGATCAATGAAGTGGATCTAAACAGCAGCTGGGTGGCCTGGTGTGTACAGCTGCTCTCCACAAAAACTACAATTACTACTGTTACTTGTGGCTATTCTTATAGATAGGTGCACGAGCTTCCCGCTGCATGTGCACACAGATAACATTTCATCAACACATACGACTCAGGTGTACTGTATTTATTTATTTATCCATCTGTGAGTCTCACCAGGGCTTCCTCTATCCCTCCATAATCCCACAGCACGAGGTGGGCTAACATCTTTACAGACAGCACACACAGCTGGAGCTGAAAGGTCAGCATGGATATAGGAATACTGGGCGGGAGAGGAGGAGGGATGAGGAGATCAAGGAGTGGGACTGTATACTGCAAGGCACTAACACTGGCAGGGTTTGTGAATCCCAGTGTCTGTAGTATGGGGATTCACTGGGATATTATAAAAAGAAATAGTTATTTTAGTTTTTTGAGATTATCATTCATAATTGCATGCCAACAATCAGCTGTCAAGTGAGAAGATTGCAGTGTTGGATGATTGTTTGTGCTTTTAACATAGATTCACTAACAACTTGTCAAATATGAGACCCTGATAAGTGGCTCTACACTTCAAACTAGGGTATGTACCCCCTTAGCATCCATTCTGTTTTGGGGATTCAGTGCTTCTGTAATAATTAGTAACTATTTTTTTCAAAGCTTTGATAGATGACGGAGGCAATGGGGGACGAATGAATCTCAGTGCATGTGCCACCTCTATGTCGCTCATGCTGCAGGTGTTTTGTCGATCTGCATCCAGCTCGTGCTGAAGCTGCTCTCTTTCTGTGTGTCAGAGAGGCATTTCTCACACAATGCAGAATCTGAGGCTGGTGCAGTGTGTCCTGCTCGTGTCTGACTGCTGTGTCTGGCAGGTGCACAGCACAGGGACCTGCTGGAAGAAGCAGTAGCAACAACTTCAGCGTGAGCTTGAAGACTGACAAAACACCTGCAGCACAGACAGCACAACACTGTTTATTGTGGTTCGTCATTCGAATACCACGGCCACAAACAAAGACTCAAAGCATTTGGTATAGCCCTACAAGTTAGCAGTAAATATGCAATGTCTGGGTAGATCTAAAAGTAAAGGCACAAAAACCACTTGGAAGGTTTAGGAAAATGGCTCAGTCATGGTTCAGTCATGAACATTTTCATCATAGATTAATCAATTGTTGCAACAAATGGGAATGTAGTTATGCTTGGAACTGATGGCTCAGTTCTTAAGAAGCACACTGGGCTAGCAAAGCTGCATGCTAAGCCAAAACAGGGAGGTCAATGCAAAACCCCATTGGTATACCAGAGTGGGCCAAAGCAAGGAAAGAATATAATTTAACTTGTGAAGGGTTATCATAGGCAACTGAACTTGTTTAGGTTCAGTTTCCTATGATAATCCTTCACAGATTCCATGACCTGGAAGACTCAAGATTCAACCCAGTTGTAACTCTGAACTACAAAGTTTGAGATGAAGGATACAAAACTTTGCCAGCAACAGCAGTGTGAGTGTGGCAGCATTGCTGTAGTGCAGGTAGTGGTGCAAAGATCAGATTGTTTTGTTTTAAGAATGGGCTTAGAAATGATTCAGTCAGTGGGCTGACAGCTGATAGGAGCTTGGGGCATATGACCACTGTACCCTGCATGAAGAAAGACGATGCCTTGTTTCAAGTTGAAATACATGTATTACATAAGTGCGTAGTAGGGTACCTATAGCATCATACTTAGAACCAAAGGGACACTGGTATTGAGTTTGGAGTGAAAACGACCTGGTCTTTTCATCCATTCAATACTTGTGTCCAAAGAAAAGTATCCCAAAACTATTATTATTATTATTATTAAAATTATTATTAAAACTTATTGACATGATTTCTTCCCAGTATTCTTGGTCTCCAGAGGATGAATCCTGTGGTTTTGATGATCCACTGACCTTTCCTCTAGTGCCATCATTAGGCCAAGAATGTCCTAAGAGTAAACATCTATGCTAGCTGCTCTGTGAGGATGTACTCAAGTCTTATTTCTTTTTCTCCACTCTTTACAGCTACACATTAGGGCCAGTGACTCAACAGATTGTGTTTACAGTACTGCAGTAAAAACCTGTGACATTTCCATCTAAACCCATATGTTATGCTGTCCTCTGTCTGTGGCTGCATTAACACAGCAGTGATCCATATCCAGTTCATGAAAGCAGGTCCATTTGTTCACAGTCCAGTACTTCCTTGCTGCTGCACAAGACTGTTTTCAGCATGTAGTCCCACCTTCAGAAACGCAAACTGCACAACAGAAAATGCAAAGAAGACGTCACCGTTCCATTTGTTGATTGACAGGTGATTTTGGGAAGTGCAATGTGAACTCCACAGCTATGGAGACTGAAAAAACAAAGGAGGCACCATCAGCAAACTTTAACAAAAGTGTCTTACAGGACACAAGCAATCTTCAGACTCCAACTGCAAAGCTCTTCTTGTCTCAATAGAAATAAACAACTCTATTTGCAAAATCCAGCCACATGAATCCTGATCAAATGCAATCAGAACACACAACACTGTTATTGTGCAATTTAAACTAATGTAGAGAGACACCAAGTGAGCATTGTGCTGCAACCTGCAAGTCTCATGACTCCAATAGTCCAGTTTAACCCGCTTGTACACAACAAACTGTCTGAAAAACAAACAAGCAAGTGTGGTAATGTTGAAGTGTGGTGTTGTTGTGAAGACTTTTTATTCCCTGCTTCCTTTTGTTCAGCTTCTGATTACTGAAATTGACATGCCATGAACAGCTAGATTGTTTTACCAGAGGGGAAAAACCACTCTATTGCTCTTTTTGAAGTACAGATACAAACAGTCTACTGGTGGGTGGAGAGTGGTGTTTGAGTGGTCTGTCTTGAACGGACCGTCTCAAGAGAGTCAATTTAATTTGTCTCTGGGCGTTTTGCCAATCAGGAACAGTATCCAAAATAGAATTGACTTTCAGAACCTAGGCCTAACCACTGGTACAACTAACAAGCTGGTCTACAGCTTATGATGTAAATTAGCTATTACCATTACTTTCAGGCCTATTGGCCATATCTTCACAACTTGCAGTTGTTGTCTTGTTGTCTGGAGGAACAGCCTCCTTTGCAATTCCTGATAGTTCGACATCATGGCACGTATTCTGTCATCCATCGCTATGATGGAGACTTCCCCTTTACTCCATCCTCCCGTTATTGTCACTGGTCATCTTGCTGTGGCGAGATGTTTGGGGTTTTTTTAAGCAATTTTGCTATGGAACCATTTCTTATTTACTTTGGTGTAGGGTTGGGTACCGATACCGGTACCTAATGGATCAAATCCCATTATGGATTACGATGCCTTGTTTGGGTGCCACATGGTCTTTCAATTAAAATAGTTGCCCACTGGTCTGGACGTTACAGATGCATCATCAAACCACTAGCTTAGATTACGGCAGCACTGCCTCTACAAGGCTCTGGCAGAAGTCTTAACAAAGGTTAGAATGATTTATGTGTGGCTGTATTTCACCCAAAGAATTCCAACATCTGGCAGGACATGCAACAAACTAGAATTACCGCCTTGTGGTAATGTATGTAGTGAAGACTCTCAAGGAAATTCATTTTTAAGGGATTTCCAGTAAGAAACATGCTGTCTTCATAAGAGTACTGAGGACTGATAGAGAGCTGAACATTATGATGTCACAGTGAAGTTGACCATTGACCTTCTGGATATTAAATGTCATCACCTCATCATTTTATCCCAGATATTTGTCTGAAATTATATTGTATAATGTATGAAATATTGAGTTATGGCCAAAAAAGTGTTTTGTGAGGTCACAGTGGCCTTTGACCACTAAATCAGTTCATCCTCGAGTCCAAATGGATGTTTGTGTCAGACTTGAAGAAATTCCATCCACGCATTCTTGAGATACAGCTACCAGAAATCATAATGCCCCCGGCCATGGCTGTCACCAGTGGGGAGGCATAAAAACCTAAACGGGGAAGCGTCTGGTGACATACGGCATACACTGCTTATGTAACCCCATTACAAGCACCTATGCCAGCAGTGTGTATGTGTGTGTATCCTAGGCTTGGTGATGGGGCACATAGAGGGGGGCGCTTGTCCTATGCACTGAGACTGTGAGTCCTCCGCAGTGGCCATGGGTTCAACTCCTGCCTGCGGCCCTTTGCCAAAGGTCATTCCCCAACTCTCTCTCGCACTTTCCTGTCATATTTTCAGCTGTCATACAAATTAAAGGCATAAAAGCCTCATACTCCAAATTTGCTGAATCTGACATGACACACAAACAAACCCACTGTAAGAAAAAACGTAAGAGAGAGATACAGGAAGAACACAAAAATGTTCAACGCACAATAAAATCGAATGCAGTCATTATGAACAATATTAGTTACACTTGACAAATGTGATGCATCATGTCTTCCCATGAGAAACATTTATCATCTATTCTATTCTATGTTTCTACCTTACTCAGCTTCTTTCCGATCTACTGATCTCCACTCTTTTCACTTCTGTCCTACACAGCACATTCCTCCTGTATTTGACTCTCATTTGACTCCTGTTTCCTACTCAGCTTTTCTCTCATTTTCCTTGAATCTACTCTATTTCTTTGCTTAGTGAGATGGATGGCATGTGATCAGTCAGCTGACTGAATCTGTGGTTGCCCCAGGACAGTAAAACACCCAGCATCATGGTGTCTCCTGCGACTTAAAGCAAAACTGTTTGGCTTCAAATACTTCATAGCTACAGTATATCAACTTCAGTTGTTTTTATCATTGAAAGTGGACGTACTGGTACACTGTGTAGTGGCTTATCATAAAAACTTACATCCATTTGTGGGCTTAAGTAAGTTTTTCTTTTTCCCTTTTTAAATTTTCTGCTGTTATATTAAGTAACAGCAATAACAGCCTGTTGTCATGTGTTAACAGTGTTTTTTTGTTTTGTTTTTTTACAGTAGACAACAAATGAAGTCTGTATACCAAGCCGAAGCATTCAGTGTTGTGTGCAAAATCTAATAATCACTGCAGTTCTGCTTTGCTGCTTTTCAGTCTCATTAAGGGTTTCCTTGTGTGACCTTTTCTGAAACCATTCCAAATTTCTCCTGCTGTTCAAGTTTACATGTTCAGCTTTTGAGTCATGTCTTACATTTTCAAGAGTTTTTGGAGCTTCATGGTGATCTGTTAGATAGAAATCGGTGGTATAATTCTAAGTTATTTATTCTGTTGTTTTATGAGAACAAAATCCACCACAGTCCCACGTGAACTCCATGCTTAAGGTAGAGAAACCGATCTAATTTTTTCCCAGGAGCAATACTTCGTAATTTCATCAGCGGTCTCAATTTTAAATCTCTAAAGCCTCAAAAGAGATCAATTTTGATTTGACTGATGAATTAAGCTTCTTTCCTTCAGAAACTCTGTCCTAAAATTTGCTCTTCACAAGCCTTTAAGCTGATGAAATATAAAAGTAATACATATAAACTGTGTGGCATCTTGAGGTTATTTGATATTTTTATTGAGTGGAATACTCCATGGATCTCCAATTTAAAATTAAGTTCAGTGTTCAGCGTGAAATCTGGCAGAGTTTAAAGGTTTAAACCTTTGTGTCTGGGGTGAAATTGGAAATCTTTTAACCTCTGACCTATTTTCACAGTAACTGGTTCTTCCAATTATCAAATTTAGCCCTGAAGACAAGTCTCACAACCCTGGTGTGTTCACAAGTGCATGAGTGGGTGAGTGTGTGTGTACGTTAGAAAAAGTGAGTGGAAAATACATTGGAAAAAAGTGTTTATGTGCCTTGAACCACAGCAGAAAATATAATGGCCATACACGCATGATTATAATCACTAAGAAAGTAAGATGAACTGTTTTCAGCTTGAGGATGATGAATTTGAGATCATCTCAGCTTCTGAAAGGGTTTTATGGGTGTAAGTGGTAGAAGAAAAAAATGAATGGGCCGCAATGAAATCTCAGTTAAGAACTAAATTTAAAATTTTCAATTAAACATTGCAATCCTCGTTAGTCACCACCAGAAATACTAATGAGTTGCTGCAGCCCCTCTCATCCAGCACAAACACCCTGATGGCTGCGCGCCAGATGCTGTTATCAGCAAAGTGGGACAGATGACAGCTTATAAACAGCACGGTTTGTCAGTATTTTAATGCAGAAAATGAAATTAAGGATAGACTGTGTCAGAATGTGTAACCACATTCAGCAAAGACACGGACATTAACCTGCAGGCAGAGCAGGCTGCTGCTGCTAGCACTGCTAACGTTAGCCACACTGTGTGGCAGGATGACAGCTAACGTCAGTTAACGATGTCGCAGACACTGCTATTCTGTTCAGTCTGAAAGGTTGAAGCATTTTGTGAGTTGCTGTCATGTTTTGTAGGATAATGTTCACAATGCATGGCACAAAGTTCCACACATTTAAGCAGCTTCAGTTTTGTTATAAATTTTAGATCACAGTTTCAGAAACCTGACTAAGAAGTGGCTGTATTTGCACAATTAATTGCAGTCGCAATAAAATCGAAACATGGCCAAGTGCAGTAACCACACTGCAGAACCAGAACCACATCACAGTTTTCTGAGAAAGGAAAAATGTGTGCAAAAACAGCATTACAATGTGGTGCTGTGGTGCTCTCAGTGAGATGACCTGGCCTAGAAATCTTCTTCTCCAGATGAAAGAAAACATGTTTGTTTGTACAGACCTCAATAAATATCACAACATCACATTTTTTTCAGTGAAAATGAAACTAATTGTATCACATATTGTAATTTCAGTCAAAATATTAATATAGATTATAAATTGTATTGATAGCACATCACCATTATATATCATCCACTGATCGCACTGCTCTCTAAACCATAAATACTGAAGTCAACCATTGAAACTACAAATAACCAGTGGTGGAAACAGTACTGAAAATCTGTACCCAAGTACAAGTACTGTTACATTACTAAAATATTACTCAATTAAAGGTAAAAGTAGAAAAATATTTAAGTAAAAGAACAAAGAATTCTTATCAAAAACATCTCAGAGTATTAGTTACTTTTTAACCGACGATGTCTAATGCCTTATCAATAGCAGCAAGCAGTCTAAATTAGTTCAAACTCCTGTGCTTTTCTCCTGCTCAGTGGTCACAATCACCTCTCAAAAAAATGGGTTGCAAATTTTGTGCATTTTCCTTAACTGACAGTTGAAAAGGTTAACAAATAGGTGGTAATTACCAAGTAATATATTGCTAACTATGCATGAAAACAGTACTTGCAAATGATCACATACTATGAAATTTTGGGGTAATGTGCAGGTGAATTCAGAGAAATTTGAAATATGTTGCTTTGTAATTACCACCAACTACATGAAAAATGTACTTGTGAATTATAACATACTTACCATGAAATCTGGGGAAAATCTGTGTATAATTTCTTAGATATTTCAAATATGTTACTTGGTAATTAACACGTATTTACCATGAAATTAAGGGACGTGGAAAATGATGACCTTTTTTTTCGTTTTTGTCACTTTAAGTTTAAGTTTATTTATTCGACATATGATTCCGCCAGATGTTACTGCCATTTCTAAACTGACTGACTGAATGACTGAATTCTTAGAGGCGATTATTTGACTCATCGTTAACCATTAACGTCCTTATTTCAAACCTGTGCTGCTGCAGTGTTTTGTTTTTTTGTCCACATGTCATTGTTTTCATTTGCCGGTTTGCGATCAGATCACCTTATTGGCCACAAAAATGCAGATGAAAAGTATGGATATTAATTCAAATTGTGCTCAGTACTCAATTATGATTTTAGAAGGAACTAAGTAGATTACAAAGTGTAATGCAAGTAAAAATACAGACTTAAAAATCTACTCATTAAAGTACAAGTACCCAAAAAGGCTTAATTACAGTTATTTAATTACTTGTAATTAGTTTCTTCCACCCCTGCTAACAATCGGTGAGAGTTCTGCTGCAGATGTGAAGCTCTGTGGCCTCAACTTCCAGTCCTATACTTACTACCCACAGGATATGGACTACAAACCACACTGTCCACAACATCAGTGAGAGCCCAACATCAGGCGAACACAACCACAAACAGGCACGATCACTGAATTCTGATGACGTAGAGAATTACAATTTATTCATTTAGGCCTACTTTGTTAAGGTGAAGTACTCTACAAGGCAGTGCACATTGAACTTGTTAATCATATCATATTATTTCAGCACAAATTCAAATCAGCTGCCTGCTACATTTTCTGGCTTTTATGACATTATTGGTATACTGACACTTCCTGTTTTTGTAATCTGTTTTATATATATATTTTATGACCATGGTGACATGATCCCATCAGTGCTGGGTTAAGATTTTGGAAAGATGAAAATACTTTATTATACAATGCCTTTCTCAGACACACACACACACACACACACACACACACACACACACACATACGAGTCTGTCCTCCACCATGAATAGACAGAAGCAGTTTTACATTTCTAACATGTCACATGCCTGCCTGGCTCGTAAAACACAGACACAGAGGGGAGAAGGGGTGTGTGAAGGCAAATAAGTAACTTCTCCCAAATCATAGGAATTAGACACAAAAAATAAAGCTGACAATTTGTTACTGTTTGTGTTTTGTCAATCATATCCATCACTGAAGTATTAGTACAGGAAAGTTGGGCTAAAATTGCCTTCATAAAAATCTATTTCCTGAGAAAGTAGGCCTTTCATTATTATTAAAGTTTATTGTCAAAATAAATCAAAACTGGTCTTTTTAAGTGGTAATTTTCTGAAAATGATTGCAGTTCATGTTTTAGGTAAGTAGGTCATTTTACAGCCTAAGTACTCAGAGGATAACTAAACATGGCAGTTTTAGAGCCGTAAAAAAAAATCAAGAAAACTGTTTTTCCTTTTCTTTTAATGCCTTGAAGTTTGGCAGAGAGCAAGATAGCGACACCAACATGGCTCATTACCACAGGGGTTTTTTACAAAAACACTGTCATTATTACTCTTCAAAATGGTCTCTGTATTTTCACCATTATTCACGCAGAGCAGAGTCAGATATTTACCTCAGAATGCCCCGTTATAAATCACCAAAGAGGAAATGCATCTGATAGGTCAGCAGGAGGAAAAGACATTTATCACCACAGAGAGATTTCACATCAACATTATCAGTGCTAATTTTTTTCAACATCTTAAAAAGGCTTTAAATGACAATATTTCCCCTCTGCAGTCAAACCAGTTTTACTGTTTAAACAAAGCACGTGGGTTTTGTTTTTCCTTTGACACAAGAGCCTCCAAATATTAGACTTTCAGTCCAGCTGACATGTCACATTAAATAAAGTGTTCAGTGAAATGAAAGCGTGCGCCCTGGATGATAATTAAATACACCAAACATCAAAGAAACCTGACCTGACTGGAGGACAAATTCACATTTATTCATTCTTGTTCAATTTATTGGCTTTAGACATCATCCACAGCTTGAGTTGGCAGCTCCACAGTCATCAGGCAGGTTTAACACCAAATGTTGTGTCTAAGTTAAAGGAAAGCACTGAATGGAAAAATATATCCCGTTCGTTTTTTAGCTGATTTTATTCCATGTTTTTTCTAACTGTTGACAAATCCAATGAAAAGACCAAAACCAAACATGATAACCTTGCTTGTTCGTCCCAGGCCCATCTGGAAACGTAAATCTTTTAAAACAGCTCACAATTATTTGATTTAATTTTCAAACACGATTCAGTCATTTCCTAAATCAGCTGGACACTGTAGTTTTTAGCAAACATCATTCAAATGGGAGCAAACAGGGACTATTTTCAGTGGTGGATTAATAAACATTTGGTGCTCTAGTGCAGTGGTTCTCAACCTTTTTGAGTCATGACCTAATGAGAAAAATCAGGCTGATGTTTGTGACCCTGCATCTCCCTTCAGGAATTACTGCATAAGACATGAAAGCAAACACTTTGTATCACAGCCATATGCAATGTGTAAAAACTATTCCTCGGTCTAAAATGCGGCCTCATTTCCCATCATGCCTGGTGCTGGGTAGAGTAGTTTGTTAAGTCAGCTATTTTATGTTACAAAACACACTGTTAGTTTTTGTGTTTGTTCAGGACATAGCGGTTTATGTTGGTAATAGTCATTTTTGTGCTGGTTTGATGTTTATATTTCAGTTTACATTTCTTGCTGTATTTTGTTTACTTTTTAGTGCTTGTCACTTATGTTGAATGTCTTTAAGGGACTGGTGTCGCTGAGAGCTGCTTGCTGGCTTTCATTAAATGCTGCTTGCCACAACATTTTATTTTATTCTCCACAACTATATGGTGACCCCCAGGTGGAGAACCGCTGCTGTAGTGAGTATTTATGGCAGCAGGACAGTGTAAATGGGACTGACTCAAACTAAACAGTGATTGTGTTCAAGGCAATGAAGGGACATGTTACACTCTGCAAAAATCTGCCTCAACAGCAGAGGTCTACTGGCAGTAGGGATGTTAATTTCCCAGTCGATTAAATGGAAATTTTAACTTAAACTAGTTGACAAGACTAAAAGTAAGAAACTCCCAGAAAACAGTCACAACTGAGCACAATCTAATAATCAATATCAGACAGCTATGTGAAACTGTTGACATTGTTCAACAACCAAATACCAATGTCATATTTTTTATTTTTGTGCCAATCTAGATGTGATCATTTTGCGCCCTTGCTCAGTATATTCCATTCATGTTCAGAAGACTTTGCCTTCAACAAAGTTGAATGGAAGTATATGTTGCCAAGTTCACTGCTATGATAAGCTGTGTTTTCTTTTCAGACCAAGCAGGAACACAGCGTCTGTGGGTTAAGTACCATATTGGTTTGCTGAGTGTGGCTAACATCAGCGATGCTAGCAGCAGCTGCTGCTCTCCTTACAGGTTAAGATCCACTTGGCGGTGCTGAATGTGGCTAGCTTTGCTCCAGGTGAGTGGTTACATATGCCAGTTTATTCTGACACAGCCTACATACAATTTTCATTTTCATTTTCTAACTCAAAATATTGATAGACCAGGCTGGTTTTATGAAAGGTCATCTGCCCCACTGTCCACCTCGCTGGTTTGCAACGTCTGGGCCACATCCAGGCCACTAGCCTAACTAGTGGTGTGTGGTTGCGTAACATCTTAGAGGCCACAGTTAACCGCTGTTATACAGTAATAAAATATTAAAGATTAGTTTTTGTCCTTTATTCTAAAAAAGCCTGATAAAATATATTTTCTTGTTAGTTATTAATATGACTTAACTTTGTCAAAGCTGCTGCTCTCTTCGGTCATAGGCACCTGAGCGATGGAGCAGGCGGAGCAGCTGCATCCCCACTATTAGACCTGGAGCTGCAAACGTGTGCTTTTGCATCCCCACTTTTTGATCATGCAGCTTTGCTATTTTTAAACATTTGAACTAGTTTAGAACAAAAAAAAAAGTTAATTATCATTATGACAAAATCAAACATCTCCAGCTCTTAACAGGAAGCAGCAAAGCGGGTAGTTATTCTGACAAAGGCCAAAAAGACTAAATGCGTCTCTCACACACACAACAGACATCACAGAACAGTGTTATGAGTCTGCCTGTAATTCAGCATGCATCTGATCCACTGACCAGCACTTGTTTTAGTGAGAAATCATAATTTCAGTTCACCTCTCTCATTCCTGTGGTCTGAAGCTAACTAAAGAGGGCTGGTGGGGGTGTTGAGGCCACATATTGAAAAGTTTGTACAGACATACAGTTAATCTTTATGGATTATATAACTGTTAATATTTCATATTTCTTAAAGGGAGTTTGGTGTAATATATTCCCCAGAGAGCACAGGGAGCTTTAGCATAGTTCAAACTGCCAATATGCATAATTTATAATGTTCTGTCACTACTACTCCCAAAAAAACATCCTGCCTGTCACTAATCTAGAACACCCACTTTAACTCTAAATAGGCACCCATGGTTTCAGGTGATGCTAAACAAAGTTTTCCAAAACATTAAAACTGAATACAACAACTGTAAGTCACACTGGTGCTCTTCATTTCTTTTCTTTTTAAGCAAAAAACAACAGCTTTGAGACCTCTGCTTTTTTCTTTAGAACATCACCATTATCATGAGATGAGCATGAGAGGAAATTCATGACCAGTCCTGCTGCACAGAATCCAGATAACATGAAGGAGATGCAGCTGAATGCAACAACACACCAACAAGTTGTAAAAAAAAAAAAAAGGGTGTGATTCCACAGCCACTTATGTACTGCACTGTATCGCACTCGTCAAACTCTTTTTTGTTTTTTCCCTCTCTACATTTGTCTCTCCCAGTTCAGCCTGCAGTCTGTCACACGCCTGCAAAAGTCAGCAAACAGCTCTGAAATGTCCCTGACAAACTAACCAGACAAACATCCTGTTGAGCGTCGGAGCTTCTTACCTCTCGGTGGCTCCTCAGCTGATTCAACAGTGTGAGATCCTGAGGGAGATACGAGCCGTCCAGAGCAGCTGACCAGCAGCCCCGCATCTACACCCACCGACTGGCTGACTGACTGAAGTACTGGAGGACTGGAGGACTGACGGAGTGTCTGAGTGGGAGGCTGGATGACTGGATGACTGACTACTGTTCGGCTGGAGGCAGTGGAGCAGAGAGCCACTCCCCTCTGTGACCAGCTGACTCTCTGCCTGGCTGGAGGGATGGATGGATGACTAGTTTAACGGCTGACTGTCTTGGTCTTAACTTCTAGACTGAATTCCTGAATGAGAGACCAACTGAATAACTATTAAATAATAAATTGACCAACTAACTGACTGACAGACCAACTGTCTCAATTGATTAAGAGGCTAAACAACCGACAAACTGAAAAACTGCCTGTCACTCCATGACCTACTACCCAACTAACTGACTGACTGACCAACTGGCCAACTTTCTACCTTACCCAAAGACTGACTGACTGACTGAATAACTAAATGACAAACTGGCCAGCCAACTTAAAAAAATAAAAACTGACCAACTGATAGACTAGACATTACTAATCAGATAACAGACAAAATGATCAACTCACTGACCAACTGATCAACTAACTAAAACTCTCTATGACCAACTAACAAACTAACTGACTATCCAAATGACTAACAGAATCACCCACTAAAGTATTAACTTACAAACTGAGCAACGGACTGGCTCACTGTTTCTGACTTCTACTATCTGATAAACCAGTCCTGGCCTGTCCCACAAACTGGTCTCCTGACTAAAAATGTAGTAGCAGCAGTAGATGACTGGCTGCCTTAGTAGCCGAGCGGGTGTCTGACTGGTTAGCTGACCGGCTGGTTAGTTACCTACTGAGTTCCAGATGCAGTTTGGAGGTTTCTGCTTTTCCCTTTCCCTCTCTCTTCTGTTTTCTGCTTCTCTCTGTCTCTGTGTGTGTGTAATGAGAGGGTGGGGCTGAGCTACAGTAAGCTAGCTTTGGAAACACACACACACACACACACACACACACACACACACACACACACACACACACACACACACACACACACACACACACACAGCCTTATCAGTTAGTAAGTGCAGAGCAGGGCAGCCTCAGGTCATGCTGGTGTAGGAAACTGGATGTGTGCGTGTGTGTGAGTAGTAGTAAAACAGGAAGTAATTCAGAAATGATACAGGACAGCCCCAGGTAAATTCTTGAACAAAGGAAATGCATTCTGTATCTAATCTCACTTTGTCATCTAAAGCCAAAAACAAAACTCAGTCTACTAAATTGACTGAATCAAGTGACAGTAACTTTAAAATGGATGGTGCACAAACTAAAACAAATACTGATTATTGATTGATGTTTACTCAGTGGAGCAGGGGGTGGAGCTGCAGGTTTTCCCACTGTATTTCAAATTAAAGCTCCAGTACAATCATTATATTAAGGAAACATGTTAAGTTGAAATGCTGGTAACAAGGCTATTTCCATTACAATCTAGAACTTCTGTTTTTCTTTGTCAGGTTCATGTTTAATAGAATTTAAACTAATGCCAAATGTTCGCACAGTGATTAAGTGTTTGTTTATGAGTTGTAAGAAATCATTAATAATCTTTTATAAAAAGTAGATGCTTGTAAAAGTTAAATAGAGCAATATGTTAATGGACAACTGACGGTTATAAACAGCTAATCAGCTTACAGTGTAGGACGCGTCATCACTTGTCAGTGTCAAATATGATGTTGCACTTGTGTGGGTTTAA
Source organism: Lutjanus erythropterus (assembly GCF_056507025.1). Lineage (NCBI taxonomy): Eukaryota > Metazoa > Chordata > Actinopteri > Lutjaniformes > Lutjanidae > Lutjanus > Lutjanus erythropterus. The sequence continues at coordinate 6,264,609 of NC_139336.1, forward strand.
TGTCCCTGCAATTTCCTGGCAACCTCCCTGAGCTTTAAGTCTGGTGAGGAGGTGGCAGGGGAAAACAAGTCACAGCAACCATAGATCGGATATTAAGAAAGGTTTCGCCTTCTATTAAATGTACCGTCTTTGGACTGCAGTACCCATTTTCAACACCAGGGTCTTACATAGCCTATCGCTCCTTTAATTGGGGGGTTCCTTTAAAAGATGTGCATCTGTGAATGCCCACCAAGTTGTATTTAGTTTTTAAACAAATTGGGTACAGTCTGAATCAAACAACCAATTCGGGTGAGCTGGCATGGAACTAGCCAACCACAGCGACTCTCTACAAACAAGGCTCATCCAGGTTCTACATGTCTTGGTTCCTCCCTTTTTCACTTGTTACGACCCTTAGCTCGTGATGGGAAAAGGGAAGGAACATAAAACCAGTTGTAATTGGTAAAGTTAAAGTTATTTATTCGCACCAGCAGTTAAAGAGACAATAACACAAAAAGAGGCATCAAAACAGGCGACAGGGCCGATGAGTGCAGCTCAACTCAAAGAAAACAATATAACCGAAAGAGAGCTCCCAAAGTGGGAGCTTAACAACTACCTAGAGTGGCTAAGAAAAGAAACAAACAAAAGAGAAGCCTGCAGCTATCTACCTTATCAAGTTTTAAAACGAAAATACAAAAGAGACAGCACCCCTTTGCCTAGTGTAGTCTAATACAATTCACAAAAAATCCTAGCAAGTGTGTGTTGATTTCTGTCAGTTTTTGAAACTGTTCCCTGGCCCAGTCCCTTTCAACAAGTACCTCATTCAAAATATCTTAACACAAACAACAACGAGAGGCACGTGTGGCAAACTGTCTATGGCAAAGGCAGCCGCCCTGACCGGCACGCTCCCTGAGCTTAAATCTCATCGACTTCCAGCTGCACTCCTGTGATTGGTGGATGGGCGATCAAGGGACACCAATCAGCAGGCCGACCAACAGTGTAGATGGCGCAGGTAACGCCCCTCGTAGCTGAAGGCCAATCATGTGCCGGAGTTCACACACTGCAATATACAAACAGAACTACACGGCAAAAGGGTTAAGCTAGGCTCTGTGATTACATTAATTTTGACCGTTGTTCCACTGCTAGCCGAGTAGAGTTTGCTAGTTAGTTACAGTTGACAACCTTGATGTCTCGCTTCAAGCACAGCAAAACATGCATATATGTTTGGTACGTCATTTGTTGGGAGAGACTTTGTACGTTCAAAGTGCCTGCAGCAGCTTTAAGTTTACTTTTCATAAGAGACCCATGAGAACGTCTGGATGATTTAAGTGTTACATCACAGTTTCAGTAAATAACTACATCTCTCTATAGGCTTAAGTTACATATCAGTGACAAAATAGTCTTTAAGTCTAGTGTCTCCTAAACTATGCTGTGCTTATTTTATTAAGGAGAGAGAAGAGATGATCCCTTCATGTGCTGATAAAATCAGCAACAGAAGCAAAAGAAAATAGTAGTTCTTTGGCTCCACCCACTGGTTACCACAGCCAATGGGAATAATTCTACTTATGCAGCAGTTCTGCTCAGTGACAATCTGTTAGGCTGTATTTGTTGGAAACAGAAGCAAACATTTCGGTCTGTTTCTGTCAGTCTGCTCTGAGCGCTATCGTAGCAGCTGTGTGTCTGCTGGCCGGCAGCCATCACAGCTTCATTAGAAACGTCACTCAGCCAAAGTGACGATAGCACGAGGAGACACCGGCCAAGTAGTGGGAGCAAGGATAAAAGGATACATACGCTGTTTCTCACTCTTGGGTACCTCTCCTCTCCTCCCTTCACATAATAATAGTTTCAAAATGATACAGGAAATACTGGTCACTGTCGCATCTGTAGTTTGGTTCATTTAGTCTTTACCAAATTGCTTTTTAATGATTCCTTTGTATCATCTGCTCAGTTTATCCATGCATCTTTGTGAAATATGTGGTTCTGGAGGATTGAACTCATAGTGACTACTGGCAGGGCTAGATAGTAAATTGTTGTAAATGGCAAGCTAACCACTATCTCTTTAGCCAGACGGGAACATGTTAGTGGTGGTGGGTCAATAGCTCGCCAAGCTCCTTCCCATTTCCCTGTACTGGAGCTTTTACTCCTCCATGGCCTTTTGGTTCCCTGTATTGTAAATCTTTAATCATCCAACATGATGGGCCCTATTTGAATGACATGAGCAACATTGGTCTTAAGTGCATGGTACAAGTACATTTAGGGCAAGTCCAGCTCCACTATTTCTCATTAAACAGTGGAAAGTCTGGGCACAAAGTAAGGCACAAAGGGGTTGTATTTAGTCTCTTAATTAATCATAGGTTGACATGACTTAAACCACAGCATATCATCTCCATTCTCTTTAAAAGCCAGGTGCTTCTTCGTCTGTGCACATGGCTATTTAAACAGTGTATTCGGCAAGTTGGCACAAACTCAGAGGATGCTAGAATCAAATGAATAAGAAAATGCACTGAAACAGCGACTTTGACAATAGAGACAGCTGGTAAATCATCTGACAGGAGATTACAAATGTCTGTTATGGCCTGGTGGGATAAGCGGAGTTTACAGCAGCATTCATCTTCACTGAGGGACAGGTATGTGGTCCTTGGTCAGTGTACCCTCTGCCTCCACTGTCTTCTAATCCTATGCCCCATGAACACTTGGATTTGCCTGTTTATAAGCAATTACACTGATGTGCATCCCTGTGTGTATAACACAGTGTACTCACGTTGTGAACTTGCCTAGGGAGGTGCATCTTACACTTTTTTAAAATAGCAGGAAAATACTGCGCCATTGACTTTAGACGAGGTTTTTGTTGGGTCACTTGGTGCTTTCTGCACTTTCTAAGATGGCAATGCTTCAACAATGCATCTGACCACACCTCATTTTAAGACCAACATGCCCATCGGTATACAGATGGGTGCAAGTACATTTGCTACTTGTTGGTACTAGGCGTGAAAATGACAGCTGCACTGGTCGAAAACTAGCAACGACAGCACTGTGCTGCATTGTGCCAGGTGTAATGTAGGGCCCAAAGAGTTTCTGAAGGGGGAATAAGCTCCTCAAGCTAGCATGGTTACTGTCAATTGGCTAGCTCTGCCGCTAACAGGGCAATAGCTCATTCCATGCAGATTATTCATATGATGTAAATGAACCATTAAGTCCTGTTTGTGGAACAGTTCACACCAAACAATAGGTTAGGTTAGCAGGTTAAAGACAAGGTTAAATGGTGCAACACAGCTAACAAGCTATGATAGCTTCCTCCATTTTGGCCTCTCTGCTTCCTTCCTTGACAGTTGCCATCATCAGCACATGAATTATGTAAATTTTATATCAGTGCAGCCTTTGAAATCATACCATACAGCTATCTATAGACCTACTACATGACTCAGTTTTTTTGTGTCAGTTTTTTCAGTTCCTACCAGTGTTGGAACTGGAAAACTAAGTACGCTTTAACTTAAGAAAAATGTATTTTTATGAAATATCTCTTCATTTTATTGCGTGTCTCCATTGTAATTGCCTCCCACACGAGCAGTAAATCTCACTTGTGTCTTCTCAGACACTGCTGACTTACATGTACTTTTTGGATGGTGTAAGAGAGACTGCAATCATGTGTGATTGGAGAGGTGTGTTTGCAGGAGCTTAAATAAATAAGGAGAAAAGATCTGCTGCCCTCTCTGAGCTGGTTTTGAGTCTACATGTGTCCAGGCGGTGAAGCATCATGCAGCTCATGTTGGTGACCTTTATGCGATTGTAAAGGCCACCTGAGCACAACACCAACAGTTACCATGACAAAACAAGATCTATCAGAGGCTCTGCAAAGAAACACTGACAGCAGGAGACAGTATTCTGTTACATCAGAATAAATTCATCTCCATCCTTTTCTTTAAGATGATACCAGGCTAGATCTGAGCGGCAAGAACAGAATTTCTCTCATTATTGATGATTGTCTACCTGGGTGGGGCTACAGGCACTGAGAGCTTCTGCATACACACTATGTTGTTGCACTGAGCAGAATTGAATCAGAAAAGCCGACACACTCCAGCCGCTCCGGTCTGCTTCTTTCTTCACTTAGCTGTCTCTTTTCTCACAGAGGAAAAGCGAGTGGCTAAAAGTGTGTAACGATAAGCTGCAGTTATTGATCGGGCGATAAATACAAACAGGTACAACCTCCCTTGTGTGAGCTCTTGATTGTCCAGACAGCCAATCACTCATGAATCCTACTGTTTTATAGTTTGTGTTATTGGTTTCAGGGTGTTGTCTTCTGGCCCCTTTTTTCATCCATTTACTTGTATTAGATGCAGGCAGGATCAGGAGGAAGTTAATGTTGAATTAGTGTGTATTGCACAGCTAGGACGCCATGTATTCTTTTGTATTCTCTTTTCTAATGATTCCCATTAGAAAAGAGAATACAAAATTGAATAAATTTTGCGGTTAATTTCATATTGTATTGATTTGGAGTGATATTAAATCAAATCGGGACCATTTTCCAATAAAACTATTCTTATTAATGATTTCCAAATGGCTTATAATTCGGTTGTAAATACTTTAAAAATCATTAATAATCTCTTACAATAATTAGATAAAAGAACAATAGTGACCACATTAATCTGTCTTGTCTCCTCCATGAGCAGCTTTTATACCCGTCAACTTCATCACATATTTGTTAATAAGCTACTAGCATTTAATCAACATTCACATATCAAGTGATCAGATTCATAAACTGAGGCTTTGGCTGTACTGTTTACCTTGACATTTTCAGCACCGTTAAGGCTCCCTGTAGCCAGTTACAAATGTAATTAACACATTAGCATGAGTAATCATTAGCAAGCAGTAACTGGATCTTGCCAATTAGTGAATGAGCCCAAATCAATGTCTGAAAATTGTGTTAGAACTTGTTTATAGTTTATTAAATTTGTAGTGTTTGCAATCTCATTAATAATCTAATTACATCATTATATAATCATTTTAAAAATATGTAAGGGTAGTCTTATTGTAAAGGGGTATCATTAAAGGCTTAAAAAGTAAAACTGTGTCTATTTGCTCATTTCAGTTATTTATTAATCATTTATTAAGCTGACTCTTTGTGGCTGGTGGGGCGCTTCACATGCATTCTGTATTGATTGGCCGCCACTGATATACTTTAATGTCCCCATGGGGTAAATAGTCTTGGCTTCATCCGTCTATAGATCAGTCCACAGAAGACATGCTGCACAACACCTGCGGCCAGAAACACATCAAGTTTTGATGTTAGGCAGCCTAACTGCAGGGGGGATAAATGACTGCTTACAGTGAAACTAAAAATATTTGATGATTTTAACATTTGGATCCTGAACTTTGTGATGTTTTTTAGTCAGAAATCATTTTCAGATTGATCATAAAAGTTCATTCTTAACCTTGTGGAAGCAGCACTTGGTAAAAAATTCTCTACAGAGTCTACTTACTAGGTGTTTCTGAGGCTTTCAGCAACATCGTGTGACCTTCTATTTGCTTGGTTTTCAGCAAGTTGAAAGAGTTAGTCAGAAGCTTGGAAGCACTGCTGTCCAATATTATCATCCCTAGAATATGGCTGATCTTCACATGCTGCTTTGCCTTTGTTTACAGCTAAGACTTGCTGTTACAGACGTCTTATAGGCTGTGATGTGCAGTGAAAGTATTATTATAATTAATAATAAGTTGTTAATATGATGCTAAATGTTGCTTTTGACTAGCAGGCAGGTACAATGATAGTATTGCCATTATTTACTGTTTGTAGAACATTAAATGTTTCATCCTGACATAGCTGTTGTCACTGAAAAGCAGTGAAGTTTGGTTTCATAAACTTTCCTATACAGCTGCTGCCTACAGATTTTGGTGCCTCATTTCAGTGCCACAAACCTGAGCTGTCGATTGTGGGGCTGACAACTTTTGATCTGTTGGTCAATTGGTTGTTTGTTGTGTTTTTGTCCAACCAAATTCTTATTTGTCAAACTGGCCCTGGTGTTTTTTTAATAAAGAGAGAAGCTTCTTAATCTATTATTGTCCAGGGGCGGGACATATGGAAATACATTGTGTATTTTATTTCTGAGTGACAGGCTGTTTACTTAACATTTATTTCAGCTCCAAACTAATCGACTTCATGTTAAAGTACCTGCACAAATTTACTCCAGCCTGAGAGGACAGAAGAGATGAGTGGATTAAAAGTTTATTTTTGATGATGTGTGTAGATTTTACTGCGCCTGACTGTTTTCTTAATGAGTGACTCCAAGTAACATTTCAAGCTCAATGACATAAGCTGTTTGTGACCCAACTTCAAACTGGAAAGCTGTGAGTTTTATGTTGTTTTAGTGTTTACTCTGTAGGTTGACCTGTTGAATTTGGCGCTAGCATGTTGCTAATGTGGCTACACAGGCTGGGGCGATGTTGGACTAATGTTGTAATATTGAGGGACAGACAAGAGAAACCACATGAATGTTAAGTCTCACTTGAAGCCAAGTAAATAATGATGGTAGTTGGATAGCAGTAACTGTTTTTCATGTTGCTTTTTGTGTGAAAGTCAATACTGCAGGGTGAGCTGTATTAGCACTGAGCTTTGTCTATTTACAGACGCCGGTGGACCCTCATCATGTGTGTGCATATTGGATATGTGTATATTGTCACTGTACGTAAATGTACTTGATAGACATACCCTTAAGGTGACAATATAGTTATGAGTGAAAAAAGAAGTGGTCAAACAGCAGGAGTTAATTTGCTTTGCAACACAGTGTTACTTCAGTTAGCATCTGTTTAGGTTACCAAGTTGATTGCACTAACTGCACTATGGCTGATTTAATTAATCTAGAGATAAAATGCAGTTTTTTCCCCACTGACCAATCGATTGAAGAGAAGGTAGAAATTCAGTCGACCAAGATTTTCTTTGGTTGACTACAGCCCTGGTCTGTGGACGTTACAGGCAACAGAACTTTAACACTATGATAGCCCTCTCACACAGCAGGTAGCCTATCATTAGCTAGTAGCTACCTTAAACATGGTTAGAATGGCAAGCTAAATGGTCTAAAGTGTAGCTATATTTAACTTGAAAGGATTCCAACACCTTGCGGGATGAAACAATATTTAAAAACACCAATATATTGAAGCTTATATATTAACATATACTTAAACCGTTAATAATTAATATATTGTTCAATTTCATGTGCAGTTTTGCCTTAGCAATGAAAAAAGCTGTTCTGTTACTGAGCTGTGATTGGCTAGTTCTTGTTCACTTGACAACATGTTCATGTGATTGCCAGAAAGTCTTTCTTTTGTAACAGAAAGGGTCTATTTTAACCAAAAACCATATTTTTTTTGTAAATGTACCATAGTAGTTTTTGTTCCTAAATTACCCAAGTAGTTTTCTTGCCTAAGCCTGACTATACATTTTTCTTACCTAAACTTAACCAAATATCTTCTCTTGCCTAAACCTATACCAAAGTAGTTTTTGTGCCTAAAACTAAGCAAAGTGTGGCTGAAAACAGACAATAATAGGACAACTAAGTCACAAATATTGTGACATTTAGCCTCACACTGAACACAAAGCTCAGTCCTATTTTTGATCTATTTATCAACTCCAACCACCTTACCAAACTTCTCCCAAGTGCCAGTCAACACTCACGCTCACAGCCAATCAGAGCACAGTAGTAATAGCCAATCAAAGCACAGTAGGGTGGACTGTGGCAGAACAATTTTTAGGGGTAAACATGTTCAGGGACCGTTTAGGCACTGGTACCATTTTAGCACTTCACTCGGAAAAACCCAAATGATGCTCAGCCCTAAACAGCAGCAGTCTGCAGTTCAGTCCATCGCTGAATGAATGTTTTTGGGGCCAGCATGGCGGCGTCAGGAGGACTGTGACATCACTCCGTGTCATGGACAGTTCAGTCTTTCATTGTGTTCCACATGATTTGTTTAATAGGGAAATGCAGTGAGGCCAGCCTGAGACATGGGCAGTGGAACACAACAATGGATTTACTGAGATAACACAACCACCCACATCCCTGAGTTTGAATATTTCACGCCTTTCTCTTTCTTCCATGCTGAAGTCCTTATAGAGACATTATACACGCATGTGTCTGTTTTGTCAGCCACAAGAGCAGCAGAAAACTCTGCCCCTGTCAGCAGTGGAGATGTTTGGAGACATTTACAATGCCTCAGCCCCCATTGGCTGAATGTGAAAAGGGCAATGGGGTCCAAAGCAATCTGCTAAGACTTCAACATGCTTCTGAGTCGGTGACAGCAATTCCCACAATTCCCAGTGAACCAGAGAGAAGCTCTTATGAATTGTGTTAATATATTGGACGGGTCTCTGGTACGGATCAAAGATGCACAACTGACATGGAGATGGAAACGGTTTCACAGTGAGCACTGATGCTGACAACAAATACGCACACACAGCTCGCATCACTTTAACTGCGTCCACTGGACACACAACAGTAATTGCTGCTATCAATTTTGACAACAGAATGTGAATAGTGGGATCTTTGTGCGTGCGTGTGAGTGTGTGTAACCATATCTGCCAGTCGTAAAAACCTAACCGCCTGACACAGAACAGACAAAAATCACTGGTGTCCAACACAAACTACTGAAACCTGCAGTAGAAAATGCCCACTTGCAAGTATTTTTTAAGTTTCTAAAATCCAATAATATCATCCGTGAAATCAATATAAGTTAAAGCGTACACTATATTAAGAATATTTTCACTGCTTCACTTTGCCATCAGAAAAGCTTTTCCTATAAGAAACCAGCATTATACAGCCAAATATCACTTTCTCCAAACCAACCAAACTCCATGGATGAAATCAGTAATTTTACCTCACAGAATATGGGAGTTTTTGGTCTATCCCTGCACCAACCAGTTAGTTTGTTTGTATTATCGTGTGACTTTGGTGAATCTGAACTATCTTTTTTAAATGCCAGAGTCACACAACAACAAGGATTGAGGCAGCAGTAAACTAGCAACTCCTGTATTCTGTGGGGTAAAATCACTTACTTCACCCATGGAGTTTGGTTGGTTTGGAGAGAGTGATATTTGGCTTATATAGCAAGGGGTTTCCCACTGGAAAAGGCTGTTTGATGACAAAGTACAGCTGTGAAAATATTCTAAATGTAGCATACACTTAAACTGATATTGAATTTTTTTTTCTTTAGGTGGACCTTTTTTAAGTAGCTAAGATTAATTTTGTTGCTGGCCCTGTCCTCAACAATACATTGCTTACCTTTTGTACTGGTGCTGCTCTCTGCTTCTCCTACGTCCTGCCTCATACAACCCCACATGAAATAATCCAATCTACCCCTTTAATCCTTAGCATGCAGGTTCTTATTTGATTATTGGTACAGCCTGGATGAAATGCCTGCAGACACTACCCAAGACTGGAAAAAGAAGCGTTCTCAAACCTCATGTTGTCGGTGAAAAACATAATTTTAACTACATGTTTATCTACAGTTAATATTCTCCTAAAATATACTAGAATTAAACATCAGTCAAAGTTTATTACATTACATTAAAGCACAGAGCCCTTTGAAGTAAAAATGGAAATACAGCATTATTTATCAGGAAGTGTCAGGGAAACTGAATGTCAGATGTCTTGATTCGACTAAACTCATCTGCAGTTGCACCAGTAAAGTCTCAGCTGAGCTGAAGGTGGAAAACAATCAAGTCAGTCATGCAGTTTCTATTACAGCCCTGTTAAAAACACTGAAGGAATGTCCTCTCCCATTTAAAACTGTTTACCCAGGGACAGACACTCAGCACAACACAGCAACTGAGAGGAGAGAAGCTGACAGCTTGTAAGTGAAAGGTCACCAGTTCAACCCCCAGCTTGAAGACAAAGCTGCTCGTGACCGTCAGGAGACAAACTAGGGATAAGTCTTTTTTCATCAATTGTATTTAGAAATCGTACACTTGAATATTAAAAATCCACACACCCTCCAACATTATGGAAATTAATCTTTTTATAAATATGCATGGCACTTGCAACACACAACAGTCTGGTGAGGTAGTCTAGTCTCCCTGTGACAAAAGCAGGGCAAGTGTTTCAAAACCTGACTGAGATAGAAAGCACTGATATTTTGGGATATTCCCAAGACGATGGAAGGCTGCTTCACTGAGACTGCTTAATAAAAATTCAGCCACATAACTCAGTGGCTAGTTGATCAGCTGACCACTCTGGTCCAGACTGAAATCTCATACAATATGTAACAAGTATGGGATGGATTGCCGTGATATTTGTGCAAACATTCATGGTCTCTTCAGGATGAACTGTAACATTCCCAGTGTGTAAAATACAGCAGCTTGGTCTGTGCCCCTTCATTTCAAACTTTAATGCTGTAGCTATCCCTCTAGCGTCATTTCTGGAGGCGCCCCTCTTGCGTTGTGTTTTGATGTGCCAACAAAGTCAGGCAACGCAGTGTAAAGAACGAGAGTCTGCCTATCGACAAGGTGGGACGGGTCAAACATAGGACTTTCACCCACGACACAAGGTTTCATGTCCTGTGTGAGAAAAAGAGTCAATGTCGTCTTTTGTTTAGCATATTTTTTAGGCTTTTTAACCTTTATTCAATAAGACAGCTATAGACAAGACAAGAAACCAGCGGGTGGTACCAAGTGAGCTACCAAGGTGTTTCAAGTTGACTTATTTTTCAGAAGTTAAGTTACATGACTTGCATACATAAATTATGTAACATTACAGTTACATGCTTGTATATGCAACTAATATACGTTATGTGACGTATGTAACTTCATGTACATTACATCAGGTTACATTACATACGTGACCATATTAACACACTTATTTTCCTACACCAAGTTTTCTTACCAAAACTTAACCAAATAGTTTTTGAACTTTTATTTTGAAAGTCTACCTGGACGTTGTGTGTTTATTATTGCTAACTTGACTGTGGAGCCCTGCACATGTAAAACTGATGATGATAGGGGTCATAGTTCAAAGCGTAGGGCCATTGACCAATTTTACTCGTTTTGGTGAGCCGCTGACTATTGGTTTAGTGCCACCATGAGGTGAAAGCATTATTTGTCACTCTGTCTCTTTGATTTCTAATTCCAGAAAACAAATGACATTACCTGAGACAGACCTCCTGTGCAACTTGTCTAAAGTTAACCTGTTAGCACGCTAAACGAACATGAAAACATGAACACTGTCTTCTACAGATCATTTTGACATTGTCAACATGTTAGCTTGTTGATGTCAGCCTTTTGCTCAAAGCACTGCTGTGCCTTAGCACAGCCTCACAAATCTGCTAGCATGACTGCAGACTGTTTAATCTGGTTTTAATCTTACAGGAATAGCACTCAATACATTGTATGTACAGATGCTGCTCCTAAACCTGGACCAAACACTGGGAAATCAGTCTTTCTTTTTTGTCGTTGAACTGCAGGATGTTTTGTAACATCTGAAGATCGATGCCAATCGTTCTGAGATGTGAGACTTTTGAGTTTTTTCCCCGAGAAATAAAAAAAAAAAATAAACAGTCAAGTACAGGTTTATGTTACAAAAGCTTGGTTACATCACCTCTGAAATGAGACATCCTGCATGAGACCAACAGACTGAGTCTGAACACAACAGCTTCTCACAGACTGACAACAGGTATTAGTTGTTTAGACACACTGTGGCAAAATGTGACTAAGCGAACGCCCACGTTGTTGTTTCCTGCCAGCACAATGGAGCACATTGTTGCTCGACTGCTCATCGTCGTGTCATAATGTCATGCTCCTCACAGGCCGCAGTGATGTCGACGAGTCAGCAGAATTCGCCACAGCTAATGTAAATGATCAGATCCTGTTTTAGATTAACACCGCAGCTCAAGTCAATCGCAAATCAACTAATTGAGATGAATGAAAGAATTTGTATTTACTGATTAAAACAGCCTATCTCTATTGGATGGATTGCCATGAAATTTAGTTTAGATATCCTAATCGCCCACACACTAAACTAATATGATGAACATGGTAAACATGCTCCATGCTGCAACTTCATGTTATCATTGTTATTGTCTGATCTTTCAATGAAAAGATACTCTCCAGTTCTGATATCACTGATGTTATCACAGTATCTACACTAACCTCTACAGGAGTCGCAATTGTTTGTTCCAGACGAGTTACTTCCATGGACACTTTTCGCTGTCGTCATAACAAAAACCACGCCCGTAGCTGCCAGAAGTCCCTCCAAGGATGCTGATTGGTTGCACCATTTTTGGTGTGGACACAAACAGATAACTTGAAGTCTGGCAAGATGGATTCTTGTGTGACCCAGCTGCCTTCGCAATGTAACACTAAAAGTCCCTGCCAGGTAAACGTAAGCGATTTAACAAATGATTGTCACCGTTGGTAGGGCTGTCTGCTTCATTCATTAGCAGAAGACACGCATCCTTTTTCTTAGGACAGAAACAGAAGGAAAAGGCAAGAGGGTAAGGAAGGGAAAGAGACAGCGGCTGGTGACAACACTGCAGTTTAAAAATGTATGAGTCTCCAGCCTCCAGCAGATTGCTTGTGTATGTGTGTGTGGAGCACTGTGGTGTTAGCATTTACCAAGCAGGATGATGAAGAGATAAAGAAAGGACAGTTTAGGGTGAGGTAAACCTGAGTGATTATTTCATTTCAGTCGTCTTGCATCATGTGCTTGCTTTGTGCGTGTGTGCGTGTGTGCGTGCGTGCGTGCATGTGATTTAGTTATCATTGCTCCTCACATTTCGCACACTCCCTGCTGATGATATTTATGTACGTGAGAGAGAGGAAGAGACGCCTCTTTTTGACTTATAATAAAGTCACGTCAGCTGAAGCTCAGCGTAACAGTCACGAGTCAGATGAGGAGGAGGAGGAGGAACAAACAAAGAAGAGAAAAGAGATAAATTAGAGGAGGAGACATAGGAGGGGAGGAAGAGGGGGAGAAGGAAGGAAAGGAATTAGAGGAATGATAGACCAGAGACAGAAGATGTAACAGGAGGGCAAGAATGGGTGTGAGGAAGAGACGAGGGAGCTGGGGAAGATCGATAAAAAGAAACAGGAAGACAAGAAAAACAACTAGGAGAATAAAGAAGTAGATGAGGGAATTAGGGAAGGACCAGAAGAAAATGAAGGAAAGGATACAAGAAAATCATGCAGAAGATGCAAAAAGAGGAAAAGTAGACCAGGAGGGAAAAAAGGCAAGGAAATGAGAAAGAGGAGAGGACAGACAGCACAACTGTGTGTTCAGACAAAGTTTAGAGGTGGTGTGACTAAAGACAAAGTCAATGTGAAGACACGATTAGACGGGAGTTGGTACTGACCTGTTGATGTCAGTGATGTCTGTGGGGCCGAGGGCCCTATCTTACACTGATCTAAAGTGCAAGTTGAAGGCGCAGTGGATTTAATTTATTCAAGGCATTCAAATCCACCTTTGCTGTCTTTTGCCGGGGCACAGAGGTATCCTGCCCCATCCCACCCCTCGCGCCAGCAGCGCACAGCTTGACACACCTATCAGCTGTTCCATGATTAAATCGTGGGTGTGTCTTGGGCCGAACACGCAATAAACCAATCAGAAAGTTGCCTCTCATCACCTTTAAGAAGCAGGTGCACCAGGAGTGCAAGCTCTGGCAGCATGACGCCAGATTTACCAGGAGGGAACAAAGAGGAAAGATTTTTAAATGAGGAGACAGATCTCCTAACACAGGAGTATATGGAGACGGCAGGGCCCCTCCAAAAGCAGGCTTGTGTAAAGAGTTTGTTTTACGTTTACAACATCTGCAAAAAGTAATACAATACATGAAACATAAATGCCATGCAGATATGTAACTGGTTATTTTTTACACTGAAGCACCATGAAATTACATTATATTTTATAATTAATCATTATCATCATTATTATGTAGCACCGTTGGTTGAAGATCCTGAAGAAGGAGACTAAAAGGCATGCCGAACCAGACTGGACATAAAGCTGCGTCTCAATCCGGCTGAACACCTACCTGTGCCGGATTGAGGTGCAGGTTTGCCGCAACCTGTTCCTCATCTTCTCATGTTTCTGAAGTTTGATGTGCACAGAAAAGAATGGTATAAAGTCACGAGGACCAAATTGATTGGCAAAGTCTGTCAGTAAAGTACGGTTAAAATGGGGCAAGTTTGATTGCAACTGCTTGCAAACTTTGATCATATTCAAAATATGTTGAAATATTATCCGTCTATGCTCTAGAGAATGGATAAATAGGAACCAAAGTGTGGACGTTTAGCTGGAAACTGCAGTAACTCCCAGTGGATTCATTCTGAACAACCTCAGCCATAAATGGTGAATTCCTCCACCAAACTATTCAGAGAGGAAGATGAGCCTGACTGACTTTCTTAGACTGATGTCTGTGGATTTCAACTGATCTGAAGGTAAATATCTCATAAGCTTTAAGTGAAGAAGGAAGGAAAGGTAATACATTAAGAGAAAAAGTAGGGAATAATTATGTGCATAGAGAAAGAGTTAAAAAAAGGTTGAAGAGGAAGAGGAGAAGAGAGAGAAGAGGGGATGAATGATCATGGTAAAACTTAACGATTATTTTTATATTAAAATCTCAATTTTAAGTTTAACTCATCAGTGAAAACCAACATTTTTTTCTCATGTCCAATTAAAATGAAGCAGCTGCTTCTCGCGACCCATCGTCACACACTGCATCTGTCAGTGAATGGTGAGCAGAGGGATTTTACTTTATTAGATTATTTCATTGGAATAATTTTCTGAAGGTCTGAAGAGGTAAAAACATTTGATATTCCACAAGCAGAAAACCTCACATTCATCTTGTGGCCCCTCAGAGGGATCCTGACCCCACAGTGTCTAAACAGCCTGTAGGAGGTGGATGTTTTAGTCGATAACTGTTGATTAGCTATATTGTAATTACAGCTGTCACTGACAAATTTACTCTGCTGTAGCTAATTGACATTAACTCTGGGAGTGGGCCAAACTAGAAACTCTTGGCTGTTGTCTGGTTAATACGCTCTGTGTATGCTGGTGTTTGGAAAAAAAGCTCAGGAGAGCTGCAGAGTTGGTGAGAAAATCACTGTGGCTTCATCACTGCAACAAACACTTTCAAATTCATTTGATTCTTTCTTAATAAAGAAAATATCAATCAGTGGAGCTTAAATCAACTGCGTTTGGTAGGGTTGGGTATCAACAACCAATTCCAAATACTAATCAATTCCAAAATTATGATTTGGAAGGAATCATTAAGAAATTGTAAAGGTATAATCTGAAATGTTTTAATAAAAAAAAAACAATGCAAAGACTCTTTTGACATAATCCCTTTAAATGCTTACTTATGACCCACTAGAAATTGGTGGCTGTTTCCACAGAGGCCCTGCTCTCTACCTGCATTCCCTTATTTTTTAATCACCATTCTGCTCGGGACATTTCACCAACCCAAAAAGTTTGTATTTGTATATCTACCTTTAATTTCAATTCTGCTTATTAATTCCTACACAAAGTTCACTCGCACTAGTTTCAAAACATATATCAATCTTACTATCTGTCTGCGCTTATAGACAAACAAGTTGAATGACGCTACAGTTCAAGGTTGGATCGCAAAGCTTCTGTAAGGGATTAGACCTTACAGGAACCAAAAGCAAGCATTGGCATTAGTTTAGGGTTAGTCTTTCCTGCTCAGCTTGCTTTGGGGGTAACCTCCTTCAGTTTTCCAGCAGTTGGGAAAGAACAGATGAGGCTTTTCTTCGTTGTGAGAAGCTGCAGCGTTTATTAACTTAGACACTGCAACCTGAACTGTATATTTACTGGCACACTGACAACTTAATGCTAAATTCAGGTTTAGGTTAGTTTTGATCAGTCCTCCATATATCTGCATCCTCCATCAGCAGCGTTTCAGCAGCAGAGCACCTAATTATGTTGACCTGCTCAGATTT
The DNA here is from genome assembly GCF_056507025.1 of Lutjanus erythropterus. NCBI lineage: Eukaryota > Metazoa > Chordata > Actinopteri > Lutjaniformes > Lutjanidae > Lutjanus > Lutjanus erythropterus. The sequence goes on from NC_139336.1 coordinate 6,280,513, forward strand.
TGTTGACTTGGTCCTCTTTGTGCTTCTACTATGGTTAAGTACACTACATATTTAAATAGATTCTTTTGTGTCTGTCTTTACGATCACGAGTCTACACAGTCTTTTATCTTGAAAATTCACTGGGTTCTCTCTGTTTTTTCTGTCTGACTTCCTGCCTGCTCAATCTGCTCTGTGCTGATTGATGAAGCATCAATCAAAAATAGACACTGTGTGTATTTGAGGCAGAACGGAGCGAGAGCTGGTTCTGGGACGCTCCAAGATGCCGCTGGTGGAATCACAAGCCTTATGTAGAATGGCAGCACTCCTATAACACAACACAGCCGTGTGTGGTGGAATTATGCCATTACAAGCTGCCCACGATTGCGCACTGCCCTATACCTAACAGGAGCTCTGCTATGCTTATGAGACCATGCTTCAGTAACGTCCCATAATTATCAAGGCCTCAATCCCGATATATTGTTTTGTCACCATGGTCAGAAAAAAAATCAATGCCGTCACTGCCCTTTACAGCATGTTAGCATTTAGCATTAGCAGTGCAAGTAATAATACCAGTTGTTTGAAGTAGGACTGCACAATTAATCAAAATTTTAGCTAAATCACAATATGTCTTTCTGCACTTTTCAAACTGCGGGAGGTTCAATATTTGGTACAGATTCCTGCAAAAAAAAAAAAAAAAAAAAAAAAATCACACCATAGTCATCTTAACATGTTTTTCAATCAAAATAAGATCAATAATGTAAAAATGATCATTACCTCTAATATCACAAATCACATTGTAATTGCAATATCAGTCAAAATAATCGCAATTAGATACTTTTTCAAAATTATTCAGCCCTACTTGTAAGTAATCTGGTTTATTTCATTCACCCACCACTAACGAGCCGACTGATAAATGACCTCCTCCAACCCCGACTACATCCAATAATCTCGCTCCCTTGATGTGATGGGTTTGCTGTCGGGGTGTCAGAGAGAAAAAAGCATTTTGATTGGACGTGAGGTTGTGATGTCTGAGATGCTTTAGCTGAATTAAGCTGGACACCCAATCCTGAGCCAGCCTTTATAAAGGCTATCTCGTTGCAGTCTGCAAATGCTAAAAATCCTGTTTTGGGCTGCCAGTTTGGAAACAAACCCTCATTACAACAATTAAAACCATAAATGATTCAGTAAGACACAACATGTAGAAACTGAGAGCCAACACGTCTCCTTCATCCTCTGAGAGCCATAGAGAGCGCAGTAGGAAGGATGGCAGTAGCAGACGTAGCATCGTGACCAGTAACTCTTTGCACTTGGAAAACAACTCCACACCTCTCCTCCTCCTCCTCCTCCTCCTCCTCCTCGTTTCTCTCCCTTCTTCACCTTCTCTCTCCTTTCTCTCCTTCTGCCTCCGTCACCAGGCAACTAGCCTTTCCTCCCTCTCTTTGCTTTTTCTCTTTCTCTCTCTCTCTCTCTCTCATCTTTGTCACTCCCCCTTTCCTCGTGCATTAAACCTCACTCCCTCTCTGGCTGTGCGTTTTATTATACGGAGGGTTTTTTTCTCAGCTCATGCAAACGCCACAAAAAAGAAACATCAGCTACGCCTTATTGTTTTCTGAACCACCAACACTTACAGTCTCAAGTGTTTGCATCTTATGTGAAATGAATATTGTCTAGAAAACACCAGCAATTTCATCACTGGAAACCGCATCCCTGGCTTCATCTATCTGCTAAAGAAACCCTGTCTCTAAAAAATATTCATTTATAACTTATTTGCAAAATATGATCAAAGCTTGATTCAGCATTTTATCAATATGAAGAGGAAACATATATAGTAAATAACATGAATAACTGATCATGAGTAAAACTATTTCTGTTTTCTGGAGAACGTAAAAATGAGTGTCTGGTCCATTTTCAGCCTTTAAGATCACTGAGCCTCATTCACCAATAGTTCTTAAGAAGAAACTTCATCTTAAAACTAGGGATGTTCCTGGCAGCTAATTTCCCTGTAGATTAAATGGTACTTTAAATGCAGTTGAAATGCACGCTACTTTGCACTGTGTAATACAAACATTACACATTAATGTACAAAACATGACAACAACTCACTAAATGCTTTCAGACCTAAGAGGATCACAGTGGCTGCAGGTGAATGACCCAGAGCTGATGTTAGCTGCCAGCCTGCCAGACAGTGTGGCTAATGTCAGCAGTGCTAGTAGCAGCAGCAGCACAAGCTGCTCCGCTTGCAGGTTTATGTCCGTGTCTGTGCTTAATGTGGGCGTGTTTCTCCAGTCAAGTGAATATATTTTTTTATTCTGTCAGTCTATATTCAACATTATTTCCATTGTCTAGATTAAATCACTGCCAAACCGCGCTGGTTTTACAAGCTGTCATGTGTCCAACTTCGCTGATATAAACATCCGGTGTTGCCTAGGTGATCGGGACATATGCGCTGGGCGAGAGGGGCTGCTGTCTGACAGTGCCGCAGTCTCGACTAGTGACAGGCGGCTGCATAAAATCTTAGAGATAACAGATAACTGGCATCATGCATGAATGAAATATTGATAAATAGTTTAAACGACTAGTATTTCTGGTGCCGACTAGCGTGTGTGGGGACATTTAATTGTATAGTCGACTAATCGTGCACATCCCTACTTAAAACCCACTTTCGCAGTTTTCACCAAGATTCTGGCATTCACCAATGTTTTCTTATGTGGGACTTGTTCTTAGGTAAGAACTTGAACAGTCAAGAGAACACTTTGGTTAATCGTTGCACCTCTAATTTCAATGCCTTCATACTGACTTAGTGAAAATTATGATTAGAAGACTACTACTCTAAATTGGTCTCATGTAGCACACCTATTCTGATTGCTAATATGTAATTAATTTATTTGGTATAATATTTGAATAGAAGATTATTGTTTTGTTTTTTTTCCAATAGCTTCCATGTCATGTGGCCATGTGACTCTACATCAATACCGAATTGTATTATTGCACTTAACAAATAGGACACGTCTTTTTTATTAGATTTTAGTTTCTTTTTTTTTTTTTATATTAATATATTTAAGGGAAATTTCTGAATTTATTTCAATATCAGGCCCTGTGCCATTTTGACCATCTTCCCTCTAGTTTCTTTGTCTGCCCTTCAGTTGCCAAACAAAAAGTGAAAATGTGATTTTTCTTCATGTATGTGCAGGGCACTCTAAAGGTGCACACCCAATCTGTACACACCACGCATGCTGTGTACTTTCTCTAGCCGTCAAACCGCTGGTCTGATGTGTGTTCATGTCTGTATGGTTATACTGCAGCAGCCTGGTGTTGTTTTCAGGTGATTTAGTGGAGGTCCATGCATGTCTTTGGACTGCAGGAGGAAGCCGGAGTAACCAGAGAGAACCCGTGCGAACATGAGGGGAACATGCAGACTCTGCACAGAAAGGTTCTGCCCCTGCCACAAACTCCCCAGCACCCCCAACCCCCCCCCAACCCCAAGCTGGGGGATTTGAGCTCAAAACTGTTGAACTCTTGCTGTGAAGCGACAGTGCTAACCACTGCACCACCATGCCGCTGATTTAGTGGAGGTAAACAAATTAAAAGGCAATGCACTATAGTGAGGCACTTCTCAGAGGCTGTAGACTTACAGTATCAACTTGTCAGTTGTGCTGACAAGTTTGTAACTAACTACTATGTTAGATCTGACTGGAGGTGACTGAATGTCTAAAGTGCTGGTGTTTGTTCTTGCAGTCTTTGGCTTGTGGTTTGCAAAGTGTTCCAACCTCAACAACTTCATGCGTTACTCTCACCTTCTCTCCTCTCTTTCTGTTTGAATCTCATTCGTCCCTGGCTCTTCTCTCCTGCTGCGTCTCTCTTTCTACCCCTCTCCCACTCAGCTCCCTTTGGGTTCGCACGTATCCAAACTAGCACAGTTTTTCCTTGAAGCCGTCGCTACAATGAGCCGTGCAGAGACTTCTGACGCACATCAAGCAAACTCCTCACAGCAAGAGGGGGGAGATGAGGGATCAACACATGTAATAAAAAAACCTTGCAGCCCTTAGAATCTTAAAAGGAGAACAAGTCGGGCACAGTTGATCTCAAACAAAATTCATGAAAGGCTTCTTGAGTGAGTTTCATGTTTGAATACAAATCAAAAATTCTGATTAAATTGCTGAGACAGATAACTAACAGCTATGAAGTTGTTTGGTTGTTTAGACAGTTCTGACATTTGATAAGCTACCCAACTCCTTTTTTTTCAGCCTGGCTTTTACTGAAAATTATTATCTCATTCAGGATTCATTTTAAGGGAAGTAATTTGTTTTTTTCAATCTAGCATATTTCAATTTTACTGTGAAGTCAGCCATATTCAGGGTCATAGCCATGATTTTACAAATGCATGAGTCAAAGTAACCTCTGGCATAGTTGTATAAAATATGGAGAATTAAATAAAATGCTATCACTTTATTTTCCAACATGAAACCCAGTTCATGCTGTGCTGGAGAATTAGTCTTAGTCAACTTTTTTGTAATTGTTGAATGTAAACTCAACTGACTCCAATAACCTCAATGTTGATGGCAGCTATTGGTATCAATGCATTACATAAACAGCTAAAATGTTCAAAAGTGTGGTCTCACTTAACTTAATTCAATGCTAAATGTATTCACTCGGGAAACTTATTTCTACAAAGAAGTAATAATAAAATAACTTTCTTTCTTTTTCTTTTCACATCTTTTCATGTCACAACTTGCTTTTTTGCACCACATTATGGCGAGTAGTGTCAATACGAGTAGAGGTGGGCAATTTTTTTTTTATATGGGCCCACATGATCTGACTGATCAAGCTGCTGTGGGCCAGACACATATTATATAAGGTCCTAATTGTGGGCTAATATTTAGTTGGCAGTGTCCAAAACTTGATGTTTTCCAGTGTGACTGTCTTTGCTAGATTTTCGTGAAACACCACATGAAACCTGGAACATCATTTCTTTGCTGCAGCTGCGCCTCTTGGGTGAGAGCCTGTGTACCTGCTTCAGGTGTGTGCACGTGGATCAGGTCTGAGAGGCTGCAGTTGACATTTAGGCTAAAAACATGGTGTAAATTGTGTCTTTTTGGGTCAAATTTTAATGTCTCAGTTTACGGACACTTGGATTACACCACACAAGCAGCATGGAGATATTTTGTGTGGGTTTTTTTTTTTGTGTGTGTTCTTTTTTTACATTTTAAAATTGGTCACCGTTCACTTCAATTGCACTGGATTTGGCTGCAGCGCTGTTTTCCGCTGAAGCTCCGTGAGTGTTTTGTGAACTGGAGATCTTCACCCATCCTCACATCAGCACAAGGGTGAGTAGATATTGAGTGAAATTTCATTTTTGGGTGAACCATCGCTTTAAGTATTAATCAATATTGGTGTCAATAAAATCCTAACTCAAGTCTAAGAGCTATACTCTGCTACATGTAAATTAAGGGAGCAAACATCATCATAAAGCAGGAAATAACACATTAATAACCAACACCTGAATAAATTATGCACAAATCATTTACATTACAACAGAATAAATGGCAGACAGAATTTTGCACATGTGCCAGTTTGCAGTTTGCAGTGTTCTCATTTTAACCACAAGCAGAAGAACCACAGGTTTAAACAGAACCACTGCATGTTGCAAGCTGCTTATGTTACATCAGCTACACTGATGCTAACAAACAATAAACAGTGACAAAAAATAATATTGCAGTAAATTGCAGCAATGCATTATTAAGATGTTGTATTTTGTAAATTCTGGTTTAATATATTTTTCTTTTATGGTTTTGTTTACAGCTATTCATCTTTTGAAAAGAGGGCTTGGTAATGATTGAACTAATTGTACTGAGTTTTTTAAAGTTCTTAATATACAGCACAACATGGCAAAATCAAGGACAAATCATAGTTACAACAACTTGAAAGCAGTAGACTACGTTCGATAAGTTTGACTAAATTAAAAACAGAATACTGCCTGATATATCATTGTCTGATAATTACTATTACATTATTATTATATGAAATATTTATGTATGTTTCTGCCTTAAAAACACAGTCTCAAACACACACCCTGTAGGCCTGTCATATGCACCCGAACAGAGGAAGATCAATGTTTGAGGCAAAACAAAACTCTGAACACACACACACACACACACACACACACACACACACACACACACACACACACACACACACACACACTCTTTGCACTCCCAAATGGGACATTTCTGTGAATAAGGTACATCCACTGCTCCTGGTTACATTCATTATTAATAAGCTCCAATTAGTTTCCAATCAGCTGCTCCCTTTTACAGCACAGCCACAGTCTGATTACCAGACAAATAAATACATCCTAAAAACATTCAACTATTAATAAAATATGCACAGCTTGAGAGCATAATGCACACAATCTGGGTCAACACAGTTTTTTCCTCACCAACTGGTGCAAGACCTAAAGAAGGGCGACTCCTCAAATGTAATGTTTTGTCACTTTAATTTGACACTTAAGCTATTAATAATCTATGGAAATTGTCACTGCTTTATTTTCAGTCCATGAGTTTATTAATCAACTAAACTTTTCAACATTAATGGTCACATCATGCTGACACCTTGACTTCAATACTGGTTCTTTAACAAAACTTTTTGATTCCAGTTTTAATAAATGCATTTTCAGCTCCCTTTTACACACTCAGAGCAGTTATGTTAGCAGTTAGTTGCACAAGTACAGAAGTTTGGTACCCAGCCCTCCCTCCAACCCCGGTGGTGTTCATGCCTTGCTCTCCAGAACTGAACCTCAAACCTTGGCAGTGTTCATGTCTCTTGAAGGGATTTCTCTCCCAACCTTAGCGATGTTAGGACCTTGCCTTAGGCGACTGGACTTTCACCCCATGACAGTGTCAACACCTTCATTTTGGGAGCTGTAAACTATGCCCATGTTAGTGCACTGTTCTAGTGAAAGTGGCACTGTTGATGCCTTACTTTCAAGAACTGAACTTCCAACTCTTGGGGGTGTCAGTGCCCGCTCTAGAGAACTAAAACTGCGAGTCAGGTGGTGTTTGTGCCTTACCTGAGAGCAGTGAACTTTGAACCATCGCAGTCTTGGTGCCTTGTTTTAGGAAAACCTTCCAAGACTTCCAAACCCTGGGACTATTGATGCCTTGCTTTTAGATAACTTCACTTCCAAAACCTGACTCAGTGAAAATGAACTTTAAATACTGGGAACTTAAGTGCCTCACTTTAGATAACTATACTTCCAAGCGTGACAACACTGATGACTTGCACTATAGAATGAAACCTCCAAATGATGCACTTTAAAGACCTGTGGGTACAGCAAAATTACTCTTTGCACATCTTTGTTTCTAGAGGCTAGTTGATGAGCTAACTGTTAACTCACTGGCCAGCCTGGCCAGTTTTAGTCAGTCACAGTAGTCAGAATTGTCTCTTTCACTTTTTATTCACCATTATACACCATTTCATTCAATGGTAAGCAATTGAAAAAGGAAAATATGGTTCAATCCAACAAGAAAACAGTCCAAGCTAACAAGCTTGCTAATGCTCAGTTAGCAAAACTTGTTAGCTTATTAGCTTAGCTTGAATGTTAGTGTGACAATAAGTTCACACCGTTTATTCTAGAGACGTGTTTATACCATCAGCTCCTGTCTGGTAACTGAAAATCACTGGTCTTGTGGAGCAGATTTACTCCAACAGAGGAGGTTACATAAAAGTGGATGGTGCAACATATTGCTAACAAGCTACAAAAGCTTCCTCCGCTTTGCACTGTACGGGTCGACGACTCTTCAGAGGTCAGCACTGTGAGGATGGCTTGCTGTTGGTCAACAGTGAAACTTTACTGGTCAGAGTTCACCAAAGTCGAACTTGACTCAGAAAGACTGGTTTGAATTTCTTCGCCCCCACAAGCAAATGTAAAAAAATCACTGTGATTTCAATAAGCTCTTTGAAATACTGGTGTGATCAGGCCTTTAGTGCGTGCTGTAGGGAGCTGAACCTCCACAGCTGGCAGTGTCAGTGCCTTGTTGTGAACATCTGAACGATAATCCTGGCGGTCTTTGCTTTAGAGAACTACCCTTCCAAACCAAGCAAAAATACTGTTTTGCTCCAGGGAATTACACTTTCAACTCTGGCAGTGATGTGTCTAATATATTCTGGTGGTTTGCTCAATCTCCTGTGTTCAAATCAAGTTATACCTCAAAGAAAATAAAAATATTACTCTATTATGCACTTGCATATAATTTCTGTAAGTTTGAGTTGTTGGCTAAGGAGAAACTCCAGTTAGAAGTCCAAGTAAATTCTTGGATAAAGTTACATTTTACATTTTGTGCCAGTTTCCTTCCACCAGGCTCATTAAGCTCTGTGGTGAAAGATAATTTGCATCCAATTCTGCAGAAATGTCCTCCTGAAACACTAAAGCAAACACCTTTTCCTCCCTCAGCGTAGCAGGGGAAAGGGGAAAAAAAGGATGGAAGAATGGTATCAAATCTCAAAATGTCAAGGCGGCGGTTTAATAGAGGATCACTCTGCCTCCGCCCGACTCCTGCTTGTCAAAGTGGAGAGAGCGGTGAGGATGTATAAAAAATATATTGTGCAGGAAAATCAAAATGTCAAGTTTTCCCCTGGAACCAGAGGACATTACATATGCTGCACTGAGGTTCTGCTTCCAGGTGCCAAAATCTCTGCCTCAAACCCTGCTTGAAGGTTATCGCATGGCTTTACCTTGACCCTCTCAAAAAGGGAACACATGCGTGGTGATACAGTGATGGAGTCTTGTGTTGGTCTCCTGAAGTCCAGATTTATGGGAAGAAAAAAGTTTTCAAATCAGGTGGAAAAAAATAAGTTCACATACAAATATAGATACATTTTCAACAGTTCTGTCATTAATTTAACACCCAAGTTTAATCAGCAGATTACCTCCTCTGTATCCCAACTGAGAGTGATTCCTCCCTCCTCGAGGAGACCCTTAGAAAGTCTGAAGCCTCTCTGATCACTTGCCCAATCAGACAAGTAGTAAAAAAGAATTAAACACTTTTTTTCAGAGTTGATGACTACAGTAGCTAAGGAATGAGCCATTGCATTTCCTTCTCATCTCTGTTGAGAGCTGCACATGTGCAATATGCAGTATTTTTTTCCCAGGATGGTGAAGGCATGTCACACCCTACACTGCCTCTGATTGGCTTACCCTGATTTTCTTAGGCTAACCAGTTCACATTCCTAATGCCTAAATCTACCCATAACCTACCCAACCCAAACGACGCAGAACAACAAAGCCAATCAGAGTCAGAGTAAGGCAGGCAATGACTTCACGATTCTGGGGAAAAAAATGCAAGTAGTATCCATCATTCACAAGAAAATGGCAGCAGACAAAGACTGCAATTTTTCACGTCAAGTTCCCGAAAAACTGTCCCTATGCCACTGCCTGCACCACTCCTGCTGGACGCCTGCTGCTTCGCTCACACAAAACAAGTGCTCCCCCCAAACGGACAGTGAAAGAACTGATGTCGCACCACATCTCACTGACAAACTCTCATAACGCACAAGTGTGGAATAAGCCACGAGTCTCTAAATGCACAGAGATGTCATGTCAGAGGGAAAGCAGGTAACACGTAGCATCACTGTTCCTCCACACCCCACTTCCTCCACACGGCCAAATTCATCCAGAGCCACGGCACTCTTCATATGAAACAGAATAGCATATCATCTTACTGCAAAAATGCATTTTTAGCTACAATATCCCATTTACAAAAGTGATTTCTGGTACGATGTTAACACCACTGTAATGTCCTCCTCACTCTGTCTCCTGTTACTGGGTTTAGTAAAACCATCAGGATTTTTTCTTGCAACTAACAGTACCCCACAAATATAGCATTAATAGTGTAGCAATCAGCTATCACTACCACAGAAGGTTATTGAAGTTCATCCCTGTCTCACACACACCCCCTCACCGTCACAGACACACCTCCACTCTGGAGCCAATGGCCGCCATCACCTCCTCGTCTTACAGCGATGACAATTTTCCAAGATGGCACGCAGTTCAACGAGGGAGTGCTGAGGCCGTCCTGATGAAGTGTTGTTAGTAGCTGACCTAACTGGCACCCCAAACACCCCAGTCATACCGTTACAATGGAATCAACATGTAAAGATTCACACATTGCATTGCATTTCTAAGATCCATCAAATGAACACGTATGGAGATGCGTGCACACCCCTGTGGGTAACCCAGCAAGAAAACAGTAAGGCAGATACAGCAAGTGGGCACCTGTGGCAATCTACTACACCATTAAGATGAATAATTGGGATTACCTACACTGCGTATCAACATAGTGGAACAGGAAATAAGTGAATGCACAGTCAGTAATGGGACCGCTCTGTCACAAAGGTATTTTTAAAGGAGACTGAATTGACTGAAAAGGAGTCTTGCAAATACGGGAAGAGAAAGCCCTGGAGGTGTGCAGGTAGAAATGAAGACACAACAGAGAAAAAAAGGGGGGGTAAATCATTTATCCTCTGACTCGCTGGCAGCAAATAAAAGACGTCTACCACATGAAAGTCAGAAAGAAGCAGCAAGAGGGAGTCAATGGAAGATGAGAGGAAGAGACAAACAAACTACAGATTGTGTTTAGTCCCATGGTGCATTCTTGGCAGTGACATATAGATCTCATTACTTTCCAGTTTATTAATTCATGGACAGTTTGTCTAAAAAAATGATCTCAGCTCTCTTGTTCCCTGGTTGATCAAATGCTTTCATCTTCCTTATCAAGAATTTAATATCATTTTAGTTACAAGGATTATTAATCAACATCAGTAACATGCTGTACGACCTGTTACATACAAACAGAAGTCATTCTTTCCACTCTGATTGGAGCTTTTAGCCACTCATTGGCTTGCATTCCTCATCATTTTGCATCACAAGATTATGCTTAAGCCTGGGATGCCTTATCTTTTTATTTGGGCTTAACACAAACTCTCAGTTTGTCCAAAATGGTCGAGACAGTTTCATGTTACTTTGTGTCCTGCTGTCTTTGGAGACCACAGTGTATGGACAGAGAAACAGCATCTATCTTACAGATCCTTCAGACAGTGAGCCTCTGCTGTATATAAATCAACATTAGCCTCCAACATTAAAACCGCACTACACGGTGAGGAGTTCCCTGTCATGAGAAGAAGTAATCCTCGTATTTATGAGTGAGGATAAAACTGGCAGCTGAGGGGAGAGAATGTACTGCCGAGCTGATTTACTGTCCAGGAGAACAGTCTTCATTATTGATCCTGCAGTCCAACTCAGATTTCTCTTCTCATTCTCTTATAGTCTCTGTCTCTCTCTGTGGCATAGAAAACTTTCAGGAATGTTTTGTTATTTTTTTAACAAATACTCCCAGGAATACAACTACACTTATAAATTGGCTGGAACGATATTACCTGACCCGGCTTCTTGTAAATAAATTCGTATCAGCAGATATGTTGGACCTCAAAAGTCCTCTACTGTTTCAGGCTTTACTCAAAAGTTTCTTATATGCATTTATATGTATGTTTCTATATGTTTCTTCTTCTTCTTATGAAAGCTGTTTGTCTGCTCAGCTGTGCCGCCACACAGAGACGGCCCCCTGCTGGTATAAGCTGCACACAACAATACAACATCTCCCTATCAGTTTGATATGAAGAGGAGTGTCTGTATTAGGGATGTTTCTGGCAACCATTTTCCCTGTCGATTAAATGCAAATTTTAATTCAGACTAGATGACTAGTCTAACACTAACAAGACACTCACTTTATTCTGTCACAGTCTACATTCATTATTTCCACTGTCTAGATCAAAACACTGCCAAACTGTGCTGGTCTTATGAGCTGTCTTCTATTTGACTTTGCTGATATAAACATCTGGGGTTGCCTAGGCCATCGGGGCATACGCGTTTATGGCATATGGCGAGGGGGGCTGCTGTTTGATGGGGCTGCAGCCCTGACTAGTGGTGGGCGGCTGAATAACATTTTAGAGGCAACAGTTAACTGATATTGTGCATGAATGAAATATTGATAGTGATCGTGTAGTTGACTAATTGCACACATTCGTAGTCTGTATATAGGACGGCACTGAAAATCATACCGTAAGGATTTCTTAATACCCTGATATACTGTAATACCTTCATACCACCCAATCCTAGTAGTCACGATCTCCTGTGTCAAAGACAGACTCTTTCTTCACCCAAACATCGCACCTGACCGAACAGGTTTTGCAGTATTACATCACAATGTCATCTTTTTTCTTAGTTTTCCAAGCAGACTTTCTCACTTCATTTATACAAATTTGACCACTGGACTTGACTGACTGACTGTTGCATTTATTTACCCCAGACAAGAACATTGTAGCTGCGTGGGCGCATCTTTGCATCAATTCCAGCCACTGAGTTTGCATCTAACTGTATCACTTTGTATGCAATCGCGGTGCCTCTAAGTAAACATGGAGAGGACATGGACTGCTGTGCAACTCTGCTGTGGTTCTTCTGCTACAATAAGCTTCATCTGAGCTCAACACATTAATGCAATCTGAATTGCAGAAATTGTGCAAAAAGAAAAAAAGTTGCTCAATAGCTGAACATCATGTGTGACTTTCAGAGTTTCTTATTCTGTGTCTGTATTGTTGTCGGTCTTTGTCATGTCTTTTAAATCCTCTCTCTCCCCTCTCCTGTTTATTCGGCCGTAAATTATGCAGACTGACGGGTTGGACTGAGGGACGCACTTGAGATCAAATCGTTAACCTGAATGTGTCACATCATCTCCATCCTCACACCAATACAAGACACCAAGACAACTACAAACATCGCAGAGAGCTTAAAACAATACAATACACAGACTGATCACAAATATGCCTCATAATTTATGATGATGACTGATGTTTTTCAATTATACACACACACACACACACACACATATATATGCCAGGATCCAGCTCAGCTAATATGGCTCTCGTTTTTATGACAAGGTCTTAAGCTATATAGTAACTGATAGATTAGTTTATGTTTAAAGATTTTTTAAAATCCAATCTTTTAAGATTGTGGAGCCTCTGCAGTGTGGGGTATAATAGCAGGTGACAGTCAGGGCACCACAGCCAGCAGACCATCAAAACCGGACTGTTTTTGAGTGAAAAATTTCATCTGGTGAGATGAATCCAATCTCCAACGGGTCACTGAGTTCATATTGATCAGCATTTATTCATCACAGCTCTGGCTTGTAATTTAGCTCATTAGCTCTGCGAAAAAACAGGGATTCTTTGGCTCCAACGTGCTACTGAGCTCCAATTCAACCACAATCTTTCTGCCAAGAAACGCTGCTATCACTAAAACTTAATTCAGCTGACAGCCAATCAGTAAAAAGCGCACGCACCACGCTCAACTTGGAGAGGAGTGTTACTGCAGTCAGGCCCTCGCTATCAGGTGGAAATCTTATTTATGCATTAATCATCTTAGGAAGGCTGAGTCCTGCTGCTTCTGGTCAATACACTGCAGGTGGGTGGCAGGAGGAGGAGAGAGGCAGTGACAGAGACAGAGAAAGACGGAGAGCGAGAAGAAAAGGGCACACTGGTTAGGGAGAGCCGTCCCAGAGTTAAAAGGTCACAGAGAATCATCACGGCAAAGCACCAGAGCTGTATTCTCACAGGCCGCCATTCTCTCTGGATAAACTGGGTTTCCAAACATTACCATGGAAACTGCTGATATGCCTCATGAAAACTAAATGACAATGGCATGAAAGGTCCACAGGCCTGAACATGTACAAACAGTCTGCCTTTGACTCCCGATTATTGTTATCTCAGACAAACTTCTGTCACTCAGGAGCCCTGTGTAGGAAGACGAGGTGGCAGACGGAGCCGGAGGGAGGGAGGGATGTATGGCTCTAACTTTACCCAGGTTTCTGATGCTCTGAGCCTTTGATGGTTATTTTTTACAGTGTCCTATAATAACATCAGAGAGAGAACGTCAGCGAGGATCTTTTGTGGGAAGGTCTGGATGGCCTTCAGAAAGACACTCCTCAACCTCAGCCTTTGTTAAACTTTTCAACATAAATACCACTTTAAAGGTGTGTAAAATGCTGCTGCATAATGTCACTGAAATCTAAGAAAAAATATGTTAATTGCATTCACACCCCATCATTCACTACTGCTCACTGTTAGGGGTACAAATCAAAAGATTCATACCATATTATATTGATTCGACAGACAACGATATTATATTTAGTGATAATAGAGCGTCTGCCATGATATGATTTTGATTCAATTTAATTCAATAGTCGACTTAACTGTTGGTAGTTAAGAGTCTTAGTCAACCATGTTTTCATTTACCCATTAGTCAGAGCAGCATGGATCTTTTCTTTTGTTACACTTAAGCCACTGGTGCTACTAACTGTGCTGTAGCTGCCGTTAGCTAGTTAGCACCATTAGCAGTCCTGTTAAGACTGGGACACAGCCTTCGAGACTGAAGAGGGGCCACTTTGATGACTGGGAATACAGTACCTGGGTGACAGTGGCTCCGACCAGTACTCCAACTCCGGGAATGATCAAGAAACACCAGGTTTTTAGTGAGTTAATTTGTAAGTTTACATCCTCCATCGTGTTGATGACTCCATGAGTACTTGTTTTGTTTTGTAGTTAAGTTGGAAGTTATTTATTCAAGGAGACTTGTGAGGTTATACTCTGTATAACAAAACTATATATTAAAATAATTAATAATAACTATCATAAACGCCTTCTAATCTGCAATATAACATTTATTTGCAATGTTTCAGCACTGGACTAAACATTGAAAATGAATGTAAAATTGCACGTTAGAGTGTGAGAGTTCTTTTACATCTTTTTTCTTTTGCAAGTGTTCTTTTGTTCTCTGCTTTTGGCCTTATATCAACACCTGAATAATTACAAATATCTATAATTGATTAAGTTCAGTAATTGACTCCACTCACACATTAAAAACATGAAGAAACAGACAACAAGAACCTTTAACAAAAGAATAAAATTCAGCTCAGTATTAACTGTCAAGGTTAGCAGGTAGCAGACTTTTCCTCTATTCATAACTTAAATTACATGTATTTATACTTTTTCTTACTCACAACTGGTTTAAGTCACTGCATCTCCCAACAGAAAATCGTGGTTGAATTTCAGCCTGCATGCACTGTTTTTTTCAGCCTAACACTGATGAAACAGAGCAGCTGATACCACCATAATGAGAGCAACAAGTCATCAGACTGCTGAGTGAGAAGCCCGGCCAGGTTTGTCGTGTTTCCTGAGTACTTTATCTAAAGGACTGGCTTAGTCTGTTGACTCATCTTTTCTCTGAAATCCAAAATATTGCTGATTTATTCCCATGAGGGGAGTAAATATTCTCATCATCTTTTACTTGGCTGCTCGCCATTATGTGCCTGGTGCTAGCACAGTTTAAATGTTTAGAACAGAGGTGAGACTGCCTGAGATCGGCCCGACCCGGAGAGAAAAAGTTATGTGTGCTTCTGACACAGCTGGTTGGATATACCATGCTTAATTTTGCGCATTTCAAACTTCAGAAACACTTTCAAATTCTGTTTCCTACACCCACAGTAGTGTTAGTGGGACAGAGGAGATGAGGATGATAAATTGCGCGCTCTCGTGCTTTCACTCTTCGAACCAGGAGATCTGTCTCCTCGCTTTGTAAATCTTTTCTCTTTGTTTCCTCCTGGTAAATCCGCCATAATGTTGCCATCGCTTGTGCTCCTGGAGTACCTGCTTCTTAAAGGTGATGAGAGCCGACTTTCTGGTCGGCTTATTGCATGTTCGGCCTAAACTCGCCGGTAAAATTAATGAGGGCGCTTGGGCACATCTGATAGGTGTATCCCGCCGTGCGCTGGTGGTGCAAAAGTCAGGACAGGGCAGGATACCTCTGCACCCCTGCCTCAAGACGGCAAAAGTGGATTTGGGCACACCTTGAATAATATATATATATAATATATACATATATATACATATATATATATATATATATATATATATATATATACATATATATATATATATATATATATATATATATATATTGCAGTTTGTGTTTTGCAGCTACACCCTACCTCATACATGTTGTGTTTTTTGTCTGAGAAATAATTACAGGAATATTTTTGTCATAATTTGTCTGCAAGCAACTTTTTTTCTTACATCAGGACAAGATTTTTCAGCCATCTCTGCAGCACCACAGTACTTCATTTGTCACATTTTTCCTTAATCAAATGATTGCAGGTTTCTGTGATTTGGACATTGCACTTGGCCATACTGTGATTTCAATAATATTGCATTTAATAGTGCAGCCCTCTGTCAGAGAGCAGTGAAGGACCCAGAAAATATTCCCATTTTAAGAAGCTGAAATCAGAGAATTTTAACTTTTGTAATTAAAAATTAATCTACTCATTAATCCTGTCACAATCTTGTTTACTTGAAAAATAGGTCCAAACATGGAGCACACAGATGTACATCTGTTCAGACCTATTTTTCAAGTCTTTCCTCTAATGATTATTTTCATAATTTCATTAATTCATCTGTCAATCATTTTCTCAATTGATCAATAAGTTTTCTGATCCTTAAAATGTCAGAAAAATACTGAAAAATGTTGATCAGTTTCCCAAAGTCCAAAATGACGTCCTCAAATGTCTTGTTTTGTCCACAGCCCAAAGATAAACATTTTACTGTCACAGATGATTAAAAAAAGAAAAAAAAAATGTTTTCACAATTAAGAAGCTGAAAGCAGTGAATGTTAACTGTTTTCTTAAAAAATGACTCAAACTGATTAATTGATTATCAAAATAGCTGGCCATTAATTAATAATCAATTCATTACCAATTCATTGTTTAACTGTTGCAGCTCTAAACCACACTTAATTCAAAAATCTTCGAAACTATCCTGATCAGTCTTTCCACTTTTCAGACAACCAACAACTGTGGTTTGGTCGAAATAAATCCTTAATTCACAAAGTTAGATGTGAAAATATTCTGGCTATAGACTGAGTTCCTCCCACTCGTCCTCAGGCTCAGTGGGTGTGTACTGTGCAGCTGAATGACAGCGTGTTACACAGCAGCAGCTGTAGCTCTGCAGGCTATTTAATTACAAAATTTAATATCATATGATACTGGATAGTTGATCTACAACCCTACTCACTGAAATTCACTGAAACTTTTTTGTATTTTGTGGCTCCGTCAGTCACTCGCTCACTTCAAAGCAACATCAGAGCACAGTGGGGTATTTTTCAATTCCAGCAGGTGACATCTGGATTTTTGCCAACAAGTATTAACATGTATTGATCCAGATCTCGATCCTGTGGACATCAATTACTTTCACTGTAATTTTAGATTTTTCTGTGGTGTCTGTATGGAAACTGACTACCCTGGTTATTCATGCAGCGGTTTTCCACAGCAGTGTAAGCAAATGAAAATGCTAATTGAGCAGCAGCCTGTAGTTTCAATTAAATATATCACAGCACACGTCAGTCCACAGAGCGTCTTCCTGCAGAGCCTGTAGGCCTGTAGGCTCCTCTCAGCATCAGCTGTTGTGAGCAGTAGGGCCTTTTATTTCTGTAATGCACAAACAGACTTGTACTCTAAAACCCCTCTCTAAATACTCTGTAGTTTTCTATAAATTATTACAGTAAATCATCACTGTTAAGGTTGGTTTAGTTAAGCTGCTTAAGACTTCATAGACGTGCAACCTGAGACAAAGACCCAGATCACTTGGATTTAAAAGAGACAAAATGTTTGGGGAGCAGGGGCCTCAGTCTGACTGTGAGACCCTGTCATATCTCACTTCGATATTTAGGATTTTTTGGTATTAAAAAAACTGTTTTCTAACTGAGCCCTGTGATGACCTGGTGACTTGTCCAGGTGTACCCTGCCTCCCAGTGTCAGCTGGGATAGACTCCAGCACCACCGCAACCCATCAGGATAAGCGGTCATGGACAACGGATGGGTGGGTGTTTTCTAACTGCATTTAGGAAAACATCCTACCTTATCTTAGGATAGAAACTGAGCTATTACAGTAGCATCCTGACTGAAAGTTTTCCTAAGTTAGGAATCCTCAGTTAGGATGGCACAGACCCTGTCCTTAATTCAACCTATCTGTCAGAAATGTCAGCACCACTGTTATTAGGTTTGTATAGCAATGACAAGGAAGATAGGGAACAACAGGAGCTCCTAAATATTATGACTGAAAGGCTAATCACACCCCGTGAGTTTTCCCAACCTCCCTTCCCTTATTTTTAACCTATTAATGACTAGAGCTACAATACATATCACGATAGAGGTTACGATTCAGTTTATTACAATATATTGTAATACTGTATGCAAGGTGGTATATTGCTATTTTTAATCTAATTTTAGGAAAACTGTCAGAGTACAAAGAACACACCATTATATGCATAACATTTGAGTTAATGAACCACTGCCCTGAATCTTTGCAGGCATCAAAATATCCAGATACAGTGTTTTGAGAATCACTACAGTATCACAGAACAGAATATCACAATATTCAATATTTTCTTATACCCCTGTTAATGACTGAGTTACAGATCGACCGCCTAGACAATTTTGAATTTGATAGATTTTATTCAAATCTTTATGCTGGAAGGAAAACTTCCCAAAAAGGTGGGGTTTCCTCTCCTCCATGACAAGGTTATTGTCTCTAAATCATCAAAGCTAAAACTGAATGCCCATCATTTCTTTTGCGAGCTATCCAGTGACAGATGAGGTGAGACGGCCATTGTCAAGGAAACAGGCAGCCTCGTGTTCACTCCCAACACAGATACAGATACGACAGGACGGGTGTCGATTGAAGAATCAAGTTTACAGCTCTAGTTTGAGTCATTTTTTTCAAAGAAAAACGTCAAAATTCTCATTTTATATGTGGATATTTTCTGGTTTCTCTACTCTTAAACAGAATAGTTTGAGGTTGTAGGAAAAACAAGACATTTGAGGACATCATCTTGGGCTTTGGGAAACACTGATCAACATTTTTCACTGTCTTCTGACATTTTCTAGGCAAACTAATATTAATGGATTAGTTGACAAAATAATGACCAATTAACTATGAAAATGATTGTTAGTTGCAGCCCTTGTTCTAGTTAAGATTTCCTAAGTTAAGATAAGATGATCGATTGATCTGTCAATTACTTTTTCAATGAATCGATAATTAGTTGGTCAACAAAAAGTCAGAAAATGGTGAAAAATTGTCATCAGTGTTTCCCAAAAACTAAGATGATTTTCTCAAATGTCTTGTTTTTGACTATTTTTTCTTTAAAAATTACTGAAACTGATTAATCAATTATTAAAATACTGGCGATTAATTTAATAACTGATTATTCTGTTAATTGTTGCAGCTCATTAGGAATAGCTTTGGTAATAAGAAGAGAGACTTTTTCCTATCTTGGAAACTTCAGTTTGGATTTTTTTCTGTAATGAGGCCCATGAACACAGAAGTGTAGACAGTTGTCGTCTTTACGATAAATCATGCTGCACATGAATGCAACATCAGGCAGAGCTGCTGTAGAGTGACATGAGAGCAGCAGGAACTAAAAAACACTCTCCTGCAGCCACAACTCTCTCGTTTTTTGCTGATTAATTCATCTTTTTATGAAATCCTAACAAATGAATTGCGATTTTGAGGAAGCTGAATGAGGCTGTCAGTGTATAATAATAATAATAATACAAGCAGAGATAACAAACCCACGAGCCAAATGTAAGCTGTAATTTCCATTATGAATCCATCAGCGAGGAATCAACTTGGATTGATACCGGAGACGTGAAACAATAAAGCTGCCAGCAGCTCAGGGGACAGCGAGTGTATTACCAAACCAATAAAGGCAGCTTCCACTAATTACCTCTGTTTCTCCCGTCTTTGTTTACAAACTGATTTATGAGTCAACAAATACCCCGAGTCTGCCTATGGGACAGAGAGAGACACTCATTACTGTCACAGTGGCGGGGGAGCTGCTCATGAGGGCATATCTCAAATAATATTTCTCATATAGGGAAACACCTGGCCGAACGGTTCATGGTATTTTTAAAGACTTATTCAGATGCAAAGGTTCCTGGGTATTGTATTATTTAGAGCCATAGTAGTGTCGAAGTGTACATGGATGCTCTGTCTAGCGTCCAGACATGTTTGAGTCATCGGAGCCAGATGACGGTGACAGGATGTTTTTTTTTCCCTCTGTGCCAGTTTGGTGGAACTGAAGTGAGCTGATGTGAACTGCTGGGCTGATTTGGACTGAGAGAGTCACTCAAGGTACATTTATAAATGACCGTTAGGGAGAGCGGCGTTGTTCATGGTGTTTATATAGTGTCAGGGGACCATGGCTCCGGCACGTCACCAAGCCATGTTTCAGGTCCACCAAAAAAACTGTGAGTCTAAGTCCCTAACTTTGGCAGAAAATAGTGTTTTCATCCCTCACAGGGTTCACCATTTATGTTTAATGTCACTTGCCCAGTTAGTTTTCTTATTTTAGGTGTTTAAACTGTCAAAAACAGACAAAACTCAATTTGTATTGAGCACCAGTCAAATCAGAGTGATTGTTTTCACCCAAAACGGGGTGGGGGCAAGATGCAGGAGCAAAGTGCCCAGATGGGTTGCTCTCATCCATACAAACTGTTTTATTAGTGGCTGTTAAATAAGAGCAAAGACTAAAGTCAACTGTCATGTTTAATCTGGGGTTACAATATCCAGTGTCAGTACTTCAAAAGCCAAGGTGATGTCTTTAAATGTCTCATTTTGTCAGTCTGAAACCCAAAGGTATACAGTTTAATATGATAATAAACTCAGAGATGCATGAAATCTCTATATTTGAGTGGTTGAAAAGTCTGCATTTTTGCATGAGAAATTACTGTAACGATTAATCAATTATCAAAATATACTACTTGCCCTGTCAGGCTGTACTGAAACACTCTCCACATGACTCAGCAGCAGGTGACATGGCGTTAGCCTTCTGTTAGCTATTAGCTATTGTAAATGGGGTTAAAATGCCGAGCTAATCCAGCAGCAGTTGAGAAGTACAGCAAATGTATAAAAACAGTTGCTTGTCAAGCAGGGAAGAATGTGGCGATGCACAGGACACACTGGACTACAGAGAGAGGGACCAAAACATACCAGCGATGTCATCGCCCTACCAATGATGCTTCACTATCAACATCATCATACCAGTTTGAAAGACATCACAACCAAACCTAGTTCCAGCTTCAAAAAAATGTGATAGAAGTTACATCTGCTTCAACGAGATCATGTGAAATCACGTTCCCCACGAGATCTTGCGAGATCGTGCTCCCCTCCGGTACATAATCTAAATACAATAATATAATAAACCCTGGCTATAACATGGAGTACTTCTGAAGACACTGCAACAGTTATTTACTAGTCAGTATTTTATTATGAAAATTACATTTAATTTTACATTAAAGAAAAATTACAGAAATATTTGTGTATTATGTCAATTACAGTTCTGAGAAAATTGTAATGGGTGCATCTCTAATTCCTCCTTTTGCTGGGGACTAGGGTCAAACAATACGACAAATAATTTAGTTATTCTGTATAATAACATACCAGAAATTTTCAAATAGTGATGATCTTGTAAAATATGATGTTTTGATGTATCCTACAGTAAAGAAAGTGGGAATAAAGTAGGGATATGGGATATAGACTAAATCAAATATATGTCCGCCATTGTGTAAGTTCTGAAAATTACATCACTTTAGTGCAATGCTGCCTTTAAAACCAGGAAAAGACAAATTTTATACCATATCAGGATATAACAATATAGAAAATCTAAAACGATATCTACTCTCATATCTCAGTGTCACTATATCTTTGTATTGCCCAGCCCCACAGTGGACCCCCTACAATCCACTCAGGGACCTCTGCTGGTCCCCAGACCTCAGTTTGAAAACCACTGTTCAAAAATATAACTGTAACTGCAACAGTGTTAAAATTTACAGAAACCAATGGAAACAGTTCCAGGCAAAAAAGTAGACAAGAGGAGCGTCCACTTGACAAGTGACACCTAATTTCTTACAGGCCCTGCTGGATGTCAGGATCATATACACTTCAACCAGGTGCACACACACACACACGTGCGTGCACGCCTGCACGCCCACACAGACTCCATCTCCAAACACTGGGGAGTAAAATGCATGACAGATCACGTCCACACACACGCACACACACATGCACACACACACAGTACGCAGTTATTTGCCTAACCAGCGCAGAGGTGCAGCGCTTTGCGTGTGCAGCGGCAGATAGAGGACTGTGGCTTTGGAGGCTGCAGACACTTTGCTCCTCAGATCCTCCAGCAGCCCTGCGCCGGGGCTATGACTCATACCGCCTGCCTGCTACTGATGCTGGAAACGACAAGAAACGCGGAAACGCAGCGAGAAACAACCACCAACCAGCCACCTGCACCAGAACCTGAACATTTCCTCCGTTTCTCTTTGCCTCTTACCTTCCTTTGACGTTACAGAAACAAACTCAGATCCTCCTCTCAGGTGTCTGCTGCTGTTGCTGCTGCTGCTGCTGCCTGGCCAGTTCGTCTCCTCCTCCTCCTCCGAGACGTCGCATCTCTCCCACAGTCCTGGTGGAGAGGAAAGATCCGCGCAGAGAGCACCGAACCTGCCCGGAGCTGCGGAGTGGCGGTGGTCCGGCGGAGTGTTTGCTGAGGGTGCGGGCTGAGGGGGAAGTGCTCCGGCGTACCTCTGAGAGTCCAACCAGTCTGATGGATGTCGCTCGGCTTCCTCGAGGGGTGGAGGATTGACGCTCCCGCCGCATTCAGGGACTCCTCTAAAGCTCGGATTTCTCAGATGTTCGCAAACAGGCGCCTGCACTTCTGAGGACTTATGCTGTCAGAGGAAGTCGGGTTTTTTTTTTATTTTTCTTCAAATAAAAGACAGGCTAATGGTCATAAATGTACACAGGCGCCATTCAGTCAAAGTTGGGTTGCAATGACCCCCCAATTCTTGAGGCAAAGCAGGGAAAAAAAAATGCAGCTGTGAAACTGCCATAGACTAATAAATTTAGTTGGAGTTTGACAGGAAAGGAAAATATAATATACATAGAATTCTTAAGATTTAATCTTAATGCTGAGTAGTGTGTGTGCACAAAACACCATGAATTCAAACACCTTTGATCATTGTTGCATTTCATACAGTAACTTGTGGTTCTACTATCTGAATGAGACACACAGGTCGATGTCTGTCACCAGCTGTGTTTTGATAATAAAATGTTAAAGAGTGAAGATGCAAATTGTGCACTGTGCTGAAGGGATAAAATATGCTGGACTGAGGTTTGCTGTGACATTTGGAATCTCAGGCAAAATTCCATGTGAAAGCCCAAAACTTGCAGGAACACTGGATTCATACTTTATCCAAAACACGTCTGGGTGAACTAGAATATGATGGATCTACCTTCAGAAGTTGGCTGAGGGGTAAAAAAAAAGCACCCCTCGCTGAAGAAAGACACCAAAATCTCCCAAAGAACACTTCTAAAGCCTCACGCCAAGTGAGTGAGACCTTTTTTGAAGAGCGTGCCATCTGCTGCGCTCAGCCGCAGCGTCTGAACGTGAACAGAATGTGTCTCAGCTCAATATTATGACTTGAAAACACCAAGTGACTTGTGTAAATTAAGTTTGTTTGTTTTAAATATGAAAAATTGTAAAATATCATAATATAATTTTAGTGTTTCAAATTTTGATGACCTCAGTGCAGACAGCGCCTTGGGGACGCACTGTAATTTTTAGCGCCACCCTAGGGGGGTGGCCCGGACCCCAAGTTGGGAACTAATGTTCTAGGGTGAAGACAAGGCTCCAGGAAGTTACTGTTAAATTATGTGTCATTTTTTTAAAGACCTTTTTTGCCAGTCACTGGAACATACAGTAGGGTGACCACAGTTGATCCACTCAGGTCAAACAGAGTCAGGCTGCTGTTTTTGTACATGTTGTTTCACTGGAAAGGCTCTGCCACAAAATCAAACTGGACCTTAATTAGTATCATAGTTTGCCCTACTATTTCATATCAATATGGCTGCTTAGAAAATGGTCTGTGAGCTTTAAAAGTGGTTGTAGGTACATTTTTATTATCATTGTTACCTTTGGATAGAGCTGTTTCCCACCAGCCAGCCTTCATGCTAAGCTAACCTGTGTTCTTGCTGTGTAGCTTCTAAAAAGTTTATTACCACGTCTAATATACATAGTTTTTTTTCTGATTAATTTAATCCGAATTATGATCAAGCATTCTTCTTCCTGCTTCAGTCAGTGAAATCAGGCTACTTTTATAGTTGCTATTTGTTACAGTGCAAACAGAAAAGCTTTTAAAACATTATGCCTGGATGTCGTTTAGTACTTTTGTACTCCAGGCTCTACTTTTTCTCTGCCTGTTTGTTGAACTGTATGTTCTATCTTTTAGCCTATGGACTGGAATATGGAAAGGTGCACACCAGCCTGATATCACCAAGTGTCATATGAATACCCTTACTTTTGTTTAGTACCTTTTTTAAAAACTAAAATAAATAAATAAACCTTACATTCACAAAAATATTTTTAACTTTGTAAGTGTACGCAATGGAACGTTTTAATAGGTGAACTAAACAATTTATTCATTACTGGGAAAAAAAAAATCACACTTCACCAAAATTAGAAGCAAGCACACGATCAACATGTAATACTGGTAATTCCTGCATCACCTGAAGGCAGCATCCTGTGTGTGTATGGAGGCTACACATTTGGCATGAAACCTGAAAAGATGTGAGCCAACAGGGTCCTAGTGCCTATGGTTTTCGTTCATTCATTCATTTTGGCCTAAATGTTCAACAGGTGGAAACACAAATCATTCTTGTGATGTGCTTCATATTTTCTCCAAATCAAAGCAGCTGAGTTATCAAAAAGGAAATCAATATTGTGAATCAGACAGTCAAGCATGCTGATGTGTCATGTATGGATCCAGTAAGCATTTTGAAAATATCAAAGGCCTTTAAAGTTTTTTTGTAATATTATTATTATTTAATTAGTTTTAGTATTTAGTACTTTTTCATACAGCCATGAAACATAAAAGTGGTCACCAGACTGAGTGATTTAAATGCAACCTGGCTGTGAAAGGGATGCAGCGACTGTACACAACAACAAAGTAGGACAACAACAATAATAATATTAATTTTAAATAAATCAATTTTGTGCACCATAATCCAAATGGAAATCCCGTTTGCTGGAAACAGGTTGCTAGGAAACAGCTTAATTTCCTGTCACTGCTTGATATTAGCTTGAACTCTGTAACAGAACATAAACTTGTACCCATTTTGACAGGTTATATTTTGTAAAGCACACTGATGAGCAAACCAGGCATGTTTTGACTCGAGTCATTTTGACTCAGCAATTTTCATGCCAAAGGCAAACAACTATAATTATGATTCTACACATCAGTAGGTGACTGACTAAGACTGCTCTCACTGTACACGTCCTCCACAGTCCTTACCTTTATTTTTATATATTTTTAAAATCTATACAACAATGATACTCAACCTACGGCCTGCAGGCTGAGTCTGGTCCACATTGTCTAATTTACAATAAAAATAAACCGATTCACCAGAGATATTTTTTGTTTGTTTATAGTAATGAATAAATGCTCAATAATGTCCACAGACTGTGGTAAGTTATATATTAGTCTACATACACTAAAGGAGCTTAAAGCTATTCATTCTGTCCCTGGTAGGAGCAGCCTATATTTATGAAACATTTCAACATTTGAGTGACTGCATGATGTAAATTATAAAATCATTTACATCTTAAATGCTGTTGCAGCTATTTCAATGCAGTAAAATATCTGAACTTATCATCTGTTGTATAGGCCTTGTGTCAATTCTTGTACCAAGTTAATTTAGATAATGAAAGAATAGGTTAAGCTAATATATCAGATAATTTCAAAATAAAGAATTTCAAAGAAAAGTGGGTGAGTGAGCCTTTTGGCGTTTATTTATTTATTTATGTATTTTTATTTTTATTTATTTTTATTTTAAATATTATTAATTGGCTCCTGACCTGTTATTTTGCAAAAGTGACCCCTGGGCAAAGCAAGTTGGGTATCCTTGTAATAAAGTATTAAAATTAAAATGTAGAGAAACAGAATCACAGTAAAGCTATAAAATACCTGGAATACAGAATAACAGAACCACAGATTATACCCTAGAAGTGCAATATAACAGAGCTAAGGAAAATTAGAATTACAATATACCACCAAGAACTTGGCATAAAGAAAAAGTAGCATTTACACAATTTGGTGTATCTAGTGTGTATCCTTTGTGCCATGAAGCTCCACTGTTGTCTAAAACCATTAAAACACATCAGTGAGCCACACAGGGTGACATCTTCCTTCATTGAACAGACACGCACCCATTTATGAGGACCCCATACACAGTACAGTACATTTTGGTGGCATTAATAGTGTAGTATAACAGATTCATTATGCTTTATGACTAAACTCATAAACAGCAGTGTCAGCAGCGATAAAACACTCTACATGTGACTTGTAATGAATTATAAGTTAAAGTATCTTATGAATGAATGAACTGATTTATTAGTTAAGGTAAATTGATGGTGCTTACAATATGACTACCTACACTCACCTAAACTTAATCAACTGTAGTATTATAGTGTATGTGTTAAGTAAAGTTAAGTATTGGTGCACCATAGTAATGCATGCTTCATCGTAATGTTTCTTTGGTAAATAAAGTAGAATGTATTTTCATGCATTTTAAATAATCTGTGCTGCATCATAAGTGATTATTATGTAATAAAATGCGGAGAACCACAAGTAAAATGTGTCTACTGTAAGAGTAGATCCTTAAAGATACAATAAGTTAGAATTTTAGTTTAAAATACAAAAAATGAATAAAATTATCACAGGAATGAGAAGATATAACAGTTTTGATGTTATGTCAAAGATGTCTACTGAAGTTAACAACACTAGATATCCACCCCTACCCCAGGCCTGAAAATCTCCTCCTCCCTGTAAATCTAAAGCGCCTGTGCAAGTGGTGTAAACACCAACGCTGCTCCAGCTGCACAGCTAATTGAGCTAACTAGCTAACAGCAGCTGCAGTTTGCAGCAGTTAATGAATTCTTTGGTGACATACTTCTCCCTATTGGAATTCATCAGGTGGCCATTTCCTACATATTGCACCTTTAAGGTTTAATTAAAAAACTATTTCATAGTATGAATGAAAAGGTAAAAAAAAAAAATTTCCATGCTTTAGTGTCACTATGGGATGCCAACATCGAGTTGTGTGTTCTGCCACTATCCACTCACCAAACTTCCTGACTTATTACTTGTCCAGAGCATCCATAAGATCCATAAACTTAGAATTGATTATACATCATATCTATAACAACAGTTTTATGACTGTTGATACAGTGCATCAGAAAGCATTATGATTCACTATGAATGCCCCCATAATGCACTGTAGCTGTGGTCTTCATAAAAGGTCTTTGATAGTTTATTTTGACTCAGTCCCACATACACCATCCTGCTGCTGGCTTTTATAAAAATGAAACTATATATAAGTGACACATTTTTAAAGAAGAGTCTAATATACAGCCTGTCAGACTGCCTTCTTTCACAAACCTCTAATATTTTTAATTTTAAAACCATACCTACTCACTGGGCTCCACTTAATCTTTCAATCAAATCTTACTGGCTGCATCTTAGTCGTCATGGATACCATGCGCCTCTGCAGACATGTGAGATGCCAAAGCAAATGCTCTGTCAACTCCTGAACACACGTACACACACACACTTCTAGGAAGTGTATAGTGGCTACGGCTGACATAAAGTGTAGAAGTGTTGATCTGTGCTGTTCGTGTGTGTTTGTGTGCTGTGTGTGATGTAGGCATACGCTTGAGTGAATTTACATGTGAAAATGCACGTGCTGGTGTCAAGCCAGGATCAAAGTTTTACCACCACAACCTGTTGCCATGGAGACATGACAGTGGATTCATGTGTGATGTTTCTCCAGTCTAATTAGGAAACACAAAGACTGTCCAATCAGTTCCTCGTGTTAAATCAGAATTTAAAGGTCCAGTGTGTAAGATTTATAGGAATCTAGTCTACAAAGATACACCGCCATGTTTCTACAGCCCAAAATGGACAAACCAAGCACTGGCTCCAGATACGCCTCTAGATACATCACAACTTCCAGCATTTTGTAAACAATAAGGTTACATCTTCTCTCTGAATCTTGAATGTAGCATCAGGATTTACCTCAAAACAAAGTTACCTTCACTACTCATATCCTGCAAAAACTGCATTGAACTATTATATCCTACATATCTTTTGGATTTAGTTGAAGCAACCTTTAAAATTCAGAAATAATTTAAAATGTGTGCACACATTGTGGCAACTGGCTGGGGTAGGTGATTTCCTTGTGCACTTGTGTAAAAAAAGAAAAAGATAAAACTGCCTCCCCTAGATTTTTGATTTTTTTTTTTTTTTTATCAAACTTAAAATCTTATGTTTGAAAAAAGAAAAAAACACAAGAAAGTTTTGCTGACATGTATTTTTTTTTCTTTGAGTTAATGTACTTTTCTTCTTTAGATATGTCAAATTGATCACAGTGAGCTGTGAACCTGATTTGTCATTATTGTGGTGCTTGAAAATTGAATGGCTATAACTGAAAATCTAAAATTATTAACCATCGTTCACTCAGGCTAGGGGAGTAACAGATTACATGTAACAGGATTTTGCAATCTGGATACAAAAAAGGTAACTGTATTCCATTATGGTATCAGATTAAAAATGTAATCAGATTATGGATTCGTTTAGTAAAAATGGGGGATTATTGGCAGGATTCCAATTTTAAAATACATTTAAAATAAAATAAAGAATGATACACAAAAATGCTTCGCTGGGTAGAACTTTTACCAATTTTTTGTCATTAAATCAATCAATCAGACAATAAATATCTGTGCAACTAAGGAAGAAATAGATGGAAATAAGCCTAACAACGAACCTAAAACCTTATATTAGGCTAAACGATTTCATCATATTTTATTGTAAGGTAATCCTAAAGTAACGGTAAGTAATCAAGTTACATTACTCTAATATTGTAGTACTTAGATTAGCTTACTGACAACATTTTTTGACAGGTAATTAGCAACTGTATTGGAATACATTTTTAAAGAAACCCTCCCAACCCTGGATTCACTTTAATGAATGAATTTACTCAACAGTTTTTTAAACAAATTTTTGTGGGTTTCTAAAACTCAAACATTCAAGTTTATCTAAAGATGAAAAGTAAATTATCTCATCAAAACCCCATTAGTTGGTAAAACTTTTTCAAAAATTAAAAGTTTAAATTGGACTCAAAATTAAAAATTAGATTGAATTAAATTGCCTAGAAATTTTGTGTTTTGTTTAATTTTTTCCTTTTTACAGTGCTCATTCGGTGCAAAATCAGCTAATTTTCATTCCTTTCTGTGACGTTTAATCTTTCCACTGTCAAACTGTAGTTTTATTTGCAAATACATGGATCAAAAAACCCTGCTGTGCTGAAGAAGTTGTGTGAAGAGAATGGAATCTCCTTTATGACGCTCAGGAAGTTTCACAGTATCAGATGGTCTCTATGGACGTATGAGACACTGTTGAAAATATCAAGACTATATGTCATTCAAATTCTGATTGACAACAGTGGCCTGCAGAATATCTGCACAGAGCGTTTTCACTGCTTTTTAGCTAACATGCTTTACACTGGCAACAGTAAGATAAATATATCCAGTAGGTTTCAAGAAGGAAGGGACACTAACTTGTCTCTAATGCTGATAGAGGCAAGACAAACTTGTGGGTTAATTCGAGAGTTTGAAAACTGATATGACTCTCAAGTCATGTGCAAGACCTCCATCATAGTAGCAATACAATCATGTAAACCATTTTTATTTTTTATAAATATTTCATATATCATATTTTTTTATTTTAGAAATATGAGGCCACCTTGCAGGCTTCACTGCGAGAGAATGAAGGCAAGCAGGAAAACAGTTGGCAGCCTCATCTGTGTATGACTTGGTCCAAGTAGTAAATACAAGCAATCCAGCTTCCATCCTCCACATCAACAAGGCGGTTAAAATATCTCTTACACCTTCTTTGAGCAGTGTAGCATGTGAGAGGACATTCTCACATCTCAGCATAATAAAAACAAAGAACAATCTCATCTGTCTCACTCAGCCCTGATGCACAGTCACCTGTCATGGAGACGCTTGACTGAAAGTCAGCTGTTGACCTGGATGAAGATCACAAATCCGGGGGCTCAACCAGGGACGGGGAGGTGCATCTTCATCATCTACTATGCAGATAGCTGACGCGGAGGACAGCGAGGAAGACCACGCTATCTATGAGGTGAGTACCAAACAACATCTCCTCGAAATCATCCGAATACCTGACCAAAAATGTTATGTGCACCCTTTGGATTAACATAGAAATAATAATATTTTATTCATATTTTAATATGCTTATGCTCCATTTTGCACAGTTAAAAATGTCAATTTGCAAAAATTCAGTTGTTGCTGATGGTGGGATGCCAATCATTTACCTCTAATGTAATGTCATCTTTGTATCCTGTTAGTTGATCTTTGTCAACAATGAGGATAAAATAATCTGTTAAAATGAACGAACAAACAGAATGGTAGAAACCGAGCAGCAAAGACAAACCAATTAACTTAATAAACTAAGTGAAATTAAACACATGTAGACAATAACTGGCACTCAATGAAAATTAAGCAAAGGAGGACATCTGGTGGTGAAACATAGCCATTACATAGACGCCTAACCAAGCTGAGGGTCCCAGAGTGCAGATAAATAATGAATTAGCTCTCATAGTTTCATCTTTTGGAGTCTTGAAGTCACTTTCATAAAACTGGAAAAAGCAAACTGGGATGTGATGCTCTCTGACTGGTTCAGCCTAACAGTCTTTCATTAAAGCACATGCTGCAACAGAACAACTTTTTAATGAACAATTAATCTTACAGAGTTAAGTAGGTTGCACTCTGCGACTATATAGACCTATGTAAAGCACAATATATATTTTAACAACTCAAACCATATACCAGCCCTAGAAACCATGCTTCTAATTACAAATCTTTGAACATTCCTTCTATATGAACATGTCAAGACATTCTTCATGATTTTAAAAAAAGTAAATGAAACCGTGTTTGCACTAAAGGCTCACATGACAAGCTTCTGGCTAAGGTGATGTGGCAATCAATGGAACTTTCAACCAAGTAATACAACACTTATCAGTTTGGTTGGGTACTGTGTTATTATATTGAACATGTCCAGTTTCATGTCCCGTGCTATTCATTTTGTAAACATTGGCTATGAGTATATACCGACTCACTGAGACTGCTCCGCCTGCTGGAATGAATCTGAGCATAATCCCTCCCTCCTCTTCCTGCTTTCCAACGCGGTCAGTCCCATTCAGCCCGGATGTTTCTTGCTTCCTGACTCATTCACAGATCTATCAGTGTACTGATGAGTGTAAGCAACATGTTATAAAGTGAAGCCACATTCACTGCAGATCAGCAAAAAATAATGCGGAAAGGGAACTAAGCTTTGATGTGGATCGGTTCTCCATTTGTTCTATGTTGAATGGAAAAGTGAAACTATTTCTTATTCACTGTCAGATGAAATGGCGCAGCAACAAAACCTGGTGAATCAGAAGAAACTCTGCTGTTCAATCTGTCTGGATCTACTGAGGGATCCTGTGACTATTCCCTGTGGACACAGCTACTGTATGAACTGTATTAACAGCCACTGGGATGAAGAGGATCAGAAGGAATTCCACAGCTGTCCTCAGTGCAGACAGAGCTTCAGACCGAGGCCTGCTCCGGTGAAAAATACTATGTTAGCAGATTTAGTGGAGGAGCTGAGGAAGACAGGACTCCAAGATGCTCCAGCTGATCACTGCTATGCTGGACCAGGAGATGTGTCCTGTGATTTCTGCACTGGGAGAAAACAAAAGGCAACAAAGTCGTGTCTGCAGTGTCTGGTTTCTTACTGTGAGCAACACCTCCAGCCTCACTATGAATCCCCTGCCTTTGAAAAACACAAGCTGGTCGAACCCTCCAAGACACTTCAGGAGAACATCTGCTCTCATCATGGTAAAGTGATGAAGATTTTCTGCCGCACTGATCAGCAGTGTATCTGTTATCTCTGCTCTATGGATGAACATAAAGATCACGATACAGCCTTAGCCTCAGCAGAACGGGCTGAGAGGCAGGGAAAACTGGGAACAAGTCGACAAAGAATCCAGCAGAGAATCCAGGACAGAGAGAAGGATGTAAAGGTGCTTCAGCAGGAGGTGGATGCTATCAATTGCTATGCTGATAAAGCAGTGAGGAACAGCGAAAAGATTTTTACTCAGCTGGTCCGTCTTATCAAGAATAGAAGCTCTGATGTGAAGCAGCTGATCAGATCCCGGCAGAAAACTGAACTCATACCAGTCAAAGAGCTTCAGGAGAAGCTGCAGCAGGAGATCGCTGAACTGAGGAGGAAAGACGCTGAGCTGGAACAGCTCTCGCACGTAATGGACCACATCCACTTTCTACACAATTACCCCTCTCTGTCAATTCTTAGTGAATTTACAGAGTCACGCAGCATCAATATCCGCCCTCTGCAGTACTTTGAGGATACGACTACAGCTGTGTCAGAGGCCAGAGATAAACTACAGGACATTCTCAGTGATGTATGGACCAAGATCTCAATGACAGCTACTGAAGTAGATGTTTTACTGCCACAACCGCAGCCAAAGACCAGAGCTGAATTCTTACAATATTCATGTCCAATCACACTGGATCCAAACACAGCAAATACACAGCTACTATTATCTGAAGGGAACAGAAAAGCAACAGTGACAAGTGAAAAGCAGGTATATTCTAGTCATCACGAGAGATTCACTGACATGTTTCAGGTCCTGAATAGAGAGAGTCTGAGTGGACGTCACTACTGGGAGGTGGAGCGGAGCGGAGCAGAAGTTTCAGTAGCAGTCACGTACAGGGATATCAGCAGAGTAGGATATGAAAGTGGATTTGGAAATGATGACAAGTCTTGGGCTTTGGAGTGCTTCAACAGCAGTTATGAGTTCAGACATAATGGTGCTAGTACTTTAATCTCAGGCCCTCAGTCCTCCAGAATAGGAGTGCACTTGGATCACAGTGCAGGTTTTCTGTCCTTCTTCAGTGTCTCTGAAACCATGACTCTCCTCTACAGAGTCCAGACCACATTCACTCAGCCGCTCTATCATGGACTGGGTGTTTTTGGTTCATGTGGTAGATCTGCTGCTGAGTTGTGCAAGCTTGAGTAAATAAAAATTAAAGGCTGTGAGTCAGTGGACTCAGATCTCACAGAGATTTGACTTCATGATTCAGTGATTGATGATTTTTCTTTTTCATTTGATCTAATTGTCATTTACTACTTGATTCAGGAACTATGTGCCACATTTGTATAACACTACCTTAACATAAAACCATCTGAATACATCTTTCAACAGACATTCATTTGTGGCTCATGAGGTACTTCAGGGGAGTTTTTCAATGTTTGCTGCTGTACTTTGTACTTTGGGGAGCTGTGGCAAATTTTGGATTTATGAAGTAATGGCAGTGTTAAAAACAAACTGCTGCTACCATGTTTTTTTTATGAAATACTGTGTGAGTAATTAGTAATTTCAATACATTTTGATTATGATGGAGAAAATCATCAATTAATTCATGATTGCAAGTGAGCACTTTTACTCTATTCCAAAATTGTTACCTTCATGTACAAAAAATTGTAGTACACTTTTTCTATTATTTTAAATAATGTTGTTTACAATTTATGGTGATTAAAGTTGCTTTAAATCTTTATAAAAAAAATAAATAAATAAATAATAACACATTCAACTAACCCATACAGAGTTCATTTATTTTATGTGAACATTATCACTTTCATTTATCATTAAAGTAATTTCTTTGTGATTCTGTTTGTATGTAAACCTGGTTTATGATCATTGTGAACAATTTTACAATTTAATTGTAATCAAAATTACTTTGAAAATCTCTAAAAAAGTAACATATTCAACCAACCCTTACAGGGTTCCTTATTTTATGTGAACATTAGCACTTTCATTACAGTAACTTTTTTGTGATTTCAATTTTATTTGTTTATGATCATTGTGAACAATTGTGATGAATAGCACTTTGCAAATAAAGCTAATATTGTCAGTTTGGCTCCTTTGACTATGATGTTCATCAGGGACTGCACTTTGGACAATTGAAATCCACTGACTGCTAGTTACTTAGTTAGTTAGTTAATTTTGTGGTACTTATAATTTACTTGTATACTTCATTCATCTCTGGATTCAGAGGTAAATATACTTTTAAAAACACTTGTCTGACTGCTGTAGATTTTACAGACAAAACAATATCAGTGATGCATCTTTCATGTTGTTTAGGTCATAAAGATTCTTCTGTGACACACACAACATCATCATACTCTCTCACAAACACCGTTATTAACTCTGTACTAGTGTATGTAAGACAGATAATTGTGTGTGAGTGAGATTGTGCATCTTGTCTTAGAATAATGCATTGTTATTATTACAGCATTTTTAAAAAAAATATTTTCTTGTGTCTGTAATGATAAAAAATAATGACAATGGCAGCATTGTGCTACTTAATGAGCACTTTTACTTTATATTTAAGTAAATTTTGCAGTTTGCAATGCATGACTTATACTCCACCTGCAGTGGTGTATTTGTATAATTTTTGACTGACTAAATGATTGATGTATTTATTCATCTATTATATTCAATTGACAGTGGATAAAGAAAGAAAGTTCTCCCTTATTCAAGCTAAATAAACAATGTCTGTCCTTTGGGAAAAGCAACAAACAAACAGACAAACGTCTATTAGTCAGTGGTTAAGAAACCTCTCTTGTGTCTTGTGTTAAAGAAATTACAATTTGCCATCAAAAGAAGGCCTGATACCTTTTATAAAATATAGAGGGAATTACTAAATTTTGTTGTGAAATAACTGGATCCAAACTTAGAATATGACTGGATCATGTTAAGCTTCTTTTGTAAGCTATGCCAAATTTATAAGTTATTGTTAAGACTTAGCTAATAGCTATTTGCCCCTCATTATTTTAAATACTTTTTATTAATTCACATCTTTTATTTAGCTTTATTCCTACTATTATTGTTGTTGTTATTATTATCATTATTATTATTATTATTATTATTATTATTATTATTATTATTATTATTACCATTATTAGTGTAGACTGTTTACATGTTCACTAAATGTCTGAAAATTTAGTTGGAAAACGCAATATGACAACAAACATATTTGTAAAAATTAAATAAATAAATAAAAATGGGGGGAAAAACGTATTTTACCAACAAGGTCTCGTGGGAACATGAAATGGAAAAATAGACACATTAATATCCTGTTATACTGATTAAAAATATATCAACTTCTTTACAAAAACGAAAAATAAGCGGAACCTTTCGTCGGCGTAAGAGAGCGACTGCAGCAACACGGAATGTTTTGATGCAGCACGTCACAACACGGAAGTGAAGCGCTGTCCCTGTTTTTCTGTTTTGTTGTCAAGAAAAGTTAATTTGTGACACACTATGGCGGTGAGCGCCGTCCACCTGGAGTCCGACGCCTTCCTGGTGTGTATGAATCACGCGCTGAGCACGGAGAAGGAGGAGGTGATGGGGTTGTGTATCGGAGAGGTGGAGATCACCCGGATCGTCCACATCCACTCCGTCATCATCCTCCGCCGCTCGGACAAGAGGAAGGACCGGGTGGAGATCTCCCCGGAGCAGCTGTCGGCGGCCTCCACGGAGGCGGAGAGGCTGGCCGACATCACCGGCAGGCCGATGCGGGTGGTCGGCTGGTATCACTCCCACCCGCACATCACCGTGTGGCCCTCCCACGTCGACGTGAGGACCCAGGCCATGTATCAGATGCTGGACCAGTGCTTCGTCGGGCTCATATTCTCCTGCTTCATCGAGGACAAGAACACGAAGACGGGCCGGGTCCTGTACACCTGCTTCCAGTCCGTGCAGGCGCAGAAGGGCTCCGAGTACGAGCGGGTGGAGATCCCCATCCACGTCGTGCCCCGGGAGGCCATCGGGAAGGTTTGCCTGGAGTCTGCCGTGGAGCTGCCGCGGATCCTGTGCCAGGAGGAGCAGGACACCTACCGTAAGATCCACAGCCTGGCGCACCTGGACCCCGTCACCAAGATCCACAACGGCTCGGTGTTCACCAAGAACCTGTGCAGCCAGATGTCCGCGGTGAGCGGGCCGCTGCTGCAGTGGCTGGAGGACCGGCTGGAGCAGAACAAGCAGAGCGTGGTGGAGCTGCAGCGGGAGAAGGAGAGGCTGCAGCAGGAGCTGGCTGCTCTGTGAGGACACGGACGGTGGAGGAGGACAGTTCGGAGACCGTTTGTGTTTCTGCTGTTGGACAGAGGAAATTTCTTCTTTACTATGTTCTTACCTTCCAGGGAGGACTGGGCAATGAGTGACACTTTTCTTGTATCAGCCAAATAGTTTCTATACTATGGAGCATCGAACACTGTCAATACCAAAAGCTGACATTAAATGTCTGTTCAAAAATGTATTCTTGATTATTTATTCTTGTTTAAGCACATATTTCCGTATCCAAATCATAATTTTGCTAATTTTATGAGGCTAGAGTTAGGCAGTGCTCTTGTACAGCTGCAATTAACAATTCCTTTCATTAATTATTATTCTAAATACTTTAATTTTTGCTGGACATATTTTAATTGTCCATCAAAAATTCTCAGAGTTAAAAGAATGTTTTGTCTGGTGTCCAAAGCCAATATTAGGGAGTGAAAATACTTATAATATAGTATGAAAAGAAGAAGAGTGTTTTTTTTTTCAAAGGATCAAATATAAATAAAATGCTGACTATAAAACTTAAGAAAAAACCCTGCATTATGATCTGTAAAGATAAATTTTCATATTTGTGTCTAGAGGGCAACGTATATGTTGAAACCAATGTGATAGGCTGATATTGGGCTTAATATTGGTTACCTGTTTTGTCTCACTAACTGTCCAACACTCAAGGACATTCAGCGCTCTTAGATAAGACAAAGAAATAACCTGAGCTATGTCATTTTAGCTTGAAAAATAATTAAGGAGATCATTTTTGCACACAGATGATATGATAGTAAAAACTTTGTTTATGTAGCTACTGTCAAACAGAGGGTGTAGCTCACAGTGCTTTACAATAATTTGAACAGCCAGATTAAATAAAAACAGGCAAATTGCATGATTAAATCAAGTAATCGTATGAATAACAAAAGAGATGGCAAAAAGCAAGAACAGGTATGCCACGGGCAATAAGACATGTAAGAAACAAAAGATATGTAAAAAGAAAACAATAATATAGTAAAACAAATGACACAATATGTAAAAAAAAAAAAAAAGGATGACAGCAATATAATATGTAAAAGAGTGGCAACCAAGGGAGCACTTTTGCAGAGTTTTTTTTTTTTTAACACCATGAAAAACACTGGTTTGGTTTATGATGCAAGGTGAGAGGTGATTGAAATTGCAATCACAGTTTCCTGAAGCCCAAGGAGATTCATTTACAATAATCACCACGCAACAGTTCAAAATTGCAGTGATCAACAGCGGTGATGTTTTTCTCCTCGTCTCTTCAACCTTCTATTGTCATCTTTTTAAAAAAGAAAACTTTATCATTGCCAATTATAAATACTGAGCACATAAAAACAAACAAACAAAACAAAAAAAAAAAAAAAATCTAGAGCCAGTGTTTGGTTTGTCCGCTTTGAGCTACTGTAGAAACATGGCCAAT
The DNA here is from genome assembly GCF_056507025.1 of Lutjanus erythropterus. Lineage (NCBI taxonomy): Eukaryota > Metazoa > Chordata > Actinopteri > Lutjaniformes > Lutjanidae > Lutjanus > Lutjanus erythropterus. The sequence continues at coordinate 6,318,395 of NC_139336.1, forward strand.
GTCCTCTGTCATGGGCTCATTCAAAGATAATGAAAACAGAATTTTTATTTTCAGGTGATTCATACATGAATGAAAACATGTTTAGGATTATTATATTTAATCTTTGCCATATTTTGTCACTAGATCTAAATCTAAATCTTGCACTGGCCCTTTAAGGCTTGAGAAGGACTTAGAGAATCTTGTGAAATTTACTAATTGCAAGTTCAAGATTTGTCATGTAACTCAAAGGTTTATAACTACATTTGAATTTAGTATTAATGTCTTTAGGTATAATTGTTATAGAATGTCCAGTTGTTATAAACAAACTGCTCTGTTCTGCCAAACACAAATAAGTGGGGAAGTGACAACACAAATGCATAGCTTAATTGTTTCAAAAGGTCTATTAACATCCATGCTAATCAATTTCGACGCTGTATTACATGTGTAAATTTTATGCAAGATTTTAAAACACGTTTTGGTGACCTTGTGAGAAACAGAATTCTTATTCTAGTCTAGTAGATCAGTGGAGCCACCAGCCACAGCTTATAAGGTATTTATTGTATTTCTGAAGTATGTGCATCAAAACTCTCCAAATTTATGTTTTGATTGAATTTTTGATTTTAAGGTCACGATTCGATTTGTTGCTGTTGTTACACTATCCAGTTTTGATTTGTAAAGATCAACAGATCAATGCCCTGACAACTGTACTCTGTACAACTGTTTTCGGACACAAGTAGGCGAGGTGGGGAGACAAACAAATAGTGAGAGAATCACTGATTCTGTCTTTTGATTCGACTGTTGAAACTGCTGTCTCATTTTGATCGATTTTTGATTTAATGTTGAAATCGTGACACCCCTACTCTGAACGACAACCACATCACACACATTTACTCCATGATCTTCTTTTGATAACTAATATAATAACTGATTAAATATTGGAGCACTCCTGGGGAAGCCCGCCTCCCACTTTGAAAACCTCTGCACAATAGAATGAAATGTGTATTAATCAGCCACTGAAAATAGTCCCCAACAAATTTATTACCATGGCCATCTGTTTGGGGAATTTTTTTTTAAACACAGCACTACTTTATACTAATACCTTATACTACTTTTAACACTTACTGATTATTATTATGGTTCCTTGTGATTATTTTCAAATTAATTATTAATTGAGTGAAGTATCTCTTTTTGTGAACTCAACACAAGTTGTGTAGGACACCTGGAGGTACGCAAGAGCTCATCTCCCCCTCGTATCAAACTGGGAGACAAAAGAATGAAGCAAAACTAACCTCCAGTGAACTGCAAGAACAGAAATCAGGTAAACTTGTGTTTTCTACTTACTTTAATATCAGCAAAAAACAGTAACATTAAGATGATGTGCTATGTTTAAAGTTAAATTTTGCTGCCATAGTTTAATCTACAATGCATCATATTCTAGAAGATCATCATGCTTCAACCCGTACAGGATGATACAGTGTGATCTGAAGGGTAACTTGTAACTAAAGCTGTCAGACAAATGTCATGTGGACTAATTACCAGGTTGTTGAGTAAAAGCTCAGTGTTACATTTCATTATTTTCTATGTTTTATATTTTCTAAAATTTCTTATTTATGTTAATAAATTAATAAATGAATATTCACCTATCTTAAGATTATATAGAAAATATTTTGCTCAGTAAAAATTGTTTGTTTATACCTCATCTTGTTCTGCATAGCACTGGAGTGTCAGGTGTAACTGTGTTGCAATAGCACATAGTTTTCATGGCTCACGGGACAGTAGGAGGGACTCAGCAGAATTTTGCTCAGGGCCACATGGAGGTCAGGACCGGCTCTGCATGTGATACCTGTCAAAAACTGCTTTTAGACAAACCTGTCTGTTCAAACTCAACAACACACAGTAACTGCTGGAATGAAATACAACATTCATTTCAGGGAATGAAACAATTTAATTGTTGAGTTTGTTCACATGTACGATCTGTAAAAGATTCAGTAAAGAAATCAGTCTTTATATCTCCATATTCACATCATCATAAGCCAGTGTGTTAAACATCATCCACCTGTCAGCACTGTAGACAAAAATAATTAGTACATTCCCTGTTGATTATCTGAATAATGATTATATCTTTACAACACTAAACAAAGATCAGCTATTTAACTGTGCTGAAAAGGACTGTAGTTCTACTCCATTTAAGAATGGTTAGGATTTTTGAAGTAGGGTTAAATTAGGTAGTTATCTAGAGTAGATGGCAGTCATCATGCCTCCAGTCTGGAGAACATACAAGAAGCTAAGCAATGTGCTACTATAGACAAGATCAGAATCATAATAATATAATCAAGTTAGGATATTTTGACCATTGTACCTTGCTGTCAGACAGCCTTTTCCAATGGAAAACCGGCATTATACAAGCTTAGGATCGCTCTCTCAAAAACATCCAGACTCCTTTGGCAAAAACATTCATTTTTCTTTGCAGAACACGGCAGTTGCTGGTGTCCTGGTGCCTAATTCAGTTATCTTTTTTGTGTGTGTGTTATTGTCTGTTTATGTTTGGTGTTTTAAAAAGTTCAGATTCACTGAAGCCACACAATAACACAAATAAACTAACCAATCAATAGACATAGTTAGACCAGCAACTCCCGTGTTCTACGAGGTAGAATTACTGTTTTTGTCAAGGGATCTCTGTTTTCTATGAAGAGAGCGATATTTGGCTTATATACACATAAATATAGTTTCCTGCCAGAAGAAGTTGTTTGATGGAAAGGTAAAGCAATGAAAATATTCTAAATATAACATACACCTAAAATGATATTGGTTTTTTAGGTGGCTAAAATGTTTTACTGCAGCCTTTCTGATTCTCCAAACTGGGGACATGTCCACCGCCATCAACTATAAGTAATATACTCACTATCGATAAGTAACTCATACAACCCCACTTCAAATAATCAAAACTATCCCTTTAAGTCTCATGCAGTGGAATACAAAGAGAAGACAATATTATAATAACAAAACACATAAAAAACTATACACAGTGCACTGCAGATTACAAATATGCCCGTGGATAAATGTTTATTTGGGTTCTGTTTATTGCTAACTGTGCTGTCACCACAGTGCCAGCAGCCAGCTCAAAGATAGAATCAGTAGGATTTATCTGAGGTGTTCATAAATGCACCAGAGATAGTTTCAGACCTTTAGGGTTGGTTAAGTGTCCCAAGTACAACAAAATAATGAGAAATACAGGCTTAGAGCAGGGCCCTGCAGATACAGCCACCACTACACTTCTAGTGGGTCATAATATTGAAAGGGATTGTTTCTCAGTCTATACATTTTTTTTGTAGTTGCATATTATGCCGTTAGACTTAATTTGTTACCTGGGGAAAGACTTTTGTCTACTTGAGCTCATGTAACTCAGCTGTAGATCCAAAATAGTGAACACCAAGTCCAGCATAGAGCGGCTGAGTGAATGTGGTCTGGACTCTGTGGAGGAGAGTCATGGTTTCAGAGACGCTGTAAAAGGACAGAATACCTCCACTGTGATCCAGGTACACTCCTATTCTGGAGGATTGAGGACCTGAGATGGAAGTGCTGATGTTGTTATGTTTTAAATGATAATTACCATTAACAGCACACTCTAATGCCCAAGACTTGTCATTGTTTCCAAATTCACTATTATTGCCTGTTCTGCTTATATCCTTGTATGTGACTGCTGCCGAAACTCCTCCACCAGTCCATTCCACCTCCCAGTAACAACGTCTGGTCAGACTTTCTTTACCCAGGACCTGAAACATGTCAGTGAATCTGTCTGGGTGGCTAGGATACAGCTGTAATGCTTCCATATTAGTTGCTTTTCTGTTCCCTTCAGATAATGACAGCTCTGCATTTGCTGTGTTAAGATCCAGTGTGATTTTTTGTGAATGTTGTAAGAATGCAGCTCTGGTCTTTGGCTGTGGTTGCGGCAGTACAACATCCATTTCTGTCTCTGTTGGTGAGATTTTGGTCAAAACCTCACTAAGAATGTTCTGTAGTTTATCCTTGACCTCTGACACAGCTGTTGTCACATCCTCGAAGTGTTGCAGAGGATGAATTTTGATGCTGGGTGACTCTGTAGTGAGATTTGACAGCGAGGGGTAATTATGGAGAAACTCGGTGTGATCCTCTGTGTGAGAGAGCTGTTCCAGCTCAGCGTCCTTCATCTTCAACTCAGCGATCTCCTGCTGCAGTTTCTTCTTAAGCTCTTTGACCTGAGTTGCTTGACTTTTCTGCTGAGATCTGATCTGTTTCTTCACATCAGAGCTTCTTTTCCGGATAACAGACATCAATTCATTAAAGATCTTCTCACTGTTTTTGACTGCTTTATCAGCAGAGCGATTGATGGCTTCCTCCTGCTGCTGAAGCATCTTCACATCTCTCTCTCTGTCCTGGATTCCCTGCTGAACTTTTTGCCAACTTGCCCCAAGCTCTTTCTGCCTCTCAGTCATTTCTGTTTCAGTTAAGACTGTCTCATGGCCTTTATGTTCATTTATGGAGCAGAAATAACAGATACACTGCTGATCAGTGCGACAGAAAATCTTCTTTACCTCATTGTGATGAGAGCAAATGTTCTCCTTAATATTTACTGAAGTTTTTACTAGCTTGTGTTTCTTTAATGGAGCAATGTCATAGTGAGGCTGGAGGTGAAGCTCACAGGAGGAGACCTGACACTGCAGACAGGACTTCGTAGCCTTACGTTTTCTCCCAGTGCAGAAATCACAGGACACATCTCCTGGTCCAGCATAGCAGTGATCAGCTGCAGCAGCTTGGAGTCCTGTCTTCCTCAGCTCCTCCACTAAATCTGCTAACATGGTGTTTTTCACCAGAGCAGGCCTCGGTCTGAAGGTCTGTCTGCACTGAGGACAGCTGTGGATTTCTTTCTGATCCTCTTCATCCCAGTAGCTTTTAATACAGTTCATACAGTAGCTGTGTCCACAGGGAATAGTCACCGGATCCCTCAGTAGATCCAAACAGATCGAACAGCAAAGTTTTTCCTGGTCCATCTGAATTCCCTGCTGCGCCATTTCACCTCTTAGAGACTGCTAACGTCAAATAGTTTCACTCTTTCATACGAGAAAAACAATGGGGGCTAATCCAGACCAAAACTGAGTTTCCTTGTTTACTTGCACTCACTGATAGTAATGACAGCATGCATGTCACAGCATTTTGGTTACGCCCATGTGAAAACAGAGCAAGCAGAGGGAGGAGGGGTCATCAGGCTTTGATACATTCCAGGAAGAGGAGCCGTTCAAGGAACTAATTGTGTTTTTGTTGTCCCTCTTTAAAATACACCCTGCTCACAATACACAACCTAAGTTTACCCTGCTCAGATAATAAGTCAGTTGGAGGTTGATGTGTTGACCCAGACCACTCATCCTTTAGCAGACTTTTCTTTGTTAGGAGCAGCTGTGTGACATGATTCAGCAAATCAGTTCCATACACCCACTTCATTAATTATTAACAGTTTACTGATCTGCTCATGCAGACAAATACAGATAATGTTGGCGTTGTTAGTGACCTGGCTTTGAACTCTTTATATCCTCAAGGGTTTATTATCACATCATTTCATCACATCATCACAGTTACAGCACACCATATTGATCTTGAATGCATCATCAGTAGAGAGAGAGCAGTCAGATGATTCATCACAGAAAAAGTCATTGGGTTTTGAAAATACAGTTACTCTTAGGGCCCCATTTCAACTTCTCTGTGGTGGTTTTGTTTTCAAAGTGTCAATCAGAGAGCATGACATCCAGTGGTGGAAAGAGTACTGAAAATCTGTACTCAAGTACTATTATATTGCTAAAATATTACTCAATTACAAGAAAAGTACTAGTCTTAGAAAAATACTTAAGTAAAAGTACAAAGTATTTGTCAAAAAATCTACTCAGAGTATTATTTACTTTTAACTGATGATGTCACCATCACCTCTCCAGACTAGGGCTCTAAATTTTCTGTGTTTTGCTTTACCAATAGTTAAAACACTAACAATCAATTGATCATTAATAATTGATTTGATACAAAACAAGTGTTTTTTCCCTCATTGTGATTGGCTGTTTTTTTTTCTCTCTCATTTCAAGTTTTTATTTCCTTATTCAGCAAATGTCTCTAGCAGGCAAAACAAAACTAGATGAGGTGCAGTTACTGCCACAACTACTGATTAAATATCCATGAATACATTTTTAAGTGGTTAAATTCTTCTTCTTCTAAAATCAATTAAAGATCAGTCATTAAATATACTTCTTTTTGGTTTGGTTTGGTTTTTTGTCCATATGTCCTGGTTTTTATTGTTTTTTTTTTTGCTATCAAATCACTTTACTGGCTACAAAAATTCAGATAAAAGGTCTGGATATGAATTCAAATTGTACTCAGTACTCACCTATGATTTTAAAAGTAACTAAGTAGATTACATGGCATAATGAATACTTAAGTACAAGTAAGAGTACAGACTTGAAAATCTAGTCATAAAAGTACAAGTACCCCCCCAAAAAACTACTTAATTACAGTAATTTGAGTATTTGTAATTAATTACTTCCACCCCTGACAACATCCCACTTTATTTTTTTTAAATTTTTCTCTTATAGTCAGGAAAAGAGCCAGTTGGGGAAGGACTAAATGAAAGAACAATTTTCAAGTATTTGTCTCCACTTCTGGCGCCTTTACTGGTTTGTTTTGTTGGATTTGTTTTTCATGTCACTTTTTTCACCACCAGGTGTCCTCCTTGGCTCAGTTTTCCCTCTAAGACATTTTGGGGTCCTTTTCACAGTAGAGACAGAGCAGGGCTGTATGTCAATAAGCATGTTTAGTGAAAACTCTTAGTTGACTGAGCGTGAGATGAGGGAAATGCTGCTAATATAGAGCCTGTTTAGAGCCAGTGCCTGGTGTGTCTGTTCCGGGCTACAGTACAAACATGGCGGCCTCAGTGCAAAAGGATCTGCACCTTCTGATATAAATGGCTCAGTGCAAGTTAACTAAAACACAGCATTTCTTATTTTCAGGTCATTAAACATGAATGGAAACATACTTGTGACTATTAAATTCCATTTCTGCCATATGCTGTCATTAATCTTACACACCGGACCTTTAACCTCTCACTTTCTGTGAAACCAGTCTAACAAGCAAACTGCATGGAATTTATTTATTTATTTTAATTAATTAATTTTATTTTTATTTCAATCAATTTAGGATTTTTTTTTTTATTTTCCTTTAGATGTACACATACACACACACACACACACACACACACACACACACACACACACACACACACACACACACACACACATATAATCGATTAATAATTAATATATACAATATTAATTATTAATATACACAGTATAGTAATAATTAAAATATACAATCGATTAAAATATTTAATCAAAATTATTTGGTATTTTATGGACCAAACAACTATCATTTCATTGAGAAAATAATCAACTGATTAATCATTGATAAAAATAATCGTTAGTTGCAGTTCTAAACACATTATATTAGACTAAACAGTTTCCCCGTATTTTATATTGAAGAAATCCAAAAGTGACACAAAGTAATAAAGTTGCATTACTTTAATATTGTGATACTTGGATTATATTTCTGACCACATTTTTGACAGGTAATTAGTAATTGTATTGAAATAGATTTTTAATGGTACCGTCCCAGTGACGATGACCCAGTTCACCAGTCAGACCATTGACCATTCACTTTAGTTTTTCAATCAGATCAACAACAGATTGCAAAATTCTCTGGAAGACTTCCTCTCTGTTTGGCTTGGTGAGTAGTTTTCTCTAGATGAAACACATTTCCCAATTCCTTTAGGCACACGTCAAATGCTTCTTATATTTACAGAGTTGCAGCAGCAGTTTTCTGGTTAGCTAGTGTGGATAAAGATATGGCCTGGGCTTCATATCTATCTTTCACTCTACCTGCCTCAACCACACAGAATAGTGCAGTTAGAAGAGCAGAGGGAAACTCTGAATCAAAGGCATTGGTAAAAGAAAAAAAAGACATCAGACAAATGAACCCAGAAAGTTTGACAGGTTTGTTACACAGGAGTGAGAAAAACTAGAAAATTTCAAACGAAATTTTGAGTGTGCCTGATGCTCGCTGCTGACTAGTATCCCCACCATACAGATGGATCATTGAGGTTGTGTGTGTCTGTGTGTGTGCATATGCATGCGCTGTCACATGCATGTGTGTATGTATGTGAGTGTGTGTGTCTGTGTGTATGTGCATGTGTTATCATGCACGTTTGTATTTATATGGGTGAGAGTGTATGTCAATAAAAGTCCCCTTACAGACACAAAGAACATCTTTTGTGTATGAAAAGTTCTAGAAAATTTCTAGATGATTTTACAGCTCCTCTCCTCGCCAGTGATGACATCACCCACTCTAGCTCTAACCACTGCACGCAATACACACCCATTATAAAGTCTGAAACAGACTGAAAATCTCCCAAAACGAAAACTGTGAATTTGTTAAAACCGTATCTGAACTAACAGATCGGCGTCATGGCAGATGAGCAACAATGATGTTCTGCAAGTTAAAATGACACTGATTTTGTCAATTGAGTTTAGTGGCTTTGGGGAGAGATACATCTGGCTAATATAACAGCTGTTTCCTGTCAGAAAAAATCTGTCTGGGATCAGGATGTCAGATACAAACAGCTCAGACCTGAAACACTAAAAACAAAAACTGATGGAGCTTTATACTGCAGACGGGATTGTTTTCTACTGAAAAGTTGTGCAGATGTGTAGTTTTTCCAGAGGTTTTTGTGTGTTTGTTGCATGTTGGAAGTTTGGATGGTGTTTCTGTACAGACAAACTGACTCATGCAATCAAGATGTTGATATCAACAATCCAAATGTAGTGCAGTGGGAAACACTTTTATTCTACAGGTTGGGATCAGTTCATTCACTTTGATTGAAATTGTCTTTATTTAGAAGTGATTAAAAAGAAGCACAAAACTGCACCTAAAACCTGCATTATCTGAAGAGGGAATTAGCAATAGAAATGCAATGATTGCAAGATGAAATCAATAATATGGATTTGAGTTTGCTTTCACATGAAGTGATTCTGACCTGCAGCTCCGCTCACTCAGCTGTCCTACATATGAAGTGGTTTCTGTTTGCAGCTGCGACTGAAGTTTTCTGAATGTAACGTGTTTGGTGTCGTTCTGTTTCTTCTTCATGTATGGTTGTGCTGCTTCAGCTCATGGCCGTCGGTTATTGAGTGTTGGAAGCACTTCAGATATTTATTCACAGATCAAACATTTAATAAAAGTTAGAGGGTGTAGCATCTTTTGTAGGATTCTCTGATTTATTGCTTTCAGAAATTAGATCAATGTTAGGACTTTCAGGACCCAGGTTTAATCCTTGGTTTGATTTTGAGACCTGTTTCCAAAGGAAAGAGTAAGACACTCTGTGATTCCTTGCCTCAGGTAGATAGATCACTACTTCAGAGTTCAAGGACCCTGGTTTGATCCTCCTTAGTTTTGAGACCTGTTTCCAAAGGAAAGAGTTTTGAAGTTCTGAGGAACCAGGTTCAGTCCTTGGGTTAGTTTTGAGCTGAAGTTGATACAGAGAGACAGTTCAAGAGGATGACCTGCTAAGATTTAAGTTCAACTCAGTGTTGGGTTCAATCCTGCTTGAAGACATGTGTTGTCTTTAAAGACAACAATATCTTTAATTAAAATTGATTATGTTTCATGATGGTTTTTAGGTTTATAGGACCAGTTAATTGATTAGTTGGATTTTGAACATAGATATGATGATTTTGTGGTAAATCAACTTTTATTTTACATATGGCCAACAAGAGACAGACGCAAAAAAAAAAAAAAAAAATCCTATCCTAAAATAATTTTTAATACTTTCCATGAAATAACGCATATCAATTGTACTTTTGCATACTGTTTTTTTAGTCAACAATCTCTAATGAAGTAAATTTACTAGGAAGTTCATGCATTTATGATAAAATAACATCTGACTGTTTTTACATCAGCTGTACCACCTGACATCACAAATGTTTTAGTCACCTTCAAGGGCTGCATGATGTAGCAAAAAAGATAAAATTATTTTGACTGAATTTGCAGTATGTGATATGATTAATGGAAATGATGAGTTTTGCATCACAATTTTCATGTTCACTAAAATAAAAGTGATGATGTGATATTTATTGAGGTCTGAACAAAACAAACATGTTTTCTTTGACCTGGAGAAGATTTTTAGCTCAGATCATCTCTGCAGCTCTACACTACCTCATTATAATACTGATTTCTCACACATTATTTTTTCAAAAAATAATGATTTGGTTCTGGTTCTTCAATTTGGATTGTGCACTTGGCCATATTGTGATTTTATTGTGATTGTGATTAATTCTGCAGCTCGACTACCAAACAATTGAAAGTAACTATTTGGAGCAGCAGTCTCCTGTTTCCTGTTCTAAACTCTTTTCCTCACTATTAAAGTACAACTATTACAGTTATGACACCCCGACATTTGACAACATACAAATTGCTGGATAATTTTTTTTCAATAATCTCAACAGCTTTACCACTATGGCTCTTGCTTTTTTTTTTTTTTTTTTTTTTGAAAGGTTTCAAACATAACATCATGTCACAGTATTTTATTTTAACTAACTATCATTAAAATATCATTTTTAATAGTTTTCTCTTACGGTTGCACCACCTGACATTTTGGGGTTTTGAGATGTTAAAATATAAAATATATTATTTGAATGTTCAGTATACAGTGATATCTGCCATGAATTGATTCAATTATTTTAAAAGGAAATTTTGCACTTGGACACAAAAGTCTGTCTGCTGTGTCACTGACCCTGATATAAATGCAGGGGTGGAAGTAACTAATTACAAATACTCAAATTACTGTAATTAAGTCGTTTTTGGCATACTTGTACTTTTACTTGCACCATAGTATGCATTACATGACGAGGGTCTGGAGGTGAAACACTATATCTGCTAGCGAACAGCAGAGGACGCCATAACACAGACCAATACAGTACTCCCAGTATGAAGAAGGAAAAACCTGGAAGACAGTAGAACAAGTGAGGTGAAATTAATACATATTACAAAAGAAAACATAAAGGAAATTCAAAAAAATTACAGAAATGTTTCCCTTTTATTTCTTTTATCTGCTACATTCAAAAGAAAACACATCATAAGAAATAAAAATTACAGAAATGATTTCCTGACCTGTAATTCCTCTATCTGTTAGACTTAGTACTTAGTAGAGGCTGATACAGTAGTAATGCTTAATGTTTCAATCTATTTTATTTTTATTGTTTTGAAGGAGGCTGGTAATATCACATACTTTGCTTATTGTACACATCCCTTAAAAGTGTGTCCAAAGCTTAATAGTGCTGTGGCAAGAAGACCTAAAAAATCATAACAAATTATGACTCATCCCACCGCCCAACCATATTCAGCTGTATCAGTATCCTGTGTACATCACCTGTGACCAGATTTCCCGCTGCAGCTGGGCTGCTTAGCAACAGTTAACGGCAAAATAGTAGTTCGCTTGGCAGTACTTCAAGGTTAGGCAATAACTGTTAGCTGCCCAAGCACAGAGTACACTAGATACTATTCCCTGTGTCACACTGAACAGTTGGAGGTTGTTTCACGCACACACGCACACACACACACACACACGCACGCACGCACGCACGCACGCACGCACACACACACACACACACACACACACACACACACACACACACACACAGGGGATGCAGAGAGCATGCTGACACTCCAGGAGAACATAACAGATGCTTCAGTGTACATGGAATGAAAGGCACAGAAATTCTCCTTCTTTAACACAGCATTGAGCCACACTGTTGCACTGTTGTAGTTTATTAGAGTCAATTCCACATACACCTGCTGCTGCCCTAAATACTCATGAAATGTGTGTTAATACACCACTGAAATGCGTAACATTTGATAAAAAAAAAACTACAGCAGCCAGCTGTTTTAGGATGTTACTGATTTAAACATACTGATTATTATTCTGGTTCTCAGTGATGATTTAAAAATACTGGAAGTGCTGTCACTTACTTTTTCAGTCAGCAGATCCCTTAGGTTGATATTAATTATATATGTTCAATAAATAAAGACTGTCCTTGCAATGGTAAAACTAAGTTTATTGATCAATGTCTATTTTTAGCAATTTATTTAAAATGTTAAGTTTAAGGAATTGTCACTTTGATCGTACATGGAAGTGGAGCCATTTACTTTTCATTTTTAAATATTTTTAAAGGAATTAAATCTCATACATATTTACATTAACATTACACAAACTGAGTAGAACATTGGAATTGTAAATAAAACCTTTTTGTTTTTAAATTAATGACATCAAATAAATACCGGTCACAAAATTATGCAGTTGGTGTTACTGCTACACAACACTTTTATTTTGAAATAATAAGCTCATCATGGTCAGGTGAGGAGGTCAGTGAAGGAAGCACAGTGGACAGTGGCATATGGAAAGTCAGATTTCTTATATTTTTGTTTTAAATGTAATTATTTCTATTAGACTTTTGCATGTCGGTCATTGGTTACTCATCTCATGTCACAAGAGTGAGAAACTGAAAATAAAAATTGATTAATCTGAATAGTTAAATGTTTTTGGTATGGCTGAAGACACAAGGTCTGACACATGGCAGGCATTTTGATAAAATTATAGTTTTTCCTCCAAATTGTTACATGTGTTGCTCCTCTTAATGTTGACATTAGTAACACCAGTGATGCACCTGTATTCCTTGGTGTTATATTGCTTCATAGTGTTTTCTACCTATTTTTTTCAGCGATGTGATATTCAAGCAATATTTTGTTTAATTATTTGTTAAGTAATCATTGATTCAAATGCATTAAAATTAGTATAAAATATTTTGAATACTCTTAAATGATTGTTGACAAAAATTAATGGTGCAAATCAAATAAAGTCATAAAATGATGTTTAACATTATGTTAAGTGGCAGAATTCCAGAGCTACAAGAGCGGACATAAGGGGTCGTTTTGACCTTTGACTTCCAAACTCTAGTATCCAGCCTTTAATTCTTTGTTCTTTTAATTATGTTTTAAATAGTGTGACTTAAATGAATCCAGGCTATTCAATTCAGATTAATTCCTTCAGTTTTTTCTTCATATGTTGAGAGTGTTGCCCCCCGATACTCTTCAGTATGTTGTCAGTATAAGCGTGACTGTAAAATCTTCCTAGTCTTTTGAGCTCTTTGTTGAGGACTCTGTTGAAACATGTAGACTGAGACTTCAGCCAGGAACACAGAACAAACAAGCAAATACTTGATTCATTGTTGGAACCAAATCAAATTTATTAGTCGACTGCCTACACCTAGCCAATCAGTACATCTTTCCATCTACTGTTTCACATACACAAGAACAGAACTTTAAACAGGTACGTCAGCACTGTGATTATACATCAGAGTTAATAAACCTTTCTACAATCTTTTGAACATATTGACAGAGTGACATGAAGAAAATAAACACAATCAACTATTCAGCTTTGATCACAAAAGAACTGGGCTGCTCAATCACAGCCCAAGAAATCAAACAATAATGTGAATATTACAAAAAAAAGCAAATATAGAACAAACAGGAGATCTACAGTATATACATCATGTAAAAGCTTACAATTTCATATGGAAATATCTGCTTAGATTTAATGGACTATCATAACAGCCTTTATCTATGTTAAGAAGGTATTTTCTGTTCACTGACCTGAACAACTGGTATTTCCAGTTTTATGTCTACTGGAAACAAAATTCTGCTGAAGACCCAAAGTAATAAACGCCAAGTCCAGCATAGAGTGGACGAGTGAATGTTGTCTTGGTTTTGTGGAGGAGAGTGATAGTTTTAGAGATCTTGTAGAAGGACAGAATACCTGCACTATAATCCAGGAACACTCCTACTTTGGAGGACTGAGGGCCTGTGACGCTTTCTTTGTTATTGTCATGTTTGAAAGCATAATAACCTTTGGCCGAACACTCTAACGCCCAAGACTTGTCATTGTTTCCAAACACACTTTCTTCTCCTGTTCTGTCAATATCCTTGTATGCAACTGCTATTGAAACACCTAATCCACTCCACTTCACCTCCCAATAACACCGTCCAGTGAGACTTTTTTTACTCAGAACCTGAGCCCTGTTCATGAACCTGTCAGAGTGACTAGGATATGACTGTTCATCATTCACAGAGACTGCTTTTCTGTTCTCTTCAGACAGTACTATACTTGTACTTGCTGTGTTTGGATTCAGTATTAACTGACTCTTCTTAACTGCATAGTGTGACAATTCAGCTCTTGTCTCGGGGTGTTGTGGCAGTAAGACATTCACTTCAGTCACTGTCTGTGAGACCTTGTTCAATTCCTTTATACAACTCTCCAGGAGTTTACCTCTGGCCTCTGACATGGGTGTTGTCACATCTTCAAAGTATCGCAGAGGGTGGGCATTGAGCTTGGGTAAGACGAAAGGTTTGCTGGGACATGACAGCGAGAAGTAATTTTGCAGAAACTGGGTTTGATCCTGCACGTGAGAGAGCTGCTCCAACTCAGCATCTTCCCTCCTCAGGTTAGTAAGCGCCTGTTGCAGCTTCTCCTGATGCTTTTTGGCTCGATTCACCTCCATTTCCTGCTGGCTTCTGATCTTATCCTTCACATCAGAGCTTCTTCTCCTGATGAGACAGATCAGCTCCATGGACATCTTCTCACTGTCCTCCACAGCTTTATCAGCAGAGTGATTGATAGCCTCCACCTCCTCCTGAAGCATCATCACATCTTTCTCTCTGTCCTGGATTCTTTGCTGGATTTCTTGCCGCCTTGGCTCAATCGCTACCTGCCTTTTTTTCATTTCTTCTTCAGCTACGACAGTCTGATGTCCTTCATGTTCATCCATGTAGCATCGATAACAGATACACTGTTTGTCAGTATAACAGAATATTGTCCTCACCTCATAATGACGAGTACAGATGTTCTCCTGAAACTTTGCAGAATCAACTAGCTTGTGTTTCTTTAATGGAACCACTTCATAGTGAGGCTGGAGGTGTTCCTCACAGTAAGAGACCAGACATTTTAGACAGGACTTGACAGCTTTCCGCTTTCTTCCAGTGCAGCAATCACAGGCCACGTCTTTAGGTCCAGGATAGACGTTACAAACTGGAGCAGCTTGGAGACCCGTCTTCTTCTGCTCCTCCACTAAATCTGCTAACTCAGTGTTTCTCACCAGGACAGGTCTCGGTCTGAAGGTCTTATGGCACTCAGGGCAGCTGTGGATTGTCTCCTTATCCCAGTGGCTTTTTATACAGTTCATGCAGTAGCTGTGCCCACAGGGAATGGTCACAGGATCATTGAATAGATTACAACACTTTGAACAGCAGAAAATTTCTTGTTTCAGCTGAGGTCCTTGCTGCGCCATTTCACCTCTCTGAGACCGTGAATGTCAAATACCTTTTAACTATCATGAGTGTCAGTAAAAGGAGAAGGGAGTGGTTGTCAGGTATTGCTTCATTGCAGGAGGAGGAGCTGTTCTAAAAAGGCAGTGTTCCCTCCTTGTTCAGAGTGGAGCCTTGGTTACATGAAAGGGTGATCAAAACAAACTTCAGTTTCCTTTTCAGTCCATTCTTCTGGGAAATAAGGTATAACAACCAGCTTGTGTCTCAACTCTGGGGACAGAAGCTGTGGATTGTCTCCTTATCTCAGTGGCTTTTAATACAGTTCATTATATGATCAAAAATACATACTGGTCCTCTTACCTGTAGTGATATTTATCCATCTATATTGTTCTGTTGTAAATAGTAGAATTTTGTAGATACCTGTCTCCAGTCTAATGGAACTAAATTGCACTTGGATTGTGGTACTCAAAGCACTAAAAAAATACATTTGAAAAATTCAACACCTGTGTCTTTTTCCAGAAATCATAACCCAGTTACCCAAGATAATCTACTTTTGCATCACAAAGAAAGTAGTTCCCACATGGAAATGCTCACAACAAGGTCTATGGATTATCTAGAGCAGTGTTTCTCAACCCTGGTCCTCAGGGACCCCTGCCCTGCATGTTTTAGATGTTTCCCTGCTCCAACACACCTGATTCAAATGATCAGTTCATCATCAAGCCTCTGCAGAAGCCTGACAACAACCTGATCATTTGAATCAGGTGTGTTGGAGAAGGGAAACACCTAAAACATACAGGGCAGGGGTACTTGAGGACCAAGTATGAGAAACACTGTTATAGAGTAACCAGGTCATGATTTCTTTCTTTCTTTCTTTGCATATCTTGGACATGGACCCAATATGAAGAAGATCTACAAGTCTCCTCCTAGGATAGTTTACAGATGGTCTTTAAGTACGGGGGACAGAATTGTTCGATCAGATCAGACACCAAAAAACCAAACCACTTTCCCAGATGAAATTCAAGGCAACTTCAAATACAAATAGCCTCTAATGCTTGTTGTCAATGTAACTTTAAAACAAAGAGCACTCATTTTAACCATCCTCTCAATCAGATCTATTGAGATAAAAAGTCATCTGTTCTAAAACAAATGTAATGTATATGCTTAAGAGTCCCTGTGGATTGGCTTATAAAAGAAAACTGCACACAGTCTTTAAAACTCATATTGTAAAATATCAGAATTGAGCATGTGACACAACAAAAAGCTCCTCCAAAGAGACTTATATTGTATTTATTTTCTTCGAAGTAGTCCCACCTGCCACCCCTACAGGAGGAACTTGTATAATTATTCAGTGACACACGGCTGAGTCAACATGATGCCTCTATACCTGATGACTGCCAGCATGTTGGGCTCGAAATGCTGCATTCTTGCCAAATGAATCACAGAAAGCCTTTTGTCAAAGGGGAGCAAGAAGAGACTGTCTTATCATCGACCAGACAGAGCACTGGCAAATAGGTTGTTGAGCTGTTCAGTGGAAATGTACATCAGTTGAAGTTACAGTTTTTAAAATACTGGGTCCACAGTTAGCTGAGACCAAGAAAATAAATCAAATTATTCTACTTTTAGTATCCCGACATTTGTTGCTTGTTTCTTTTCAAGATTAGCTGACAGTAAGGTGACAGGAAGTCATGTGGATCAAAAACATCAGAAGGTTTTACATTCCAAACACCAGTAGACAGCTTTCAGTAATGACAGTACCAAAAACAGTTGTCAACAAACTGAAGTATTTTTGTAAGTTTTACAATAACAATATTTTATAAGGAAGTGCCGTATGTTCTCTCACTATACAGTAACTGTGTTTTCTTTCTGTCCTCAGTTTAACAGCTCCCTGTCCACTTAAGCTTTTTTATGCTTTAAGCTGTTTGGAAGGACCGCCTTGTCCTCGATTGC
The DNA here is from genome assembly GCF_056507025.1 of Lutjanus erythropterus. Taxonomy (NCBI): domain Eukaryota; kingdom Metazoa; phylum Chordata; class Actinopteri; order Lutjaniformes; family Lutjanidae; genus Lutjanus; species Lutjanus erythropterus. The sequence goes on from NC_139336.1 coordinate 6,335,756, forward strand.
TTGTAGGCGTGTGGCCTGTCGGGGAGGGCAAAGGGGCGATCGGGGGCAGCGGGGCCTGGCCGGGGGGCAGGACGTGGGCTCCTTCACAGGTGAGGAGGCCAATCTCTCTGCTGAGGGCCTCAGCCTGCTGCACCTGTGTTTTGCGCAGCTCCCTAAGCCTCCGAATCTCCTCCTGGTCCACACATCTCCTGTAATCCTGGAACTGTCTGCCCTGGATACACAACAACACACATCTATGAAGGTAGGCAGCAAACAGACAAACACAAACAAACTCACATATGTATGTTCATGCACTTCAGTGGTAACTAATGCAGCTTCATTCAGTGCACAGAAGTAGAAGAAAGCAGGCTGCCCTTGGCTAAGTCTTTCATGGGGATTTAGCCATTTTAATGCCAGGGCTCGCCCCCCCCATGGAAAAATATTCCACCGAAACAAGTCCCCCTCTGTAGTAGAGGCAAGTTTTATTTATAAAGCTTGAAAAATTACACAAACTAGACTGAATAATATACGTTTGTAGAGGGGCATTCAGGGACGTAATGAGGAGTAAACCCAAATAACCTCAGTTTATCCACCTCTTTGAAACGAGGCTGAAAGTTTACTCACCTATTTTCAATTTAACTGTATCAATGAATGAGGGGAAACATAGACACAGAGCACATTAAAGCCCCACCCACCCCAGAGGGGAAAACAATTTATGGCTCCCAATTGACCTGTATTGTGTGAAGGTGCCACTTGTCACTTTCCATCTGCAAGCAAACAGAAAACTGTCTAAAAGCTGCTATGTGCTTGGATGCATTTAAAAAAAAACTACTAATGATCTAAAAGTTGTTCATATTAAAGTGTTTCAACTCTGGCTGTTCAGCGGAATCATTTCTCACAGAACAGCAAGGTGAGGAGAATGGACACAGATTTACTGAAAATACTGAGTTTGTCAGTTCAACTTTTCCTCTCTGGTAGACACAGGGTGCTAGAATAACCCACTGACATGCAGAAATATAATGTTTTTAGTTAACTACAGTCACTTTGTTGGCGCTTAAGTACTTGGTTTCATATTATAGCACTGATCTTTCCTTCCCCTGGTGGGCGTGGTTTGCTGTGTTGTGCACTGTCTCTATATATGTGTTTTTATCACTACACCCCTGATTTACACATATTTTTCAGTAAAACAATGTGGTGGCCAGTTTCAGAATTCATCATAGACATTTAAATATGTGTGAAGTATAATGTTAGTTGAGGTTTCAGCCGTGCAGCAGTACAAGGAGCCAAAATCTAAGCGTATCTTTGTGAACTGATGATTACAAAAAGATAAAAAATCATCTCTGTCTGAAATGACAGTCAGACCTCCTCCTGTAGGAGGTCTCCTGTAGATTTTATTTTGGGATTAAGGCAAAAATAATGTCATTAAACAACTTCAGTCACCGTTTTGCTAGTTTATCCAGACAATAATGAGACGACCCAAAGCAAGCTGACAAGACACACAACAGTGTGTGATGCAGGACGTAAGGCTTCACCCCCAGGGAGTTCCTCTACCCTCTATTAGCCAAAAAAAAAAAACACTGCAGGTTCAGAAGGTAACTGACATCTTGTGTGAACAGAGTGTGTGGCCAGCTGATCAGCTGAATCAGCTTGAAAAAAAGTTTAAGCTAAGAAAAGTCTAATAAACCTGGGTTAGATTGTTGAATGTTTTTTTTTTCAGCAAACATAACAATATACTTGCATGTATGAACACTGTGGACCCCAGCTTTGATTTTAAAAGGAATCGAATGCACAGAATTTACCATTTTCTTCTGCCTAGTGTTGAGTTTATGCTCCAGTGCTCTCTTCTGGTCGAAGAAGCTCGTCACGCTGAGGACACGCTGTGTGTGACACCTGGTCACCTCCATCAGAGCCCAACGCGCCTCTTCTACCTTTGCCTGAATATCACAGACACACACAAAATTCAGAAAAAGATCAATAAACTTGCTCTGAAATGTAACTTGTTTTAACAAATTGCATTTTGAGTCTTAAGAGGATCAGAACAAAAAGCAGAGATACAGATAGCTCACTCTTGCCAAACACACACACACAAATACAGGTCAGCGTACATCCCACTGTTTTAGTTCCACAACGTGTGCAGCATCTTGGAGGACTTTTTCCTGTTTGAGCTTTTCCAGTGTCTCCGTCCCTGACAGCGTCTGCAGAACGTCCAGATCCTCCAGCCTCCCAAACTTCTGCATCATCAGCTGGGTGCACTGCTTCTCCAGCTCTACACACATACATATATATATATCAGTACCTAAGAACAACGACCAGCTGAGGAACTTTGTTTTTATCTCTTGTTTCTTTTCTTTGACTTTTGTGTTCATGTGACTTTCAGATGTTGGCCCGTGTGGATCTTACCCTGGATCTTGGCGTCCATGTCCTTGCAGTCATCGATGAGCCTGACCTGTTGCTGGCGGTCCTCCCAGTAAAGATTTTTCTGCTGGATCTTCTCCTCCTGCAACTGCTCGATGCGCTCCTGCAGACGACTCAGCTCCGTCCTGGCCAGCAGTAAGGCTGGACTCAGGTCAGACGGCACCGAGCTGTCAGTGACAAACTCAATCTGGGAGATGAATGGGGAAGATAGAAGGAAGAAAAAGGGACAAAGAGTAATTAGACAGAAAAAAATAGCAAATGTAAGTGAAAATTCTATAGGACCTAATAAACTTCCATACCAATATTGATACAAAATAATTTAATCAAACTAAAATGTTCCATTTGTGTGCACGTAATAAAATAATTAAATTATCTCTCCCCTCCTTTACTGTCCTGTCTTAAGCTGTCTTTTCTCAATAAGGGCATAAAAACAAAAAAACAAAAAAGAATTAGAAAAAATTCATTGTCATGTTTGAATTTAACCACTGCAAAAACTACATGAATAAATCATTACAACTTGAAATGGACTTTTCAGTTTAAAATTAAAGAAAAAAACTCAACTTTAACTTGAAAATGAAAGAAAATAAACAACTAATAAAAATAATTTAAAACAAAATCGCCAAAATTCTCTCATTTGAATATTTGCTTTCTAAGTCCTCTACAGAGGTGTGGCCTTGCAGATGAATTGAACTCAAGTCAGGCATGAACACCAATGAACTGTGACTTCACTTGGACTTGAGCATTTTGACTTGAACATACTTGATACTTTCCTCGAGGCCCAAAGATTAAAAAGTATGTTATTTAAAAACAGGTGAATCCACAAATTGATTTATTTCCCTTAATTTCCTGAATCAGCTAAGATTAACACTGTTTGTTCTCAGCAAGTTGACACTTATTTGCCCACAATTCCCAGATCCAGTTGTGTCCCATCAATGTACAGGACAGAACCATTAAGAACTAATGTTACGTTACTGAGCTCTAGTTAAAAATATAAAAGTACTTGCGTTTGCATACAAAAACTACGAGGTGGTCAACAAAACATGAGTATGCAAACCTGCACAAAGAATGGTAAGATGAGGCTAATATCAACATAGTTAGCGAGCTAATGCTTAGTTAACATTACCTTAACAGCTAATTTTGCCATTCAGTGAGGCTGGAAAGTCACTGCTATATTATGACTGGATTTTGGACCAAAATATCTTTTGACTGAAAGAATAATCGACATGTCAGTTGCAGCTCTAAATTGTAAAGTGGACTTTTATTCTAAACTTTTATGTCCTGATTTTAGCTCAATTCTTTTAAAAGTAATATTCCCTTTCTTATGGTCATTTTCATAACGCAGGATTCTTCGAAGCCCCTTCGTTGAAATCTTGGATATTTAGTACAAATCAAAGGACAACCTTTCACTGCTCTGGTTTCTGTCAAAGTTGGACTTGTTTTGATATAGATGTGCTCAAATATAAAGCTAGTTGTCTGGTAGAAAGTTAGGCTTTCACCTGTTCATGCTGTCTGAAGGCTGGAAACATTTGGAAAAGCTTAAGACACCTCCTATGACATAAAATTGTGCAGCAATGTCAAGAGCTTTTAAAGCTTCCTATTGACACGGAGAATAACAGCATCAAGCTAAATATTGCTTTATATCACATTGAGATCTTACTGCTCTGCGCTGCTAACCAACCGTCTTCAAAAGTCGATCAAAAATGTACCAACAAATCCTTTGACTGGTGCTTGAATTGGTTTTGTCTTCACTCAGTTCTTTCTTCATCAGTGAACCGTCAGTCTGTTTACCTGGCTCAGTCTGAGAGGAACCACCACACTCAGTCCATTCATTTTGTGCTGTTTCTCTCTGTTGACTAACTCCAGGTCATTCTCTGCCGCCTTCCGACTGCCCTTCACCGATTTATCCTGCAGAGGCAAAAAAACAAAACAAAAAAAACAAACACTCACCAAGATGTGTGACAAAAGAGCTCATGGTAACAGAAACACTTCTGTTGAGGTGAAGAGACAGAAAGATGAAAAGTACGACCTTCTTGACGAGGGTGTCATACTCCTTCCTCAGAGCTTCAGCACTCTTCTTCTCCTCCGCCAGCTGTTCCTCCAGGTCCAGCCGACGTTCACGCAGCTGCAGTGTGTTCTCAAACAAGACTGGGTCACAGCCTGGTGCGCACACACACACACATACACACACATCACACTTAAATTTAAGTTAAAGCCTGTTGAACTTTAAGGTTAACATCCAAAACACACTGTATTGCCTCCATCTAAGCTCTGCCCACAAAAATGTCATAGTGTTTCCTAACAAGAAAAGGTGTTGCAGTGACAGCAGGATGCATCCCTGCATCTGATCTGACCAGACCAGACCAGCAGAAAAGAAACAGCAGTAACTTATTGTAGCCTTATTGCAGTGTATGAGTAAATGCATAACCCTCTTTTTTTCTATTTCAGTTAGGATAATTAATTATCAGTACATTTTTGGTATGCCAACTGGTGACCCACACTGTAGATTAATACAGGCATGTCATATTCTGTATTATTCTTATTCTTAAGTTAAATATTTTGATTCATCTTGTAGATCCTGACTGCAACACTGCAAAGAATTAAAGGCTTTTACACTTAATTGTGAAAAAGTGAGGCGCTGAATACTTTTTCAAAGCAATTCTAACCTGGAGGGCAAACACTGTCATCAAAAGCAGCCCCTCCGTCCTCTGTGCCACTGTCAAAATCATCATCATCATCCCAGTCATCGTCCTCATCAGAGTCTTCATCACTGTCCTCCTCTTCTTCTGCAGACACACAGTTGGATCATGAAGGACACAAGTAAATACTGATTCACACACACCATGCACACACAGCATCACACTTGTTCCATCAGTACCGTCATCTGCCGTCAGCTCCTTTGTTTTAACACGTTTGATCTTCTTCTTGAAGACTTTAGTCAGAAACTCTGCAAACTGGTTCTCTTCGCCCAGCGAGGCCTGGAAGGAAGCAGCGAGGGCCTTCTCTCTCTCCTGCAGCTTGGCTCTGTCTGCCCGCTTCAGCTCCAGCTGTTCCTGACACTCTTCCAGCTGACTCTGTCATGAGAGAGAGGGGAGGATGTAACAAAGTACTCTTTATTTATTAAACTCTACAGTGGGTCATTAAAACTGCCCAGAACATCACTGGTATCCATCTACAGTGATATCAAAGAGATGAGGTGCCTGCACAGAGCCCCAAGTATACTAAAAGACAATATCCACCTGAGCCACAGCCTGTTCACTCTACAGAAGATACGGAAGTGTCACTCTTCCCTCAAGCTGCTTAATTCATCCAGCAAGGAGTTCATTTAAAGGCAATTTTGGCCTAACATCTTAATTTATTTATTATTTTGTTATGGCACTAGCTTAATGACCGGAAAAAGCTAAATGTAGCAATTTACATAAAATATATTTTATTTACTAGGCAACCTTTCTATGCAGTATAGAAATTATGCTGCTGAATGTGGTGTGCATTGTTTTCAGAAATACGACTGATGATAGACAGACTCTAGAATTGTGTGATTAACCCCGGGGAGGAGGGGCCAACTTTGAATGGTGTGTTCACAATCAGCAACCACAAAATCCTGCATGGTATAAGTAAAAGTTTGTACAACTGTACCAATAACACAGGGTAAAATATTCCATTACAACTGAAAGTTGTGCATTCAAAATCCTACTGAAGTAAAAGTACATAAATAATATCAGTTAATGCACTTGAAATGTCAAAAGTAAAAGTACTTATTTCTGGAAAATGTCCCATATTATCATATAGCCTAATTTAAAAAACACTGCCTCAATCCATAAGAGGAATTTTACTATTGTAGGTGGTCAAGACAGAGCTAGTTTTAACTACATGATGTATCATTAAGTACATGTATGGTGCCTTTGGTGTCAGACCCTTCCAAGTTTTTTTTTTTTTAATTTGGGTCTTGCACAGTTACTTAAATCAGGGGTTCTCTAACCCATTTGTAACATAAAGCACACTTCTTATTTCTTATTTCTTACTTCTCATTGCCAAACAATTTCCATACTGGTGCAGGGTTGCCTTTATATCACTTTTTTTGTTTCAAAAACTGTTTGTCTTTACCTGGTGATGTGTTGTGTGCTGTCATTGATATTATGCTGTTTAATCTGACATTTTTTGTTTAGGTGAATTCTTAAGCATATTTAGGTATACTAATTACTAGCTCTGTAATTTACTAAAAGAAAAAATAATTATAATCTAACCATTTGTTAGTACCACTGTGTGTAGCTCGCATACTCAGACATCTGAAGGAGACCAAACTAGACAAAACTTTTCTGTGAGGGTTGGAAACCACTGCTTTGGTCTGAAACCAACACCCTATATTAAAACGCTTATCATGTGTCACTACAGTTGTGATGTAATACATACAATATTTCTTTCTGACAGACAGTGGAGTAGAAATAGAAAGTTATAGAAAATAGTGACATTCAGTTAAGGTACAAGTACCACAGATTTGTATTTAAACACAGCACCTGAGTAAATGAATTTTCCACCACGGAAATTCTCATTAAATTTCTAAAAGGTTACTTTTCATTCTGCACAGAACTGAAGCAAAACCTGCATGAGGGGGAGGAAAACAAACATCTTAGACACTGTGGTTCACATCAAATGAAGAGGTCCACCGGTGCATAAACTCTCTCCCACCGTGATGCTTTTCTCCTCCTTAATGCGTCCGTTGAGTTTCTCCTGCAGGCTGTCCTCCCTCCTCTCGAACTCCTTGAGGAGCAGCAGCTCCTGGTAGAGCGTCAGTTGTCGGGGGTTGGCCAGCTTCAGCTGCCAGTCCAGAAGCACTTTCTGGTGACGCAGCAGCTTGAGCTCCGCATCAAACTGACACACAGAACTCTCCATCTGATGATTAAAAAAACACATCCACAGATTATATTACAGTTTATATAGTTCCAGAATATATTTTGTTCACAATTACACATATAATCTAATCTAATGGCCCTGTACTTGATTTAAGATTCAATATTCAACACTGAATGAATAAGAGACCTGCTCTGGTAGACTGTCCTGCTCGTGCAACAGTCTGATCTCCTCCTCCCTCTGGAGCTCTGCCCTCAGCTCACTCAGCTCTGCTCCTTCCTCCATCGCTGACTCTTCTTCTGTGGTTACAGATGAAGGCGATAAACCGAGAGTCCCTTCTTCGCCTTTCTCCTCTTCCTCTTCCTCTCCTTCCATCTCTTTCTCCAGCTGCTCCAACAAACTTGTGGCTCCCTCCTGCTCCTCCTGTGCCATGGTCTGAAACCTGTTTGAAAACAAAACAATAGAAATAAAATTATCACTGAATGGATAAAAAACACCTTGAAAATATGGTCAAATGTGAGAAAGAAGTTAAGACTCTCCATATCAATATCAAGAGCATTGAGGACTGCACAGAAGATTGACTTTGTTCCATCCATATTAGGAACAGTGTTCAAAAAATGGGAAGAAAAAGATTTAATGAATACTTACAGAAACATAAAGAATGGGACAAACTATGTACTTCATCAAACATAGAACATTTTATTATGTTAACTATTAAAGGGACTGTTAGAAGAAGATGATATAGTATATATATAAGATATTACAAGAAGAAGTAATGGATAAGAGCTTGGATATCAAGGAAAAATCGGAAGTGGAGATGAACACTACAATTTTAGATAAGAACTGGGAACTATCATGCAGAGCGGGACATAAATAACAAACAGCGCCACTGGAAAGGAATTTGAAAGGAAAATGAACAGTGCTAAAGGGACTGTGGCCTGGTAGAAGACCACACATACATTTTTGGGGACTGTCCAAATTGGTAAAATATCCAAAAATATACTTATTATATGTTTAGATTATAGAACTGCCTTTAATAACTTGTGGAGTTCCTCAAGGGTCCGTACTTGGGCCTCTTCTTCTGGAATATTATAACATCTCCTAACACATAACAGTGTTACCACATGACTACAGTCCCCTACACTTGCTGAATAAGTGCGCTGACACTGGCAAAACTGAGATAATTGTTTTAAGCCCCAAAGAACAGAGATTAAAAGTCAGTGCTCACTTGAATCCATGACACAAATATTTACAAATCAAGCCAATTAACAGATCAGCCTAATACCACCTTGAAAACATAGCAAGGACGTCTGTCTAAATTAAACACAGAAAAACTTGACTATTGTAATGGTGTCTTCATGGGACTTAGTAAAAAAAATCACAATAATATTAAAAAAAGAGTAGTAAAAATATCAATCAGACAGCTGCAGCTTTTACAGAACGCTGCTGCCAGTGTCCTCACTAAGACCAAAAAAGTGGAGCACATAACACCAGACCCTAAATTGCTGCATGGCTTCCTGTGTGTGAAAGGATAGATTTTAAGAATTAAGATTTACTAGTTTTTTAAAGCACTAAATGGTTTCTGGCCGAAATACATCTCTACAATCAGCAGCTAGTCAAAACAGGTTTAAGATGGCTTTAAATCCGTGTTGTTTGGGTCAAAGTCACATGATCAATAAAACACTCTTCTTCTGTCTAAGTCTGGACTTGGTCTTGTATCAACATAAAACCGAGCCTCTGTACCTCTGCTCCTTCAGAAGCCGGTATCGCTCCAGGGTGGCGCGGCTGTACTGCAGCCTCTTCTCTGGGGTTTCCTCTGGTAGTATAGAGGGCAGGGTGGGTGGGAGGCAGTGGAGATGGGGCGCAAGATGCCGCTGGCCCCTTTGGAACTGCTGAGCCTGAACGTGCAACTCAGACACCAGGCGAACCTTTGAGTCCCGCAATGCCACGATCCGTCCAATCATCTCAGTCTGCTTCTTACGGATCTGGTGGGATGTACAGAGTTCTTAAGTGAATCTGCTATGCATGCAACTAAAGATCTTTCCATCATTAAGTAATCTATTGATTATGATTTTTGATTTTTTAATGTTTTATTTAATAATTTACTCTATAAACTTAAAAAAGCAAGAAATGCCAATCATCAAGTTTGCAGATGCCATGGTTCTTGTTCTTCCTCTGGTTTTGTCCAAACAACAGTCTAAAGGCCAAAGACATTCAGTTTACAGTGGCATAAAACTGACACAAGAAGCAAATTCTCTCTCTAAAGAAGCTGGAACCATTTAAAATGCAAGTAATCGATTAGCAAAATTGACCAAAATGAGCGAAATTTCTCTCAGTCAAATAATTGATTAAAGGGATTCAGCGCTTTCTGCCAGACAGCTTTCTGCTTCAAATATAAATATTTAAAAATACAGCCTGTTTTTTCATTTTCTGAAAACAGTTTTGGACAAAAGGTTTCTGTCCAACAGCGATGAAATTTCCACAACTGAAGACTTGGGTCAGGAGATTTACTGACATTTTTGCATTGCATGCTACTGACTATTCTCTTCAGATGAACATGTAGCTGTTTTAAATAAGCAGACAAGGGGCCTCATACAGAAAAAAAATCCCAACTGCTTGTCCTATCTTAACTTTCCAAATAAGGAAAAACCCTATCTTCCTATTACAGAAGCGATTCCTAAGCTTATTGCTGGGTCCTGTTAGGAAATGTTAACTAGAGCTTTGCACTTGATTCTTCAGTCGGTCCTCATCCTGTCATGTCTGCATCTGTGTTTAAAATATACACAAACCTGCTTGTATCCATGACAACAGCTGTCTCACTTCACTTGTCACTGGTTGGCTTTTTAATGAACCGAAAAACTGGTCATTCAATTTTAGACATTCAATTTGATGAGTCAGAAGAATTAATTGTGTCTTGGAGCAGAGGAAACACCACATTTTTGGGACATTTTCCATGTTAAGGATTTGAATGGACAGAGCATGCCAATTAAATTCAAAATTAACTGTCTTGGCAGATGATATATTCCCATTAATATGTGGGCTGGGAAGTCTGAAGCATCGTCGTATGGTTTGAACAGCCTTTCAATCATAATATTTTGTGTTCATGTTGACAGTTATTTTGAATTTAGGACAGGGTCTTTGCCATCCTAACTTGGGAGTTCTGACTTCTTCAGTTGGATGCTTCTGTGATAGTCAAATTTCTATCCTAAGATGAGACAGGATGCTTTTCAAAATGCAGGTAGGAAACAGGTTTCTGTGATACTAAAAATCCTAAATTTCATCCTTAACTCCTAAAGCGAGATAAGACAGGATTTCAGACATAGGAAGTTTCTGTAATGAGGCCTCAGATGAGCAACATGCATCATCAGTGAGACACTCACAAGCCCAAAATACTTGAAGCTCATGCTCTAAATGAGCTAATATGAGTATTAGGTCATGTGTGTCTGTGTGTTTACATTTTCCTCCAGGCCCATCAGCTCTGCTCTCTTCTTCTCAGCGTTCATCCTCAGGTGTTTCGGCACTGTGAAGTCTTTCGCTGACTTCAGCTTTATCTCTCCAATGTTCTCTTTGGCTTTGCGGATAGCCTCCAAATGCTCCAGATCCTCATAGTTCTTGTCTGGCTTCTCTGCATAACTAAGACACCGACAATCCATTACAGTTTGGCAAGAGCATTCTGAGAGTCACAGCAGAGGCCCATGATTCATTTTAGCACATGAGCTGGTTAATATGGAGCTGTGTTTTTAATTATTAATTATTATTAAGAATACGGGAAACATCATGTCAATCTAATTTTAGCCCTGAGGACTGAGGTAATGTTGTTGGATGAGACACTCACAGCTGGGCCCATTTTTGCTTCCTCTTCTTTATCTTGTCTCGAGCTTTTTCAGCTTTCTCTGCAGCCTTTTGGAGCTTCTCAACCTGACGATCTGCCAGCTTTATCCCTGCTGGACGAGCCACCAGGGGGCGCAGCTCCTGCTCCTCTGAAGAAAACACAGAACTGATAAGTCAGGCATGTCTCTGATGGATGAAACAAACACTCATATCCTTTCTTACCTTCTAATTTGCCACTGTCTTTCGCAGGCTCAGCTCTGGATTTTCTGCGCTGTGATGGAGCAGCTGTGTCTCCATCGGGCGAGCTGATCCTGCTCTGTCGTCTGAGCTGGGCTGAAGGCTCAGTGAGCGCCGGCAGACTGTAGGTGGAGACTCTGTGGTCGGTGCAGATGGTGACCACAGTGACAATGTTGGCCTCAAGAGAGTTCCTGAACCTGAAAATAAACACAAGAGGTGAGGGTTTCATTTTCTACTAAATCCAAACCTTAGTCAGGTAGAACATTTAGACATAACTCATGACTCCAAAGAAGGAATGGTGGTCTATAAATGTTTTACATCCACTTTGTAATTTCCCATCCAAAACAAGAAAATAACATCTAGAAATATCCAACCTGTCAAACATTAGAGATCATCTGTTCCTGTCTGAGTGGAGCTGAAACATGTGATACAGCAAACAAGCTTTTATAACCTATCTTCAGTTATTATGAATCACGCCTATGGCCGCATTCAAAACCACCAACCATACTGGCAGCTTGACGTACTGATTTGGCCAAAGTGCAGCATGTAATATACAGTATGCAAACGAAAGCAAAATCTGCTGTATGCCAAAAATACCCAGATGTCATACTGATTCAGAAAAAAACTCCTGTATGCATCAGATCAATTTACCTCCCCCACTGTGTCCCATAATGCAACACACTGGAACAGTCACAACAATCACTCAGGCCCACAGGAAGGTTTCTGTTTACAGATTTTATATGCTATTTCATCACTACTAAATTAATTTCTGATAGAAATCAACTGTGCACATTTTTACTATTGATAGTTTTATGAAAATTGACGGCAATTCGAAAATTTGCCCAACAGTCCACAGACTGCTGTAGCTAACGCAGCAGGCAACTTCAACAACAACGGCAGAGGAAAGCCGGGTCCACATTACATTTTCATTTCATTTTAAATTATGCAGTTATTGCCAAAGGGGCACTATTCATAATATGACCCAACATGGCATAAACACAAACAAAAAAAACATCAGTCAGCAAGTTTTATGAAAAGACACCCAGTTTGATTGAAGCAAGGATAACAAAGATAACGTTAAGGTTCCGAGGCAACAGAAGTACCAGGAGAACCAACTTTTGCTCCGATGCACGTTACTGTAAAAATACATTTATATGCTTATTACACAGTGATTTACACACATTCTCACTCCATAGTACAAGCAACACAAGAGCTTCAGACTGCATTTCAGTCATTACAAATTGCTCTGTTGAGTTAAAATTGGTTCTAAATGTTAATAAAACAAAGTTCATGGTCTTCTCAAAAGCTCCCTCACAGTTGCTTGATAATTTTAATGTTTTCACGTCACGTCACGTCACGTCACGTCACGTCACGTCACGTCACGTCACGTCACGTCACGTCACGTCACGTCACGTCACGGTAAATCTATTGAAAGGGTGCCCTTGTACAAGTACTTGGGTATATAAATAGATGAAAAGCTTTCATCTAATGTACACATTACTAGTCTAGTTGCTTTTTTAAAGTACCTTGGGTTTTGGCAGAACTGGAGAAAACTGCATCTTCCTACTACGCACCACGGCACAACAATTTAAATATCTAACATTGCAGACACTTCATCCATTGGGCGTCATGAAAAATGTGGTAATGGTGTTGTGCTTGTTCTTCCTGAGAGGCCACTACTTTTGAATGGCTGTTGTTTGGTATTTGGTATTATTGTTGTATTTGTCACATTTTAATATGTTGTGCTGCTACCTTGGTGAGGTCTCTCTTGTAAATGAGATCCAAAAACTTTATCTGTAGTCATATGGGTAGCCCCCCTGTGGCCACCAAGTTTTATCGCCAAACTGTGAGTCTTTCCGCAAATGTCACAGCTTTTAGTTCAACATTCTACAAAAGCAGTGAACAGTACTTGTTCCTGGCGAGCTACCAATATGTCGGGGCTACTTGCCTACTAGCCTACTCAAAATGCTAACGTGATCTTTACAGGAGAATCAGAAACACAAAAGGTGGAAGCTAGAATCTGACACATCTAAGGATGTAATGTATGGCAGTGTGTGCCATCAGTTTCCTCAACTAGATCATATGTATTGCTTGTTTTTAATTGCAAACAATGTTTTCAGGAAACAACACATCACAATTTAAGGGAAAAGTGGACAACACAAGTGTCACATTTAAGGAAGGCTGTGTTAAGTTATATTAAATTATCTTTTTACTGTTTACATTTGGGCCACCAAAAATGTACTTTGGCTACCATATTTAAGGGCTTGTTGGGTTAAGCCAGTGCTTAAAAGTATTAGCATCTATCCTTGTGTTTGGAGTGAAGTAATACAAGAAAACGCTGGTGAATCTGGTTCCTTTTGACCATCAGCTGTGTTATTCATCTCCTCGGGTAAAAGCATCTAAGGGAAAGACATGAAAATAAATTTTTGTAACTTCTTAATATCAGTACCAGTCCTGTAGTTTGTTGAGTGCTATGCTGCAGCGCTCCTCCTCCCAGCCCATGTGCTTTCTGACCTCCCTCACCCGCTGGGCCTTCACCCTCTCTGCCTGTTCGCTGAAACGCCGGTCCAGCTCCAGCTCCTACACACACAAACACACAACATTTCTGACTCGTCAAATGTTCATTTAATTTTGGTAGTAAAGTTAATCAAAAACCAAATGTACTTTGGCGGTCATAAAGCATTTTGCCTAAAAATTCAAGCTAAATGCTTTGACATAATCTGTCAAATCGCATGTTATAGCTGGTGTGTCTTTAGTTTTATTCTAAAACTTTACCAGATACATCAGCTGCAAAGATAAAAAAACATGCACTGTGTAACCAGATGACAGTGGTGTGTGTATGTGCATGTCTGTACCGCAGGTTTCAGGTGAACATGCTCCGGCAGACTCTGGTTGTTGTTCAGCAGCTGCTTGAACTTCTTCTGGAGCTCAGCCATCTTCTTCCGCCTCGCTGCGATCTTCAGCTCGGCCTCCCGACGCAGATGGTCCTTCTCCAGCTTCTGCTTAGCTGTCTCTATGCTGGGGGGAATCAGGAGGAGATCAAACAAGATTTTCTTGAGTTACAGTACAGAATGTGCAGATACATAGTCAGATAAATAGTATGGATGTATCAAAATATAAGGGACTGCAATAAAAATATGGACTAAAATTCTCTACTATACAAATAACTTTCACAAATAGAGACACAGAAAGGAGGAAAATGAGATACACAAAAGACGAGAATAGTGACATAGAGAAAGAGGAGGACCAAATTATTCCTAAACAGATTGTTCATACGTACCTATAGGCTGCTGGGTCCTCAATGTCCTGGGCCAGTGTCTCATTCTCCAGACCCACCTGTTAGAATAATGTGTAAACAAGATTTTTCATTGTGTACATTTTTCATTATGTGCAACTATCCATACAGTCTATGGTCCAGACCACACTGGTACCATCCAAGAAGGCAAAACCTTACCTATACTAAATTGTTTATATAGTCAATATAAGTAAGTTAATATAGGATAGCCTTTCCACAGGAGCAGCTTTTCATATTTACTGGACATTTTGTCTTTTTCACCTTTCACCAAACAGCCAACATCTTACTGATGGTAAAATGACTGATGGTTAAAAAGGCTGTGCATTGTAATAGAAGCAATGTGTTTGCATCTGCATTCACGTTTTGTTTTTGAAATGACAAAACACTGTTAAAGTATGTACACACATAGGATGACTGAAGTTGGTAATTTCATCTCAAACAATGTTTGTCCATCTATCTATCTATTGTCAGTGTCAGTTTTGTTATAAATTTACCTCAGCGGGCTTTAGTAGTTGTACAACATACCTGTATCTTAGAGTCTTAATTTAGATTGGTCCAAATAGTCCAAAAAAACATAACAAAACAAAACAAAAACTACACTGGAAAACAAGACTAAGAGTCACAGACATGCTAGCATCTTTGTGAGGTCTGAGGAGCTAAATGCTAATGTGAGTATGCTAACATACATACAATGACAATGATAATTTGCTTATGTTATAAAGGTATGTTTTATATATGTATATCTTAGTTCAGTATGTTAGCATGCTAAAATTAGCTGATTAGCATAAAAAGTACAGCTTGTGCATAAACTAAAATACTGCAAAAATGGAAATCTTTCTTACTATCTGACAGTTATTTCACACAAAACCACAAATGAGATCCTCACGGTGGAAAATTCAGGGGATCACTAAAGTTAGTAGGATACATCATCTGTGAAGTATGAAAGTCTGTACAAAATTTCATAACAATCCATCAAAAAGTAGTTCAGATAATCGAATCTGGACCAAAGTGGTCAACCGACTGAGAGAGTAACATTGCTAATGTAGCTAAAAAGATCCACCAGAAGAGAAAAAGTAAAACATTAATAAAAAGTGCACTGACCCTGGGTGAAGGAACCTTGGCTCTCTTCTTCTGCAGACTTTTCTGTAGCTCCTCTGGAGGAATCAGGCTGAAGGAGAAGATGTTCCCATCATCTCCCGCCGTCAGCACAAAGTGGTCATCGTGGCTACAGCAGATGTGCCACAGGTGTCCGTATTGGTTGTCGTGGACACTGAGAGCCCAGTATGCCTGCATGGAGGTGAGGCCGTGGTCACCAGGCTCCAGGGTGTAAACCCTGATGAAGCCTGAGTGCATGCCGCAGAAGAGCAGCTGCCTGTTGGAGCTACCAAACACCAAAACAACAACACTTTACACTGGTAATAGTAGTGTGGCTCCAATGTGAAGGAGGTTCCTTATTTCACACTGTCTGCTATTTTTATTTTTTATTATCAACAGTCTCTCTGTGTTGATTATAAAATAAAGTTGCATTAAATGATTTTGGCCACTAGGGAGAGAAAAAAACTTATGATCGCTAAGCACCTGGTTACATTTTTACTAATATTTAGCAAATGACAATATTTTGCTGTAATGAATATTCACTTGTTAGTTTTCCCTCTGGCTACCTGAAGGTAACAGAGCAAATGGTGTCCTCGTCTGTGTCGTGGATGGGCAGGAAGTCAAAGGGCTCATCCTGCCGCTGGTCTCTATCCTGGTCCTGCTCCTCAGAGAACTTACAGTGATACAGGTAACCCGAGTCAAAGCCTCCCTGCAGGACACAGAAAAGGGAAATATGGATTCAGTTTTTACACAAGTAAGACAGGACACAAGTCACAAGTAAGTCACAAAATATCTATGTAAAATATATGTGTTACAATAGTGTTGTAAATAATATCAAATATTGATTAATATACTGAATATTTGAAATGCTTTCAACACTCATTTTTTGCAGTATCCATACTGTAGTTTCTCACTCCCTCTTCTCTTTGACAGCAAGTTCACACACACCTCATCTCATTTGCTCATGCTGAATGTCCATTGTCATGCTCTAGCCTTATTAGCCTTATTTATCTAATAAAAACTCTAAAATGTTATGCCAAAATCTTGAGTCAGTATAGACAACACTATGTCACTCTCGAGTACTAAAGAAGTCATAGTGCACATAAAATATAATGTCACTTTAACAGTGGAGTGTTGACTTACCACTGAACGAAGGTGGAAGTCTTTGCGTCTCTGTCTATAATTTTAGATTTGCACATTTTTACTACTGCAGTTCATTTTTTTTGTTTACCACTGCATTGTTTTTGTGACTTGAGTCCACAACTCTGCTAACCAAGCTAACGTCAGCTGCAGTTAACAGCAGTTAGCAAAGCTAGTTAGCTATCCATCAGGAAACAAGGAAAATCATCTGAATACTGTAGTTCGTCATCAAACTGACCTAATGATATCTGTACAGAAAGTCATGACACAGTTATAATAATCTCATGACAGAACATGTCAGAACCAACCACATATGACAGTCCAATGTAACATTTACACATAAAGCTCAACAGTTTCTTTACATCTGATAATTGGGCCTGCAGTTGCGTATGTATTTGACAGGGTATGTCTTAGTTAATGTCAAGTTGTCATAACAAAGACAGTGACAGGATGTATTGTCTTGGTTGACGTTAATACATTTACAGGTTATCTTGTTTTGGATAATGTCAAGTTGTCATATTACATACATCTTTGTCAATGTCAACTTTGCAGTAAAAATGACTTAACTGTCGAATGACAACAGTCACAAACATTCATAAAGACTTCTTGATGGTGTTAAGTCAGTCTTGATTATTTCTCTCTTCATGTTTTTTCATCTCTCCATACACATTCTCTTTCATATTATATTCCTATTCATACTTTTCCACAAGGACTGCATTTTAAATTAACTTGGCCAAAACTAATAGATGTTTGTCTATTTATGCCTACCCGATGCTTAATACAATGTCTATGCATCTACTCAGTCATTAGTCCTTAATACGTGCTTACTTCCGACAAAAAATAACACCAAACTTCTGAATATATTTGGTACTGACCAGATGTGTGTGTGTGTGTGTGTGTGTGTGTGTGTGTGTGTGTGTGTGTGTGTGTGTGTGTGTGTCTGTGTGTGTGTACCATGGAGAGCCAGAACTGTCCAGGCTGTGAGTAGAAGCCACAGTAGAGAGGACTTGGAGGGTTGGGGATGTAGATAGGGGGCAACTCTTCCTCCTCCTCTTCTTCTTCTTCCTCTTGCTCTGCGTCCAGCTCTTTTGATTTTTTCAACCTCTCTTCTCTCTCTTTCCTCTTCTCTTTTGCGGCTTGACGTCTTGCGATTTCCTCCTCTCTCTGAAATACACAAAGGCACAAATGGTGTAAAACTTAAATAAAGTTAATTATCTGCACTTTGCAATAATGCTTTTCAATGAACTGCAAGACAGAGAGAAATGAAGGAAAGAAAATGTGAGTGACACACGGCCACAGAGAGGACATAAGGAGTAATTATGTAGATTACTACAAAACATAAAATATTATGTTACAAAAAGAATAAGAATAAACAGACAAAAAAGAACAATAAATAAAATGAAAAAAAAAAAAGAATAATTAAAACCCTATAAACTAAAGCCAAGACAGACCAAGTTCAGACCTTGATTCGAGATTTGATGCTCCTGAACCTGAAAGATCTGCTGGGTAGTTCAGGCAGCTGGAAGGTTTTTGTTGGCTTGTGGGCCTCTGGATCAGGACTCTGCACCTCAATCACATGGCCAGTCTGACACAGGATGAGCATCCTGTTTTCATCCTGGGTAAAATGATAAAAAAGAAATCGGTTGAATCAAAAACGTTCTGTCATGTTTCCATATATCTGGTGACATTTGAGTGCATGTGGGTCAAACACCAGACTTACGTGTGAATGAGGTGACCACTCCAGCGCCTGCACTGGCCCGGGAACGTGGATAAAGCCGATGGGGTTGTATTTTTCGCCGACAGTGAAGAAGAATACAGTGCAGTCTGAGCTCTGAGCAGGAGGTAAGGTGGTGGGGCGAGGTCAGAAAAGTGAGATAAATAACAAAGAAAAGGAAAACAAAACAATGGACTAATTAAGTGGATACAGACACTTTTTAGGACTAGTGTGTAGGATTTAGTGGCACCTAGTGACATGGAATTGACTAATCAGTCTGGGCAGGAAGGCCCGTCCAAAGCCAGTTGATTGACAGCTTAACCATTTGAGCAATACAGAAAAGAATAAGGAAAAATAAAGGAATGAAAATAAATAAATGACTATTTTTTTAAAGTAAAAATATACAGACAAAAACAGAGTAATTATCTACTAATATATATTTTTTTTTTTTCAAAGACATAAATAAGTATACAGAAATAAATTTAAAAAGTCATTGTGAAAATTTATAAAAAAAATATTATTCTTTCATTTTTTATTTAAGATAGTAACATAATCCTATACTAGTCCCACAGTGGGGAAATATTATATCATATTTCATTTCCACATTTTCTTTAGTTTATTCATTTATTGTTTTATTTATTTATTCCTCTATATATTATAAAAAATATTTTGACAAACTGTTGTTACCTTTGACTCTTACAACAAAAAACCTCTCACCCCTGTGGCTAAGATCTCTCCATTTCGCTCATATGCAACAGCAGTAACAGGAGCATTGTGGGGCTTGAAGGCCTGTTTGAGGCGCAGCTTGGCATCTCCTTTGGGGCTGCGCCCTGTAACCACATGGAGCCTCTGAGGGTCGTACAGCTCCAGTAAGCGCACCACCCCGTCCTCAAAGCCCGTCACCAGTAAGCCTCCACTCTGGTTCACCTAAAGACAAACACCAGGTGAGTTTTCTGTCAGTACACATCATGTGTAATACATTTTCACTCAAAGAAACTTACTAATGCTGGAGCCCAGCTGACAACAGTTCCACCCTGATTGAAGCGACTGGTGGTCAGTTCTCTTTTTGCCAGGAAGTCAAAAACTTTGACTGAACCTGGAGAGCAGGGACAAACACAGGAGTACCTGTTACAATGTGTGTGTGTGTGTGTGTGTGTGTGTGTGTGTGTGTGTGTGTGTGTGTGTGTGTCTGTTAGTGTTAGTGTAAATGTGTATGGCTCACGGTCAAGAGCAGCTGTGGCCATCAGGTGGGATTTCCTTGACACGTCCAGGCCCTGGATCGGCCCGGCGTGGAAGGAAAACAGGCACTCTGGATCAGGAGTCTGCACACACAGAACATACATTAAGTGTTTATTCCAAGCATTTACTACACGTGTGATGATACAGCATGGTTTGTAGTACAATTTTCCATTAGGCCTGGACAATATGACCCCTAGATCACCATAAACAATCAATAAAAATAAATGTACAACTGTAATGACAATTTAATGCACTTCTCCTGGTGGCTGTCCAATTAAAGATTTTGTATGTCTGGACAATCTACCAATCTGTCATGGGAAGTTAAAGGCATTCACAGTTCAATTATATGGGAAACAGACAATTTAGTGGGTGAAAATTTGCTTGATGAGTAGACTGATGAGGTTTCATTATATTTTTAAAAGAATAAATTATTATACAGCCTTGTCATCCCTGTTTGTAGATAAAGACACTGGAAAGGCAGCCAAACATATTTGGACTGAGCCAAAGAACAGCTTGCTCTAATAGATTGGTGACAAAAGGCAAAAAAACCCCAAAACTCATTGTTATTCATTATTTTCAGGTTTTCACAGAAAAAAACAGCCTGACTTTTTAAACAGTGCTAAGTAACTTCTAATTGGATTTTCTCCCAAAAGTTGTTGTACTCCTCTTGCAGTAATTGTAATTTACAGTAATCGGTGTGTTTGCAATGACCACAGCCCAGAAAATCCTCCAATGACACAAAATCAAGAGAAACAATGCAAAGAAAACCCCCAGGGGGTCGCTGATTCTACCCCAGACTAACTTATTTTTTTTATCTGATATTTATCTTACATGGGATGACAGAGGTAAGCAGAGCTGAGATGTTTTTTTCAGTGCACGTGCACATTTGGAACAGGCTGACTGCTTGGCCCCCAGAAGTGCTGCTGACAGCATTCTCAAGAACTGTTCATCCAATCGACTTCACACTCAACACTGCACTCCCTTGGGTCCCGAGTAGTACACCAAGTGTGAAGTCGATCAGGATGAAAGGTTCTCGTGACATGTGAAGGACAGACACCCAGAGGCACCTTCCATTATAGTTACATGATGCTGCTACAGTGCCACCTATTGGCCAAATGATGCCAAATTTGTCATGGACACATCTGTGAATGTCCATTAAATGTGGTTGCAAAAGCACATAATGTTCAAGAGATATGACATTTTTTGTAATATAAACCCTGCCCACAGACAGTTAAATCAAAACTGTATGGAACGTCAAAATGTCTTGGTCCAGTAATGTTCTGTACCAAATTCAGTGATGACTGCTTAAAATTTGTAGGAGTAGTGAAAAAAAAAATAGACTGAATGAACAGTTCTCAAGATATGTGAAAGACAGACAGATAGAGATTCATTCTTTTATAGCTAGATGATCAAAATAATTTTCAGAAGATGAAGGTTTTGGAGAAACTCCTATGAGATCATTTTTTTAACGTAAACATGCTTTGCATTTTTATGAATTGAAAAATAACACATATAGTAAATAGTTGTACATATATGTTGAAAAGTAAAGTCTGTGATCATGTACATTTCTCTGAGTAGAAGAATCAGAGTCATATAGACTGTATGTTGATGTGAAGGTTGGACAGAGAATTTTCTAGCTGGCCACAAATGCAGTACTTTGCATGATACAAATCTTACGTAAACATAGTATACATACAAATAACATCTCTATAAAAACAGTATAAAACAGTGTCAGTGTAGGAAACTCACTGTGTAGGTGAATGAAAGATCCAGTTTCCAGATGGCCCCGCTGGAATCCTACAAGACGGCACAGGTTAGAGATCAGGTTTTCGATTTTTGATTGAGGTGAGGTCATGTAATACAAAATGTTTTTAATTAGTGGTCTTTGACCTTTTGCTCTCTGACTGACCTGAGCAAACCAGACGAAGGAGTCTGGCACAGAACTCTTCACCACAGAGGACAGCCTGACGTTGTGTCCCACCACCATCTCATTCATGGGCTCCATCTCAAACCTGCTGCTGTTGCTGTCACTGTCGGCAGTGTTGATGCTCTCAAAGTCCCAGCCCTGCAGAGGGTGGGGTTACAAAGTCATAATGACTATACTCAAACTGGTTAATTCAACCTCCCTGTGTGCTTGTCACTGCTTAATTGAGTTCAAAGTGGTGCACAGGGCTCATATTTCAAAAGTAAAATTATCTTCCATGTACGCTGAGGTTAGCCCATACTGTGTCAAATGCAAATTCGCTGAAGCTTCTCTCATCAAAATGTACTGGTCCTTTTCTAGCCTTAACAAATATTGAAGGGAGATCTTTCACACACTTTCTCAGGTGTTAAACATCAAATTAGAACTGAACCCCTTGATTGTTTGGGGTCATGGAAGCAGAGGAGCAGTTAACCACAGAAAGACGATGCACTTTATCCTTTATTTCTGTCTGTTTGATCAACGTTTCTTTACTACAGTGTCTGTTTTATGAAACTATTCTTTATTCTTTACTATTAACATTCAGAGACTTTTTTTAACATTTACAATTTCAGTAGGAATGAGTGGGCTTGAGGCTGAGAACCACAGTCAGGGTGAGGAAGTCAGAAAGTCTTGGGATGGGCTAACATTGTTGGTTTTGGTGTTTTCAAGGAATTAGATAACAACACAAAAAGTACAGAATAATGAATAATGAGTAAAGAACTATGCCAGACTTTGGTTATGAGGTTATGCAGTGAGTATCTTACCCGGACCACTCCATCAGAGCCCATCGTCATCAGCTGTCCATCTTCTAGGGCAAACGGCTGGACCATCCCCGCATGGCAGCTCCGGCCCTCTTTACGGCAAATTTCCACCTTGATGGCACTCCCATCCCAGAGCAGCAAGTTGCCCCAGTCTGAACCGGACACCACCTGACAGACAGATAAATTAGTATTCACTGCAACATTTTTCATGAGATGGATCAGTCGTCAGAAAAAAATCAAACAAAATTTAAAAACTGAAACATGTTAGATCTGGAAATTACCAATCTATGTTTAAGCTATGGTCATGATAAGGCTTTTAAGGATTGCAATGTCAGCTGTCAAATCCACTATTTTTGGTCAGGACTGAAATATCATGTCTAATCACTGGTTTTGCCAGGATCATTGTCATTCAAGTGTTTGCTGTTGTAATACTCATTTCGGCCACAAGAGGCGTGGAAGGAACAATTAAAACACACCTGGAAACGTGAATGATTTTAGTCCCATTTAGAACATGAGGTAGAGGTACACTTCAGCCTCTTTTGGATGAAATGAGTATTACAACACTTTGAAAAATAATACTGAAAAAAAAAAAGATTCCTCTTGTTTTACAGATAAAAAATTAAGTAGAAGAGCAGTTCCCAAATGTGGGTCTTTGAGGGGGTTCCAGTGGTTCGCCAGCAAAAAAGGGAATCATTTGTTTTCACTGTAATTGTATCCATAAGAAACACAATGACAGACTATTTTAATCATGTGTTTCACTTTCTGTGATAAAATTTCGGCAGCAAAAATCTTATCAGATGGAGGTCTATGGTCTAATTTGTATCAGATTAGGTATCGCTGACTTGAGGAGGTTTGAGAACCACTAGAGAGATGTTGGCAATTTTTTTTTTTTCTTACCTGTTCTTAAACGCATGTGAGAAAACAATTTAAAACATACAATGCATCATCACATTTTTTTCACTTGCTTCTCAGGGCTCATCATCATGGCTTCCCATCATCTTTAACTGTACTTTGTTTTCAGTCCTAATTAGCATATGTTAGCATGATAACAAACTAAGACAACATGATTAACATCCTATCTGATAAACATCTGTACTGGTTGCATAAACCACCTTAAATGTCAAACTTAAGTTTTCCTAAGCTACACTTAATTATCCTGTGTAAGATAGCTTCTCCAGATGGACAACAAAAAGAAAAAAAAAACAACAAGAAACAGACCTTTCCATCAGGAAGTTCCACATAGCCCTCAACATCAGTTGCTGCAGTTTCTCCAAAATTTCCCATACGACCTTGCAGTTTAACACCTGTGAATGTGGGGGCCATTTTCCAGAACCTGATAGGCAGAGAGAAGTTGTTTTCATCTTGCTTGAAAAGATAAACATATTCAGTATCAGTGTAAGAGAATAATCCAACTTCTGACAGTGACAGTTTTACTGCGGGGAGTTACATAGGGGACTAGTCACATGTTTTAATAAGGTTACAGGGTTTTAGGAGAATTCAGTATGTCCTTTACTTGATGTATCCAGATCCTGATAATGTGAACAGTTCTGGGTTGTACGGGGAGAAGCTGAGTCGATACACCTCTTGAGAAATGGCCTTGCCGCTATCCATCACCTCCTCCTGCCTCCAATCCCACAGCGTCAACATGTAGTCGGGTGCACTGCCCACACTGGCCAGCAGGCTCCCATCATGGTTGAAATCCACAAAGCTGTACGCCCGCTCTGTACCGCCTACAGACAGGAAGGTGAAAATGTGATTACTAATACAACAGAAACGTAACATAAGAGAAAGCTGGTCAACTCAATGCATCACAGTCCCATTTACCTCTGAGGATCCTATATGGCCGTAGTGAAGGGTATTCATAGACTATGATGTTGGGCTGGTTTCCCTTCTCTGCTACCACAAAGTATTCCCTGCTGGGGTGGACCTTGACACACACACACAAAGAAATTAATAGGATATTTTTAAGGAATATATATATAGGAATATATTTTTTTTTTCATCCACATCCATGTGGATACAATATGTAGTTGCATCTCAACCCAAGGCACCCAGAACTGTAAGTCCAAGGAATCACTTTTCAAAGAACCTTCTGCTTGTTCTTGTCTGCATCTGATTTATAAAAAAGCTGCAGCTTTTTTTACACATCATTTTTTCGTGTGGGTCCGTCTGACCTATGCTGTCTTCTGTAACACCATCTTGATATGTCAGTGAGCAAAAAACTAACTGCGGCTACAGATTTTTAAAAACTGTTCAATCCTTCTTACCGTGATGGAGCCGATTCCTCCCCCGCTGCAGGAGCGCAGGTACCTCTGCTCCTTGGTGGAGATGTCCAGCAGGATGAGCAGGTTTCCTGCTATAAAGATCAGAGTTCTGTCATCCAGCAGCTGCAGGTTCCCCCTGCGCCCGCTGTCATAACCAAACGAGTGACTGAACGCAGAATGAATGAAGGATCAAGATCAGATTCTCTAAAGCTTTACACAACATTTACTTTACATTATTTTTCATACTACTAAAAGTAATAGCTTGATTGCAACAATACACCTGCACCCTGTCCTCCATTATTTATACTATATAAATATATAATAACATATAATACTATATATTATGCATGTATATTTTATTTATTATTCATTCTTGTACCTACATAACTATACTTATATTATGAAAAGAATACACTAGAGATGGTCAGATGATACTGAAGCTCCTGTGAAGGACACTGTTTCAATACATGGTACCAGAGCTTGTGTTGAATGAAGTAGGTTATGTTACAGATGACATCCAAAGTTTCAAACATCACTGCACTGTGAAAATGGAAAGGCTGAGAAAACTCAAAATTTCAAGGCAATGGACAGCAATAGATTTTTGACTTTTGAGCCCAACCCAAATTCTTAAGTTTTGAAAAACTTTTACCTACTACTAATTTACTTTTCTTATTTAGACAAACGTGAAGCTTTTAATTTTAGAAGCTCAAAACTTTTATTTAAAAAAAAATTAATGTATTAATTGAAGTGAAAGTAAATTAAAATGTTAATATTTAAATAAAACTATTTCATTTTTCAGGCACTAAAAAAGACAAATCAGGTTTACATCTCACTGTGACCAATTTTTTATTTTTTATTTATTTATTTATTTCCTTTTTTTCCCCTAAGTTTTCAAAACTTAAGAATTTGAGGTGGGCTGAAATTGCAGTGCATTGCCTTGACATTTTAAATTCTCTTAATTATTATTTTTTTTCTTACAGCACTGTACTTCTGAAAGCACTTTATTCAGTTTGCGAGTTTTTAAAGTTTTACAGTTAGACTGTCGCTGGCACATTAGTGGGATAAGAAAAGAGGAAAAGATTGAGAGATGATCGAGAAATGTGGCGATATATTGTACATTGGAAAGACATAATCATAAGTATGAGAACATTTCTATGTGATACCATGTAATGTATGATGTAATAAAAGCTTCTTTAATAAATATTACTCTTCAGTCATGTCACATTGCGACTCATATGCAATGTCACAGTAATAAAATCCATGAAGTTTAAAAACATGAGCCCACAGTGGCCCCCGATCTTAACTACGCTAAAAACGTACATTAATGTTTCATGTCAGCAAAAATACTTTATATCCAGACTTTCTTAACAACATAGAATTATTTTACTGTAACATGTCAACAATATAGGCTTTTTAAATGCAGCACTTCTGATTAAAAATATAGGCCTACAGATTTAATAGCAAACAGGCTTCTTGGACTTTTATCACTCACCTATAAGACTAAAACTATTACCACCAGTGAACTGTGGTGGTGCTTCAGCCCCAGGCCTGAGGGGCTGCATTAGCTTCTGCTAACCACCAGATGTCACTGTGTTCACTGAGTCTGAAGCCCCCAAAGCTTCAAATCTTTTGCAAATAGAAAGAAAACTTCACTGCTTCCTAAGACATAATGGCTGCAAATACTTGCACAATTCTTATATTTATAGTATGGTATGGTGAATGTCATGAATAACAATCATCTTATTAAATAGCCTATCTTGTAATAAACCTGCTGATTAACTAACAGAGGAACAGACAGGACTGAAAATTATGTCTTGGGAAAGAAAATGAGAGAATAAAGACCCACACTCCCAAGTAAGATCAGAGTTTGCCCATATTTTAAATTTTTCATTAGAAAGGTAAAGGGCTTACTTTCACTACTAACAGCGTACATATCTCTGTGAGTGAGATGAAAACTTTTACAACTGATGAACAAAAACTGTCTGGATTGTCCTTGTGATGTATGTTAATTTGCCTGTATTTGTTAAGTACGATTAGTGAAAACAAATGTGCTGTGTTGTGTTTTTTCATCAAACTAATTTTCAAATAAGGATACGAGAGATGCAGGAGGTTCTCTGGGATTTCAGAGCCGGGTGTGATGGACGGTCTGGAATGAAGCTCCTCATATTTGTAGAACATGTCTGCAGGGAGCTGCTTGTTTGACTCCTCCTCGGCCTCCTGTTCCATCACTGAGTGCCTTCCTGTGAGGGAAGAAACATTTGACAGCAGCTTTCAGTCACCAATGAAGTAACTTGTACATTTTCTCCTCAAATATTGCATCTAAAATACAAGGGGAAAAAATCCTTGCTTCTGAGATGTAGTTAGTAGAGGACAATTAGAAAGTGACGTGATAAGAAAATAGTAAAGTACAAATATTACAAATTTTGTACTTTGGCACAATACTTAAGTAGATAGTTACCACGCTATGTTAATGTTAACATGGTCTTGCGTAAGTAAAAATATGAAATATGAATCTGAAAGCCTTGAGGTTAGCTTGCTCGGTGTGATTAACCTACATGACTATGCACTCTTGTTACCTACCACTGTTGTCCTGTGAGGCTGTTTGTGTGCTCTCAGCCTGTTCATCAACAGGAGCAGCTGTCACTTCTTCCGACATTTCAGCTGTTATATTATCTTCTGTTGCTGCTCTGGTTTTTTTTACCTGTAAAATAAATAGGACGATTTTATATTAAAAGGTATTTCCAACTAAACTGGCGTTAAACTTCTCGGGACGGTGAAAATGTGATAAGAAAGAACAATTACTGCCTTTCAATTATATTTTCAGTTATTCTGTATCAAAGTGACTCATACTGAAACGTTTTTACCTTAAAGTTAACTCATATTTCAGTGTACTGTCCTCTAAATTTGGCTCTTCAACTCGCCAGGTCCGTGATAGATTTGGAAACGTTTGGAGACGTTGCCAAGCAACAGGGTAAGTCACTCCGCTGCAAAGCCTGCTGGTTAATGTAGTTGTCAACACCTTATGGACTTCATTGCAGTTACCCTCTGTCATCTTGAGATAAAACAGGCAGTACATTTTGTTAAGTAGTTAACTTAGAATTATTATCCTTCAGTTAGATAAGATTAAAAATTAATTAAAAGGGCAAAAATTAACTTGATATTCGAACAAATTTCAAATCGAGTCTATCCCTTTAAATCTCACTCGTAAACAAATATGGCCGCTACACATTCGTCTGTTCAACTCCAAAGACTAATCATTTGGACACAAAAACTAACGTTTGGTTGTTGTCGATATACTGTAAGACTACCAAGCCGAACAAACATTTTAAATGCGATGTATAAACAGTAAAAGTTGATTTCCTACTACTTTTCGGCGATAACGACTTGTCGCAACAACATACGTTTTACGGCAGTGGCAGTTCGGTTTGATTGGACGTTTTGTGCCGTAAACTGTGTTGGCTAGAAAACGCATGGGACTGTAGGGACAGCGTGTGAGTGTGTGTCTGAAATGTAAGTAACACCAGTTAAAATGTTTTGTATCTTGTTATTGTTCGCGTTAACAGTACATATAAACATTAGAGGCCGTGATGTTATCGATAGTATAATAATATTTGTTGACATCCGTTTTATTATGCTATGAGCTAACTAGCTTCTGAAAAAGTATACTAACCCTTTATACAAATAACGTAAAAAAGTAGCAACAACACAGTCTAAAAATAATCTAATTTAAGAATTAAAATGCAAAATTAAGTTTTAACTTGTTTTTTAAGAGCAAATGTGCTCTTATGGTGCTAACTGTTTTTTACCTTGAACAAGGTTAGCTAGTAGACGGAGGCATTTATTGTCGCTTTTATTTGTTGTTTGTGGCACGATTCTTTAACAGTACCTCTTATTGTAAGCTTTTAATATTATTGGCATGAAGAACCTCGCTCTGTAATGTAACACTTAAAAGCAGCTGACAGATTAATGTAATGGATTAAAACAACACAATTACTCCTCTAAATAGTTAAAAAAAATCCCGTTACTGTGGAAGCAAAAGTAAAATACAATAGTTTGGTGCAAGTTCGTGATTACATGTAACAACCACTGCTGTTTGACGTTTTGTGATGTTGACTGTGTAGAATCTCCACCTTTCTATATCTTAGATGTATTAAAACGTGTTTTTTTAATGGATTCTTATTCAGAATATGTATTTGATCAGATTTCTGAAACCCAACCCAATACATCTTTATATGTTCCCATGTTTTTGTGTTTAAGTGTCTTGTTGGGACAAACACCTTTGAAATTGGTTCAGTATTGAAGGAGACCCTGGCCACAGTCTTAAAGTGTTTTTTTTTTTTTTCTTTTTTTTTGCCACTGACACTGACTTGTTATTCTAAGTGTCTGTCAACATTATAGAAATGATTCCTACAGAGATAGACCCTTTTTGAATTAAAAATTAAGATTATTTTTGTTTAACAAGAAAGAGTTAGTTTATTGTTCTCACCAAGATTCCCAACAGATTCCATTTAGAGAAACCGTGATTTTTATCTCCACAACACACTTCATTCAAACTGGAAAGATATGAAATAAAACTCACCAAAAGTGTCTTGACTTGTCTCTCCACTCCAACAACCACCAGCTCTGACGTGGTGGAAATAAATCCTGTATTTGCTGAGGTAGATGTCAAAATATTCTGTCTGCCACTGCTTCTCTGATGTCCAACTTCCCTCTTGTTCCTCTCCTGACACTTTCACAACTAACGAGGCGATTAAAGGGTTCATTTCTACCAAACCAGGGCTGGTGTTTGCTGGAACAGTGGAGAGAAGAACCGAGATGTTTGTTTCTGTTGATTTTGAATGAAGTATGTTTTGTGATGATAAAAGTACTGGTTTTGTAAATTAAATCTTGTGAGTTTGGTGAGAGCAATAACTTAGCTGTCTGTAGAGATCTGATGACATGGAAAGGATCATACCAAAATGCAGTCAAAAATGAAATGAAAGATTCCTGTAAGCTTTGTCCAGATATTTAAGTTTAAGATACCTGCATCAGTTAAAGATCTTAATACTTAAATTTGAAATGTGTCTACTTAAATCAATCAGACCCCCTTTAGGAAAGGTGGCCTTGTATGTAACCTGAATCTTAGTATATGGCATAGACTACAGTGTTTGCTGTAGGAAGTGAATGCCAGCATGTTGCTGCAATCACAGAAAAGTGCACGGTAGAAGGGATAGTTAAATTTACAACAAGGAGTTTTTAACTGGTTATGAAACATCTCAGTTTAATACTGATGCCTCTATGTTGACCGATATGAGCAAATGAGACCATCATCAAGAATACTGGCTGTTTATATAGTTGTTATTAATGCTAACCACCTGGTTGCTTGCAGAAAGTAGTGGGAAAATTGCTAATCCTGTCTTTGATTTTAATATTGAAAGCTTATTTCAGCGGACTTTTGATTTAGAAGTGAAATTGTGACACCTCTATAGAATAACTGCTCAACTACCAGTCACAAAATAGGTCTGTAAATATGTGCAACTTGGGCATGTAAACATTTTTGGAGTCCAGATTTCTGATTACTTGTTTTTCTGTCTTTTTGTTGTTGTCTTTGTCTCCATCCCGCTCTGGGCTGCACGTTAGGATGGAAGCTAAAGCCAAAAAACCCTTTTCTCCTAAAGGTGAAAAGAAGTTCACACAGAAAGGAAAAGGTGAGCTGTAGTTTACACTAACTGCTGTTATACACCTTCACTTTCAACCAGGTTTGTCACAGGCATTTCTCTCTCTGTCCAGATTCTATAGGGACCAAACTTGGCGGAAAACCAGGTGGAAAACCAGGCGGTAAAAAGCCCTTCAAACCATACAACAAAAACACAGACAAGAAGAGCAGACCGGGGAACAGTGGAGATGGCGGCAAAAAGCAGCACAAATTTGGTTTCTCCAAAGCCGGCAAGGGGCCTCAGAAGAGGAAACTGCCGCCTTTTAAAGCAAAAAAGGGAGAAGAGGAGGGAGAGGGTGAGAAAACATCTGCCTGCATACAGTATATAATATATTTAATGTCCAGTGTGTACATGTAATACAAATATAGCTTGAATTATTGTATACATTTTAAAACACAATCAAATAAAAGTGATATTAACAATGTGCACATCTGATTTTAGTTTTTCTAGTTTACAAAGATGCACTGTATACACACCATACAACCTTCAGCATCACACACACCCAGACACACCACAGTGGAATAACACACCTTGCACATGGTAACACATGTCTGTAGCATTATGCCAACCGTGCTGGAAGACAGACTATTAATAATGGATTCTGCAAAACTCCAGATTACATTCATGCTGATGTTTTTACAGCAGAATCTACAAAAACACATCGTCCCCACAGCATTCTGCACATTATCCAAACTTGAAAAAATGATGAAAATGCATAGAATATTAAATCTAGCTGTAACACCAAATCATGGAGTCCGTCTTTACCTTTGTCCATTCTGGCTACTGTACATACTCTCATAGAATAATCAAGGCAAAAAATAACTGTGTGTTTGTGTTGTCAGGTCCAGAAGCTAAGAAGATGAAGAAAGGTGAGTTTAAGCCGAAGAACAAGGAGCTGACGAAGGAGGAGCTGAAGAAGAATCGGCAGCAGAGGAAGAAGGACCTGAAGAAGAACAGGCAGCTGGCAGAGAGGAAGGACATGTTTGAGATCATCTGTCAGGCGAAACGAGTGTGGGGAGACCTCAGGAGGTAAACACACACACACACACACACACACACACACACACACACACACACACACACACACACACACACACACACACACACACACTCACTCAGAGTAAGAGCCGAACCCCTGACTCTGACCTCCTTTACTCCTGTTTTTCATCACCCTCTCCTGGAAAGAAAATCCTGTTTCGTACAGAAAGTTAGAAAAGAGGCACATTTTTCTAAGAGCAGCCTGACTAACATACACTATATTTGTAAAAATATCCATTTTATGTTTTATTGTAACCAAATTTGAAGTTGGACCTGGTAATTTCAGTGAGGCCACTGTGTGGACAGAAGGAGTGTGGTGTAGAGATCTGTGGTTTAAAAAAGTTGAACAAGGTTCACACTGAATTTAAAATCAAACAAGCTGACGTTCTTGGATGACGACTTTGTGAGGTGAGTGCTGCTGTCCGCTCACTGACAGATCATGGTGGTGTGTTTGTGTCAACAGGAAGAATTGCGACCAGGACTTGAAGAAGAAACTGATGAAGGATCTTCATGATCTGATCCGCGGGAAAGTCAAACAGGTGAGTCTCTGCCTGCCGCCTTCAGATTTTCTGTAATTTAATTCAGTTAAAATTTTCTCTTAAAAATCTGCGAATGACAGGGTTTATTTTTACTAGTTTAACCGACACAGCTTATCTTTAAAGGATAATTCTGCTTTATTATATCTTGTGTCTTACTTTCTGTGTGTTTACCCATATTAATAATATGTATTTTGGCTTTATGTTGTGAAATTTCGTGGAATGTTGTTTCTGACTGCTCTCCTGCCTCCAGATGGCGTTCGCTCACGACTCCGTTCGAGTGCTGCAGTGTTTCATCCAGTTCGGCAGCCACGAGCAGAGACAGGAAGTGTTTGCGGAGCTCAAAGGTGAGCAGACATGTTTGGCCCCTTCATCTGCAGCCTCTTGACTGTCTGTTCCAGCATCTGTCTGTCTGTCTGTGACTCTCAAAATGTTCATTAGAAGAAGTAGTTTTATTTAACTGTCCGAATGTATAAGGCATCGAGACATTGTGGCATGATTTTAGCATCTTCAGTTGTACAGGAAATGCGTCTGCAGTTAATCCTTCCGGAGGAGAAGATGTTGGAAGCTGACCTGTAGTTCTGCAGCTAATAAACAAACATTAACTGTCAGTGATTTGTTGTCTCCCGCAGATGACATCATCAGTTTGTGTAAGTCGCAGTATGGCAGACACGTGGTGAAAAAACTGCTGATGTACGGGTGAGTCAGCTCAGATTGGTTTCTTCTTCTCTCTTTCAGCAGACATTTAAAACAGGGCTGCAACCAATGATTATTTTTATCCATTAATCTGATGATACGTTTCACAGTTCATCATTTAGTCTATAAAATGTGTATGTGAGTTGAGTTGTGTGTGTGTGTGTGTGTTTTTCCTCCACAGGAACAAGGAGCTGATAGCGGCTGTGATGCAAACATTTAAAGGTCACGTGCGGCCGATGCTTCGCCACGCTGCCGCCTCTTCCATCATCGAGTACGCCTACAACGACAAAGCCGTGCTCGCACAGAGGCTCATGCTCACTGAAGAGCTGTACGGGAACACCTTCACTCTCTGCAAGGTACACACACACACACACACACACACACACACACACACTTACACCTGGATGCAACAGTGTCAGGCTGCTTCGAGATACTCTTATACACAATAATATTTGACCATGATGATGGTGCGTGGCGAAATATTTGCAGCTGACTGACTAATGTGAACACGTCTGCCTGTGTGTGTCCAGTCGACGGTGTGTAACACCATCGAGAAAGTCGTGGAGGGGAACCCGGACAAGCTGAACAACATCATCGACGAGATGAAGCAGATTCTCACACCCATGGCTCAGAAGTAAGATGAGAAAACTAAAAGAACAATTTACACACACACACACACGAAAACTGGAGTGACATGAAGAGTGAGTAGTAGCTTGTTAAAAGTAAGCTTCTCTGATGTGGAAAAACTACATCAGTGGTTATCAGTGTTTTTCCTCACCATCGATCACAAAGCAACATCACTGTAATCTCAAATAAAATAGTGCTAATAAGGAACGGAAGAGAAACAAATGAGGCTTAGTAATTTGTTTCATGATAGTGATGGAAAACATAACATTTGCCTTAAGATCAGAGCAAATTCAGAAAACATTTGAAAGCTGCTGGGAAGCTTCAATAGTGTGGAAGGCACTTGAAGCCATTCAGATGAGTTTCATGAATTCATGGTTGCTTCAGCCGCAAAGTTGCTCATTGATGTCTTTGATTAATTAATAGAAATTAAAAAAAAAAAACTTTGGAAACGAGTATGAATATGTGTGTTAGCATTTTGATTTACTTTTATACTTTCTTTCCTTATCTAATGTCATTTGAATTCATATGTCACTTATTCGGTCACTAACTGTATATTTTCAGTGTCTCTAGAATTTTAACCCCTGTTGTTTTTGTTGTTGTGTTTCAGAGAACAAGTGATCAAACACTCTCTGGTCCACAAAGTCTTTCTGGACTTCTTCCTATTTGCCCCCGATAAACCGAGGACGGTGAGCAGCTCTTTTACACCTCACATAATGTTTAATTATTTCTGTATTGCAGTACTTTTCTAGAGTAATACTCTTAACAAAGGTACAGTGTGTGAGGTGACTCACAATTTAAATGACCTTATAAATCTCACAGCTTAATAACAGCAAAAAAAAAACAAAACAAATTAACATGTTTCTTAAGTGCTGACTAACTTTTTTTCTCCTCTTTGGTTTGTGTTTGTTCTGATGTGAGCAGGAGATGATCGAGTCCATCAGAGAGTCGGTCGTCTACATGGCTCACACACACGACGGAGCACGAGTGGCGATGCACTGTCTGTGGCACGGGACGGCCAAGGTGTGTACACACACACACACACACACACACACACAGAGAGAGAGCAGATATCACGCTTCTGTTTTATTTTGTTTGATGAATATAAAACTTTATCATTGTCCTGAAGGAAATTTTGTTTGCAGCCAGGTTCAAACAGGAGTACAGGAGTACACAAATGACAGTGAACAGTAATATATAGTCCAAAAGACTTTTACATTTTCTGATGGATGATGAAGAAAATCATTAATGAGTTTGAGAAAGTAAAAGTAGTAAAAGTATTTCTTTTCTGCCTGCTCTTCACAGCAAAATAGTTTTTTTACACACTAAGAAACAATTGAATGTATTGTACATGCCGTGCAGACCACAATGATTGATTAGCTGGTACACCTGTTAATATGTGCAGGTATGAGGTGTGGATAGTGCCTCATATAACCTATCAAAGGAGGCTATTGGCTGTAAACAGAATTAGTATCACTTAACATTTCACATGGAGTGTTGGTGATGAGATTTTAGGCTCCTCTTCCTCTGTTCCTCTCCTGGTTATCCTTATATCAGCACTTTCAACACTTCATATATACGTCTCTGTTTTACATCCAGAAATTTAGCCATTCAATAGCAGGAAATAAGGGTGTTGGTAAAGTAAATGTCTGGTGCACAGTGTCTTTATTTTGAGACTTTTTATTTTCTTGTTGCAGGACAGAAAAGTCATTATCAAAACTATGAAGACGTACATGGTGAAGTTTGCCACGGTGAGTTCTCAGTGCTGCTCCATTCATTCAGTCGCAGAGACAAGCTGTCAGTACTTTATTAGCACATTGACTTTAGACAAGATCCAACTCTGAATGATGAGGGTTTGCCAGCAAGGTTTTTACCTGGAATTTTATTTAGGGGGAGTTTATTGAAGGAAAGAGTAAAAGAAAGACACAACACACAGACTTAAGCTAGATTAAAGGCATAGTTTGGCTTTTTTGAAGTGGTGTTGTATATGATACTTATCCATAGTCACTGTGTTTCCTACAGTAAATGGTGGTCTGCAGTACTTTTGTAGGAAGCTAAGCAGTGAACTGTTGTGCACAGGATCAGCAGCAAAACATTTAAAAAAAATCAGTACTAGTTTAATTGTGGACCATCGTACCTTGTCATCACAGCCTTTTCCAACGGAAAACTGCTGTTACACAGTTTAAGACAATTCTCCAAACCAACCAGACCCCATTGTGAAAAGAAGTAATTATTTGTTCATCTATTTTTTTTTAAATTTTGTGTTATTGATTGACCTCTGTCAATCTAAAAAAAACCTAACCATTTTAAAACACCGAAAATAACACAAACAAACCAACAAATTGAGGCAGCGACAGACCAGCAATTCCTGTGTTCTGTGATGTAAAATTAGTGTTTTTGTTAAAGGAGTTTTGTTACCTTGATTTTTGGAGTATATATCAGTTTCCTGGTGGAAAAAGTAGGTTTTACAGCAAGTGGTGAAAATACTCGATGTATAAATATAGTGCTCACAATTTTTTTTTACGTGGAAAAAATACATTTAAATGCAGACTTCATTAGTTGATCTGAATTTGTGGTTTTCAGACCTTCAGGTCTCTCAAAGCTTTTGTTGTTCATGTGAGAATCAATGTTGTGTCCACAGGGGGAGTTTGGTCACCTGGTTCTTCTGGCCATATTCGACTGTGTGGACGACACCAAGCTGGTCAAACAGGCCGTCCTCTCAGTAAGTCTCATGTCACATGTAGAGACAAACTGATACTGGATTTTTGGTGCAATGTTACAATGTTACAATGTTATGGAGTAAAAAAAAATCCAGTAGATATTTCGACTGATTTTCTTTCTTTCTTTTTGTCTTTCTTTCTTGATTTCTTTCTTAATTTATTTATTTATTTATATATATATATATATATATATATATATATATATATGGAAAATCTGGTGACATTATGTCACTGAAACAGTGAAGTTACATGGGTAATTTAACTACTTATAAATAATATAACTTAAAAAACAAATAGAGCTACTTCAATTCAGAAAAATTATAAAATACCTAAAAAATATCAGGCTAATGATATCAGCCGACCAGTATATATCTGTCTGGCTCTTGTTATGTGGTTTGAAATGTTAGTGAAACATCCTGATTCTTTAAAAAGTGACTGCACTTTTTCTAAAAATCAAACATGAGTGTGATGTGGAAAATAATTTAAAGAAGCAGTTTGAAAATTTGTAAGAAGTCTAATACTCTGCTCACCTGTTTCCACCTGTTCAGGAGATCCTGGCGTCTCTGGAGGAGGTCATCAGTAATAAATACGGTAAGAAGGTTTTGTTGTACCTGCTGAGCCCCAGAGACCCCGCTCATCTGCTGCCAGAGATCATCAAGGTGCTGGAGCAAGGAGACGGAAACACACACAGGTAACATCTGTGAGAGTGTGTCTGTGACGAGAAACCAGCCGCAGTGAACTTCAGTGACATCATTTGTCTTTCTCTGATCAGTAAAAAGGACATGACGATCCGGAGGCGCGAGCTGCTTGAGGTCGTTTCCCCCCTGCTGCTGGAGTATCTCCGTGACAACGCTGATACCATGGTGATGGACAAGGCGACCAGCGTCACCGTCAGTGACATCCTGGCGTCGGCCTGCGGGGACCTGCGGCCCGCCATGACGGCCGTGGCTCAGCTGGCCAATCAGGAGTTAGTGCCAGGAGGGATCAGTGGACAGGTAGAGTGATTGAGTGTGTGTGTGTGTGTGTGTGTGTGTGTGTGTAAAGCCCCTCATCCACTGGACAAAAAAAACACTAACATCTGGCTTTTGTTTTCATTTGGAAAAGGGTACAATCGGCATTCATTCCCAGGTCAAATGTCTCCTGGGTGGACATGCAAATTTTCATCGCTTTTCTAGCAAAGACTTGCGTTTGCAGCCATTTAACTTCAACAAACAGTTGTTTGTTGTTTGTAACTGTAACTTCTGCTTGGATTTATTTGTTCATGTTTAAGAATCAATTTATTCTTTTTATTATTGGTTGGATGGATGATCACTGCATGAAGCTCACAGACCAACACAAACTTGGTCGTCTCGTCTGCTGTTCTTCACTCTGAACTCTGTTTGTGTTTGTGCTGCAGCTTCACATGGCCGAACATCCAGCAGGACACCTGGTGCTGAAGTGGCTCATAGAGCAGGACATGACGCTGGCAGAGGCCGGCAAAGAAGGTAAACACACACACACACACACACACACACACACACAGAGGACTTTGTTGTTTGGGCAGTATGTCTGTGTGTTAAAGGACCTTTTTTATATTTTTGGGTCATACAGAACAAACAGGAACATGTCAGCTTTCATCACCTGGAGCAGAAAATAGAATAATAAAAAATGAGAAGTCTGATGAAAAAAAAAAAACAGAGAACCAGAAAGGTCTTTGCTTCAGTTGAGGAATCATGCGAAAGCGTCAAATGATTTGTGGCCACAAGAGGGCGCCAACTGCCCCCAAAACTGTTGGCCCATGGGCTTAATTCCCATCAAATTGTGTTGAAATCTGTGACGTTTTTAAGACGACAGAAACAGAACTTCAGATCTTTCTCTCTCCCTCCTTCTCCCTGTTGATGTGTGCCTCTCTCACCCTGTCAGAGCGGTTCGGTAGGATCCTGGTGGACACAGTGGGGACGGACAAACTGAAGAGCTGGGTCAAAGTCAACAGAGGAGCCATGGTGCTCTGCAGGTATGTCTGCACACACACACTCATAAGACAGCACTGTTAGTTAAAAGGTTAGTTCACACAAATCCCAAAGTCTTCCCTCTAGTAGTATCTTTATTTGTCCAAGTTTTGTATCCGTCTCTGAGATTTCTACCAACCCAACACAGTGGAGCTGAATGGTGTCATGGTGCTCATGGTTTAAAATTTAAAATTAAAAACTTTAAGAGAAAGAAAGTTCTTCCACAAACACTGTTCAAGTATCAGTCAGCTGTGTTCATGGGGGCGATTTCTCTGAGAAAAGTTTTCACATCCAGATAACCTGCACTCTGGTCTGTAATGTTTTTAAATGTAATTATTCAAAACTGTGAGCTCTGAACTCCACTGTGTGGGTGGAGGCAGAAATCTGAGAGAGAGAAAAGCAAAACTATCTGCATGGATGGATACCACTACAACTAAGAACGACATCAATCTTGAAATGATATCATCTTTTATATCTTTATTCTTCTTAAGTCTGTAGAGTCTGATTAGTAGGACAGGATATCTCTGCCTCAAGACATTCATTCACTTAAAAGGTGTTTAACACACATTTTGCCTTTAACAAATATCGCACCTCCTGTGATTTGAAAATTGCAGAAAGCCACATTACGATTTAGATAAAATTTCAATTAATTGTGCAGCCCTAGTGCAGGTCATTGTGAATAGTCTGACACACCTGTGAGAATAAAAGGATATCTGCATATGAGATACATTTTTTTTTTTTAAAAAGCTGTTGAAAAGCTAAATTGTCATCAGCCACTAGCCTTTATTGTCTCATGCTGTTTGCAAAAACTTTAACTAGCAAGATGGAGCCAAAAACATGGGTGATCTGAGCCTTTAAGTAGAAATGGTTAACAACAAAGTCAACTCTTAAAGCCATGACATCACTTCAGTTGCAGTTTATGTGTTTCTAAACATTTTACACAGTTGGAAACAAACACTTGGATATGTGCTCACAAGTCTTTGTTCTTTGTGTTTTTTGTGCAGCCTCCTGAACAGCTGTGACAAGTCAGTGGCTGCGGAGGTGAAGGCAGCGCTGGAGTCCATCAAATCAGAGCTCAGCAGCAGCAACAGCAACAAAGGAGCTGAAATCCTGCTGGAGAACCTGAACAAGTAGAGACCTTTTATTTCAGACAAACTGGTGATGTTACAGGCATCACTCGCCGCGCAGCAGTCCAGAAAACACCTACAAGACTGCAGGATTGTTTCTCCTGCAAACAGGAATGTTTTCAAGAAATGGATACCAGCTGGAACATTGTTGTTGTTTCAGTCCCTGATGGAAAAGTGGACATGGTGGACAAGTTTGTGTGTAAACATTGAGATTTTTTATGTGTCAATAATGAAATAAAAGTGTTTGGAGGCAGGCATCAATATTCCAGTTATACAAAACAGGA
Source organism: Lutjanus erythropterus (assembly GCF_056507025.1). Taxonomy (NCBI): domain Eukaryota; kingdom Metazoa; phylum Chordata; class Actinopteri; order Lutjaniformes; family Lutjanidae; genus Lutjanus; species Lutjanus erythropterus. The sequence continues at coordinate 6,375,243 of NC_139336.1, forward strand.
ACACAACATAAATTCTCATGTAATTCTGCTGGACTAATTGCATCAGCACAGTACCAACTGCAGCTGAAAATTGGAGAGAAACTGAGAATTTATGGTGTGCAGACAGTGGAGCTGTACAGGGTCCGTTTGCCGTCCGCATGTGGTTTTTATTCATGCAGATAGTTTTGGTTTTATCTGGTCAGATTATGAGATATCGAGTTAGCCTGATATCAGACTGAACTGTCAGCTGGTTACACTGCATTTCCATCGATCAGTCAACTTGGTGGAGTGGATGGAGCCAAGACATCGAGTGTTTGATATTTCTGTTTGAGGTGAGTAGAATTTCATTTTGGTGCGTGCTCCACTGAAAAATACAGTTTTAAAACTCGATATCCGATGTCTGTTGCTCAGTACAAAACAGAGACGGGGATCCCAAAACGATCTGCATGGCTACATAGAGCCTAAAGTTTTTTTTTATGCCCATTTGAGTGAGCTGGTCCTTTAATACAAACAGTCAGTCAGGTGAACAGTCAGTGAAAACAGGTCAGGTTCTGTCCAGTAGTCCTGATTGTTTGTGCCATCCTGTTTCAGATTTCTTTGTAAGATTTTGTACCTTGTGATTGGTAATTGTATCAACTAAAAAGAAAATGTTTGCAAAATAAAGATTATTATGAGAACTTAATTGTCTGACACTTTAAACAGGTGGTGAATAATTAAAGCTTCAATATGGTGGTGTTTTTATGATCTTAAAAAGCTTTTAACAGAGGGTAGAGAAGGTCAGATACCATTTTTTCCTTCCCCACCCCCTCCAATTCAGATACTTGAACTTTGCATATCAGCCAATACTGAGCACCAATATGATACCAGTGTGATAAATGTATTTACTAAATTTGATATATGGGACACTGGTGGGAAGTAGCAGGGTCCCATTTTGAGGCTAATAAACTACGTGATGTTAGATCAGTGCATAGACCGTATTCTCTTGATACCCAATCCAGCATTCTAGGCTGCATCAAAGGTATTTCTAAAACTCATATCATCATTGGAACAACCCTGCAAAAAGTAACAATATACTGTATTTTACAGCTGAGCGAACTGCTAAAAAGTAGATGTTGATGGCTACATATTTGGAACATTTGATACACAAACTCAAACACAGAACTTCTCTTCTTCTGATCACTGTTCTTCTGAGCCACAGCAGCCTTTGCTGTGATTGGCTGTCTTGTAACTAATTAGTGTTGTGGACGGGACACCAAGTGAGACCATTGAATGCTAACTACAGACAGAGGTAGCTGCATCAAAGTTGAAGTTTAAATTATTTTTTCTATTTTTAAATTTATCTATGTACTATCAGATTTATTTCAAAAAACGCAGTTTAACATGTCCTGTGGTGTTCAGGAGTGACGACTGTGACTGTTTACACACACACACACAAACTCAGAGAGCTGCACAGCTGTAAGATAAAGAGACATAGGTTTATTATTAGAGAGAGTGACGCATGAGGCAGATATACAGGTCTAATACGCATCGTCCAGATGTCAAGTCTTCAACGTATGATTTATTCCTGTTGTCGTTGGCTCCTGAATCCTGGATTACATGTGAGCTTTACAGACTAATGGATGGATGGAGGAAGAGAGGAGGGTGGTGCTGATGGTGGGATGCACAGCTTTAGCAGAGTAGAAGGATTGGTATAGAGCATTTTATATGCATGGGTGCATGGCTGGCTGTTTCTCTACCTTTGTCCCAGTGCATGCTGGGATAGGCTTAACAGGAATAAACAGGAGTAGAGGATGGATGGATCTAAGGACACATAATTAAATGGCCTTTCAGGAAAAACACAGTCCTGACCTTGGACATGGAGTGGATTTTGACCTCAAAACTGTTGACTGAGGTCCCAACCAACAAGAGCTCTGCAGTCTATGTCTGTCTCAGGGTCTTAGTGGTTTACTGGTCTGTACAGAACATCACAGTTTCATTATCAGTTCCGTCATTCCATAAATCAACAGTCTGTGCTGTCCTGATCACACTCCAGATGAATCTTACCATAGACATGCATATCAACAACCTGTCTCACTGCAGGCGGGACGTCCTCGGCTGAACAACGTCCTCTCGGAACTCGGCCAGCCTCTTGGCCGCCCTTCTGGCAAAGTGCACCTTCCCGCGAGCCTTGGTGACGGCGGTGTATTCGTGGGACTTGAGCTTGCTGTAGTAGTCTGAGAACTTGTTGTAGAGGATGGAGATGGGCATGCCGTTGAGGATGACGCCGAAGGAGATGCAGGCGAAGGCGAAGATGCGGCCCAGGTTGGTCTCGGGGAACATATCGCCGTAGCCAACAGTGGAAATACTCACCTGAAGGAAGACGGAGAATAACAAATACACAGACTGAACACCAAAATGTAGATGTTGAGGACATGATCACTTGTCTTTCAAATGTAGACCTCCTAATTGATGTTAGCTTCACTCAAACATGGAGCTTTTAACTAAAATTTGTACTTTTTTTTGGAAAACAACAGGCTTGAAAATAAAATAAAACATTTTTTTTTATATTATTCATGGCTGGAATCTTTCCAGCAATTATCTTTCTGTGTATTTAAATTTTTTAAGAAACTCTCCATGTAGTATTTTTTATCATTAGTGGTGGAGTCCACCATTCCCGCACTGGATTATAACTGCCTACTTACGCAGGAGAGATCTGCATGCATGGATCACTCTCCTACAGCTGTCTAAGAGACACACAGGGCTTTTATTGAGAAGCAGTCGCAGGAAACACAGTGTATTTGTCACCAAGGTTGGCACTCCCACCCACCCCTCATAACATGCATTAATAAGGTTTTCACATACATAAAACACATAAGTTGCTTTAACTAATATTATTATTCCATTTAAAACGTGAATTCATTCATTTCCTCCTCCATCTCCTTATTTGATCTCTCACCCATCTACTTTTTTGTGCATTTAATTATACTGTCCCTCTCCTCCCCTACATTTATTTATTCATTAACCATCCTGTCCCCTCACTCTTACATACTGTGGAGGAGGATGACACTGCAGCCGCTGCACCACTGGCTCAGCAGCTGGCGAGGGAACACACACCATCCCTACACAACAAACACTCTGCTGTGGGACTGGGAACTGTTCTGAAAGGGTCTCAGGGTATAACATTATAGAACCACCCGGTCATGTGCCTTTTCCCTGTTTTGCTGCGGCAGTTAGTGTCCAGGGTTACCTTCATCAATGGTATCTTTAACAGCAAACCAACCGCCACCCTTTTACTCTTTCTCTCTTTTCCTTGTCCTTTCTTTGTTCCCTTTTTAAACTATCACTTTTCTTTTATCTATTTAATCATGTATGTGTTTTTTCATGTGTGTGTATGTGTCATGTACGTGTGTTTCTTCATTTCATACACATACACTTACACATGGGAATTATAAAACCAGATTACTATTATTAGTCTAACTGCTACCATTAGCATTACTGTTATGTTATTACTATTATTACTATATGCAGCATTTGCTTTGTCTCCTTTTTCTGCCTGGTCTGTTTTTGCACATACTGTATATTTTATCAGTCTATTTTTGTCAGTTCTCAGAGTAGTAGCTCAGGGTGATGCTAAAAAAAAACTTTCTCTGAGGGTGATAGCTGCACAGAAATGAATGCAGACTCTGAGCACAACACAGTGCAACAACAACTGAGGAAAGTTTGGAGGAGACACTAATGTAACTTACTCGCAATTACTGTAATTTAAACTATATTTCTGCTGTGATTTCAACATTAACAGTAGAGTGACCTCCACAGGTGTTGTGAGTTATTTTTATGACTGCACAAAAAAATTCTCAAGGAGATATTGGTGTTAGTCAGGGATGATCTGGCTCCTAGTGGATTATCTTTTTAATCCTCCAGGAAAACACAAAGTATGCAGGCAAGTATGTGACTGAGGCTGCTCACGTCGCAGCTACTGGCTGCTGTGTTTTAGAAAAACTCACTGGCTGGGGGATGATACACATTTCTGTGCCCAGATTTTTTGGCTTGCTTGTTGTCAAAATTAAATCTACTCATAAACACTGGCAGAAAGTGAGGGGTGCAGAGGCATCAAAGAGATTGTCAGGTGGAAAACAGATAGAAAGCAGGTCGACTGACAGTTTGTTAGAAAGTTTATGTGTTTGTGTTTGCTGACTTACAGCGGCCCACCACCACGCGTGCGGCATGGAGGTGAAGTTGGTGTTGTAAACATCGTGCTCCACGGTGTACACCATGGCTGAAAACATGAAGATGCCCATACCGATGAAGAGCAGCAAGCAGCCCACCTGCGCACACAAACACACTTTATTTAGCATTTTATCCACGTTTACTTTAGGTTTCTGCTCATAACTGTGAAATTCATTAGTCCATGTAGACCATTCCAAAAAAAGATTCTTTACTGCTCCTACAAATTTCTCATTAATTTGGGATGAACCCAAATGTGAAAGATTACAAGTAAAAAGTTGTCCTATCTTTAACTCCAATAATTGTTTTATTTGACACAGGGTGTAGAATCAGACCTGCTGGTAGCACTGTCTCAGTGTGAAGCCGAAGGCTCTGAGGCCTGTTGAGTGACGAGCCAGCTTCAGGATCCTGAAGATTCTCATCAGACGCATGATCCTCAGAACCTGACCCAACTACCGACAAGGAAAAACACAGAAGAAGAACCAATAAACACAGGTGAGACCAGTAAAGCTTATCTTTCCCATGGTTTTCTTTTACCTTTCCTACACGTGCCACAGTCTCAATGTCCCCCGAGTGCGGGTGCATGTCCTCGTCCTCGAAGCGCTCCAGGATCATCTGCAGGTAGTGCGGCAGGATGGCGATCAGGTCAACGGTGTTCAGCATGCTGCGTCCAAAACACCTGAGGTCTGGAGTGGAGAACAGGCGCAGCAGGTACTCCAGGGTGAAGAAAGCGATGCAGAACGTTTCCACGTACTCCCCGTAGAATCTGCCACTGGGCTGGCCTGACGGCGTCTGGAAGAGGACAACTATATAACTCTGTGCTTCTTAACAACAAAAACCTCATGTTCACTTATTTTTTTAACTGTGACATTAAAGAGCCATTAAGTATTTTTGCATGTTTCTACCTTTAAAATGGTAAAATTCGTGGAACCCACTTTTGCCATGGGTTTGTGACTAATGGGGACAAATATTTTTGACATTGGTTCAGTACTGAGTGAGACTGCTGCAGCTAGCAGATGTGAAACAGGCTGCAGTAATCCTTATGTGTACCTTCACTTCTCTACACAGTGTTTGTTTTTCCACTGACGGGCTCAGATTGTTATTGTGTCTGACAATATTATGGAAAGAATTCCTTCAGAGATGAACCTTTTTGTTAAAGTGTAAGATACATTTTGCTTCACCAGAAACAGCTGTTTTATTGCTCTAACCAAAACCCACCAGACTGCATTTACAGAAAGTAATTTTATCATCATAATCTTCATTCGTACTGGACAGAAACAACACAAAACTCATCAAAAACATTTTGGTTCGGTTTTCCACTCTTCCAACAATCACCAACTCTGTTTTTTTCAAAATAAACCCTTAATTCACAGAGTTAGAAATGAAAATATTCTAGCTCTATACAACATTTCTCTCCGCTGCTTCTCTGATGTTCAACTTGATGTAATGCTTATGGGTAATTGAGTATGAGTAGTAATAGTGCTTGTTTACTACTGAGAGGCTCAGATTGTTATTCCAAGTGTCTGACAACATTATTGAAAGGATTGCTACTGAGATAGACCTTTTTGTTAAAGACTACGATATGTTTTATTTACCAAGAAACAGCAGATTTAACACTCTTGCCAAACCCACCGGATTCCATTTACAGAAATAGTAATTTTATCATCATCATCTTCATTCAAATTCATCAGAGGAAAAATAAAACTCACCAAAGCCAACTTGGTTTATATTTCTACTGGTGCAACGATCACCAGCTCTGGTTTGGTTGAAATAAATTCTTAATTCACTGTGTTAGATGTGAAAATATCAGGAGAGGAGCAAGAGGGAGGTCGAACATCAGTGGGGAGAAACAGCATGTACAGCCAGAATATTTTCACATTTAACTCTGTGAATTAGAGATTTACTTCAGCCAAACCAGGCTTAGTGATTGCTGAAGCAGTGGAAACACAAACCAAGATGTCTTTGGTGAGTTTTATTCTGTTCCCGCTGAGTTTGAATGAAACATGTTTTACAATGATAAAATCATTGTTTCTTTAAATGGAGCCTGGTGGCTTTGAACAGAGCAATAAAACATGTTAAATATGTTAAAGAAAACATATTTTACTCTTAAACAAAACGGTCTATCTCTGTAGGGATCCTTTCCATAATCTGAGCCTGTCAGTGGAAAATACAAGTACTTTTAGTGGACGCACTTTGAGGGCACATTGTTGCCTAGTTGCACGTCCATGTAGACGTAGCACACACCTTGTACTGCATCTCCTCCACAGTATTAAGTGTCATGGCGACGAGCGACACCAGCACAAAGAATGAGGAGGCGACCCCCATCAGCTTGGCAGTGACCGAGGAGAACGGCTTCTCCATCAGGTTCCAGATTTTCCTGCGGGTCGGCCCAAAGGCCATGCCATGAAATAACGCCTCGTTCTCCTCCTTCTCCACCTGGAGCAGACAGAAACACAGTCCAGTCAGCCCAATTGTGGAAATTTTTCCTAGAATACTTTTATGAAATAAAACACTTTGCAAAACACAGAAAAGTAAAATAATACAACATGTAAAAACTAAGTATGTATGTACCTAAGAAATGAGAGTTAAAGATAAAAGAAAGGTAAAAAAAAAAAAAAAAAGGTATAAGAAAGGAAAAAAGAAAAAAAAAAGAAAGGTAATAGAGTATAAAAAGTCAACAAACTGTGCAGGTCACAGACTACAGCAAAACTGAATTAAAGGACTGAAACCTAAATGTCAAGAAAACACAACAGCAGAGAAACTGGCACAACAAACTGCATCAGAGTGGGACCTCTGTGATGGAAACATCTGTCTAAATCTGTGCCAAGAAAAAGCTTATTCTCTGCTCTCCATCTGTCAAGACGGCAGAGCGGAGCAGTGATTTACAATGTAGGTCAGACAGACCCAGAGTCAGTCAGTAGATTACTGACAAAATATCACAGGTAAAAATAATAAAAAAAAAAAACATAAACTGCTGAATCAATGAAGCCAGTAGGTGATGACTTCTTGGCATTTTTATTTTGCAGAACTTTTAAACAGCTGGAGCCTTTTATATTGTTATATTTTGTATTATAACTCACATACTTTTACATACTTCTTATTTCTGTTGTTCTTATAATTTTCTTGCTTATATACATTTCTGTTCTTGGTTATAGAGACTGTGATGCAACCAAATCGCCACCAGCAATCAGGGAAGTATTTCTCAGTGAATTTTCTCAAGTTTTTTGTGTTTACATTTAACTAAAATTTAAGATTGTTAGCTGTGCCCTATATGTGAGCTAATGTAGCTAGACAGCAAGTGTTGGTGAGTAAGGTTGTCTTCATTAGACTGTGTTGGCTAATACTGTGTGTTAACTCATATCTCTTAGAGAACAAGACTACAGCCATAAGACTACAGCTCTGTGAGGCTGCACCCTAGTATAGCAGTGCTTTGAGCTAAATGCTACCAACAGCATGCTAAGATGTTTACCATGACATGCTAATACTCTGATGTGTAGCAGGTATGGTGTTCACCATCTTAGTTTAACATGTGTTAGCACTAATATTAGTACAGTGTACAAGTACAGCTGGTGCTGTCATTAGTTTTGCAGGTATTTGGCTATAAACCAAAATATAGGTACATTTAAAGAGGAACTAAACCCACAAACCACTTATTCAGCTCCAAAACAATCTACATCATGCTTTCATTTTCAGCAGGCTGGACTATTGCAATGGTGTCTTCACAGGTCAGAGTAAAATATCAATCAGACAGATGCAGCTCGTCCAGAACGCTGCTGCTAGAGTCCTTACCAACATCAAGAAAGTGGACCATATTACACCAGTGCTTGAATCACTGCACTGTTTTCCTGTGTGTCAAAGGATAGATTTTATCCTATTACTTGCCTATAGAGCACTAAATGTCTCGGGGCTGAATACATTTCTGATTTGCTTGTACGTACTGAAGCAGCCAGATCCCTCAGATCATCTGGAACAGGTTTGTTCAGTGTTCTCAGGATCAAAACCAAGCGTGGTGAAGCAGCCTTTAGTTTCTCTGCTCCCCACCTGTGGATCAAACTTGCTGAATACCTGAGGTCAGCTGAAACTGTGAGCTCATTCAAACCAGGGCTTAAAACATGACTGTTTACTGCAGCTTTCCACTGAAGTAGATACATAACTTCTTATTAAGATAATCTGTAGCTACTGTTTTTAAATTTGTTTGTTTTCACTTTTGTTTTTATGCTTTTTTAAATGCAATTTCTGTAATATTTTAATCATTTATTGGCCTGCTTTTAGACTTTTTTTTTTTGAAATCTCAAATGCAATTTTAATGTTCTTTTAATGTTTTATTTTAATTACCTTGGGTCTGAATGGTGCTATATAACAAACTTACCTTTCCTTTATGAGTATCTCATAGTGTAACTGATGGATTCAGGTCCGGATCTCGACATTTTAGTGGAAAGTATTTGAATTCTACATATTGTGTGATAAATAAATATAGCGACTGCCCTCTATCAGTTGAAACTTGGCTATTGCACTTGAATTTTGGCAGGTGATGTATATGGTGGAAGCCTTAGTGACCAGCCCACCCTCTCTATCTAACCTGTCTCTGTGTTATAGAGGGTCTGGTTGTGTGTCAGTCTGGTAGTGTTGCTTGTCTGTCTTCTTTGTCTTTTAAGCACAGATAATTCAAGAGACTGATAGGATGTTTTTTCTGTTTTCATGGTTTACAAAGTTACTTAATTAGAAGCCAGTTTCATCAGTCATTGAACTGGAAATGTCCCTCGCCTTCATTTTAGCAATCTGGTCACTATATCCTCAGTCTCTTTTTTCTTTTTTTTTTGCATTTTCCAAAATCAATGCAGTGGGTGGAGTTCGGCTCAGACCTGAAGGTGCAGTGACACTTAAAACCTTTGCCATGCTTGTGGCACCTGAGAGGAACATGGATTACTGTACCACATTTTATGACATGACAAACTATATTAGTGTCTCCAGTTTAAAGCAGAAATGTACTGTGATATATTTACTGTACTAAATCATAAAATGACCGTATGTCATCTGAGATTAAGGAAACATGCTAAGTTGAATTACTGGCTTCTGTGACAACAACACTGCAGCCAGCATGTTCTGCTTTGAAATTTCCATTTGCTTGTTTGCCCATTTCACGTTTATTAAAGTTAAAATTAATCCTAAATGTTCGCTGAATGGGTATATTAAAGACTATATATTAAAAAGCAATTGCACCTATTTAATTTAATTGTTTGGACTGCAGTATTTGGACACAGTTTCTCCGCTGGGGAAACAGTCGGTCACCAGAACACCACTAGAGGTTTTGCTGCTAAATCTAGACATGTCAACAGTGATTTAACGATCTAGAACTCGGCTGTCTTCTGCAAGTGTCCACAGCTATGGGTAGTCTACATGTTTCTCTATGTCTCTTACAAATATATCAAATGCACACCGCCAACCAACCTCTGCAATCAGCTGTCTCTGTATTTTCAGCTGCTCGTTCAGCTCGTCCTGCCTCTCCTCGAAGGAGATGCGACAGCAGCGTTGACTATTCTTAATTCTGACGCCCCAGTAGTTTATCTCCTCCAGGAAATTGCGGGGACACAGCTCGTCTTTAATGCACAACACTCCAGTTCTGATGAGAGGGAAGAGACAGGGGAACATGGTCCAGAATTTGTCTTGATTCATGTATTCACTTGTGTAACACTATTTGTTTATTTTGTATGGGTATATACGTGTATCACCTGTAGAAGTTGAAGATGTTGTGGAAGATTTTAGGGTCCCGGTCAAAGAAGAACTCGTTGCTCTGGACGATGTAGTCGTCACACAGGTCCAACTTCCTGCTGTGGTCTGTGTATGTGGCCAACCGGCCAATCCTCGTCTTTGGATACCTGGCAGCTAACCTGTAGGGCAAGAGGTACACCTGAAGAGAGAAACAGAAGAGGATAGAGTGAAATAATAATAAATAAAATAGATTATATATATAGAGTTGCAATCTAGATCAATGAGTTGCTTCACATACCGTTCCGCCAACGTTGATGTTGAGAATGAAGTGTTTGGTTGGAGAGAGAAGCAAGCGGGAGGGAGACACCGGGAGTCGATCCTCCTCCTCATCATCTTCATACTCGGCATATAGATCATAGATGTCTCTGCCCAGGTCCTTCACAAATAAAACGAAAGCATTGTCTATGAATTCTGTCTATGAGTGAGACTATAGAAAGAAAAAATGATCAAACTAAGCAGAACACAACTGAGAAAAAATTAAAAAAAGACATACATGTAACAAAATGGAAAAATTATGAGAAAAATATAACTCAGAAATTTAACTATCATACTGTAGATGCATCTTTATGATTAATAATAATAAACTTTATATGTGTAGCACATTTCATACAAGAAATGCAGCCCAAAGTGCTCTACAACAAAGACATTACTCTCCAGTTTGGGTTTCTTTAGGAAGCGTTTTGCAACAGCTGTATTTAAGGCATCTGTGAAGATGCCTGTCTGGAGAGATGTATTTGGAGATGGAGTTAATGAAACTCGTTTAAATAATATATAAAGTGAAAAATGTCAAATGTTCTCTTGTTTCAGCTTCTGAAATATGTGAACTTGCTGCTTCTCTCTGTTTCATATCACAGTGAATTGGATATCTTTGGGTTCTGAGTGTTTGTCAGGCAAAAGAAGATATTTGACGATGTCAACTTGGGCTCATGGATCATTACTGAACTATGAAAATGATTGTAAGTTGCAACCAAGAGTTTTGTGAAAAGCCCTCTTTGATTTATCCATTCACTTTGCTCTGAGGAATGAAATTTTAATCAAGTAAGATTTCATATAAATCTGTGGTTTTAACTCTCAGATTTTAAAGCAAAATCCTGCATAGTGAAGAGCAGAGGAACTTAGACTGGAACAAATGAAGCAAAACATGAGAATGAAACATGAATAAATAAAGTGTCTGACCTGCATGGAGCTCCATGGCTTAAAACAGGAGTTGGTGAATTCCAGATAATCAGGCGGCTCTTTGACAGCTTGAGTCTGGCTGCCGGGCTTGTAGCTGTGGAACAAACTCCTGCTGCGGGCTCTGAGGTGGGTCAACATGCTCACAGCTTAATGTGTTTGTAACCTAAAATCAATAAACCTGCACAGAGAGACATCCTGGCAGCTCCTCCACCATCTACCTCTCAAACATACACTAACACAGCTGGCATCTTGCACATGATGCAACAACACAGAGTGCTTAAAACCTTGAGCGCGCGCGCACACACACACACATATGCAACACAACAAGACAAATAAGTAAACACACAAGGAAGGGAAATGTTTTTGCACAAATTCAGTCAGATCATACATACATACATACTGCTAAGACACACACACACAGTAATGAGGTAGGAAGTGACTCTCGTCTCTAATGTTGCTGACTGAGATGATCTGGGTGCTTAAAGTTTTAAATACTGTTATCCTCTTTTATCCATCTCGATCTCTCTCTGTCTCCTCCCACTTACTCCAACATCTCTTGACTTCACACATCTGGCTGGAACACAGTGAAGTCAGTGTCAAATTTATATATTAAAATAATATTCGATCAATTTTATTTTTTTCCTACTTAGTATTGCTGAAGGGTGACAAAATAATGGAGACTAATATTCTACAGCCCTGCTTGTGACTCTGGAAGGCAGAGTTGTGTTTTGAGCTAAATGCTAACATGCTGGTTTTTAGCAGGTAATAGTCCCCATACTAGAGCATGTTAGCATGCTAACATCTGTGAATAAAATGTACACAAACACACATAAACACACAGATACATGGTACAGTTGAATGGAAGCGTATTAATGCAGTTAAAAAAAGAGGTATTTGATTTTTTTTTTCTTTTTTGCATTTCAGACTGGTCAATTATGTTTTTTTAGATTTGTGAATTCTTGAGCACATCTAGGGCAGGATTTCCAAAAGTTTTCCATGCCAAGTTCCCACAATAGCATTAGCTTATGGCCGGGGTCCCCCTACACGCACACACACACACTTTTGCCATGGCATCATTTCGATAAGCTTATGTAATGTCACAAAATTTATTTCTGTCCAAAGTTGCATCAATTTTTCTCCAAGATCTTGTATTGATGATAGGAGAGTGGGGCCGCTGTGTAAAGTCTTCTCCAGCACATCCTAAAGATTCTCAATGAGGTTAAGGTCTGGACTCTCTTTCACAGTTTGAGCCCGATGCATCCTGGCATTGTCATCTTGGAATATGGCCATGAAAAAAATCCATTGATGGAAAAACCTGTTCATTCAGTATATTCAGGTAGTCAGCTGACCTCATTTTTTGGGCACATGTCGTTGCTGAACCTAAAGTGTATATGATGTAGTGGTTAAATGTACACCATAAAGTGTTTTTAAAATGAAAATATGCAGGCAGACTGTCCCTGAGACCTTCACATCTGACATCTCTGCCTTAATCCAAGTGTGTATTTCACTAGTTTGTCCCATCAAGCGGTCACATAGGTGAAGATTAATCCTTGCTGTAGTTAAACAGGGATAATGAACAGATGGAGCCGGACTCATTCCAAATAAAATGACTTAACGGCGCTCCCACCATCTCAACCCACTTCCTTAATTTCACTACACTACACTGCTCGTCCCTCAGATGACGTCATCCGGCCATGATGAGTCAAGAGCAGTGTTTTTTTGTTTTTTGTTTTTTTGCAGAGATTAAACTGTGTGCCAGTGGAACAGATCCTTGAGAATCAGAGTGCATCTTGTTTTAAATTCTCCTCTGAACTTTGGCACATCCTTCTCTGATCTACACATCATAATTTAAATTAGTTTTTGTGAAAATTCATCCTTCAATCACCTTTTTTTATGGCATTTTTGTGTCTGGGCTTGGGAAGGATTTAGAGTAATTCCAGTCACAAGTTCAAAGTCCATTTTTGTCACGTTGAGTCACCAGATTCCCTTGAAGAAGCAACACTAACCAACATGTCAACACTGAGGATTAAAAGCAGCAACAAATGACTAATGGACAAAATATGGACAAACACTCATAAACCATATATAATAGTCTCCACTCTGCTGGGTTCAGGCTTTCTGGCAGGTTTTAGAACTTGGCTGTAGATTTGCTCCCATTATGACATAAGAGCATTAGTGAGGTCCAACACTGAAGGTGGCTGGTAAGACTTGGCTCACAGACGGTGCTCCAGTTCATCCAAACGGTGTTGGATGGGGTTGAAGTCAGGACTCTGTGCAAGTCGGTCAAGTTCGTAAACCCCAAACTGGGGAAACTATTTCTTTCTGGCACTGGTTGTGGCGGTAGTCTTCAGTGCATTTAACAGTTACTCAGACAATAAGTATAATTTTAAGGGTTTTTTTTCTATTTATGTCACCTTGCACTTCTGCACCACTACATTTTAGAGTAAAGTATTGTGCTTTATTCCACATTTATCCGATAGCTATATTCACTAGTTACTTTACAACCCCAATTCCAAAAAAATGTGTGATGCTGTGTAAAACTGAAACAAAAACCTTAATGACCTATATTCAGTTGAATACAGTACAAGATATTTAATGATAAACTTTGTTATTACTAAAATATACACTCATTCTGTATTTGATGCCTGCAATATGTTCCAAAAAAGTTGGGACAGGAGCATGTTTACCACCGTGTTACATCACCTTTTCTTTTGAAAACATTCAGGAAGTGTTTGGAAACTACGGACACTGATTGTAGAAGTTTGAAAGTGACATTCTTTAAAAATTCTTTGTTGCTTGACAGCTCTTACTACAAAGTCACACTGCAGAATGTCTTGGCATCGTCTTGCTGAAATAAGCAGAGATGTCTCTGAAAAGATGTCGTCTGGATGACATATGTTTCTCCAAAACCCTTATATACCCTTTAGCCTAAACTGGACCTGCACAGATGTGACAGGCATCAAGTTAACCATGACACCATAGGCACCAACACACCCCCACACCACCACAGCTGCTGGCTTTTGAAATTGTTGCCAGTGTCCCAAATTTCTGGGATCATGTTGCTGGCATCAAATTTAAAATGAGTGTATATACTGTTTTAACATTAATTATCTTGTTTTTGTGTTGTGTTCAACTGAATATAGGTCAAAAGGGATTTGTGAATCATTGTATTTTGTTTTAAGTTGCGTTTTAAACCACTGGTTCCCACACAAAAAGGCAGGGTCAGCTTCAGAAAACCAGATTTGTGTAGCAGAACCTTCAGATTTATATTGCAATTCTTCAGAAGGTGCCTGACACAGGTTGAGAACCACAGAACTTCCTAACTATATATTAAGTACATCAAACCAGCTCCACCAGTGAAATACCACTTCCATATCAATGCATCAGTATTAACAATCTATGATATGATAGTACATCAGCTACAAAGGCCCTTATAGTTAAAGTACATTTTGCTGATAATACTTCAGTAATTTTACTTTACTAGGATTTTGAATGCAGGACTTTTTACTTGTAATGAAGTATTATTAATCTGGTGTATTAGTACTTGGAAACCATGAAAAACAACCCTGAGTGAAAAAAAATACACTAGTATGACGACGCCTCTGTCCATACATAGTGAATCTTCACATAGAAACATACGTGCAATAGAAAAGACAGGATGCCATATTTTGAACAACGTTGTGGATTAGATTTTAATTCTCAAGTGATTTGCAAATCAGTTTCTTCACAGATACAGAGCTTTGAATTTTGAATAGTGTTCCCCCTCACTGTACAAGGCTAGAAAAAGTTCACAGCAACAGCACACAAACATACAAAATAGTTTTTACCAAATTCATTTTTTTTCTTTTTTTTTAGCTTTTTTCTTTCTTGTTAAATACATCTGAACTCTAACCCTGGTATGATGCCCAACCATAGCAAAAAATTGATTTCAAGTCAAATGTATACAATCTTATTTACACAAGGAACATTTGATCAAAGTGCATTGAAGAGAGTCCTGATTGACCGTCATGTCTTTGAGGGATGATGGGTAAATATGTACAATGTTTACAAATGCTGTAACCATGGTGATCCTTACACAGCTTCAATAATAATATTAATAATAATATAATTAAACACTGACTGAAAAAACAGCTTGTAAGAATGCACTCCAGGAAGTACCGTTGGAAAGAAAACATAAAAAAATAAAAATCAACAAATAAAAGAAAACTTACATCTTAGATATTACTGCTCAACTCATGATGATACGTAAATATATTCACAAATCTGAGCCTTGGATCAAAGGAGGCATGAAATAAAGTTTGGAAGTTCCCCCATGAACACCTCACTCCTAAATGACCCTTCACCACTCTGAATACGGTCAAAAAGGAGTCTCATGCTGTCTTTAACCCGTATCACGTCAGATACTGACAGCTCAGATCCGTCGATCCGTCGATCTGTTTGGCAAGAGAAACACCGCATCCTCAGCTTTCCAGTTCAGTTTGAACACAAAAAGCCCCATAAGAGATGATCAAATTATGGAAAATTCACCGCGTTTCTCTCATCTGTTGTGAAAAGATGGCATCAGACTCTAAGATGGACAGGAAGCTGAGTCTGAGGCCCAAAATTAATAAGGACCAAAAGGAAAAAAAACAAAATCCTTAACACTTTGGACGCACTGAGTGAAAACAGTTATGACACATAATTCATTGTAGTATTCACATAATAAATAACCTTTCTTCCGGTCATACTCCAACAGATAATGACATAATGCACTTCAGAAGGCATGTGGTCGTACTGTAAGGGCTGCTGCTGCTACGGTCAACCGTTGGCGTGGGAACGAGGAGGCTCCGTGCAACACTACGGGTTGCCGTAAAAAAGACAAAGGCGATCATGATAAATCGTCATCTGTGCTCACTATCGAAATCTGGAGACAGAAAGAGGGAGGGGGAGCAGAGAGGAAGAAATGGTTTTATTAAATGTTTATTTGTTCTGATAATTTGTTCTGATAATTGACAGCAGAGACATGCTCCGAGGTCAGTCAACAATACACTCAAGCTTACTTAAGGCCACAAGGGTCAGGGTGAGAGTAGAGGTCATTAACAGGATAGTTGGGATTATTTGAAGTGGAGTTGTATGAGGTACTTATGTGTATTAGCTACAGTAGGTGGCAGCTGACACGCCCCCAGGTTGAAAAAGAAACAGGAGCTAAGCAGCGTGCTGCTGTGGACAGGGCCAACAACAAAACATATTTTATGCTGTTACATAAGCCAAATATTGTACTCTCCAAACCAATCAGTCTCCATGGCCAAAATCAGCCATTTTATCTCACGGAAGACAGGAGGTGCTGGTCTACACCTGCCTTGATCTCTGAGTTTTCATGTACTGTTGTATGACTTGAACGGAAGACCAGCAACTCCTGTACACTAACAGATAAAATTAACTTTTCTCCAAAGGAGCCTGGGTGCTTTGGAGAACACAATATTTGGCTCTTATAACTTATATTTATCCTGTCAGAAAAGGCTGTCTGGCAATAAGGTAAAGTGGTGAAATTACTCTAAATATTGCATACACTGAAAGAGGTTCGGTGCTGACCCTGTCCACGGCAGTACATTGTTTAGCTTCCAACACTGATACTCCTGCTGCTTCTCCAAACTGGGGGCAAATTGACTGTCATCTACTGGAGGTAATACACTGGCTATTGTACCTCATACAACCTCACTTCAAAAAAATCCCAACTATCCCTTTAACATGTAGAATTCATCCTCAGTCGGGATGAAAGTCAAGCTGCATGGTTGCTCAGAAACTCCAAAGCAGCAAATTATTTTCTGATTGTTAGCAAAACATTTCAAGAGCTCGTTTTATTATTTAACAGTGTGTGTCACGATTTTAGGCTTCGAAGGTGCTGCATGGGGCTTTTTGTGAATTCCAGCTTACATATTCTCTACTGATGATGAATTTCTAAGGAGATAAGCGTGTTTTCAGATCAGTACATCCAGCTTTTGAGGTCTGAGGCCTTCTTACCCAAGATGCTACAGGGCTCAATAAGGTTTACCTCCTAGCCTAGGGCAAGTCAGTATGCCATGTAGGACAAGTAAATCTTGTAAATCTAGAAACCTGCCCGATTGCAAGTGGTAAAAAAAAGAATTAAACATCAAAGTGAATGAGTCCAGCCCTGGGGATAAGGGGAGGGGGTCATACTATTTTTAATATGCAAGAATGTTTGTTGCTTCACATTTATTACATTTATTGTTCTTGTTTTTATTAATTTACTTAAAGATTCAACATGCCAATTGTGTTGGGGCAAGTAAAAGTGGAATTTGGGCAAGTGAACCCTGTACTGAGAGGTCATTTGGTTGTTTACTCACCGCAGGGTAGGTGTGTCCCACGTTGGCGCTGTGCCGGGTGATGTCAATGTTGAGGTCTTCTTCTGTGGTCTTCAGGTAGACAGGGTTGTCAAAGTTCATGCTCTTCTGGTTCTTTAGCTGCCAGTTTCTCCACATCAGGTAGCCACCCGCTGCCGCCATCGCCAGCAGCACTTTGGAGAGAGACAGAAACAGCAAATATTCAGCTCACTTCATTTCATACTCTAAATATTTTATAAGACAGTGCCAATCTAAACTGAACCAGATGCTTCAAGAGTACAAATTGGGGGAACAAATAAAATTTATTGGTTACACAGCTAGACTGTAAGCTGTCATTTTAGCAGGGAAAATAACTACAGGAAACAGCTGCAGCTAAAGAGTGGATCAAATTATATTCTGTCATAATAACTACATCAGGCTTGGATGTTTATATTTAACTACAACGTCTTGGAGGTAGTTGTGTTTGTTTGTATGATAATCTGGTAAAGTGAGCAGACAGACAAACACCCTGCCCTGGCTTCATCAAGATTTTTTTTTAGGCAGAATTCCCCCTTCGACCCCTTTTCAAGAGCACATATTACTGTTTTAACTGAACTTAAGTATCATGAGAGCACAATTTATTAATTAATGTGATTATTTTTAGACATAATATTTCTAGACAAATGCCTAATTTAAGATAATTAATTCATGGCCCATATATTCAGACTCCATGTGTGTGTATGTGTTTAATTTCTACTCACAGACAGGCAGTATGGCCCAGGCAGCAGCAGACCCTCTGGCTGTGGAGTCCACCTGGATTGATGTGCTCACATTTGCTTCTGAAAGACAAAACAAACAAACAGGTCAACACCTTACACCTAAGACACTCCAACACGCCAACAACAAATAACTGCTGTCTTTTCCAGGACATCTCCTTGTTCAGTCTGAGAATGAAACATTTCAACGTGTTGAAAAGGAAGAAAGTTTAGTCAGAGGTTTGACTGACATGTTGTACAGATACAGGTCTTTTAATGGACTGAGTGGCAGACAGAGTGAGGTTGGGAGGATCAAGATGATAAATTGTGTGTGCTTTAAGTAGTGCAGCTCTAAAGCGCCTAAAGAGAGGACACGTTTCTGTTGATACATGGGAAACAATGATTGGAGGTCATCATGAGTTCAGCTGATGTCTGAATGATCCTTTTTGGAATTTAACATCAACAGCTGCTAAAACTTGACAGACAGAATCACTGGATTTTTTTTTTTTTTTTAAGATCATTTTTTGGGCTTTTGCCTTTATTTGGATAGGGACAGCTGAAGATATGACAGGAAAGGGGGTAGAGAGAGGGGGAATGACATGCAGCAAAGGGCGGGAATCGAACCAGCAACCGCTGCAGAGGACCAACAGCCTCAGTACATGGAGCAAACGCTCTACCAACTGAGCTATGGGAGCACCCCAGAATCACCAGATTTAAAAGTTAATCGGCTACAAGCCAACTTATATGTGAACTGATGGGTTAAACATGAGTCACATCATATTGCACATGGTCTTGATGGAAAACAGATACCGACGGTGCCCAAATTTACCACCTGATCATGACATTGCAAAAGATGCCAACCACTTTCCAAAAGGTTCTGTGTTATGGAGTCCCTGCCAGTGAAGAGAACCTGTCTGTTTGACAATTAAAGCTTAAATGGTAGATAAGTATTTTATGTCTTAGAAAAACAGTGAAAACATGTTTAAAAAAAATTAAAGCATTTGGGTACAAACACTGAGTTGTTTTGGTATAAAAATGGTCACACTCAAACATTAACACTGTAAGCACATCCAGTCCAAAATTATCAGCCAACAAAATTCAGTCAAACGTCAGCTGCTGTGTATCTTCAGAGATAAATGTTAAACTTTGTAACAGCACTGTGTAAGGAACTGTTAGATCCCCCAAGTAAACATTATTCAGTCTCAGTGTGTTCAGTGTCAGCAACAAGTGAGTGACATGACTGGCAAACAGCTCGGCTGAAAGCAGCGGCAGAGACTTCAGGACAAAGACAAAAAACAAGGGTTGTTAACTCGAGTTCTTGTTGCCAGTCAGCTGCCTCTGCTGCCAAATGACTCAGTGATGTCATCAACACGCCTCTCAGCCACAAAATGAACAAGACACAGAAGAGCTCACCAGCCAAACTCCAACAATGTCTCCAATAAAACTCATTGAAAACTACTACTTCTACAGTAACTCAGTCATCTGCCTGGTTAAACACATTTTAAATTCTACATTTGAACCACTACAGTCTAAACTACATTCAGACAGTTCTAGTTGTTCTATTTTTTAGCTTTATCCACTTCTCTCTCATTGGGTTAATATTTTGTGAAAGCACCAACGGCCATTACAACAATACTGGCGCAATACTGAGATATTTTGTTAAAAATATTGTGATATTTACTTATCCCCTTGGAGCACACAACATGTCATCAGTCACATCCTACATGATCAAGAATTATTGATATCAAACCATCTGAAACTTCACCATCATGATAGGTTCTTCAGCTATATTGCCCAGGCCCACGTATAATGCATTGTTTTTTTTCAAAGGCTGGTGATATGGTTTTGGTCTTTGAATGTGACTTGTTGACAGAAAGAAATCATCATCTGTCTCTAAATACTTTCTGAATATTTCCCTCTTCTGTTTGTGGCTCTCAGCCCATTGTTGACTAGTGAAAATTTCCGTCTTCAAAAAAAAAAAAAAAAAAAGAGTTCAAATATATAGTTTCATCTGCAAAAAAAAATCATATAACAGCTGGCCATTCGTTTTTTTTTTTTTTTTTTTTTTCAATTGTTTCTCAAATGCAGCCATTTAAACTTTAAAGTTGTGAAAACACAGTTGTTACCAATGACACTAATTAAGAGTCAGGGTGCTGCTAATGTGCATGCTGACTCACTGGAAAGGCTCTGCTACACTAAATGGAATGGAACCTTAGTTAGTATCATTGTAATCCCTGTGCTTACCTGAGTATTTCAAATCAATACAGCTGCAGATTAATACACATGTGGTGCTCCAGTGAATATGTGGGGCAGCAGGATGATGTATGTGGGATTGACTCAAAATAAACTAGTGTGTGTGTTCATGGTAATGGAGGAACAATGGAGCTATTGCATAAGGGAACTTTGCCTATTTTTTATTGTCAACAAATCCTATGAAATGACAATCACTAGATTTATCATTTAGTTTTAACATGTTTTAGTACCTTTTCATATAGTACTGCTGCAGACACAGTACTAATCCAAGGCTGTATTTTGAGTTGTGTGGCAGAAGGAGAAAAAAAAGACTAAATAATCCAAAAGAAAACTATGCAAGTCTGCAAGACTTTTTTAACCCCTGATGTAGGAATACAGTTTGTGTTCGGCCAGACGCTGAGTTCAGAGTAAAACATGATGCAAAGGAAAATGAGACATGCTGATGTCTACTTCTCTTCTTGCTCAGCTGTTTCCTGAAGCTGACTGAAGGATTTCAATTACAATCAGTTGTCATAGTTTTGTATTTTCATTACTTTTTATTTCATTTTCAATTCAATTTACCTTCAGTTATTTTCCAGAGTGGATTTGTTTGTTACTCTGTGAGGGTAACTGACTTTTCCACACCTTGTTCACACCTAGGTTTAGTTTTTTCAGTTTACTTTCAGTTAACTATGATAGCCTTTGTTACAGTTCTTGTGTTTGATAATATAACAATCTTACTTTAAATTGAACTTTACACAAGTGGAATTTGTACTGATTCTGTTGTTTGGGGACACTTCCTTGTTTTATCCACTAGGTGCTGCTCCTGGGCTGTGCTTGAGGACAAACATCTGTTTCATGCTGAACTATAGATTAATATCCAGATAATCTTCCCCACCAGCTGATTCTACAGCAAAAGAGGAGCAAACCTTCTGAACACTGAACATCCTGTGCAGATGCATCCAAAGTACTGCATCACATGTCTAGCAGGGGAGTGAACACCTTTAACAACATTACAGCTTAAAAACAAAATGTAAGGTCAAACTAACTGAATAAAAGTCATGAGAACAAGTGCTGTAATTAGAAACGAATGGGAACTCATCAGCTAACTGTGCCTGTGCTCCTCGTGTTGTTGATTAGGGTCCTTGTTTCAATGTGAAACTCATTCACCAGCTGCATTTCTCAGAGGATTAGGACAAAGTTAGTGAGCAAACACTTTACTGTAGCACAAGTTTACCAATCAGATTTTAAACCTTGTGAGTGTGAAATGTTTACAGGATGGAACAACGCGGCCAAATCCACATACAGCTGACGTCAGGCCAGAAATGTGAGCCAAGACAGACATAGAGCACATACAAGCAAATGTCAGCAAATTAATCAATTGCCAACATGAAAAGTGGGGGCAGACTCACTGACTTGATTCTGGTTTCAGATCAATGACACAACAGGTATGGAAAAAGCAACAGAAATGCACTGGATTCACAACTCTTTAAAAAGGATTTCTCAGCTGAGAGAAAATCTTCAGAGCTACTGTATACTCTAATCACAGCACAAAGCCTCTGTATATTTTATGTGTGAATGGTTTTAAAATGAATGGTGGTTGAGAAAAATGTAGAAAGTGAGAGAGGAAACAACTTTGTGCAATTAGTAGGGATGGGGAACGAGAACTGTAACTGTTGAGAACTGGCTCCAAATTGTCCGTTGGAATCTTATGCCTCTGAACTTATTAAATTGTTTCATTGAATGTTTTTCTGACAGTTGCCCCTTCACAAAACAACGTATTTTGCACTTCTGCCCAGCCGGGCAGCAGGTCCATTACCGGGAGTAAATATACTGTCATAATAACATTAGTATCACACAGGCAGAGTTAACTTTTTTTTTCTTTGACTACCACTTTCTATTCAAAAACATTTCTTCATTTCTTCCACGTTTCTATGAGATTTATTTATTTTTTTCTATTTGTGCTACTATGTAATTGAATCTGGCTCTTGGTTTCATACCATCGCAACCTACAGCCCATTTAGAGTGTAATTCCCAGGGTAGGTGATAAGAGTGAAAGCATGACAGCGTTTCCCTGACAACTTCAATTTGCTCAATATCAGTGTCATTATGTTGTTGCATAACTTTTCATCTTATTTATATATACTTTTTTGAGGGTGCAATGTGCCTTTCAATGGGCCAAATACACACAATCTGTTGGACTTGACTGCCTGACACCTCAACTCAGCAAGTATGTGTTATCTTTATCTGCCTGAAATGTTCCTTCTCTTCTTTATTTGATGAAGGTTGAAGGACTAAAACATTGTATCTTTAATACATTTTATTGCAGGTAAAGGACTATGTAGAATTTATCTCTCTTGCTCTTTAACAAACCTAAGTGAAAATGAACGCTGTACAAATATTCTCTCATTTCTTCAGACAGAGTGTTGCTACAGCTACATCTCAGGCTACAGTCAGCTTAACTAAAATTGATGAGGAATCAGTAAAGGAAATGATAAAGAATTGGACCAATAAGCAAAGTCAGTAATCAATAAAATCTCATCAATTCCCATGCCTAGCAGTCACTTCAACAAAAGAGAGAATGTAGCCTGAGCACATGGTATAATCTACACAACAACAACAGCAACATAATCTGTTACCAGAAATCATACAACACACTGCTGGAGCAAGACATAGTCCCATGTCTTTTATACTGAACCAGTCAGAAGCAATGCTGAATAAGACATTATGTGCTGAAACATTGATTTTTTTAACAAAAAGATTTAACAATTAAGTTTAGTGTGCGGAACATGAGAGCTCCCTAAAAGTCAAGCCAAAGCAGTGCAGATTTGGTCATAGATCCCACCTCGTCTAAGTTAACAGAGGGTATGTGGGCCAAACTAATGAGGGGGGAAAAAAAATCAAATAAGTTATTTAATGTATAAAAAGGCAATTTCATGTCATGATTGGCAGCTGAGCTCTATGGGCAGGACCCAAATATTGCAGCTCAGCTCTGATCATGACTGCACAGACTGGCTCCAAATGACTGGGATATTTCGGCTTCATGTTTGTACAGTGGAGGAAGTAGAGACATGACATCCATCTTTATTTACAGTCAATAGTGCAGATCAAGACAGCTGGGATGGTATTACCCCTTGAATACCTCGGGCTACTTGATCATGTGTTAGAAATTAAGTATAAACAGACTTAAGTGAGTTATCTGAAAAGCACACTGGCCTGAAACACATCTAAATGCCTTTAATAACCCAACACCAAAGCACCGATAGAAGCAGTCAATACAGATACAGCTAGACAGGAAAATGACATTCAACCCAGGATGTTAAAAATCTCCACAGAGGACATGAGAATGGTTTGACCATTTCATTTTGTCAGTAGATGAAAAAAAAGGCTGATTCAAGAGAACATGAGGCAAAGAAATTAACTGCAACTGTGGCTGCAGCCAAAAACAGAGACAGATGTTTCCAAATTTAACAATTAAAATGGAAAAACACCGTCTGAATCAACTGTAAGGGAGAAGTTTGTTAATTTTTGAACAAAGCCCAGCATGCTTTAAAGCAAGTCACCATCCCAGAGATGAGCAGCAGAGCAGGCGACAGCTGATGGTTTTACCTGAGGGTGGCTGTGTTAGAGCTTTCCCATCATCCTTTGAGGGACCTTTGGTAGAAGGTTCTGTCACAGAGAGAGCCAAGAGTCATGCTTATGACAACAGAAACTGAAATCCAAACATCAGACCACAGACGCTGTCCTATTTTTAAGCTCCACACATGCATGTAGGCCTTTCTTTGAAAATAGACCAGATCTCAGGAGACTAAACTAGTAAATCAGCGCTCAATAGACGAAAGCAGGATTCACATTTCTTCAGCGAGAAAGAAGCCAAGCCATCATCAAGCTAAGATACAAGACAAATAGTCATGACACACTACAGTGTACAGAAACAGCAGAAGTGTTACATCTTTACATAAGGACAATTCATTATGGTTTCCCTGCTTTGATAAGACACTTAACATTCAAGCCAGATGTACACTAAAGCTGGAAAAGCAAGAGCCCGACATTGAGAAGCTATTTAACGGGTTCAGAGCTACATTATGCACAGTAAACAACATCGATCAGGAAGCCCCTATCAGCATCTGTACAACCAGGACAGGCAGCTGCAGCAACAATAAAATCCTTACTGGCTCATCAATACAGTCCTGATTAGCAGCGGCAGCAGCAGTGTTGCTGTGTTTACTGTAAAATCACAGGGCCATTAGGTCTGCAGTGTAGGAGGTGGAAATGAATGCATATCGTGCTTACTGATAAACAATACGACATTAAGCACAGTCAAGCTGAGACTTTCAAAGCCATTATCCCCAGCAGACTAAACGTGTACTGACTAGATGACTGATGAAGTACTGATAAGTTGAGCTGAAAGTTGAGTCAAGTTTGCTCATCAATTCATCATTTATCAAACAACATGCCAAACATAAAGAGAGTACTCCAGAGATTTAGCATCAACCTGCTTTACACTGAACAACAGTACCAGAGACACTGTCTTTTTATTCCACACCATGGATAAGTAGGTTATGTAGTTAAATGGTTTCTCTGTCTTCATGATTGCGAGTCTGTGCAGGGTCTTTTATTTTGAAAATTGACCAGATTCTGACAGTTTTTTCTGCGTCTGACTTCCTGCCTACTCCTTACAACTCTGCATTGGGAAACATCCTTAAACTGTTGGACTATTTGCCCACAGTTTTTCATAAAGTGAACGTCACCTCATCTTTACTTGCTGAATGTTCCAAACACCTGAGTCCCAAATTGTTTCCGGCATCAGATTGAGAATGAGTATATTTACAAAACACAATAATGTTAATCAGTTTGAACATTAACTATCTGGTATGTGTACTGTATTCAGTCCCAACTTTTTTGGAATCAGGACTCTATTCCTCCACAACACCTGTAAACAGGTGTTGATATTTTAAGCAGTGGAGCTCCCCTTTTAGTAAAATTTGAAGTTTTGCTGCATTTCTTGGGGTTTTTGTTAATGTAAATTTGATATGAGTGTTTGGTCCTGTCTGGTTTCTCAAATGTCAAAAACACTTCTAATCAAAGTGTTTGTCTAGCAGCCTTTCAACAGCAGATTGTCAGGTTGTTCGAATACAGAAAATTGTGTTCACTGCGGACATCGTTTGGTGAGGTATACAGCGGTGACAGAGGAGGCAGGATTTGAACTCTTGGGTTCACTTTTCTCGTTCTTCACGCAACCTACTTCTGTCACTTCGTGTGTACAACCCACTGCAACACCATGAATGCGTTCAAGAAGAGACTCTCCAGAGGTGTGTGCCGTTATCAGAATTTGTACATTTTATCATGTTGAGACTACAAAAGACATCGAAAAACAAAGATCAGGGGAGGCAGCGAGATAAAGCGAGGTGGAGATTATGATGGCAAACAAAGCTGTTTAAAATAAAAACTTCAAAGGGTACATTCAAGAACATAAATCTAAAGAAATTCAATAAGGAAGTGGAAAGGATTTATTTGATTAGTGTATTTGACTTATAATTGAGCTTGGATAAAATATTGACAAGCCCAACCCTAACTGTAAAACATTCAATCTATGATTGTTTTATAAACAGGTTGGTGTGATGATGACTGATATCTTAGGAAACAAACTGTGGAGCTAAATGGAGTCCCAACAGTGTCAGAAAACCCCTGAAACAGCCTCTATTTCAGCCCAAGATTGTTCAGCCTGAAGGAAAACACTCCCCTGCTGCCTCTAAAGGCTGTTACATGAATCCCTCAGTGGTAGTTTCAGGTTCAGCCCTGACGTGAAGAGCATTGCTTATTACTTTCTTTTGCTAACAAGATTAGAGCTGGTCAAAGCTGGAACCACACAATGCTCTACAGTTCCTATTCGTTTCAACTGCACCAGCTGTAAAATGGGATAAATATGTTAGCTGGAGGTTTAGTAGAGAGAGAGCAGGTCTTTGGCTACAACCCAACTAGGAGGAAGGTGGAGGAGCATTCAGTAAGTGACAGGCATCTCTCTTTACCCCCCTCCCCAACCATTCTCACTTTTAAATAGTACCAGAGACACAGACAGGCCTGTAAACAGTTGTAGAAGCACACACGCTTGGATAAAAAGTTGCATGGATTCACATACACAGAAATATACCCTGGACCTGCCAGCACGCACTCACACAGACCTTCTGTATGAATAAAGACGTTCACGAGCTGCATAAAATTGCGCAGAGAAGAAAAAGAAGACACCACACACATCTTGGCAGTCTGGGTGGTACATTCAGTCATCAGAGCGGCTGTAAAGAACCTGGAGGCAGCTCCAAGTTTGCAAACAGGCCATGAGGAGGTGAGTCAGGCTGCAGGGACGTTCACTATATGAAGGCCATTATACATTTCTGTAGAGAAGGCAGGCTGTAAAAGCTCCTGCAGAGCACATTTTTATTGGTGCAGAGACTCAGAATTTTTCAACGATTTAAATAGGTCTGAAATCACTGCTGTTACAGACTAAAGGCGTAAGTATGCTTCAGCTTAAGTGCTTTTTGAGCAGTATGTCACCTCTGTCCTCAGGATAAATCAGGTCAAACTAGAGCAGCAGTTTACTCTGCAGCTTTACCTTATAATTCAAAGTGTTTTTTTTCCTTCAGTAAAACTACTACATTCAAGATTCAAGAACTTTGTCATTGTGCAAGGCACAATGAAATTGCAGTCATGTCATACTTTACTACTACTACAGCTTCTGCATCACAAAAATGTGTGATTTAATCATTTTTTGGAATAAATATTTGAGAAAATGTATTTTAGAGCAGCACTACTAGCCCAAAGTGCGAAGAATGTACACTTTAACAGTTAAGAAAAAACTATAAAAGGCCAATCTGGTCAGAATTCATTTTACTTAAGAGAGACAGCCAAG
Organism: Lutjanus erythropterus; assembly: GCF_056507025.1. NCBI lineage: Eukaryota > Metazoa > Chordata > Actinopteri > Lutjaniformes > Lutjanidae > Lutjanus > Lutjanus erythropterus. The sequence continues at coordinate 6,402,584 of NC_139336.1, forward strand.
AAATTAAATGATTTCACCAATATACATCATTAAGACCAAGACTGTCAAAAGTATCACCAATTTGTTACTTCTGATATGTGGAATTAGGATTGGGTGATATCTACTGAACGGCATATGATGACGTCCACATTTAAACATTGCAATGGATGATGATATTGTTATACATGCGTCTGTGATAAAGCCAAAAAAATGATGGATTTAAAAATATTTTTTACATTTCCTCCTAAATTCAATAAGCTTTCACAATAAATAGTATGATTAAATATGCTGTTTTTACTTCAGTAAATCAGGTGCAAGGAGCTAGAATGTATAATAATGGTTGGAATAATAAAAACATCCTTCACTTTTGCGCTTCATTGCTTCAGCAATTTAAATCGCAGTGTTAAGATGGTAGAGGGCTCAGAAGTCAAGCATCACCACATTGCTGTAAAGCATCACAATGGACGATGGCATTGATCGGCCAAACCTTACATGTAATCACACAACACTAACATTTAATAGTATCAAAAGTATAAACACTATAAGAAAAATTATCTAGAGTGCTCATTCAATACCTCAGTTCAGTCTTAATTGTCCTGCCTGAAAACTGGCTTGCAGCATAGCAAAAGCAGACAGTGTTCAGTGACCATCACTGTGAAGGTTCTATTTTGTGTGCCTTTGACTTCTTTTGCCGCAGTATCATAATGGTAAAAACTCTGGTGTCATGACAACTCTAAAACCGACAAGTACAGTAGGTATAAATGGAGTAGCACTGCAGAAAAAGATATCACAAAGGAGGATAAGCTGCAAAAACTGTCAAGAAATGCGGGAAACAGTCTCCCAATTCTCACTTAGAAACAGAAAAGAGTAAAGAAGAGAAGTCCTTAAGAAAACTGAACGGGCTAACTAGGCAGACTTTCATTCAGGAGGACGGTGGGGCAGAGAGTTGTCAGGGAGATGTTCTAGTACTTTGTGTATACCAGTGTCTCGATCTACAGTTTGAGTCCAATTAGGAGAGTATGTGTGCTGAATTCGGCTGTCAGGTTCCTATCTGACACCGCTTCAGTATGAAAAGGCTAATCTGTGGGAGCGCAGAGAGGGGCTGGACGGGCTGAGACAAAAACAACTGGAGCAGAGTAGATCAGAGAGGGAGGACAGAGTTTCCCAGCAACCTTTTTACAGCAGAGACAAAGGGACGGATGGAGGGCACGGCTGCAGTTTGAGTTTCATGTTTAAAAGATTGTAATTAAACTGAAAATGGAAAGTAATTAAAGTACTTTTGACACTAAGTTCTTTCATTGTTTGCAACTACATACAGTAACTAAAATATTTAGCCTCGTGCTAATTAAAAACATTTTCCCAGAGACTAGTGACTCTTACCAGACGTCATCATTATATAAAGTCAATGGAAACATGTAAGTGGATGCAAGCAGACACAAATTCACTCTAGGTGACGTGAATTAGGCAAAAACATTTCCACACATTAAAATGTGAACTTGAGAAGTAATTGCTTTATGATTTAATTGAACTTAATTATTATTATACAATTATTATGACTCCAAGATTTACATAATTTCAATGGACTATGGTCCAATAGACTCACTGAGTGATCGCAAACACATTGATTAGACTGTCCAAAATCTTAATCCAGTTAATCAGTATAAAACCACATAACTGCTTTTGCTGCCAAGAAGTCTGATTATTTTAACAGAAATTGCAATAGTAGTCATGATTTCAGTGGGAACAATGTTCTCTTTGGACATCTAGGCCTTGACAGTTTTTTACTTTTAGTGTGGGACTGTTTCTAATGGTTTGGCCTCTGCCCCTCAAATCCAATGAAAGGAAGTCTTAAAGTTGGAAGTACATTTTTATCGAAAAGTACATGCTGTTGCTTAGAACAAGTTGGGAAAAGACCTTTTTCCATTTCAGCATGACAATGTCACTGTGCACGAAGCCAGGTTCATAAAGCAATAGTTTTCCTATTTGGTGTGGAACAAGAGCTTGCACAGAGCCCTGACCTCAACTTCATCCAACAGCTTTGGGATGAACTGGACCGCCAACTGTGAGCCAGGCCAGCTACAGAGAGCAAATCACTGCAGCCAGGTTCCAAATTCTTACGGAAAGCCTTCCCAGAATAGTGGAGGCTGTCACAGCAGCTGATTATTTCCCATGGATTTGGAAGGAAATGTTCATAATATGTGGGTGTTCTGCCCCATAAAGTCAGCTGTCAAGGCACTAAAAGGGTCACATCCCACTCATGAGTCCAGAGAATTGAAGGCAGCTCAGTCCAGGGCTGAACCTGACAGGCTAAAATGAACCAGAACACAGCGCTGAACAGAGCCCACCAACGACTAGAAGAAGGATCAACCTCTGGAACCCACACAGTTCAGCTGTCAGGATGAGACGACAAAGACACTTTCAAACAGTAGAGGGAGGAGACGGAGCTGCAGCTGAGATGTGAAGGAGGACGGTGTTGAGACTTGCCAAAGAGACACTGAAAAACTGGATCACAACACCAGCTGACTCAGCTACTGTTCAGCTGTCAGACTACTAACACAAATAGACAGCTGGGTTTGTGGCTGGCATGGATACAGATAGAAGACAAGACTCGCAGGGGAACGCACTCACACCAAGGAAACATGCTTGAGTGCCTGAGAAGGGAGGGAGTGACGAAACTCTTCTTTTCGCATCAAAGCCAGTTTAACCCAAAGAATCAGACTGAATTAATGCTGTTTCTTACAATTGATTCTGTGTGTTTTTTTTTTGGGGGGGGGGGTACATGGTGAAAGCAGAGCTCCCCTTAGCCTTTTCTTTTTAAAATCAGTTCCTTAAGAAGAGGCACATTTGAGACAAGCAGCACAGTAAAGGGAAGATGAAGCAGAGAGGAACGCACAGGATCGCCTTTGTGTGTACAGTAATTGAAATGCACATTAGCACAATGAACAGCTACAGGTTTGGTGGTTTGTACTCTCCCAACCATACAATTACCAACGTTTTCCCATGATGCCATCCGCAGCAGCCTGAGGCCATCAAGAGGCAAATTAAAATCATTTGGCTGGATTCGTGGTAATGTTTACCCCAGGGTTCAAGTATTCAAGTAAGTTTCAATTTAACGTGGGGCTGGGTGGTATGACAAAATTTTCATATCACGTTTTTTTTTGGAACTCTTATCGGTTTCATGGTATTTGATGGTATTTTTTTTTTTCATGCAACAGTGTTCTTACCCACATTTTCTTCTAATGAGAAAAGAATTAATGCAGTTGATTGGCTTTAAATAGCCCATTTTACTATTATAAGAACTGTATCATGTTTTTTTTTCATGTCCATGACAGGTAAAAGCATGACCCCTTCAAAGTATGGTTACCATCACATGGCAGGGACGATTATATGATTAAAAGTCCCCATCCACACTATTCGGCACCAGAAATACTAGTAGTTTAAAATATTTATCAATATTTCATTCATGCACAATGCCAGTTATCTGTTGCCTCTAAGATTTTCTGCAGCTGCACGCCACTGGTCGGGGCTGCGGCTCTGTCAGACAGCAGCCCCTCTCGCCCAGCGTGTATGAACCAATCACTGTGGCAACTCCGGATGTTTATATCAGCAAAGTCGGACAGATGAATGTAGACTGTGACAGAATAAGCTGATTCACTCGACTGGATAAACATGTGACCACATTAAGCACATGCACAGACATAAACCTGCAAGCGGAGCTGCTGCTTCTGCCACTACTAGCACTGCTAACGTTAGCCACACTGTGTGTCAGGCTGACAGCTAATGTTAGCGTCTTTTACCCGCAGACACCGTGAACCTCTTCGGTCTGAAAAGGTGAAGTGTTTATTGAGTTGCTGTCATGTTTTGAACATTAATGTGTAAGGCTTGTATTGCACAGCGCAAAGTAGCGCACATTTCAGCTGCATTTAAGGTACGATTTGGCGATTGTAGACTGTGATTAACGGCTTCAAATGGCTCTTAATACACACAGTATTTTTTTCGGACAGTGTTTAACTTTATAAATGAATAAATTATGCTAAATTTTAACTGCTATATGAGTGTTTTCTTGGTGTTAGACTACTCGACTAGTCTAAATCGACAGGGAAATTAATTGCCAGGAACATCCCTAGAGCACACGCTGAAGCAAGCACGCCTGTGGTGTTGGTGTGCAGCAGTGAAATGGGTCCCCGCTGACACACTTTCCCGCCGCGCACGTTCCGGACATTGTTTGGGCTATTCACCGGTATGGCGGTATATGAAAAATTCATATCATAACAAAAATAAAGACCGGTTTTCAGTACAAACTGGTATACCACACAGACAAAATTTAACATTCTTACTTTTCTTGAAATATTCCCAGTTTTGCTGCTATAAACTCAATTCTCCATAGTTTATTAATATTCTAGCTAAAGTTAGATGGCACAGAAACCGCAGATGAACATGGAGTCAAATGCACATTGAGTAGAATAACGACCTTTCCATGTGTTTCTAAACTTACTGGCATAATTGTGGGGGAAAAAACTAAATCACTGATGCCAAGCAATCACCAAACTTCTTTTCATTTTTCTTTTCATTCAATTTCTGGAGCCCCTTTTCTGGGCCTGCACTATTCTGGACTATATGACAACTGAAAATATCTTACTCAGAATAGATATTGCAATTTTCTTACAATTCTTAATTGTCTGGGTCCAGACATTTGAATTCCCCCACTCCACCGAGTTGACAGATTCTCTGGTCCAGCATCATGACATCGAACAATGGTTTCTCGATTGAAAAATGACTGAACAATTAGCATGGCAGGGGTGGACTTGTGGTTATCCAATCAGTGCCACTGGTCCTGATCAACACCACTGTCAAGCTGTTGTCAAGCTGTCCCAGAGAACCAAGAAGGGGAAATAACAGCGATGACCACTAGAGACAGGATAGCCGTTGCTATCAACACTGTTACAAGTCAACTAAAGAGAAGAAGTGTGTAGATCAGCTTGGGCTCCTGCATAATAGTTACTGAAAGGCATGTGTGTGTTGCATTTGCTGCCACAGAAAAGAAATAAAAAGTTCCTGTTTAATGTGTTTGCAAAGGCAGAGCTAGCTAATTAACAGCTACAAGCTAATCTCGTGTCCAGTGCGACCAAATGAAAAAAAAAAGTCTGAATTTGTTTGTTATCCTACCCACAGCTTCCAGCTCTGCAGCTCCAAAACATATTTAAGAGACCTCCGGTTTTAGGCTGTATTAATTCTCTTTAGCCTGACTCTTAGCTGCAAACTAGTTTTTCACAGTCTGAACCAACTCTGAAGTAAAGAGTACATGAAGACGATGTAGTACATTACAGGTAGTTCTTATTGCCTTTCTGTAGCAGCAAACACACACATCTTATTCTCATACTTTATGGCTCACTAAATGTAAAGCACTACTATATTCAATTAAATACATTTAATGTTTAAGATGATAAAGTTAGATTTTTATGAATATACACTCACTGAATTTTGATGTAACTGCAAAAAAGTTGGGACAGGGGAAACAACAGATTAAGAAGTTGTGTAACACTCAAAAAAACACCTGCTTGGAACATTTCACAGGTAAACAGATTAACTGGTAACCGGTAATAGTATCTTGATTGCTGTTATAGGGGTATCCTTTGAAGGCCCTGTCATTCACAGGCATGGATGGGGTGAGGTTCACCAATTTGTGAAAAACTGCATGGGCAAATAGTTCAAAGTTTAAGGACAAAGGGCATGGCTGAAAACCAGCACTGAATGCTGAAAGGTACATAAAGGGTTTGGAGCAACATATGTTGATATCCAAACATTGTTTTCAGATACACCCCTCTTATTTCAGCAAGATAATGCCAAGACACATTCTGCACATATTCTCCAACAGTGTGGCTTCATAGTAAAAGAATTCAGGTACCAGACTGACCTGCCTGCAGTCCAGACCTGTCTCCCATTGGAAATGTGTGATGCATTATGAAACATAAAATATGACAGAGATCCCAGACTGTTGAGAACCTGAAGTTCTATATCAAGCAACAATGAGAGAGAATTTTACTTTCAAAACTTCAACAATTAGTGTCCTCCTTTCCCAAACATTCACTGAGTGGTTAAAAGGTTATGAATGACAGTGACATCTTCCTGTCCCAACTTTTTTTGAACGTGTTAAAATCAAATTCTAAATTAATGTATATTTTCAAGAAACAATAAGTTAATCAGTATGAGCTTTAAATTTCTTGTCTTTGTACTGTATTCAATTGAATATAGGCATATAGACCTTTTCCACAACATTAAAACTTTTTTGAAATTGGGGTTGTACATTTTTCTCTCTTCACTACTGCTGCTGGCAGGCTCTCCTTGACACTGAATAATTTTGCTCCTGTTTCTGTAAATCTTCAGAGGCTTTTCATTTCACTGAGTTAATCTGCCATCTGACATAATGTCTCTGCACATTTAATCACACGTTGTAATGCAGTCTTGGTCATTTGGTGAAGCAGTCTGGGAAGAAATTAGGAGAGCTTGTTTTGATTCAACATATCTTCATACTAATGCAGCAGGATCATCATGAGACTGCACAAGCATGAATCAATATGAAAGAGATTAATTGTGCAGCCCTACAGTTTCCATGCAGGATTCTACAAGTGGTATCTTAACAAGCCCTGAGGCCTGTTTCACAAAAGCAATTTGCAAGCCATGCTCACGCACAGATCACAAATGGGAGTGTACCATTTCACAAGTGATTGTCACAGGCAAACTGCAGATACATTTGTCAGTGTTATGAATTAGGTCAGGCATGTTCATGCATAGGTTGCAGGTTGTATTCTTTTGATTACAAAAACTTGTTAGAGTTAATGCAAACTCATATCTCACGTTGCAAATTTGTGCTTTTGGTTCGAGTACAAACATGAATCACTAAAATACCAAAAATAAATGAGTTTCACCACCATGTTGTTTTGACTCACCAGGTTTGCAGCGTAATCCATCAGCAGCCAGCTCCTGTCCCTCTGGACACACACACGTGTACTTGGGGGAGTGTTTGTTGATTTGAGGTGCAGGAAGACACATGTAGCTGCAGCCTCCGTTCACACCTTTCTCTGTGCACCAGTTAGTACCTGCACATAAGATAATTAAGTATTGATTACTTTGGCATGATGTGGAAAATCTGCAAACTAAACCAATCGTTACAATGAGAAATGGGTGCTAGAGCTGCTGACTCCCCTGAAAATCCATCAAGCCATGGTACAGAAATGATTCATCATATATAATTAAGCCAGTTCTGAAAGGGCCGATATCCCACGTCAAAGGATGATACATGTGTATTTGTTAACAAAATAATATACTGAAATCCTATCTGTGATGTTTAAACTTTTCATTTTTTTGAGTAAATGTCCAATTACTCATTGTCGCCTAAACTCCAAACATTGATGACTGTGTGATGACTAATATACAATTGTTTTATCAGAAAGGAAAGAGATGTTATGTAGGTATTCTTTATTGGCACCCTCCTTTTATAAATCTCAGCTAAATGATGTCAGAGGTTTGCAGACCTGTGTCAATTATGACTGCATGATTATAACTAAAATCATGATTATCATTAGTACTCCCTGTACCTGAATCATGTGTAATTACAGTAATTTCTGATTAACTTTCTTTTCTTTTCATTAGCCTTTATTAACTCACAGTCTCTGTTACTGTAAAAAAAAAAAAAAAAAAAAAAATGGCAGCAAAACTTGAGGCTGCTGTGATGTCATCATGCCTGCAGGACTGATGAATAAGACAACTTTGTAGCCCAACAACCATTAATACCCATCCGTTCTTCCTGCCTCTCTCTGCTCATTTACCCCTCCTCTGTGCCCTCCCAGCAGGAGCTTACCCGACAGCTGGATCAGTTCATGGTACACTATGATGTCCTGGGGGTCATTCAGGTTGCTGGCAAGTGTCACCACGTCAGAGCCGGTGAACTTGTTTGCGCCATAGATGGCTTCATTTTCACCATCTGTCCAGAAGACTCGATCCTAGAGAGGACAGAAAATTTTCCATTAACGTCTAAAAGCTTTGATTACTATAGTACAGATGCCATCTCGATTGAAGAAAATAACATAAGGCCACACACCTCTGTATCAGGGTACCTCAATGTATTATCATGCTTTAACAAAGATCATTTACTAAAGTAAGGAAAATGGTTAAAAAAAAGTCATCATTGTTACCCTTATCTTAGCTTGAATTGGTTTAATTGACCAAAGTTAGTCTGACCATAAATCAGTTCGAAGTGAGATTGTTCTGATATCAGTATTGGAAACACCTCCCATACAGCCAGTGATACAGTCAGGTGAGTAGGAATATGCAAGTATACATACATATCTGATATTACTTAATGGTACTGTGTTACTTCCCAGCAGCAGCCCATATGTCTTTTTTTTTTTTAACCTTAGCCTGGGCAATACAACAATCTCAGCAATCATATCACATCCATACAGTGTTAGACTCCAGACTATAATAGAGCCCTGTGTTCCACGTATGCTCAGTAGATTGGTATCTGTAGTAGCCACATAGACAAGTCTGTGGAGTATAAAATATTTTTTATTTTATTTTGGGGTACGCTGCTGTACACACAGCATACACCCTCTAAAGATGACATTTATGTCACATGAGCCCTTGCATGCCCCCATACACAAGGGAGTGTACAAAGTATACTACTATCTTTAGTTCAAAGATGTTGAATCACTGGTACTGGATCAGATCAGTAATGTATTACTGCAATATTACTTTTTCCAGTAATGAGTAGTGTAAGGGATTACAATTTCCAAAACAGTATTTATATTAGTTACTATTTCAACTGACTCTGAGCTACCTTTTGACCTGGGTAGGCTATCCTATGACATGTACATGTGGCAGGTCACATCAGCTCTTAGCCCAAAAACTAAACGACAGATAGAGGATGAGGGAGAGGGGCAGACTTTTCACAAGTGGAAGCATTGCTGTTACTCTGAGTTTGTTTGGCTCCACAAGAGGAATCTGTGGTGATGGAATCTAACTTGAAGGCCACACTCAGAGAGGTCGACTTTGTTTTCACCACAGCAGACATCTGGACAGCTAAAAACAAAAGCTCTGAGTCTAACCTTTCACTGGATCAGCAGTTCAATTTTTGCGTGCAACAAGCTAACACAGTAATATATAATAATATAACAAGTAACATAATTACTTTTCATACCAAGTAAAAAGTAAAGTAGTATTAATTTTAGAGGAGTAAGAAAGTAAAAAAAAATAATTTATTTTTCTTTCTGAGTAACTTGCCCAACACTGGTACTGAGTCTTATCTCAGTATCAACATCGGTACCGGAACATCTCTACTTCAAAGTACCCTGCCAGCCAGTCTGAAACAAGAATTTAAGTGTCTATGTAAATACAATTATCTTGCATCACTTTAATCAATTCTTTCTTCAGTAAGAAACACTTTTACAGAAATTTAACTTGATCACTATATCACTGCAAAGCTCGAAGAGACTGATTTCTAAAAGCAATACCCCATGGAGAGCAAGCTTAGGTTCAGCAGTATCTTCTTTTTTTTTTTTAATTACAGACAAAAAAAATCCAAAACCCTTTCAAAAACATAAGATATTTCATTCTTTTCTTCGCAGTCAGATGTTCAGACGATTTCTCCCCTCACAAATGGGTGTGAGGGGCTTGTTGAATATAAATACTGTACAAAATGGAGATGGAAAGATTGTACACCACAAATTCAACCATCTGTGTTCCGAGACCATCTGTGTGGCATTTCTGCACTGCACTTTGCAGGGACCACCTGCCAATCAAATTCATTTTTCTCAGTGGCTCTGTGTTTTAGTCTGTTCAGCCTTGATGGATTTAACTGTTGTTAAATGTTTATTCCCCCCCAAAATTGAGCTTCCTGTGCAACATATTTTTTTCCCCATGAAGGAGCTACTAAACTACAAGTGACGAGAGCACTGAAGAGGAAATGCTTCATGGACTGGTTATAAGTTTACACCTCTATCAGCTGGAAAAAAAGAAGAAACAAAATGTAAACTGTTACTAATTATTACTGCTACTATAAGAACTGTTACAGCCTGCTGTTTCGTTAAAATCACTTCTTGTTAAAATTATGCATCATGGTATTCAGACATGAGCTGTGCCTTAAGCACAGTGCCTGCATGTTAATAAATGTGTCATCTGTCTGAGTGAGAGCGAGCTGGCAGTTGTATGAGTGGGTGGAGGTGAGAGAGACAGCCAGAGAGCCACATGTCCATGATCCTATGATTCATAGGGATGTGAAACACACATTACTGATATATGAAGAGTGCAAGTTTTAAACAGCAGATATAATTATTAGTACTTTGTACTCAGTCGTAATATAGAGACACACTATAGTTTTCATGTTCGACCTGCTTTCTCCATGTTAATCCCCTCACTAGAACAGTGCTGATTTAAGCTAAACATGCCAGCAGTGTGACCACTAGAGTGCAAATTCTAAGCTACTCTGAATGTTTAACAGATAATATGATGAAGAGTAAAAGTTCACTTGCATCCTTAATTTCCTTTCATTAATTTTGAACCAGGAAATTAAACTGAGAAACAATAATGAAGGGCAGCACCATATTAACATGTCTACTTAAGCTGGTATCACACTTTAAAGTTAAGGTTGGTCTCAATAGCCAGAAGCACATATTGGACAACTGAGTAAATACAGCAGACAACACAGCAGCAATGCTGATATGAAAAAGGAGGGTAAACACAGGTGTTACACCGACACAGAAATGAATATTTAGAGTAGTTTGCCCTGCTAATTTACTCTGCAATTTCTGCCGTAAAGCCAAAGATACAGATGCAAAACATTAAATTTGGATTATATTTTGATGGATATGTTGGCAATGAAATGATGGACTGAATGACTGTGAGTGGCAGATAAAACTTGAATACTAAAGTGGATGAGATCAAAATAGTGCTTGAAATTGAGTCTAGGCGACTAAAGAGGACAACTACTTATCGGTCATTAAACGAAAGCTCTGTAACTGGCAAAAGCAGAACCAAGCTGCAATATAATTCATCCATGCAACTGTGCTGTCAAGTCCACTAATAGTACTTGTTTTTAACAACTGACAGAATCACCATGATCAGAGCAGATCAGAGAGCCAAAGTGTCTGACAACATTATGGAAAGGACCCGCACAGAGAGAATCTTTGTTAAAGAGTAAAATGTTTTGTTTACCCAGAAACAGCCACTATATTGCTCTGTTCAAAGCGACCAGACTCCATTGACAAAAACAGTCATTTAATTCTCTGATGTACTGCTGCCTTGCACAAAAAAAAACTGATAAACTAGATGGCACAATGAATGTTTGCTCAGTCCTGATCCAGGACCGTGAAGACAAAATGTCACACTAGATATATAGTACAGGATCAGGGCTACTGTTCTGACATATGGAGTGTTGTTGAAAACAAGTGTAAATATTATACTTTTAATGATAATGACTGACTGGATCAGAAGACATACATTTATCAGTCCTAAACACCACAGGAGTATGATCTCCAGACTGTTGACACCATTCACTGTAAATTTAGATCAACAATGCACCTACTCTGCCTCCCACTGCTAAAATATCCCAGATATGAATGCTGCCATGTTGCGCTGGTGTTATCATTTGGAGCCATGTCTGCATAGTAGTGATCAGGGTTTGAGCCACATTATCAACCACTTATACGTACAATCGTAAGCAGAGCTCAGCTGTCAATCATGAAGTGAAACCCTCTTTTTATAACATCAAGTAACTAATAAAAAAAACAACCTGATGAGAATAATTAAGACTTCAATATTCACCAGCATGATGAGAATTACCTAAAACAACAGAGATCATCATCTTGGTCTATTTATGCAATGTGTGCTTTGATGTTTAAAACACGGAGGGGGTGGGGTTAATGATCTATACTGCAGCCAGACAACAGGGAGTGATTAAGTTTGGGAAAAAAAAAAAAAAAAGATCGCTTGAACAATCATAACAAGGGATGAAACCATAACCAGATTCACAATAAAATTCAAGATGATTAGTATTACTCTTCCAAATTATAAAGCCTTTAAACACCCCCAGTTCAGTTCAGTTATTCTGGCTGATTAGACCTCTGCACAGGCTGAAGGTGGGCTGGAGGTTTGGGAATATATTAGGTCACAAATCTCGTCTATCAATAAGCATGATGAAGGTGTAATTTGTTCCACCCCTAGACGGTACAACAAAGCTAAGAGGAAACTTAGGAGGATGTCGGTCAATTACAGACCTGAGAAGAGGTCTAATCAGCCTGATCAACTGAAAATACCTGTGTGGGTGTTCACAGGCTTTAATCATCATTAAAACTATGTCTGATTACTGCGTTTGGAAAAATTCACAGTAAATACTGTCCAGAATCAACTGACATTATCATAACATGTCTATAAGCTTTATTGCCAGAGAGAATAAAGAGTGTGTGTGAAAGAGAATATAATAGCAGCAGTACCTCAAAAACAGTGAGAGCGAAGGGATGGGCCAGGTAGTCTGGAGACTGAAGTACTTTCTTTCTGTTGTCTCCGTTCAGGTCGACGCTACAGAGCATGTGCAGCTTTGAGTCGACCCAGTACAGCCTGCCTTTGATCAGATCTGAGAGGAAGATGAAGCGTATGAAGAAACAGGAGAGGAGATGGTGAGGAGAGGAGAGAAATGAAAGGGAGTGAGATGCATGAAATAACGAAAGAATGGATAATAAACAGGGAAAACGAGTCGAAAGATGACAGAGGGCAGAAAAAGACGTGAGGGAAAGAATAATTACACATGGTGAGCGAGGAATGAAAGCAGTGATACAAGATGATACAGTTGAACATTGAATAAAAGTGTGTTGACAAAGGAAATTAAACCAGAGAGTTGAAGAATTAAGAGGAAGGGTACAGAGAGAAGATGAGGCATGGCGAGCAGAGATAAGGAGAAAAGAAGAAAAGAAAAAAAATCAATACAACATTTCATTAACAAGGACAAATCGATGCTTCTCCACTGTGTTGAGGATGAAAGTACAGGAGGAGAAACCGAACAAAGGCAAACATCTTATTATATGTTCTGGTGAAGTGTTAATGAAGTGATAGTATGGATTAAAAAAAAAACAGTTATTCAATATAAATCAGTAAGGATTGATGTATTCCATGAGAGGATTTAACTTAATAACATAAGCTTTGATCACGCAGAGTGGAATCACAGTAATTAAGTAATAAATCCAGAGGCTGCATTGTTCACTCTTTTCATCCAAGTGAATTTTAAATAAATCTCTTGAGGTGGACAGAAAAATGAAAATGCTACAAGATGCAAATAAAAACTAAAAATTAATAAATGACACTGAAGCAGTGAAAGAAGTTGAGGCGGCAGTTGAAAACCAAAGCTCTTAAAGGATGGGTGGCAAAGTAAACCTAAGTACTGAAAAGAGCTGACTTATCAGCTAAAGTGCTTAAAAGGACAGTTCACACCTAAAATCAAAAATACATATTTTCCCCCGGTCTGTAGTGCCATCTGTCCATCTAGATTTTTTTGGTTGCGACATACAGAGTTTTGGAGGCATCAGCTGTAAAGATGTCTGCATTCTATCCAATATAATGGGACTAAATAGCACTTAGCTTGTGATGCTCAAAGCAAATACACACACACACACAAAAAAAACACATTTGAAAAATTCTAAACCAAACCAACTACTTTCTTTCTGCTGTAAAATCTCCCAGAACTACTTTAGAATCCACCAGATATAATTTCTTTTCTACTAGAAAAAAGTCCCTATATTAAACTGCTCACAATAAGGTCTGTGGAGTATCTTGCTATGATTTCTGGAAAGGCACTGGATTTACATTTTTCAAAAGAATTATTTGGGTGCTATGAGCACCGCAAACTGAGTGCCACTTATACTGGAAGACATCTCTACAGCTGATATCTCCAAAACTCTGCAACTCACACAAAAACTATCTAGATGGATAAGGAGCAGGGGAAAAATATGTATTTTTGATTTTGGGATTAACTATCCCTTTAAAAGGAGTCGAGCTGTCAGTTGAGGTTTAAGCAAGGGTGCAGATCTCATTACAACTTAAAGGAGGGGCAGTGATGTACTGGGAAAGAAATTCAGCCCTGGACTTATCCACTGGGACCGGGACTAAGAAGGGTGACGTTAATTACATTGTTGTGGCAAAGTGGAACAGCTGTCTCTATTTTGATTGCTGTTTGTGCTTATTACAAAACCTTTTACTATGAGCCGAGAGAAGTAGAAAACAGGTCAGATTCAGCCCCACTTTCTACATTATTTTATGCTTTTTACAAGATTCATTACTAGAAGGTAGGTCAGCTTAATTTAAGTGAATCACTAACATTAAAATACCCTCTGGTCCAGGCAGGCTTTCAAGTGAACTGACTGTTAAACCAAACTATTCTTAAAGCTGGTGTTTTATGGTAGGGACATTTTTTCCACATTAAAAACTTTGATTACAGCATCCCTAAGACTTTTCTGATTCACATCAACCTACATGCACAATAGTCTCAAGTGTCATTTACTCATTAACTAATCTGTGATGTGTGTGCCATAGATGAATGCCTGTTCTGCAATGGTTCAGACCAGTGAGCAGTGTAGAAGGGAAGGTGGTATGAACAAAACCTTCATCATGGCTATGTTTATGTGTGAAGTACTTCAAAGGTGAAGTCTGCTTCTAATAAATGATTTTTAAATAAATTATGCAATTGAAAATAGTTTATCAGGGGGAAAACCTTGGAGGGCTCTCACGCACTGCTCAAACTCACCATAAAATTAACTTTTTTAGTAAACAACTTCCAACTATTTTCAAGAATACCTTTTGAAAACCCATACCCAGGACATATAGTATGAATGCAGCCAATTAATATTATAATTGTAGATATTGGGGTAAATCTGACCAGTAATTGAATATAATCAATAGATTTTGGTAATTTTACCTAATCTGTTGCTATTTATATGTTTTTGTGAAATACTGGTCATTCCATCGTGTAGAGGAAGATTCGGAGGATCCCAGATCAGAGATCCTGGAGCAGAGGTCTTTTGTCTTTTGTCTGTTACACAGGCCCGGCTGAAAACTAAAGGGGATGGGGCATTTTCAGTCAGGGCCCCGAGGCTCTGGAACAATCTGCCTGAGGAAGCAGTTGGTTAACAGTGTTATTGGTTGGGTGGATTTTCCTTTTCATTTGATGGATCAGCAATAAAGAGAATGTGCAGAGATCATGTGGACATTCTGCAGCTTGCTCATTGGTTCAGAGTGTGTGTGTGTGTGTGTGTGTGTGTGTGTGTGTGTGTGTGTGTGTGTTCCTACCTAGAGTGATTCCATTAGGCCACTGGATGTCCGATGCCACCAAAACCTGCCTGTCCACTCCATTCATACCAGATTTCTCAATCTTGGCTGGCTCACCCCAGTCAGACCAGTACAGGAATCTACAGGACAAACACATATGTAAATAAAACAGATATTGTGAATGTACATATCAGTTGGAGATAAAAGGTCATCAAAAAATCAGTTTTCCACCCACCCAGACAGTGGATCCACCGCGATGGACGCCGGTTCTTTGAGGCCTCTGTTGAACAGAACCTTCTGCTTGGTTCCATTGAAGTTGGCTACAGAAATGGTTTTGGTGCTGAGATCAGACCAGTACAGGTTCTTATAGATCCAGTCCACGGCGATTCCCACGGGAGTCTGGACATTGTCTATCACTTTGTTGTGTGTGCCAACTTCCCCTCGTTTGTCCAGCACCGTGCTACATGCAACAAAACAGAGACAATGTTACTCAAATTTCAAGTTTCAAATCATCTACCAAGAGTAACATTAAGTAAAACATCATCCAGTTGATGGTCAGATGGCCACATTACCTTAAAGCTACTACAAGGAGCTTTTAACTGGTTATGAAACAGACTCTGCATAAGTTAATGAGACCATCAGCAAGAACATCAGCTATTTCAGTATAATTTTTCTAAATGCCACCAAGTTGGATTAAAATCAGATCAAACGAGCCTGTGTTTACATTTTCACAGGTAAAGTTACAGTCAGTAGCATGTTAGCCAGGTAAAAAGAAGCAGTAGGAGATTTTTATTGTTGATGTTATATTCTGTGGTTATTAAGGCAGAAACACTACCACTGTTGTCCACACGGTCCCCAAAAGCAACAAAAAAATGAAAGCTTCAAATTCCTCCATTTTCTATAAAACAATAAAGGCAAAGTCTGAGCAACCACTTTTGTCTAAAAAGTTTAAAAATCTGATATATCCAACTACAAATACGGATCCTCACTTCAGCTAAAGTCTGTCATTCAGAGTAATAAAACTAACTTGAAATTTAATGCAAACACCTCTTTATTATTATTAGTACACGCAATTGCTAATTTGCATTTTACACAAAATGCAGCTGTAATGTCATCCAGTCAGTCTTGCAGGTGTTTGGTCTTAGACCAAAGTATATGACAAATTAAAATTTTGGCCTGCTGTTGGTGCTACAGGAAAGTCTGGAGATCACCAAAATTCACTCACACAGGGGCAATGAACATCTCCAAAATTATCACACTTTGTGCTACCCATAAAATGTCACCTCAATCTGTCTGGTAGTAGAACCAAAGTGGTGGACCAACTGACTGTCAAACATTGCCGTCCTGAGGGCAATGCTGGTAGAATGGCTAAAATAAAAATCATTAGGGTCAGGGATCTAGACGCGTGGTTGAATATGCAATCTGTGAGAAACACTTTGACAGGGCGTTTCTGTTTTAACCAGCACAGCTTTTCTAGCCTTTATGACCATGGTTTAATTGCCCAGGAAACTCAGACCACTTGCATGAACTGTAAATCATCTCACATGATGCTCCACAGCCAGTTAAACAGTGCATTCTGATAACCATTAAAATAAGGTTCAGTTTGGATGTACTATGAGAATCTTAAAAACAATGAACCTTTTTCTGAGCAAACAGATGTTACACTGATGTATGTTTCAATGCTTTCATGCAGTCACCATTCACCTATAATGTTACAAAACATGAAAATCTACCTAAGCAAACTTGAATGCGACTGTGGAATTTTACAGTTAAATAAATTCATGAAACTCTGGAATCTATTAGAAGTGTTCTTTACATTTTCATGATCAACATTTATTTCTGTGCGGCTGCTTGGTGAGTGTAAACTACCTATAAATGGCCTTCTGGCCCAGATCAGCCCAGAAGATCATCTGTTGGTTAAAGTCTGCGTCCAGAGCCACTGTGTTCCTCTGCTGCTCCACAATCTGAGTGTACTCCTTCCTCTCCAGACCCAAACGACGGATGTCACGGCGGTTAGTGAAGATCAGGCAGGGCTCCTTACCTGAGGACAAGAAAGACTTGGCTAAATAGGAGACACTTACAGATGCTGGAGACTTTCACATCCTTCTTTAAAACATGTAGAAAGTGTGTAGGCTCTTTTTTGGTCATGTACAACACATCTAACTCTATTACAAATGTTTTCATTTGAAGAACATTACGACTATTATGTTATGGGGAGGTACCATCAGGCTGCAGGATACAGTGATGTCTTTGTCAACAAGCAACACAATAAAGTCTTTTTCCTGCTGAAAAAATCACCAGACTAGAGGATGACATCAGCTCCAGCTGAAATCAGAGCCTTTCTGGTATTTGAGAGGTGTCACTGAATGACATGTAAAGATATTTAAGATACATTTCTACTTCAGATTCTCAAAATTTCACTTCCCCAATTGTTCTCACTGTGTTCTTGCATACTTCTTGCATATAGATTTTCAAAGGTAGTTTTAAGATTTAAACTATAAATCACTAGGCTAAATCAGTGTTTTGCATAAACATCTGCAGCTGACCACTCATTCTCTCTTTTTTTTTTAAAATTTATTAAAATATTTTTTGGGGCTTAATTTATAGGACAGCTGAAGATATGACAGGAAAGGGGGGAGGGGGGAGAGAGGGTGGGGAAATAACAGCTGCAGGTGGAGTTGAACCCACAACCACTACAGAGCCTCAGTACGTGGGTTGACCACTCTATCAACTGAGCTACAAGGCCACACCATTCATTAATTTTGTATTCTAATAAAACGTTTTTTATTAACAAGTTGCAATTTACAATCTGTATATATTTTATGACAAAAAATGTGCATTACATATTATATACTATATGAATGTGTGGGTAAGTGCGCCACACTCAACTGCTGGGTAGTGAGGGCAGAGTCGGCTTCAGTGTTTGACTAATATTAGCAAAATAACTGTTGAATCAATGCTGTTCTTAATGTGTTGTTTCATCAGGAAGGGGTCATCCTCAATGAATGGGATACTTGAACTCAATAATTAAGAAGGCCCACAAAGTGCTGCATTTTCTATATACGCCACACAGACATATATGGGCTTAATGAATAAATTATTAAATTTACACTGCAAACAAACTATTGCCTCCAAATTGACCATATAGTTGAATCATCACCTCAGCCACATAGTAGTCTGGTGTGGTTTACTGCAGTGCTTCTGAATGATTAAAGGCATCTCAAAACATATGCTGTATTTGTAGTGTATAATTCTCTATTTTCAGTGGGAGAACAAGTAAAAAAAAAAAAAAAAAAAAACTTTCAGGTTGAGAGCTGCTGTTGTATTTCAGGGAGTTCTGTTTTCCCACCCAGCTGTTGACTCACCAACAGCCTTGCAGACTCCGGTGGTCGGATCCATCTGATAGCCGTTGTGGCATTCGCACTTGTATCCTCCCTTCAGGTTGATGCAGATCTGACTGCAGATGCCGGGGTTCAGACACTCATTGATGTCTGCACACAGAGAGAGAGAGAGATGAGAGAAGAGGCGGAGGAATGAGGAAGAGAAAACACAGGGAACACAGCTGGTATCTGACATGTTTAATTAATCAAGTCTGCTGAATGCTTCAGTTGGGGTAATCAGACATTTGCACACAGCTCTGCTGCAAAAAACATCCAAATCCTGTTTAGACCCAAGATCTTTTAATGAAATTATACTGAAAACAATTACTTTTTTGAAGCATTCCCTTGATTCCTTTTGCATGAGATTGCACAATGATGTGAGCTTGGGATACACAAAAGGAAAATTAAACCTGACAATAATTGCTGTTGAAGTTTTGCCAGAACGCTCTCAAGCAACAAGCTGCTCTCGCCAGAGCTAAATGTAAATATACAAATCTTTTCATGAGTTTAGTGGTTATTTTACACTCGGGAGTAGATTAGGTGCCTCTGTGCAACCAGTGGAGTTAATTCCAGATGGGATTAGACACTTTTCCCAATATCCATAGCGACGTTTGAGGCAAAGATTGGCTCAATAACAAAACCTGTCGGATCAGTGCCTCCTGAACATCGACAACAAATTACAGCACAGCCAATCGCATTACACACTGAGAGAGCCCTGAGAGAGGCCAGAAGTGCACAATAAGAGCATCCATTTCACTTATGGCTGGTGCAGCACCAGCATACAGTATGTCTGACCAAGGCTTTTCACATCTTCAGCCTGACAGTCTCTCATGTCTTAATATTTCCTTTTCAAATGAGGCAGAAAAATAACCTGCCAAGGATATTCTGATTTTGGATTAATTTTGACTGCAGACAGTTCTATCTGATCTCATTTTCAAACAATTGAGGTTTACTGCTGCCAAGAAACAAAAGCATGTCAGTGACAACAATGAGCAGTGGCAGTTTTTTTTCCAATAATAAAAAGTGAATGGTGTCTTAAATGCTCAAGTTTGAAATATTGCCAATGTTAAGCGTACACTTAACTGACTAATTTGAGCTCATGCAAATAGTCAAACTGACATGAGAATCATCTTTAAAAAAAAGCCATGAATATAATTTCCAAAGACACGGCTGAATTGAACAATGTAACCATGATTCAACAATGCAATCATTCAATCAACTACCAATTACTAAAGTATGACTGATGTGATGACATTTTTCATTAACTGTTGCCAAGTCAGATTTCTGTGCTCTCATTTTCCTTCTTCACATATTAAGTTTTGCCAACTGATGACAATAATGATGATGAAACTGAGTTCAACTCTCCCTCATGTCTTCAAGGGTCCACCCAGTTCCTAGAACAGACACTAGGGCTGCACAGTTATGCCTAAAAATGATTATTTTGATAAATACTTTTATTGCACTTTCACATTTAAATTTCCAGAACACTGCTTTCATATTGTGCTACGTTCCTACTAAGGTACAAATCTGTGCATTAACGTATGACTGGTCCTAATTCATTGGTGAACCTCTTAGAAGCACTGCTTTTACTTTTATGTTGTGCTACATTCATATGATGATGCGCCATACAGTTATGTTATGGATGTCTGAGATGATGCCAGAAGAGGCGGTTCAATGAGGCAGGGAGTGTGTTAGCAAGGTTATTCTTTTTGGCCTTCAGTGACTCATCGTACTACAGTTTGTAGCGTTTTTCAGGTGGTTGAACAAGTTAGTTGTATTGCTTTCTCATGCACCCTTAAAATATGATTCGTTCTCGATATCACTTGCCCTAAATCCAAAATACTTCCAAGCAACAGATAATATGTTTTGAGGGACTAGCTCTTTGCCTTTTGCCCAGACATTTGATTTCCATTTTGACACCTGCTCTCTGTTGTATATTACTCTTCTACTCTGAAGTGCAGCCGCAACATCCAGGACATTTTGCACAGGCTGGTGCTGCAGGGTTGCTGGCCAAAGCACTTGATTTGCTATGCAGCAGAGTATTCTATGAGCGGAGCCTGCATTTTAATTGTTAATATCGCAGTTGATCATGTTCATTTAATTGTGGGAAGCCAAAATCGGAATCAAGATTAATATTCAATTAATTGTGCAGCCCTAACCAAGACCCAAGCAGAGATGCAATTATATTCAGTCTAATCGGGATGGGTCCCGTTTTGTCACCGGGTGAGTCAAGAATCCAAATCGACTATCAGCTCTGAACGTGTGGTGTTTCGTCAACATCAGAGGGGACAAATGTTATTTTAAAATGCAAATTGAAAGCGTGAAGTGAAATGAAGAAAAAAAAAGGTGTGTATAACTGCTCTTTAGTTGGCGCATCTCTCTTCTGTGTGTGGGGACTCTGCATTTTAGAGGCTATTCAGACATGGTCCGTTCATCTTCTGGTGCTCTTTTGACATGTCAGGTCAGGTCCAAAACTTTTAAGTCATAAAATGATATCTGAAAAACGGCTTCATCTATTGGTGAGGTCGATGGGGCAGGTTTGATTGATGCTACCTTAAACAACAATGCTCACTATGAAAGTCATGTATTGTTTTGACAAAATCCAATTAAAAAAATAATAAAGTAGGAGCACAAATTTTTACAGCTGTCAGTCACAGCTCTAATGTAAAGGTCACCTACCTCCGCAGGTCTTGTGATCTATGAGCTGAAGTCCAGGTGTGCAGTCACACTCGAAACCAATCACCATGTCTTTGCAGATGTGAGAGCAGCCACCGTTGTTCAGCAGACATTCGTTTAGATCTGAAGCACATGAAGGAAACAAACAGGGTTTGTCAAAGCTGTAATATCTAGGATTGTTATCATGCAAGCAAGACACAAACTTTTGATATGATTTTACATTCTGCTGGAAATGCTGTCGGTCCAAAGCTGTGAAATGGAACATCTGAGATTTTTGCTTTCATCTAAGCATCAAGAGTTTAGACAAGCAGTAAAATGGAGGCAAAAATCACAGTCTGGATTCAAACTGATGTTGAGGTTATGGACCAATATGCCAACTTTAACCCTGAAGTATTATAATAGATTACAGTTTGTGATGCCATTTTGTGCACCTGATTTAGTGTGTAAGGTTCAGCAGTTAAAAGGCTGTTTGCAGGTGTTAGCACTCCTGATCAGCTGTATTTTAATGCCACAGCAGAGTATTTACTGCTGCATTCGTGTAGTTCAGACAGCACTGTAAACCGGGACAGGTGCAACCTGATTATGCTCATTAACATTTCCGAACAGCAGAGTGCAGAGCATGACTTGGCAGTTTACTCCATTTTGTGTTAACCAAGTCTAGCTTGCTGACGGCCTCCAGATGTCGGAGCTTCTCATCCTGTCACAGAGTCCAAACACCCTGTAAAACAAAGATCTTTTTGGCCACCCGAACTAATTATCCCACTCTTTCTGTACACAGTACAGTTTCTTTCAAGTACACACAGTTCATGGGTCTGTGGGTGACATTTTTGCATTTGACAGAGAGGACAGACAGCATAAGGCAGTGGTTCAAAATTGGAGGGTTGGCCCCCCTGTGTGTGTGTGTGGGGGGGGGGTCATGGATGACCAGGGGAGATACAGTGAAACAAAGGTGAATAAATATGATTTATGTAGGGGAAACAATCCAACACAGTTTGCTGGTGCTACCGTGCTGACCTTTATTTCACTAAAATTCAACTTGAATCCTTTTTTATCAGTTGCTTCCTCAGTTATCATTAATGACATGTAAATAATGGTGTGCTGGTGGGGTGGCGTGAACCTTTTTCAGCCTCTGAAGGGGGGACATGCCAGAAAAAGTTTAGGGACCACTGGACTAAGATCCCAACAGACACATTTATTGTGAAGTATCTCATGTTGGGTCTTGAGATGGATGTATTGAACAGATTCCCCATGATCAAATCTGTCTTTGAGTCAATACTCCAACACAATCCAGTTCACCTATGGTGAGGCTGCTTTTTAGCCATGGAAGTCTCGTCAGAGGAACAGACTTTCCGGCACACGTTTTGAAAACCTCTCTGTGTAATAAAAGAGTTAACCATAGAGAACCGCTGGTTTGGTGACTATGTGATTTGAAAACATGGTGTTAGTTTTAGTTTAATGAAGGTATGGGCTTTGAGAAGCTAACTGGTTCATTAATTGCATGTTGAAAACATGGAGTGTAGGCTGTACAAGCCTGTGTTTTATTGTTTTCATACAGACAGCCGTGTAATGTGCCTTTGCTCAGTTCATTGTCAGATTGTCGGCAGCCAAAGTACCCCCAATTTCCATTAACCTACATTTACTTTAAATAATACAACTTTTTGCCTTTATTCAGATAGGACAGCTGAAAATATGACAGGAAAGGGGGAGAGAGAGAGGGGATGACATGCAGCAAATGTGCTACAGGCAGGAATTGAACTGGCAGCCACTACAGAGGACCGATAGCCTCAACACATGGTGCGCACACCCTACCAACTGAGCTATAGGGGTGCCTGTAACTTTGCTTTTAATGGCAGTAATCTTGTAGTGTGGTAAGTTACTTTTAAAATTAACACTACCCAATCCTGTGAGGTGGACAGAAAATACTGTAACTCGGGCAGTAATGAGCACCTCAGTATGTTACAAACACATTTAGCTTTCAACTGAGTTCTCTAATGAAAAAAGAATAGACCTTTAACTTTTGCCCAGGTAGCAGCAAGTTCTTTTACAAAGATGTACTATTTAACTCTGCAACAAAAAAAAAAAAAAACTCTACTGACCATGATCTTTGATAAAAACAGAATAAAAGAAGTTCCTCTCTCTCAATTCAACAAAGCAGGCAGTGCATGAAACAGGATTATTCAGCTCATCACCAATTATACAACTCTACACTGAAAATTAAAAAGGAATAATTTTCAGATTTTTGTTCTTTGATCCATTAAATTGATCATATAACATGACATGCCAATCTTTTTTTGACTGAACTGTCATACAATTCAGATTCAGATGTTTAGTATTCTGCGTGTGGAGAGCATAATCACTTTTGGCTGAGTTCTTTGATCCATGAAAGAGAATTATTTAGATGCACTATTCATTTTCTCACTCTGAACCACAGACCTATTCACACTGCATGAGGCAGGGTTTATGTAAATACCCACTCTTTATCAACCTAAATCCATGTGCAACAGAGAGCAAAGTCAAGTCATGGACACTTTCCTGCCCACAGGAAAAGACGTGAACTTACTGAAAAGCAATTTGTCTTCAGAACAGTGACTGAGTGACCTGTCCAGAGAAATCGAAATGTTGGAGCTTCTTTGCTTTGGTTTGACTTGGTGTAAAGCATCAATGTCAGGACTCAACAACAAGACTTGCCCAAGGCAAGTAAAAATGCCATGTTGGGTCATTAAATCTGGCAATTCACTTGCCTGACTGGGCAAGTGATAAAAAAGAATTTAAGTATGAAACTGTGATAATAAATGGAGAAAAGCAGGAAATCTCTTATCAAAACAAACTGAATATCTTTGGGTTTTGGACTGAAACAACATAAATGAAGATATCACCTTGAACTCTGACATTTTATAGATACTGCAGCCCTTAAACATGAAAATTAACTTTAGCCTTTGTTGTATTTATTATGCTAATAAATAAAACCATTTTTAATGGGGGAAAGCAAAAATTGACTTTAGGCAAGTAGATTTCTGACCCAGTTGCTCGACCAGGCAAGTGAAAAGAAACATTGAACCCTGAATGTACTACAGAATCAGCATTCTGGGAACTCAAATTCAAATATCTCTAGTTCAAACATTTTTTTCATGTCACTGACATTTAGAGCTGCCTGCTGAGGAAGCCCTAAAAGACTTAACAAATGACATTTGCAGATTACACTAGACAAACACACCGTGGGTTGATCACAACTCACTCTGCAATATCATCACATTTACACAGATTATAGTGCAAATATTCACACATAATTAATAAAAAAAATCAAACATGTTTAATCCTTGTGTGTTGTGACATGCAGTTGCTAATATACAGCAATATATTAATAATCCTCTAAAGTGTCACCTGCTTCTGTTTGTCTTAAAATCAAGCTTTCCTGTGAAGGCATGCCACTCTGAATTACTTCAGTTATTTCCTTCCTCATTTATGTAAGCTCCAGTAGTGCAGTTGCTAATATACAGCAATATATTAATAATCCTCTAAAGTGTCACCTGCTTCTGTTTGTCTTAAAATCAAGCTTTCCTGTGAAGGCATGCCACTCTGAATTACTTCAGTTATTTCCTTCCTCATTTATGTAAGCTCCAGTAGTGCACAATGATACTGAACCTGGTAACCTCACTGTTATTACAAGACTCCAGTGTGACTCACACTCTCACTGCTTTAGACGGTTTGTCAAGAAATTGCTCAAACATGTAAAGCATGTAAATCTATTATAATACCAGGGCAGGAATTATACCACAGCCAAAAGGGCAGTGCCATGGATTACCCAAAGCGTGGCCATAATGCCCCTTCTAAAACTAACTGCCATTTTGGCATACCCTGTTTTGAATTGGCTGTTTTGAAGTTTCAGATTTGCTTATTTAAAACTACATGGGACACAGATAAACAAACTTTTCCCAGTCCCTCTGTCATGCTGAACAGTAGCATAAGATACTCCCACTCTCCCAAATGTAGGTTACATTTTTGCCACATTTTGTTACATTAACAGCTAACTCACGAGCTAACATTAGCTAACCATTAACATTATGTGGTAAAGGACAGGCAACTAAACAGTGTACAGTCTAAGTATTAATACATGTGTTGAAGGTTTACCAGGATGCTGCTGCAAACGGGAAGCAACACACCAGGTAGTTCCTTCACTAACAGCTGAAATACCATCATACACACAATATACTTGAATCAGCAGTGTTGGGAGTCGGTGTGTATCTGAGCCACCAACCAGCACATATCTTGATGAGAAATCTTAACTTTTGAAACAGTTCACTTCTCATCCCCACAGTCTGCTCCTTCTAAACTGCACAGCTATCATGAAATCCAAAATGTTTGTACGGAATTAGAGTTTTTAGAGTCTTTATGGATTCTGTTGCTGCTGAATTGACAGAAGGATTGTCAACATTTAAGTAACACTAATGTGCAAATGAGTTTTTTCAGCTGCTGCGATTCTGAGGTTTCAGCTAAATAATGTTTGGACGATAAACTCAGCTTATTTTCACTGTACGCATCATCATGAATATTGCAATTTATCCTAAAAAACATGACAGCAACTCACTAAATGCTAAAATAAATAAACAAATAAATACTAACATTTCAGACTGAGCAGGATCACGGCGTCTGCGGCGACATCAACTACCACACAGTGTGGCTAACATTAGCCTGCTCTACTTGCAGTGTCCACATGTCTATGCTGAATGTGACACTTTATTCTGATACAGCTTACAAACAACCTTTATTTTCATTCTCTAGATCAAAATACTGCCAAACTACACTGGTTTTACAAGCTGTCTCTCCCTCTTTACTGATAAAGGCTTTAGCAAGGAGAGCTGTTGTCTGCCCTGGGCTGCAACCCCAGCTCATGGCTTGCAGCTGCGTAACACACAGGTAACAGTGACCAATGTTGCAAGTTAATAAATATTCATAAATAATTTAACTGACTAGCATTTCTGGTGACTATTGAGTGTGGCATTTAATTGACTAGTCAAATAATCGTGTACATCCCTAATGACTAGAGAATCAAATCATTTTTCTTTCACTTACTGCATTCCTTGATGGGTTCGTCGCTCCAGTCAGGACAGTCTCGGGCTTTGTTGCACACTTTGCTCATCTCGATACACTCCCCGCTGCGACACTTGAACTTCTCTGGCCCGTTACACTGAGTCACTGTGGAGAGGTAAGAATTTTACAGATGAAGAGCAATTTGTGCTTATATATAACATTCTGCAATATTTACATACAACACCTTCTATGCCTATCAGGATACAACTTTTCTTTTACAGTTGTTCTCCTGTCTTTGTATAGAGCCATGTAAACCATTCCCCCTGCTTCCAGTCTTTATACAAAGCTGAGCTAAAACACATTTACAATAAAGCTCTGTTCTTAAAACTGAACCTGCTACAGCCTATGAAAGACATTAATGGTAGCTGAGTTGAAAAGGTAATGGTTAGAATAAAGATATTACTATCATTTGTAACTAGATGTCCTAAGGCATCAATCGGAACCATCTATATTAGCTTCTCAGGAGGGGGGGGCTAAATAATCCTCCAAAGTTAAACAAAACCTTGGAGAGAGGAAAAACTGACATGACCATTTTTAAAGGTTATGGGACCCAAAAGTCTCACTTTTACAAACATTAATGCTAACTTCATGCAGTTTTTTGCATGGAGAAATTGTTAGTTTAAAAATGGTGTATTTAAATATTCCTGCATACTGGCGTCCTGAAACATATTATTATGGCTGCTGTTAAAAATGTCTTTTAGTTGGGCATCTGGTATTACTCCTCAGCTTCCCAGCTTTCAGATGATGTACAGCACTTCTATGTGGCATATACTGCTGACCTGTTAACTCCATATGAACTTTAGCTGGTGAAACAGAAGACTATCTACAGGATTGAATGTGTGAAAAAATATTAAGTTGTAATTAAAGAACATTGCTGTATTCAGTTCTGGAAAGCTCTTCTCAGTTCTTTAAGGAGCATAAGCCTTCAGTCGGGATTAAAACCTCAAGTAACTAAAAAGGCAGCTGAATGTTCAAAACAAACGGTGACAACAATCTCTCTTTGAGCAGTGTGAGCGAGAATCTGCTGAACTTGTCACTCTTTAAAGTCTGTTTTCAAAGCCATGTTTTATAGTACTAGAGCAAAAACAAACCAGGAGATTTGGTATTTTTGTTCTCTTTGGTACATTTATCTTCTAAAAGAGCACACAAAATAAAATGGCGCAATTAGTACAGCCTCAAGTGGATTGTGACACTGTTTGATTGTTCTCTAAACACGCTGCTTTGGTACCTGAGCACAACCTGAGGTGGATTCTCTTTTTTTCGTTCTTTGTAAAACACACCTAGAAAATGTGTAAAGACCATTTACATGCACACAGCATCTACACTGACAAAACACACAAATACATGCAGCTCCTAAACCTTAGGACAGCCTGAGGTGGAATGTAAAAACTGTAACACACACACACACGCTTAAAAAAAACAGATAAATAATGTCTTTTCATTTGATGATGCCCTGAGTCATTTCTAAAGCTGTGCACGTACACACTCACACAGACACAAACAGCACATACTGTTTTTGCAGTTGACTTCGTCTGATCCGTCACTGCAGTCTCTGAGGCCGTTACACTGTCTGCTGCCCAGGATACAGTTTCCATCATCACATTTGAACTGATCCGGTCCACAGGTGCGTACAGCTGCCAAGACACACAAACACACACCTGAGGTACGCATGAAAGTAGAGCTGAAAGATCAATGTATCAAATAACTGATCAGCAGAAAATGGATTGACATCAACTTTAAAATTCAACATTATCACTTAAGTAATTTATCCAGTGTTTCCTGTGGAACGAAAGGTTTGCTGGGGGGCAAGTTTTGTGTGCATGCATGTGTGTGTACACAGTATGAGAATAGACTATTAAATATAAAGTAAGATATAAAGTGTATAGAAGGTAAATTTGAAAAAAAAGATGATAATGATGATAATCTGACCCTGGGTCACCTCTCTTGCACATGGTGGAATCTTGTGGGTTAACTAATGTGTTTTGCAGCAACAACTGCACAGGCTGAAGAACACATTACCAGCAAAAACACAGTTATCAATTAAAAAAAACAAACACACATTCTTTGGTTCCAGTTTGCCAGTTAAGAAGAGTTGCTGCATTTCTGTTTCATGTAATTGTAAATTGGATATATTTGGGGTTGTTGGACCGTTACATGGATATAAACAAATCGGAAATGCCACCCTGGGTTCTAGGGATTTGTGATGACATTGCTGGTTGTATCCTGATCACTGCATGAATTAATATGGAGATAACTGGACAAGTGGATGATTGAGGATGAATTATCAAGTAATTAATGTGAAATGAAAGGAATGAGAACACAGCAAATGGATCAATGCTCACGCTGTTCTTTTCCCCCCAAATATCGACTACTTAATTTCTTCAGCTGATTATTCCAAAGTAAAAATTTCTGAAGATAGATACTTTATTCATCCTCTTTGGAAATGAAACTCCTTAACTCCACCTCCAATACTGATCTTTTTCTTGAGGACAAAATCTGCATTTTTTTCACTGTTCATTTGAAAAATCAATAAATTCATATAACAAATTATGTACAGGTTACAATGCTGGATGCTTGTGGATGGTACAGAAGTTTATCTGTTTTTATTTGTCAGTTCTACATCTCTTTTATTTATGGCCCATGTGACATTATCTAGGGCTGCACTGAATAATTGATAAGTTGCAACCTTTAAAATTAATGACCAGCTATTTGGATAATTGATGAATTGGTTTGAATTATTTGTAAGAAAAAAAGAGTCAAAAATTTCTGATTCCATTTTCCTAAATGCATATATTTTCTGGTTTCATTACTCTCTCCGACAGTAAAACTGTCATGACATAAGGCATTTTCGGTCATCATCCTGTGCTTTGGGAAACACTGATCATAAGTTTTGATAGATCAAACAACTAATCGATTAATCAAGAAAATAACTGACAGATTAAGTGACAAAATAATCATTAGTTGCAACTGTAATCACATCCCAAAAGTCCCAAACTCATCTGACAAACACATGTCCATCACTGACTTGTTCACTTATCTTGGCATTCTTAAGTAAAAGGAAGATCAACACATATTAACACAGTTGTAATAAAGAACAAACCAACCAGCCTGCCATGGTGACAGAAAAAACATACATTGTTATGTTGTTAAAATACTTGAATATGTTAATGACAGCTGGTGTGTACATACGACAGTTAGCTTCATCACTGCCGTCCTTGCAGTCAGGGTCTCCATCACACCTCCACTTCTTGTGAATACACTCTCCAGAGCGGCACTGCATCTCACTGGACGAACACTTGGCCGGCGGCGTCGGGTGACGGCCACAACGAGACGGAGACTCATCTGACTGGTCCTGCAGGGGACAGAGAGCAGATGTTTCAGAGAGGAGTGAATCATGCCTCGCCTGAAAAGCTACACTCACGATTTCTTTCTTTTGATGGGGAAACTGATGCCACTTGTAATTTTAAAGATAATATGATGATGTTAATGAGAAGGCTGGTTTTGTTCCACTGTGTTTTAGCCAACACTCAGCAAGCAAAGCAAGCAGCAAATCTAAAAGCTTTCACAAACTGATATCCACACTCTCTTGTACTCATTTCTTGGCAGGGAGCCTGCAATTTAACTTAAGACTTTTAAAGATGAGTTGGAATAAAAAAAACAAGAACAATTTTAAACTCATAAAGCATGTGATGTTTTGATCTGGAAATCTGGGGGACAAAACATAACCATAGAAATGATAAAAAATTACAAAAAAGGTGCAGCATAAGAGTAGGGATTTTTCAAAACAAGTCTAACATAACCCTTTTTGGTACAAACTATACAGTGTCTTATAGGATTTAGTGATATCTAGAGGTGAGCTTGCAGATTGCAAACACTTGGTCTTACTCTCCCTTCCAAGCATGCAGAGGAACCTACTGTGGCTGCAAAACTCAAAAAAAGAAAAAAGACAATGAAAGACCCTCTCTAGAGCCACTGTTTGTCAGTTCTGGTCTACTGTAGAAACATGGTGGTGCATGTAGGTCTGGGTACTGTTCACATTTGAACTGAGGTACTGATACCCAGCAGTGCCTTTTTTCTGTGCTTTACTCCCTCGGTAATAAACATGAAATTTCCTTTGTTAAAAATAAGTCTACACTTCTCAATTTGAACATTGTTATTTCTTTCAGATATTTTATTTAAAGCATATCACACACCGCACAAAAGTAAAATCTATCCCTCTCTCCTCTCGAACCCATCCACAACCAGCAATCTGTCCATCTGTCACCAGAGCAAACCTGTTGTTTGTGTCGCAGAGGAAGCGCACATGATTTCCCTCCTGTTATGGTGTGGCCACTGCTGTGCTTGCACACGCTAACATTTCACCATTAATAGTCTACAATTCTCAAAAATTGGTTTTATACTAAGGTTTCAGACATACTAATACATTTCACACACTGTGCCCTCACCAGCTTTGCATTTCACATTACATATGCTCCACAGAGTGTTCTGTGCTGAGCTTTGAAAAGTTTAACCACATGTGTGGCTGCTTTCGTCTTACTGTTGCCTGGACTCACTTCACTCCGCTCTGTGAACTGTAGCAAACTGCTGCTCACTCTAAAACTACTCCCTCTTTTTCTCTTCTTTATTCTCTGAGATACTCTTATACCGAGATGCACTCCCAGGTATGGAAATTTGACACTGACTGATTTAATGTGAACTGGTACTCTGAATGATACTGACTGAATTATTTCAAAGTACAGAGGTCAGTACTCAAGCCTTGCAACACGGCAGCCTCCGTGGAAGAGTACCCACTCCCTCTGTAGATATAAAGGCTTCATTCTAAGTTAAAACATTTTAGATTCTACTATTCCTTAGAAAAATACCAGGGTGCCTGATATCTTTCAATGATTTTCCATGCTATTGGTTAGAATAACATTTCACTCACCCCTTCCCTTGTTGACATTTGGGAAACAAGACTTCTGCAAGAAAGACTTGCAAGGAGTACAAACCACCTACAGCTTTACTTTAATTCAACAGCTCATCTCAGAACACTTAACACAGAAAGTAGTGCACTGGAAATCCTTGCAGCTACCAAACTACATAGCAGCTGGAGAGCAATCAGCCACCACTGGAGTCTATTTACAGTATCATATAAAGGTAGCTGATGAAAACTGTTGGGGATGTATCTTGTCATTTTCGTTTTGAAACTGGGAAATCTGCAGACACACACCACCTCCTAGCAATTTGGTACTTCTTCTCTAGCATGCACAGAAGCCAAGAAACCTGCAAGTATACAAGAATACCACAAGCAAGTCAGCCAACATGTTGACCAGGAAGTAGATCTACTGTGCTACAGTGTGTAGCATGTTACTTTAGGTTGAATTCAAGAGCTTGAGATCATTTCTGTTTTTTAAGCTATATATATGATAAATGTCCTTTAAGACTATTGAACAGCCTTTAAACACAATATCAGACATTTCCATAATTTCCCAGGTTTTGCACAGACGTCAGCTTTCAAAAGAGAATCCAAGCAAAGACACACCATGACCCACCGACAGGTTGACAGGTGATCTGGGAGATGTGCAGGGCAGAAATTACACGGGGACTCAGATCTCATAGATGATTTCCACTTTAATTAGAATTTAAACTGGGCAATCAGACAGAATGGGATCAAGAGGAGCAGCAGGAAGTGTTTCTCACACTTTCATCATCTCAGAAAGTCACTGACTCATGTGGGAGCAGATTAATGGAGTGTGAGAATGTGTGTGTGAAACCCCATAACCGTTAACACTGACGCAGGACTGGCTGGGTGTGAGAAAGGGAATAACAATGACCTTCCTTTTGAACACGGCGGTTTAAATATTTGTGGGTGTGAGCGTTTGCATCTTTTTTTTTTTTCCCCCTGCGAGGCCGTCACAGTGATAACCACACAGCCAATTAACAGGTAGGCAGCAAATCGCCGACTCAGTGGAACTTGTTCTGCCGGGTGTGAAAAACGTGTTAGGAGTGTCAAAGTCACTATGTGTGTGTGTGCGTGTGTGTGACCGTGTGCATGTGTATGAGGCAGGTCAATAACCACAGGGTGTTGTGAAAATTGAACTTGCAGGACCGGTGAATGTGTGTGCACCCTGGGGAGATCATTCTGGCCAGTTCATTATAGTGAGGCTAAATCTACTTAGAAAATGAGAAGGAGAGGGTTTGTGGGTTTGTATGTGCTGCCAAGTGGATAAACTCCCAACCAGAGAGAGAGTGATACTAACATCTTTCTTCAAGACCTAACCTCAGTTTTACAAGTTGTCATACCCTATAAACCATTGCATTGCATTCGTAGTAGCATTTAAGAGCTATTGAGTATTTTCATCTTCCTGACCAGTGTTTTCAATTTTTATGGTTTTGTATTTCAAATAAAGTTTGGAGAACAGTAGCCAATGAAAGTAGCTGTCACACACATACATACACATAAAAAACACCCTGATTGATTCACCACACTGATTGGTTTGGCTGGTGAAACAGATGTCATCAGAGATAAGGGTCAAATTTACTTTCTCTGATCCATTAGGGGAGATACACCGACTGTTCTTCTGCCACACTAAACGCCCCATGTTGGAATTCAGATTGAGGATATTTAGAGCCAAACTTAAAGTAACCTTATGAACTACATGTTTGCTGTGCCTTAGCTGTGACCACAACTTGAGTCTCAACCTTAAATTGAACCTTCAGCAAAACTACCCATGACATGTCTTTTCAAACTTCTAAAAACTTACTTTTCAGTTCATTTATTTTATCATAAAATGAGCAATATGTAGAGTATAAAAATGAGTACATTTATGGTTTAAGGAAGTTGGTCCCCCCCCCCCCCCTCTTTCCCAGACACTGCAGAGACAGGCAGGCAAGTGTCGACAAGTCCTCCACTATACGCTGATCATCTGTTTATAACTGTCAATTGTCTGTCAGTGGGATTTTGTTTTAAGGATAACATGCTTATATTTACACTGCTTTGAAAGACTTCATTAATATTTTGTTCAATATCACAGTTATAAACATCTACTCCTTTGAAAAGATTATTAATGGTTTCTTACGACTCATGAACAGACACTCATTTGATGAGAAAACGCAATTTATTTGAACTCTCATTAATGTAAAACTGACATACAAAATAGTTATACCTATACCTATTCCACAATTTTCAAATTGCAGGAGGTACAATATTTGTTAAAGGCAAAATGTGTGTCAAAACACTTGTAAATTAATTAATGTTATGCAGCAAAGATGTCCTGTCCTACAAACCAGATTCTATAGACTTAAAAACATTTGGTAGAGATTCCTGGAAAAAACAAAACAAAACAAACAAAACACCATAGTCATTTTTACATATTTTTCCAATCAAAATAAGAATAATAATGTAAAATAACCCTTACCTCTAATATTGCAATATCAGTCAAAGTAAGTGCAATTAGATAATTTTTCCTATTTGTTTTATAGAATACAGATTTCTCTTAATATAGATATACAAGCATACATCCATAAAAATGTAACACAACACCATTATTTTATATATGTTATACACAAACAAATAAATTATCAAAGGTCAACTTATTGAGTAAAACACCCTCTGTGAGAACTTTATTTTCAACTAGAGTGATCTTTCTTAGGTTTGGTGGGTTCTTTTGCATCCACTTTTAAATGTACTAGCAATATTACAAAGAAGACACAATTATGCCGGCTACTGTCTTTACATTACAGACTTCAAGGCACTAAATAGCCAGGACTGGTTCTGTTTAAAATGCACACTCTGAGGTTCTGATTGGATAAGAAAATAATTACTTATCTGTAAAAGAATAAGAATGTCATCAGTCCACACTGGTCATAGAGCAGGTCTGCTGACAAGAACATCTCAAGAGGTTTTAATTGGGGAACGGCAGTACTTTGAATTGCAGTAATACATGTCTAATATGAATCACTATACATCAGTGACAGCCAC
This sequence comes from Lutjanus erythropterus, assembly GCF_056507025.1. Lineage (NCBI taxonomy): Eukaryota > Metazoa > Chordata > Actinopteri > Lutjaniformes > Lutjanidae > Lutjanus > Lutjanus erythropterus. Next base: position 6,436,973 of record NC_139336.1, read on the forward strand.
TCCCACATATTTTTCTATGCCAGTGTAATTAGTAGTTTGCGGTCAACATCCAATCAATCCTTCTGCCATTAATAATTACATGATTGAAATAAAAGGGCATGGCTATGATCCAAAAGGACCATATCCAGGTCAAGTGAAAATATAGACAAATTCCTGCTTCTGTCTCTGTCCTCTGAAGGTGCACCAATGTAATCCTTTCAATTAATTTTGTCCATAACTTGTATTCAGGATTCATATATTTCACTTAATTATGTGACAGTACATCAGTGTGAGTGAATGTGTGTTGTTGTTGCATTTCTGTCTTACCTGGCAGTCGACGTCATCGTCGCACACCCAGCTGACGGGGATGCATGATGAGTTTCCACACTGGAACTCGCTGGGACCGCAGGAGGATGGAGCACACTCAACCTCATCAGAGCCGTCGCCACAGTCATCCTCGCCGTTACACACAAAGTTTCGGGAGATGCAGCGACCGCTGGCACACGTGAACTCATTTGGGGCGCAAGTGATATTACCTGGAGGCAGTTAGGGGAGAAGAAGAGAATGTGAGAATGCTGAGAGACATCAACATCTACAACAACATCCACAACATCCAACATCAATATCCAATCTGTTGTTTTTCTAGAGTTAGTTTGACTTTCCAAATAGAAACTGATCCATTCATACTCACCAGGACTGAGGCACAGGCTTTCAACTGCTGCTGCCTGCCCACTGGATTCTTTGAATTTATGGGTTGTGTTACAATAGTTCACACAGGGACATCACAGTACCACTATATAATTAGAACTTTCTGCTGCTGCATTAATCAGGGGACATAAGGTTGGCATCACTGTGTATCCAAAAGTATACAGACACTCCTTTTTATCAGGTGGCTCAGCTGACTCAGCCATCCTCTTTGTTAAAAGATGCATAAAATCCTGCTACGAAAATGCACTCTTCATTGACAGTCATTGTCAGTAGAATGTGTTGTACTATAGCTCAGCGATGCAGCTATAAGATGACATTTTTCAAAGACAATGACAGTCACTTTTCTGCCCAACAAGATTTGTAGTACAACTGTTAAGGATACACTGATATTGATGTTTAAAATGACAATTTAGCAGATTTTTTGGTATGTTGTTTTGTGTATTATCACCCTTTTGTACTAGGTAAACAAAGACATCTTAATTATAAAAAAAGGCATCTGTAACACTTCCATACCAGAATTGTCTGCCCACTGAAACAGCAGGCAAAGGAGTTGTGTCTAGATCATAACACAGAACCTGCAAAAAATCTCACTAGACTGATCATTTTAATCCAAACCATTATCTTTCCCTAACCGTTTTTGTCCCCACAAAGTAAATCTTAATCACAGCCTTGTCACATTATAAAACATAGTTTATATAACGTGCACAGGGAGGAAACAACTCTATAAATCTCCAGAGTGTTCACAAATCTAGGGTTTCCATCTAGACACGACCAAGTACAGGAGAACTGCTGGTAGTGTGAAGTGGAAATGTCAACAGCTCAGCTGTGAAGCGTCAGGCCACACAGAATTCACAAAAAAGGACTGTTGATTGCTGGAGAAAATAAAAATCACCTTTCTTGGTAGCAACACTAACTCGAGGAGCAACTGTTCATCAGAAGAATCATGCACAACCCCAAGCTTTAGTTCACTGATGCACAGCACACTTCAGTTGGATATCAACCAGTGGAAAAATGCCTATGGTTTTGGCATTTTATTTATGATGCCCACATATTTTTGGCAGTGTGGATATAGCCGTATTGCCACATTGCAAGTGTCATACCAGATAGATTGAGACCATGACTGAGCCATGTTTGCAATCCCCTGCTTTCCTTAATAAAAGATACCACTGGTTTAAATGGTAGGAGGGTGGAAGTCGTACATAACTGAAGGATGAGAGAATATATGAGGCTCATCGTAAGATTTTGATTTACATGCACAACTGGCAGTTCCCTTTAACAGGTAGCCGGGTTCTGAAGTTACTGCCTGAAAACATGCACCAAACGACACTGCAGTAAAACATCTTGCAACAGAGAGTTCAAGAACAGGGCCACAGATTTAATGCAATCAAACAAGACAATTAAATGTTTCCTCCCGTTACGGAGCTCATTTCTCTGATTAGCATCTTAGCAGTGAGAGGATGGTACAAACCAGTGTGACCTGCTGTTGCAGTGTTGGATGAAATGTAGATCATGATGCACATATTATCCATAGCATTAGTATCAGCTGATAGACACTTGCATCACACTTTGAATTTATATAAGCATCAGGATCCCCCAGGGGGAGGTGGAAAACCTTGTTGGGGTAAGGATCTGGACTAGGGCTGCACGATATTGGAAAAAACTGACATTGTGATTTTTTTAACCCTGCGATATATATTGCGATATGAAAAAATACAGGAATTTTCAACCAAATGATTTGAATAGCACTTTATGTTATACTGCACTGCTGCCATCTTGTGGACAATTAATCTGCACTGATCTTGCGACTCACTCCATATGCAGGGGCGTGGTCTGCTTTGGCAAACTGATTAAGAACGATTGTGATTGGTGGATCGCTGCATGCAGTGTGTGTCAGGTACCCTTGAAATTAGATGAGAACACGTGTAGTTAATTTGCCTCCTACATCGCAGGACCTGCAATGTGACTATTGCGCATACGGACATTGCAATGATGATGCTCAAACGATATATTGTGCAGCTCTAATCTGGACTACATTTCTTAGCCTACTGCCACAGTGACTTAGCCCAGGGTGAGTAGCAGAAACTGGATGGATGGATAAAATTTACCAGCATGCTACAAGCAGCTTCTGCGTTTTCTGTCAGATCCAATTATTTTAGTTTACAATTTGCCCAGACAGATCTTCGTGCTCTGCACAAAAAGCTGTTTGTGTGTTTATGCCACACAGAACTTAGGATAAACAGCTGCAGGATGAGAATTGAAACACACACCCATGAAAAAGTTGCAGTACTTGAGTGCATACAAGACGTCAGCTGTTACACTTAAGTAGCACTTGGATCACTCCAGAAAATTTCTATTCATAAAGCCATAACAGTCTTGTGTTTTCTGCAGAAAGTTGCCTGTCCCTGCATATTATGAATCAGGCCGAAGGGTATAAAGCACAGCTGCAGCTGTAAGGAGATTTTCATTAGAGTCCAGATTGATTTAATCATTCAGTGAGTAAGGTGCTACAGGGAAGTTAGGTTGCTGCAACAACTTTGTGTTTGCATTCTAATTCATAAGGCAACATCCTATGATGTCTGCATTTAAGAAACAAAGACAATATCACAGAGAGTCAAAGAAATGTGGCCTTGTTATGCTCAAACTTGCAGGATACAATTTTTGCAGCTGTCAGTATCTCATAATCCTTGGTGATAATAGGCAGGGTCAGTTGTTTAAAGGTGTGTTTAGGTGATCCTTGTGAATTCAAGGTGAGAAAGTATCTTGTGACCACACTGTAAGTCATCATAAGTCTGCTTTCAAGTCCTTTTCAGTCAAGGGCAATTTCATGACATGATCTGGACAAATGAAAAAGCCACAGCAGGGTGTGAATAATGGATCTGGTTGTTCTTGACAGCAACTTTGACATGTTAATTATAAAGCACTCCAGAAACATCAAAGTTAGATGGATATAAACTGTAAAAGGCACCAGCCTTACTGTAAACATGGCTAATCATGGGCCTGACCACTGCATTTACTCATTGTGTCATTTGACAGCAACTGCCTAGTAATAAATTAAGCAGGACAGACATGTTGCCTGCAGTTCAAATCACTCTATTCAGCTTAAAGAGATTTATCATTCTCTTTCTGTCCTACATGACTACATGACTACAAAATCTACATAAATGTTTGAAATCATGTTAGTTCTCTCCTGGATTAGAATTAGTTAATTCCAACATGTAGTGCACTAACTGAAAATGATCGCTCTAAATGCTGAGGCCGACGTGAGGGCAAGCGTCCCTCCCAGGTTAATGTGTATATGTCCACCTACCACAGTTGACCTCATCCTCTCCATTGTCACAGTCCTTCTCTCCGTCACACTTCCAGAAGATGGGGATACACTGAGTGGAGCCCGCTCCGCAGCTAAACTCGTTCACACGACACGTCCTCATGTCTGCAGGGACAAAAACAAATACACCATCAACAGTGCAGCTATTATTTGTGCTCCGTTTTCTGTGATTCATACCAATGCCATAAAGATTTTTTTGGTGTGATTTGCAAAGTTTTGGATATGTGTTGTGTTGCTAAAAGTGCCAAAAAAAACGCCAAAAAAACTAAGACAGCAACGTCTCTTTGAAGAAATCATGACCCAGTCACTCGAGATAATACTTGTTGTGAACGTACTTCAACTGTACCACCACACAGCTCAGTGGTGCTCATGTTACAGGTCAGCAGAAGAGGATGCCATTAATGTTTGCATCCCACGCCGTCATGAGCCTCTCATCCATGAGTAGATGCATGCTACCTTCTGTACAGTGATACAGTTTGCAGATGGTAAAGAGAACACAGTTCCTACATGAAAATGCTCGCAACAAGGTCTGTGCATTATATTCGAAGGCAGACATCTCTACGGTTGACAACGCCAAAACTCTGCAGTGCACACCAAAACAATCTAGATGGATAAATGGCACTACAGGTCTGAGACATTTGGGGTTGAACTGTCCCTTGAAGAAAACTAACCTGTCACTGGTGCTTTTGGCAGAAGAAAATGCATTTAAGAGACACATATATTTATTTAATGACCTATTAGAAGTGTAAAATTGAGTGGACATGGTGCTGTGGCCAAAAAATGGACAAAAAAAAAAAAATGAATTGCCGCCAACATCTTCTGGTCCAGGTTGGGCCTTTCACTTAAGTCTTTGCCAGGAGTTAATCACTCAAATACATGACCTTACAAACCTTACTGTCGCCTATACATCGTTTTGTTTAACATGTCTGCCTGTTGCTGAGACACTGCTTTATTCTTAAAGTATAAACTTCACTGCGTGGCTGCACCTGTATTAAACATTTTAGGAGCTTACAGCCATATCTCTGATATCTATTTCATCTGCATATTTGGGACTTCAAGGCCACATTCAATACTTTAGCTTTCATTACCAATTCCAATTTACTGCAGAGATCAAGCTTGGGATTTACTGTTCACATGTGCTTAAAAGAAACATACCTAAGTTGTTAAATGTGTGACACTTATGCAGACGTATAAGCATTTCCCCCTTGACAGCAGGGACAAAAATAACAGGAGGACGAAACAAGGTCACAGCATAACTTTTTCTTGCGTTGGAAACAGTGAACAGCTTTTGGCAGAGAGATGGTGATGTTGAGCTACAAGTTACCTGTCAAAAAAAGGCGTTTAGCTGGAGGTGAGATGGTGACCACACAGTCCTCACCTCTGTTAACTTAATGCCCAGACAGCCAGAAAACTGCAAGCTGTTATATAACCCAGCTGCTGGAACATCAACAACTCTAGAAAAACATATTTATATAGCAATATTTTTTCAAGTCAATAGTGTAAATATCTTGATACTTTTGCACCCATCTCACCATTTATAATGTAGTCACCACTATTAAGCAAGTTCTCCTGTTCAGCTTGATTTTAATCAATATTTGTAACACTTTTTGTTTTTTCAAATACTCATTTGTCTTTGTGAATTAAAACTGTAACAACTTGATATTCAGCCCAGATAAGGAACACATCCGTTTTTAATATCAGTAACCTGGAGAGTAAACTCCAGCTTAAAATGTGACTCAAGATCCTCTTGCACCATCAGGAACCACTTCACCACTCAGCATACATATTCGCCCCACAGTTTCCAATAAACCTCCACTTCAAGACTTGGTTTTCCTCTTATCCCTGCGATCTTCCATTGTGCAGGGGCGATAACGAGCAGTGTGCACATAAAAACAGACTGTACTGTGATAAGAACTGCTCAGTGGAGCAGTAGATGGAGGTAAACTGAAAAGTGGCTCCTACAGATGCGTGAACTATTGACTATGAATATGTAGTTTTGTTGATATGCCAGGTGACAATATGCCACCATATTTGTAAAATCCAGTTCTGTGTTAAGGTGGTGAGTATCAACAACAGCGACACAACTCAACTTATTGTATGACAGTACACACTGCTTTCTCTGCCTCAGACATATTCTGTCTCCAACTTTATTGATCTTGCAGTGATCTATTCTCCATACATGTTCCTTGATGAAATTAAGGTCACAACCCTAAGTTTGCCAATTCAATGATTAATTGGCTGAGAATCATTTGAAAATGTTCCCTGTGGCGCCAATCTGATCTCTCAGTAGGATTACAACCAACACCTTAGTTCAAGGAATAAAAACATGTTTTAAAGCCCCCAAACAAATAAGTGTAACTACCCGCCCAATGCATCAAAGGTAATTAACTAAGCATTCAATGCCCACTTTCAGCTTCTTTATTAATGGCACACATACATTTTGGTCTGGTCTTGGTAGGTTTTTTCTGATATTGGTATCAGAAATGCCAATAATACAGCCTAACATGCTGGATCAGGTAACAGCAAGATAACAAATCTAGATTAGCATAGTCTTTTTTTGGTTGGTGGTGAAGCATATCTAATCTGAAACTTGCATATTCTTACATTGACATTTGTCTTGTGGCTGGTGCTCATTTTTGCCCTGACAGCAATCCTATCATATCTACACAGGGTTAGTGGTATAGAGCTGTACAGCAACATCTTTTTCTTCTTTGTTTACCCACACAAAAGGGGAAAAAAACACACATTGGTAATCAGTAAACTGTTTGCTTTAAATCTACTTTTTAATCTGTACTGACCTCATTTTAAAGTGTTTTTAAGGGCTGAGATGCATTCAATACATGTTAGGCTTAAAAGATATTTAGGACTTCTCCCAATTTATCCATTTGAATAATTGCACACTGTGGTCTATTTGAAATTGCAGCTGTTTTTTGTTTTTGGTTACATTCCCAGAAAAGTCAGCACTTAAGACAAAGATTTTCACCTGACAGCAACAGTGTGAACCAGTGTAAACAAAACCCAGATGGCCAACTGAAACGCATGCTGTAACTTGAGCATTAATGGAGGACTCTGACATCCTGGTTGTCTATTTAATCAATGACAAAGTGACAAGAAACTGTAGTTTGCTTCCTTAATTCAACACTGACGCAAAAACAAAAAAAAAAATGTGACGTCAACAGAACCACTGCACCTTCACACAGAAACTGGCAGACGCACACACAGTCACACACTTTAAGATTCCATTCCCTGCTGCCAAGTCATGTGCAACAGCTGGTCAAACAGTACAGTGATGTAACAGCTATAGTAGTTGGGTTGACTTGCACGTACACCACTGCAGCTATGAATGGAACTTAACAGCACACGCACACACGCACACGCACACGCACACACACACACACACACACACACACACACACACACACACACACACACACACACACAGACACACACACAGGAACGCTGGTTCAAGACCTTCAGTTGACCGACACACTTTGCCCACGTGCAAGTGGAAACATGCGCAGAGAGATTGTAGCATTTAGTCGAGACAAGAACAGCCTGATGGCACAAACTCTACAGAGTAGGAGATCAAATGGCGCAGCAGGACAGTAAGCCATTTAATTTCTCAGCAGGGAATTTCTCCAATGTAAAAGTGAAAAACATGGGTTCAAATGTAAAAAGGCATAAGTATGAGACAGTTGTACAAATGTTCTCAGGATAATTAACTGAAAAAGGTTTGCACAGTCATAAAGTGTCAGACATTTTTTTAACCTATTTGAGAGCTGCACAACAACATATAGAGGGAAAAAAATAGACCACCCATATAAAAAAATAGAGATGAGCCTTGTGATACTCACTCAGGTGTACATGATGGTCAGTGAAGCAGCCAGGGCACAAAATAACATTCGGTGCATTTTGAACATTAACTAGCCATTTTGCCATATTGTCATTTAATAGATAACCATCAATGGCTAGTCAGTGAAACACATCTACCAGCCACTTGGATATCTTACCAGCTGGTGACTGGTCCTCATTTTGTGTGCTGGTAGGTGCTTCAGTGGATTATTCTGATGCACTCTGCTACAGATATGCTGCACACTGTTGCACTGCATCCTATCTAGTTTGACAGTTAAATCCACTCCATGGGCGCATTATGGTTTCATGGTTAGTTACAGCAAAAACAGACACTTTTTTAAAAGTAACAGTGGAATCAGGTCTGTCCCTTCAGGACTGTTATCCCAGTGTCTCACAGCAGGTGAATGACCGAGTCTTGTGTCACAAAGCGTGGATCATACTAAGGACATCGTCTCAACATAAAATCAAGATAAAAGAAGACAGGGATTTTCAAGCAAAATACAGGGTTTTGAGAAACACACACTGGGATGAAACAAAGCTCCATCCATCCTCTGGGATATTAATGTAACATTAAAATAAAGATGTAAAAAAGTATTTCTATTTTCCACTCTAGGTTTATCTAGGAGCTGCTTTTTTGGGCACCGTACACATTTTGTTTTTTATTTCTAATACTGCAAAAAATTGGGAAGGTCTTGGCAACACCACACAGCCAACGGCTTTGAATAACTCCAGTGCTTTAATGACTCCCCAAACTGCACCGCTCTCACTTTGGCAGCATCGCACCACAGATCCCCATCCAAGAGAGCAGGAGGGATTTGCCCCGACTAAGATGAAGTGTTGTTTTCTTTTCTGCCAGGGGTAAAGAACTTATTTTTGTATTGTTTTCAGGTGCGTGCACTGAACCTGCGGTGTTGACACACTGCAGCAAAAGCAGAGGATGGCTCTGTGAAAACTGAAAGATGGAGTAAAACCCTATCACACACCTGAAACCCTCTGCTGACCTGGCAAATATCACTTCACAAACACTGAGATGAACCTGCAGGTTCAACTTAATATTCAATCCCTGGCTAAAAATTTGGTTCTGTCATTTTTGTATTTGTTCAGTGAAAAGTCATGTTCAATTTCACGCAACAAAACTCCAGCTAGGCTCTTCCCAAAAATAAACCCAAGACCTTTAATATTAGTAAATATTCCACCCCACTGTTTTTGTTCAGAAGCAGTTCTCTCTATTGGTGTGCTGCAAAAATGATTTTAATTAGTGTAATCTGATATAATCCATCAGCCTAAACTATCATTTAAATGCTAAAAAGTAAAGGTAAAAATTGCAAGCAAATCACAAGTAATACAAAATTTATTTTAATTATAATGTTTGAATGGTGCTGACAAATCAAAAATACCACTCAAAGTTTTGCGTGAGAAAAAAATTAAATTGAGGAAGCAGAATAAGTGAGTCATGTTGTAGGCTATGTATTAAGAGAAGGAAACTGGAGAAGGAAACTAAACAATATTGGATTGTACTGGCAGACACTCAGGGTTGCAGTGAAAAAATGGTATCAAGCCATCCCCCAACATTTTAAAACCCTAAAACTTTTCCGTTTACTTTTACTACTATTTACTATCTACTAACATAAATGACAAAGAAAAGCAACACACCCTCCCAAATAAAAGGCTGAAATCAGTAAATGTTTGACATTTTTGCTTTAAAAAAATGAAATAATCACTTATCAAAATAGTTGAATCATTTTCTTTCAATCGACTAACCTATTAATCATGGCAGCTGTAGTGTGTATCATTGGGCACTTCCACACAAAGTAGGTCCAGTCTAAAGTCTGTCAGCTAAGGGCTTGCGAAAATACTGTTATGACAATAAATAAAGGTCGACTAATTGACTCACTAACGGATTTATTCCACTGGGCATGGCTGCATCACGTTGCAACTATGCCATGTCCACCAGACCTCACTGCAACCGTTGTACACAATGCTTGCGATTACACCAGCAGCGTCTCAGCGTGTCCTAGAAGCTTCCCTCTGCTCTCCTCGACTTCAAATATGCACAAATGTCTATTTTTGACAAATGCCTCGTCAAGCTGCACAGAGCAGATTGAGCAGGCAGCAAGTCAGACAAAGACACGGCATAGACAATCTGGTCAATTTACAAAAGTCAACAGAATCAGGTGGGTAAAATGCTCCACTTCTGAAATACTGCTGGTGGGAAATGCAGCAGTGTGAAGGATGGATCAAAACTGTGGCAAAGACATGAAGTGCCCAGTGGAATAAACAGGTCATGACTTGAACTGATGACTGCTGGTTGACGAGGAAAATCTTTAGTCGGGGGGCAGCCCTAGTTGTCAGAACCAGGACCTCTGTTCATCCTTTGTCAGTAATCAGAGGAATTTTGAGGTCTAGAGTAATTCCCATCTTTTCTACTGTGTACTGCTGAGGCTTTAACTGTGGATTTTCAAAATGCTGTCAACTTATTCAGATGATAAAGATTTATATATGTTGCCTTGGTGCACTATAAAGCTTTAGTACCTAGAAAAACACCATTAAAGAAATGGGTTTGATAAACAGCTGCTGACAGTTTAGTCTTTTCTACTGCTAAGATGTGGGAAAAATGTGCTAAATGTTTCATCAACCCTCCAGCAAGCCTTTCTTCTTTGTCCTCCACCGATGCTGGTTTCAGTTGGGAATAGACCTGAGGTTCAGTATTTAGTTCCAGTACCACTGATGAAAGAGGAATTTCCTATCTTTCTTCAGTTGACTTACAAAAAATGCTTCTAGCATTCAGGAAGATTTCAGGAAGCACAGTGAATATCAAACCAACAAGTGTTTGATGAAGCGCCTTCATCTCTCCTCTGATGTTTATCTCTGTACCTGAGGAGACACCGAAGTCCGTTTGTCTTTACATCGGCACAGTGACGGCAGCAGAGACTAGGGATTCTCATTAAACGGTGACATTAGTATAAACACTTTCCATCATCGCTTATCTACAACGAGCACCTCTGCAAAACCTCACATCACAGTTATACCATTTAAAGCGCAGCAGCACTCCTTAGTTCTATTTAAACAACTTATTTATTTGACAGGGCTGCTCACAGGGGAGTCTCCCTCACTGCTTTCAAGTGCCTCACTGCATTTCTGCAACACTGAGATGCTGGTAGACACAGCAGGAAGTCTTTACTATGCACTCTTACGGTCAAAAATGTTTTTTTAATGCAGCTGGTTGCCAAGCCAACTTGAAAGGTCATCAGCCATAAGCATTACACAGTTTTCCTTAAGGAAAATTTTCACAATGTATTATCTCAGTGGTGGAAGAACTATTCAGAAAACTTACTCAAGTATACGGCATTACAAGAACACTCAAAGTTGTGTACCTTGGTTAAATAGACGAATTAGGCGGTTTAACTGAATAATAATAATCTTACTTAAAGAGGTCTACTAACTGCATGAGAAATGTGAATGAAAGCCACTGAAAAGGCTTTTCACGACCTTTTAACTGCAGTGGTTCCCCTATACATATTTAGTAGCAGTGGTGCGCCACTTCTGAAATGTGACTGCTGGAACAGGGTGAGAGAGGAGACGGCTGCATCTCATTTCTTTAGAAACTCATGTTATGTTATTTTGCACTAGGGACACTTTATATCCAGGTTAATTGATACACTGGTGAGTAAAGCTCACTGGTGAAATGTGGCGAGATTTCAGCAGGGGCGGGTGACAGTCTCTCTTAGGAGCCACTTTGGCGGGTGGCCTATGGCTGGGAAACAAAGCATTTTTTTTTTTACTCTAGATAGATCTAACAGAAGAAATCAATGCGACAACAGTCAAACAGCTGTCCCTCTGTCTCTGCTATCCCTCCAGCTGTCTTGCTGCCTGTCTGCAGGAGGGCAGGCTGATGAGCTCGTACACACAGAGCGGAGGGGATGAAACTAACTTCTGGATATATTTTACTACAATAAAAATCTTCATTATCTGTAAGTGCAACAAAAAGAAGACAGTATGATCAAGTTGTCAAGCAGTAACTTACTGCTTCCTCTTAATCCTGGTCTATTTTGAACATACGGAGCTCATTGTGACAAAGTGCTGGAGGCAGCCCTAATGCAGAAGAGTTGTCAAAGACGGCTACAGATTCCATCACAGAAATATTAATGTTACAAACTATTTGGATTGGGTCCCCTTAAAGAAATATCTTAAATACAAGTTATTTTTGAAAATGTCATTACATTTAAGTAAATTAACACTGTTGGTTGTACAGCAGTGTTGTTATGAAAGTTAATAAGTTAAGTAGATATATTCAGTAAATGTCAATAACTGTTTTAAATATTATGCTTTTATTATGTTCAATAAAGATGTATTCTCCTAAATCTTGATAGACCTCAAATGCAAGACATTTCCTCTAATCATTACTGCGCACAAATGTAGGCCTATTGTACAGCCTCAAGACCACTTCTGATGCCAGCAGACACATAGGCAATTTGTTTTGTGCGCAGGTCTCTATGAAAAAACTGTGTCCTTTCCAGAAGTGCTTCACCTCCACTGCTACAACATCATCCTAAGGCAAACACTGAATAACATCCACAAATTTTAAAAATGAGAAATACAGTTCAATCAGGTGTAATCACCAACTAAACTAAGGTTTGGTCAGCTGAAAGCTCCAGAAAAAGCTACTGAAATATAAATTATTATTCAACTGTAGTATTTTTCCCAAAAGTCAAGAATAAATTTCCATGCACAAATTAAACCCTTTTTATTTATAAACACTTGTTTTACTGTACAGCAAATATTCATTCATGGCTGCTGAAAGTGTTGTGACTTCTGTATAATTTGTATAAGGGCTCCTTGTCTCTATTGCTGCTCCTTGTCTCTATTGCTGCTTACTGCTTGCTGATCCATAAGAGCTTCTATTTAGAGCCTACATAGGTTGATAAACTATTTTTAGGTCAATTTGTCCTTGCTGTTTATTGTGTTAACCTGAACCTGTCACAGAGTCTGCAGTAATTAAGGCTGCTCACATGGCCTGACCTCCTGGGGGACGTGTACAAGCCACAGTTTCAGACTTGTTCTTTATTGTCTGCCTCGTTGTTAATGTGAATTTATGTACTCTGTTGTTCTGTAAACCTCCAAATGAACCTATTAGTTCCAAGTACTTTCTAAATAACAGAAGGATTAGTTGGTCTGCATACAGTGTTCTCTTAGGTGGCATATACAACAGGAATAATAATCAATCATAATGCAACATATTTACTGAACACTAAAAACATTTCAGTTCTGCGGCTTGCAGTCACCTGAGTTCTGACTGTGTGCTGCATTTACACAAGTGGATCACAAAGCCTTTAAACACATACCAAAACAATGCCAAATTTAAGGGTTAATTACTTGGACCATGTTTGATTCCTTTGAAAGAAAGACACTTCTTTTGATGATATGAAGGATAACACTGATGATAGTCTATATTTCCTTAATTTTAATGTCATAAATCTATGAAAACACAAACCAACAATAAACTGTGGGCCATGACGCCCCAATAAATCTGGAATTATCAAAGGCAAAAGTGCCTTTCCCCTAAAGATAATTCCAGGCCTGTTGTAGTAATCAGATCAGCTGCAACATCATCATGATTCTTCAAAAATATCCAAACAAGGAGGAAAAAAATATATATTAAATCTGTATGAGGTAGAAACATCTACTCACGGCAGATTTCTACGCTCTCGTCGGACCCGTCCTCGCAGTCTGGCTCCCCATCACAGTGCCATCGCTTTGGGACACACTGGCCATTGCGACACACAAAGTCCACCTCTGCACAAGTCTTTTTCACTGGAGTGGGAGAGAAAAGAGATGGATTTGTTAAACAGTGAAGAGGAAGGAGAGGCAGGTTTGGTGTTGTTTAATGAAACGTCTCACAATAAAGAAATGGAAAGGTCAAAAAGTCCAAAGCCAAACTCTCATCCCTCATGAATATGAATTGTGCTACACATACCCTACATATTTATTTGAAGTTTTGTATTAATTTTTGAGAATATGTTTTTCAGTCAGTTGATCCTTGAGTCCACGTGGTCATTTGAGCCAAGGTTGAAGGTATTTTTGAGATATCGCACTGAAAAGAAGAAGAGGGAAACCCCAAAAACATAATGCCTCCAGCATAAAATGGAAAGATTATGGCAAATTAAAATAAGTAGCAATTTGGTATAACAGAAACAGGATTTTACTGCATTCCTATTCTGTCACCTGTTGACCCACTGAGCTTTCCCTTGCAGGTGTCTAATGTAGAAGGCTAATGTAGAAACATGGCAGTGCAAGCACAGTGATAATGCATGGCAGTGACTACACTAATGAAAACATACCTCTGAAGAGTAAATTCAATTTCTCCCATATTCTACCAAAAAATTCCCCTACATTTTACCCACTGGACCTTTAAGCCAACATGAAAGTTAGCTTCACAGACTCACAGCTGAGCATTGCTGCTGCTTCATATCTATGAATCCCAAAAGTTACGATACTGACTAGCCTCCTGAATGAGCTGACATGAAGCAATCTCCTAGATTTAGAGCGACATCCTTCCTTTTTTTGGCATTTTTCAACAACAAAAAAAAAACACGGCCTTCTCTTTCCTCTTGAAAATATCAAAGTTACAGAGTGGTGACTCTTTCGAACAGGGAACGTTGTTGTTGTTGAGCCAAATCACAAAATTAACCACAGCTGAGTAAATCTGCCTGTGACGGTATGTTGCTGAAAAATTAAAGGTCTCCAACTAAACCTTTCATCTCCTACAGCTTATGAAGATGCTGTTAATTATGCAAGCTCTGATTAGAATCAAGGCCCCTCCTATTTGAATTTGAACTTGCAACTGTGATTTTGATATAAATTATTAATCATTCAACCCAATCTCCAGGTTTTGTTGGTCTGTTGCAAATCGGAGAATGCAAATAATACAAACAAAAGAAGTCAGGGAGAGATGAAGCTGACTGTTTAATAAACAAACTTGAAAGTATCCCTGATGGTCTGCCAGGAAAAGAGAAGATGGATTTTTTCAAGATGTTTAAGGGATTTCAAAACTGTAGCACAACACAAATCCCTTTGCTCTCAGCACCTCCATGTGCACACAAGGCCTGAGTGTCTCCTAGAGGCCTTTCCTCAGACTCTCTGACCAGAATACAAACAACCAACAAGAAACACCCAACTCAAATTTGAGCTATGACAGCAGCAAGTCGCAGCGGGCCTCATTATCAACCTCTGTTTTTATGAATTCATTTTAGATTCTCGTGTTTCACAATTCCATGTGCCTCAGTTCTGAGTTCAAAGTTAAAACAGCTCTGATCTCCAATGACTGAATATCAGACAGATCAAATCACAACCCGTTTGTCCATCATCACCTGACTGACACCATTAGCAGAGTTAGTCACCAGCAGCAGTCATACCTTTTTCATAGTTCACTGGGATATATGACAGTATTTTGTGTGTTGCTCCATAGATCGTAACGCAACGCTGACTTTGACCAAAACAGGTTCAGGCAGGGACATGAGGCATGAAGCAGTTAAGAAGTGAGTTTGTATTGTTGGAAACAAGACTTGTGTAAGGTTATACTCTGTTAAGAGCCCTCCTCCAGTCATGTTTTTAACAATATAAAATGCTCTGCAAGAAGTAATAAATTGTCTTTTTTGCAAAATAAGTTCAAATAACTTCTTAATTGACTTACATAGAGCTCTACACCCTGCCTTCATTTAGTATTCAAGGATTTACGAATATACAAATACTCCCCACCCTCTCCACACCCCTTCTCCCTCCCCTATGCCGCTTGCCTGCAAAGCCTGCAGTGCTGCACACTGGCTCACCTTCGACTGTCCTCATTAAATTGCCAGATCATTTTAGAAGCATTTGTAGTTATTGCCCCCCCCCCCCCCCCACACACACACATAAAGTAAACAGTTGAGCGAGGTCGCCTCCTCTGTGTCTCACTGCTGTAGACTGGATGACAAACAAGAGTAAAGATGAATGCACTTTTTAAATCCCAAAAGTTTGAAGCATAAACTCTGAACTACTCCTGCCAGAAAAGAGTCAGCATCAGAGCAAAATCGGTGTGACTCCCCAGTGTTTCCTCCTCCACAAGCGCCGTCTGTCCCTGGCTCTCTCCCTTAATGTTCTCTGGCTCTCAGCAGCTGTCTGTGGCTCAGCTCCACCACGGTTCCCAGGTGAAAAAGTTTATTACCCTTTGGTGTGAAGACACTATAATTCAGCTATACATATTCAAACCGGAAACTGATTCTGAAGAAGGAGAGGGACAGGGTCGTGCACAAGGGGGCATATCAAAATGGAATTGTTTTTTATGTATCACTCTCTACAATGATAGAAATGCAACAGTACAGATAAGCCATCAGCTTGGCAAATTCATCAGATAATGTGTTGCTCGCCTCACTGCATCTTCTTTTGTCCATCTGCAACAAGAAACAAATGCAACTTTCTGGATAAGTAGCTGCATCTGGCTTCTCCACTGTTTTACTAGCTACATCCAGCTTCTCCTGTGAGCTGAGCATTGCCACTATAGCGTCATCCCCTCAATAAACAGGATCGGTTCCTTGGGTTCTTTACATCATATATCCAGCCTATCTGAAACCGAAGTTTTGAGAGTTCACATGCTCACTGCAGTTTCAAAGGCAAGAAATGCCAGACATGGCATTTACTGCTTATTTTGCTCCTGATATCAAACAGTTGACGATTGACATCAGAGCAACAGTGGGAAGTAAAGGTGATTACAATGGTGGGCTGGTGAGGACCGCATCATATGCTAATACAGAGCGCTGGTATTTTAATAGATCACCTCAATACAGCATCTCTGTACCAGTTTAATAGAAAGTGGAGTGACAGTATTTTTGACAATACTGACACCGTAATGTCATACCATGTCTGAGTGAGTTCCTTTAACCATCAATCATTTCCAGGTGGCTACATTTTGGTGTTTTTGATGTTAAGTGATGGGGATGAAACTATCGATTTCATGATAAACCATGATAAACCATGGACAAAATTCCTGTCGATTAGAATTACCATGTCAAAGTTTAATTATCGTGATAAACACATTTGATTACCGTGCTTTGAAAAACTCATGGTGAATACTGCCCAGCATCAACGACAGTTAGCAGGCACAGCATGGGTTTGTTCTGCGTCGATGAAAACACTGACACTGCAAAGGACATTATTTCAAATCACTGAGGTTTTCAATATAAGACTTGGGTGGATTAGTACTTCTTGAACATTTTCAGCACATTTTAACAATACTGTGATAATGATAACTGTGGCCATTTTGATAACTATAATCATGATATTAAATTTTAATGCTGTTTCATCTCTTTTAATGTGAAACAGCTGCAGGAAGTGTTGTTTCATTGATGATTCATAACTTAATAGACTTCCAACAGCTTAAAGACCACAATCTCTCCCATTGCTGGCAGGCTTTTAATTTGAAAGATCTGCCAGAAGTGTTGTTTCATTGCAGTAACTGCTGTGGAAGTGTACATTATACTGAATTTAGTATGCGAGCCATTAAAGTACAGTTGAATTAATTTCCTCCAGGAAATCCTGTATATTTACATCTTCCCTCTGTATTGCCCTGCAGTATGATCATCTGTTCTTTTTCTCCCTCATCCCTAGCCTTCTTCCTTTTCCTCACTCATTTTCTTCAGTTTTTCCTTTCTTCCCTCCCAGTCCTGCATGACCCAGATAGATGAGGGACAAAAGAGAATGGAGGAAGATCTGAAATGTATTGGAGACACACACACACACACACACACACACACACACGCACACACACGCAAACCTCTGTCGTATCCATATTTAGCTGTGCTCTATCTGCTACCTTCTCATCACCAGGTCAGTCTGTCCCAGAGGATGCTGGGAAGGCCCTTGCGGGCCCAAGCTAACATGGTTGATTCTGAATGTCATGCGACATCTATGCGTGTAAATGTGAAGAAGTGAGAACATGTGCAATCTACTCTTTACTGTTCGTGGGCACTTCGCACTGAATTCCATTACAAAAACTTATAGTCAAATATCACACTACATCTGAACATGGACTGGAATGTGTGAGAACAAGCAAGGTACTTATAAAGTTTTCTGAAAGTTTCTAAGTGAAGCTGCAAGCCACACTGAAATTCCTCAATATCATATTCAGTGCTGCTACAGTTTAGGGGTGCCACAATTTCAATATTAAATCGAAAACTGATCAAAGTAAGCAAAATGATTTGAAAACAAAGAGCAGAATCACAGTTCTCCTAGTAAGTTTTTTACTTTCCACCCCCACCTCCTTGTGGCATCTGGCACATGTCCAATGAAAAAAGCAACACTTAAAAGACGACAGAGCGATGCTTAACAATGCTTATATGACACTTGTTGCCATGTGGACTTATCTTTTTAAAGATGAATTTGAAAATGTGAAAGCAATGATCTGTTGATCTTTAAAAAAAATCATTAGTGCCCTAGAGCCTTGATTTGTAAACGATTAATCGATCAATTATTTTTTTTGATTAATTTATCGATTAATCTCACAATTATTTTATTATTCCATTGTATAACATTTAATTTACTTAAAATATTTCAATATTTTATTCAATATTTCAATATTTTATTCAATCATAATCCTGAAAAAATAGACACAAATCACATTCGAATAATGATAACAGTGGTAAATTTTAAAGTTAGTCCAATTTCCTCCCTGCTTAATAGACTGATGCCTGATCAGAAAAATTCTGGGCCTCAAATTCAAAGCAAGCTGTGATGCCTATTAATTCAATAACAGATCACAGGTGTCAACCCTTCACTGAACTGGACAATCAGTATTTTGACTTAAAACTTAAACTGGTTATGACATGAAGTTACTTCACCACCGGAGTCATATGCAAGTAAGATGATTACTGGCAGTGTATTTTTGGATCAGTGTGGGCCAAAGAAAATATTTTCTTTCTTCTGCCAACTGAAATTATTACAGTCTTTAATATTAGTTTTGGCCATTTCTGTCTCATACGTGACTGATAGTGAATAGAAAGAACAAAAACAGCAGACTCTGTTAAATGATGCATAGTTTAAAGTTAATAGCAGCGGTGCAGACATCACTTTTAACACAGGGGTGATGCAGACACTTAAAAACCTAAAACCTATTTAAAGTTATTTCTACAAACATGTTCCACATGTTGATAATCCTCATAGATTGTACTAAGGTGCTGACAGGCCGAGTGTGGCGGTAAAAAGGACCAAACTGTTGCATCTTTGTCTAAAATATTCCCAAACTTTAGATGATCACTGTGAGTCTTGCTCTGTGCAGCTTGTTCTGTGCTCTGACCAGGCACCGCAGTTTATAGCAACGCGTCAACACATGATATACAAATCCACGTATTTTCACAATCAATGACGTTGATTATGTCAACAAATTGCCCCAGCCTTACAAGACTCCACAGTCTAAGAACTGTTTTGGCATCAGTGTTGTTGGTATTAAAATACAAAAATCAAATGGAATCATTACCTTAAAATTGGAAGGCAAATTGTGACACCCCTACAACAGTTAGATTGTTACCTTTTGCATTTATAACTACATTCAAGGTGCACAATGTCTGTCATAAGTTACAACAGCAAAATTGTTTTTCACAGATCGATGACATAACTGACAATTTATAGACAATGAATGAGGAAAAAGAAAAGGGTGAACAGCAATCAGTCAACCGCAGCAGCATATCTTAATGTTTCTGACTGAAAAATTATCATCACCAAGCACTGAGAAACATTTTAATGTATAACAGTACTAACATCAGCTGTATTTTGGTGAAGCAGGTCATTGTGAAAATCTCTCAAATTGTTGAATTGTTTTGCTGCAACTTATAGCTGCTTAACAGATATTTGCATCCAATTTGGGTAAAAGCAAAGCTGATGGTAAGCAAAGGGGTTTTTAATACCCTATTCTGTGGTGCTCCATTAAATGTTTGGGTGCAACAAAATGTAGTGTCAGAGCTAGCAACTGAAGAGAAAAACAACTACTAGCACCAGCCCTACCAATGTAAAAAGTTAATTTGGCACCCTGTGAGGTGACCTTTCAAGATCTCAGAGCCGTCACTCCGACTTCATTTACATATTGTTCACTTTGGCAGGAAAACATGCCTAATTGTATCCAAGATGGATTGTCATCCCTCCGCCCACACTCAAAAGGCCACATTAACTGTGTAAATACAATACATTCCAGCCCACACACAGCCTTGGAGCAATGGAAATGGCAACTGATCCACACAGACAGAAAAGCACAGACAGTAACATCCTAACAAACAGAGACTGTCAGGTTAACAAGTGAGAAAAGGCATTTACGATGAGTGTGAAAGGATAAGTCTGGTGTTATTTTTCCTGTGGTCAAAAAAATCCCATGAAATGACCAAAACCAATATTGTGTTGGTCTCTCTCAATACCATGACTTCCCTCCGTTTGTGGCTCTCAGCCCATTGGTTCCTACTAAAGTATTAAATCTTTAAAAACGACTCAAATATATGGTTTCATTTTTTAAAAGGGGCTCAGTAATTTCCTAAAACAGCTGACCACTGTAGTTTTTAACAAACGTGTTTTGGTGCATTTTGATTTACTGTTTTGGTATTTTCAGCAGGAGGGTGTATGTGGGACTGACTCAGATAAACTACAGTTTGTGTGTGTGTGTGTGTGTGTGTGTGTTCATGATAATGAGCACGTCACCCAGTGCAACAGTGTGGCTCATTCATGTGTTTTTATTAGTTTTTGGAGAACAATGGAGCTCTATGCCACAGAGGATTAAAAAAAAAAGTCAGCCTTTAGCTACACAGACAATGCCTGTTAGGATTAATCCAGTGTTGGGTTCTGTCCTTTCATAAGATTTGTTGGCATTAAGAAAAATAAATATTAAATATTATCACTAGCTTTTTCCTTTAAAAGATATAATACAACATAAGTGTTGTGCGTGACTATCTGGTGAAGAGACTTCTTAATGTCTTAAGTTCAGACAGTAATTACAGTGTTACAGTGAGCTATATTTGGAAACAATCTAACCCTGCTTATTCATTTTCCAACATTGCTCACTGAATGCAAACAGACTCCCTTGTAGTCATCTACTGTTCTGTAGTAGTTTTCTTTTATCATCATCATTATTATTATTATTATTATTATTATTATTATTATTATTATTATTATTATTATTATTAATAATAATAATATTTGTGTATATGTATCCAGTGTTCTTCCATACTGGCATTCATGTTGTATGAGGCATGTCAGGCAGTATATATGTCAGTGATGCAGTTCACTGTGCACAGAGGATATGTGTGCTGTATGACAGCAGTGTGTAATCAGCATCTCACCACAGGAGCTCTCGTCGCTGCCGTCAGTGCAGTCCTCGTCTCCATCACACTGCCAGACGGACGGGATGCAGCGACCGTTTCCACACTGAAACTGGCTGGCCTCACATTCTGTCTTAGTACCTGCAGAAGAAGACAGACACAGAGGGGGTATGAGGAAAACTGAAGTGGTTATAGTCCCAAATGCTTATGTAATTATCATCTACTGTTTGTTCGGATATAATTTGCTTTTTGTTTAGTCCTAGCAGGGCTCCCTGCAGTGTTGTAATTTCAAAAAAAATTGTTCTAAACAGAACTAGCGGGCACTCAAGGAGTACTCAGCCACAATATTCCAACTTCCTCAGCTAAGACCTCCCCCCACAACCCCCCTGTTTGGGGTAGCGGCTAGTCACTAAATCGGAGTAACTTCAGATTTAGCACTTTTCCATGTTTCATTCACCCTGATTTCCAGTGGGTTCGTTTTTATCTCTTCTGGAAACCACCACCATTGACATTTTTGCATTTGACTAGTCACTTATACACTACTCATACTGGCTCTTCTAATAAAGCAGTCATCTATACAACTCTATAAACAGGAGAGAAAAACCTTCCTTGAATGATATTGTGTTTGAGTGCTTTAAAACATGCACACTGCAGATGTCTGAACTCACATCCTTCCATTTGCAACTGAAGATGAAGTGGCATCAATATTTTAGTGGCAAACTAAACCTCAGTGTCCTGAAATGTCTACCATACTGTACCATCTGTTCAACTGTCGTGTAAAGGACATCAGATGTACAAGAACTGACGTAAGAGGAGAAAAGAGGAACCAAGTAGCGATTTTTCCCCTATGAGCCAAAACCATGTAGAATCACATTTATGACTTGATTTTATGAAATGGTCAGGCTGATAGCTTTTTGACTTGGAGAGATAAAATAGTAATTATCAAAAGGAAAAAATAATATACTGATGGATTTATTCAGAATTGTAGAACCATATGAAGGTCATCAGAAGGAATTAAAATAAAAATATGGCTCTGCTGAGAAAAAAAAAACTCATACACACACTGACAAAACTAATTCATCAGTTAGTCAAACCATATCTTAAATCTGCAACAATTTTTCAAACTGATTAGGCCTAATCATGTCAAGTTATTTTTCAAGGAAGAATACCAAAAAATATGCTCCTGCTTCTTATGCAAATATTTCAAAATGACTAGGAACTGAATCTCTCTTGGTTTTGAACTGACAAGAATATTTAAAAGAAGTCCTATATTGCATTAGCGGCCCCTTACAGATTTTCTTACTTTCCTTAAGGGTTTTTACGACTGTATATGGTACACTTATCATTAGACCCTTGATTCGGATAAGGGGAAAAAATCCTTTCATGAAGAAAATATTGGAAGAAACCTCAGGAGGAGCAGAGAAGGCATCCCTCTCCCAGGAGGGAGAAACATGCAATAGCTGTCGTGTAGACAAACACAGTAAAATGACAGTTTGGACAATCAGGATGACAGTAGATTGTAAACATATGTGAAGAATTGTGATCATGGAGGAGGTCAAGCAAATTCCACATGAGACCCAAGACACACAACCTCCTTTCCATCATGGAGACGTTGAAGTATTACAGACTATTCCAGAGACTATTTTGTGTGTTCTGCTATCTTGCGGCGCCCAATTGCTGCAATGGCATGTCGTGTTCGTCACTCTCTGTGTCTGCTGGTTGGGTCCAGAAGGGAACACCAAATTTGCAAGACTTTTGCGACATTTTTCCTGGTTTCATTCAAAATGTTGACTCTCGCAAGATCTTGCAGATCTGGGGCCATTTAAACCAGTGTTTCCCAACCCTGGTCCTCAGGGACCCCTGTCCTGCATGTTTTAGATGTTTCCCTGCTCCAACACACCTGATTCAAATGATCAGCTCACCATCAAGCCTCTGCAGAAGCCTGACAACAACCTGATCATTTGAATCAGGTGTGTTGGAGCAGGGAAACATCTAAAACATACAGGACAGGGGTCCCTGAGGACCAAGGTTGGGCAACAACACTGGTGTAAACAGTGGTCCTCAGTAAGTGATGAAGGTTCCTTTTAGGTTCCCAGTATTAATACTTCACATAGTAGTTAGGCGTTAGTCATGACAACAGAGAAGAGAAAAACAGACCACCTCTGCTACATTTAAGTGATAAGGTAATGTGTAATATATGTAGGGGTGGGAATTTGCATCTCAATGCATCAAAATTTTAAACTTTTAAGCTATGGGTGCCAGTTGGATTTTATTTATCTGCAGCTGCTCATGTTCAGTCATCCTCACCAAAATAAAAGAAGTAGCCTAGAAGTAAACATGATGCATGTGATGCAGTTATGGTGGGGATCTTTTTGCCTGATTTGATTCAGAATCTATTTTTGACTGAATTGAAAGGGGGAAGGCACAATTTTCAGTCTCTTGCTCCAGGCTCCCTGAAATACAATATCAAACATAACTGGCAATTAAATGGTCTGCAGCCTTTTCTATTTTTTAAAAACGTTAAATGCAGTAATTAATCAATTTTAAAGAATCCTACAGTCCCCTGCCTGTATGACAATAAAAAAATATGATAGGGAGGCAGCATATTTCACTGTGTGTGGTGTTATTAAGTCATGTCTTCAGCAGTGGAGAGCAGCCTCTCTGCTGTAACATCACCTCTGTGTCCAACATGCAGAGCAGGTACAGAGTTTTTAATGGTGAAAGTAGATATTTAGTTATTTAGTTATTATTATTAGTATATTATTATTAGTTATTTAGTTATTTTCTTCACCACAGAGTTGGCTGAAGTTGTTAAATGCTGCAGTGTGTGTGGATCAGATGCTCTGGTTACAGTTGATCGCGGTTCTGCTCTGTGAATGATTTAACGTCTCTGGGCAATGACAAATATAATTCACAATACACTTCACCTTCATCTCACAAACAATTATTTAAATTTAAATTTTTATTTAAATTAAAACATGATTGAAATTGCTGCCTTTTGAGAAGATGAAGTACATCTTTCCCTGTTAACTGCTGATAAGTCTTGCGTGTGTGCGCTGTAGACAGTCCAGGCGCTTCACTGCCCTCGCAGCCGAGTTCCACCTTTTTCACTCCAAACTTCATGTTAATTGACATTCAGAAAATTGGTTTTCAAATTTTATAAATTGTTTCACAATCTTCCACAACCATATCCTAATGCATCCAAGAATCAAATATTCCCACCCCTAAATAAATATGTGAATTCATATTTTTCATCAGGTATTCAAGATTTTCATGAAAAAAAGTTCCTTTTAGTTAATATTTCTGATCCATTATTAGACACTGTGGTCCTCTGTACAGTGAATTTCTGGTCTCAGACAGCAGCGCTCTTCATGAAGTAAAGGTTTGTGTATTTTGCATTCCTTTTTTCCCTCAAATTTGAAATGTAACAACTGTTGGAGCAGTCAAACTGCACAGGTTTTTCCCAACTTCCTAGACGTTGTCAAAAGTAACATTGCATAAAAGTAAGTGTAAGGGTAGAAATTGTAAAGCTCTTATGACTGCTCAAATTCATTCATGCTCATAGTATAGGGAGACACCACTGCAGCAATGGCGGCTTGTTAATTTTCGGTACTTCGCTGGATTCATCTGTACCAACACACAAGAGGCTAAGCTCAGCACACCTTTCACACAGGTAGAAAAGAGGAAAGAAACACAAGCCAGTAGTTCAGCAGAGAAGTTTGAAAAGAGGACAGAGAGAAACAATCGTGTACCGGTAGCACAACAGAGGGTTAGAGTGATACAAACCTTGTTAATCATCTTGTTTTGGTAGAAAGAGGTGCAAATGAGTCCAAAATACTAGAAAGAGCTGTGTTTAGATTGTTTCCTGAGCAGATTTCATAATCAGCAGATTGATTTAGTAGTTTACCTTTTGAAATCATGTTAGAGATCACATCTGCTATCAGAAAATCATGTGGTTAGTGCTTTCCAGAGTTCGTTTTTCTCTGTCTAGTTGTTAGGTCTGCACCAAGGTTCGACTAACAGCTTTCACACCAGCCCAAATGAACCATACTAACTACGATAACAAACCAGGATCCGTCCTAACTGAACCAAACAGGCTAGGTGTGAACACACCCCAAGTAATTTTTACATTTTTAACAGGGGCCATCTCTGCACTTGCTAGAAGGTTAGAGCAAGCTCAGTGCTACGCTAAGCTAACAGAAACTATCCCCTAACACCAAGATCCTTGGAAAAAAACAAAAAGTAGCAAGTCAAATATGATATGGACTTAACACAGAAAATAACAAAATAAATAGAAGACTGGAGATTAGTGAGAGAAGGAGATGGACTATAGTGGTTTTCAATCTCACAAAAGTCAAAATGTGCATATGCAAAGTGTTGAAGCAGCACCAGGACATTGAATTGTATTAGAATTAAACTCTCAGTTTGGTGAACACTTAAATAGTTGGTCTTGACAGAAGTAAAACTACAAGATTTATTTCACCTTCAACACAAGAAAAACTGTAATCCCAGACTCTCTACTACAAAGTCGTTTTTGTAGTGCAGTGTGCAGTCTGTCGTGCTGGACGTAGTGACGGCTCCAGGTCTTAAAATAACAGTCTGACCTTGACGCTCTCTTTAGTCTGGACGGCGTGTCTGTCCAGGTGGGTAAATGGAGCACACTGTGGTACTAGAAGCCCAGGAGAGGCAGCAAATCCAGATGAACCTTTTAAATAAAAGCTCAAGTTTCCCTGTTAAAACTTTTAGCGTTTGCCAGATAAAAAATATTTAAAAAAATATATGGGGGCCAAAATGGCTGTATTTACACTAGAATTTTAATCTTATCAGGATAGAAGAAGTCTCTAAAAACTGCTATTCACAAATGCCATTATAAGGGAAACTGTTTAAAGTGGGTCAGTAGCTCCTTTAGGGAGAGAAACACCCCCTGCTGATTTGATTTGAACCTGAAAAGCTGCAGGCCTTTAACTGAAGCAGCAACACATGACTGAAGACCTGCATGAATGGAAATGTGCCCAAGTTATAAAACCTATGGCTCTATAAACGTGCTATGTAGCTGTGGCAAGTTAGAGACCGCCCTCATGTCTGCAACATGACCAGCTTATAAACTAGGGGCTTTATGGATTGTCATAGGGCCGTGGTCCATACCCTGGCCTTCATGTGATCTGGACTAAATGTAAACGTCATAGTGTGAAATGCCGTTTTGCAATCCACTGTCACTGTTCAAAGTAATAAAACAAAGTAATGTTAGGTCCCATGGTGGTCCACTGGAAGGGGCGTGATTTCACCTCTCTATTCACACAGAGTATGCTGATCATATTTTACATTCCTTCAATGCTATTAGTTAATGTTGCCATCAATAACAAGTCACAGATAATCAGTAAAGAGCTTAAGTCCAATGATGACTCTGTTCTCTTACTGGAGCCATGAAATTGTGATCAAGCCAACCCCCTAAAGCAATTCCCCTAGGGGAAATATTGATAAAGCTAGTAATATTTGACATTGGTAGTGGATTGGCAAAAGTAATCAACAGTTTTAATATCTGTTAATTTTTCAAATGATCAAACTTAAGTCCCAACGGTCTCCATTTTCTGAAGTGAGCATTTGCTCTTTTTCTGTGTAAGGGAGCTTTGAGCATCTAGCAACTACTTATTCCTGTTAATCAAAAAGAAAAAGAAATGTCTTAACAAAAAAAGGACTGGGTTCTTCCAGAAAATTGTTAAGCCGAGGTGGTACAGTAAGTCACCTGATCTTGACGCATCATGTTTTGTGATCAGTTTAGGTTTGTAGACGATGGCCTCAACAATAGCTGCACCCTTTAAATATACATGGCATTTGGTGCATGGAACAGTATCTATACCGTCTCCCTAAAATAATATTTTATTTATTAATAGTGATTTTTTTGCATATTAGCAGAGATGATCTTTGCTTCAGGTGAGCGGCCTCACTTGTACTATTAACACTACAGACAACCTTGCAATTTTTGAAAATCATTATAAAAGTGCAGCTGCATTAACATAAGATAATGTCCAATTCAGATTTACTGCCTCATCATTTTGCTGATTCCCCAATCAATCCATTTGTTGTTTGTAATCACCAAGGACAACTTCAGAGACATGACTAATGGTGAAATGATTAGTTAATGAATGACAAATGATTAATCAGTCAGTTATCAACCATTTTATTCTTTCATCTGAGTAATCCATAAAGTATAAATGACAAACATTCTTGGTTTTCAGCCTCTTAAATGTGAAGATTTGCTACTTTTGTTTTATACCATTGTAAACTATGTTTGAGTTTTAGACTGTTGGTTGAAAAAAGAAATTGAAGAGGTCACCTTAGATTGCGAGAAATGTGAATAGAGCTTTCAATTATAATGTAAATGTTTTCTCAAATTACAACTCACAGGGGGAAGGCAATGACAAGCCCAGTAAACCACTGAATACATCCTGCAGAATTCAGAGTTTTTGGCTGGACTGCAGGGGCCAGCCCTATGGGTTGCTGGGTGGCTGAGTCAGTAAGTAAGTACCTGAGTGATGAAGTTACACCACTGATCAGTCAAGTGTACGTTCAGTTGGACCTCACACTCCTCAAACAAATCATGATCCCTGCAGCCACAGCAGTGTCAAAACACGAGGCTGTTTTGTGTGATGACTCCCAAAAGAGAGCACAGGAGAGGCAGCATGTGAATATGGACAGAAGTGTTAAAGTGACAAACTTTGTTTGCTCAGTAAGCCTGGTGTTACTCTCAATTCTATGGCTGCAGACTGGAGTCTGTTAACACCGACACACAGGTAAATGTGTTATATACACCTCCATGAAACATCTGCATTTCCATGCATTCATGTATGCCGTGTCTCCCTCTATGGAAGCTCATTTCTACCAATGTGATGGAAACGACATGAGGAAGTCATTATAATGAGAAACTCAAAATAATGAGTTATTATCTCAAAATAATGACTTGAAATTGCAAAGTAATGACCACTTTAAAATGCACCACCCTCTCAAAATCAGTCAGTTTAGTTAGTGCTATAGTCTCTCAAACATGGTGTTTAAAAGTATCACATGGGCAGAATAATAAAAATTGACCTATGTCATAGCAACATTTTTAATTTGGAGGTCTGTACAGCCATATACTAGGTTTCACTTAGTCTTTTTTTTCCCCCATTTGCTCGGTCAGTTCGGGCAGTAAATTGTCATCTAGGTCTGCAATGTCTATAAAATGTCAGAAAACAGTGAAACATGGCCATCCCAGCTTTTCCGGATCCAAGGTGGTGACTTTAAACTTCTCATTTTGTCAGTCTAAAACTTAGTTTAATATGACAATAACCAAAGAAAATGGGGCATCTCCGTATTTGAGAAGTTGAAAATAATATTTTCTGGCATTTTGCATGAAAAATTATTTTAATTGATTATTAAAATAGCTTAATTCTTTTTTACCACTTGCCCATTTGACCAAGTGAACTGCCAAATTTACTTGCCCTACATGGCATTTCACTGGCCCCAGGAAAGCAAGCAATCCTTATTGTAAAGGCCCATCCTGTATGCTACATAACTTAATTCATAAAAAGGCAAATCGCAACATCAAATCCGCCATATTGTTCATGTCTGCATTTTTGATGCATGTCTGCCCAATGATTGCTCTTTTGGATTAGGATGTTAAGTGTTTGCATGACAGAATCTCTTCTCATTCCTCTTGTATTGTGAAACAAGTACGGTATACAGTGTTTCTATGGAACTATATTGGGGAAAAATACATCAATGGATTCAAAATAAAAATAAGTGCACAATTTTTTTTTTCAGGTAAAATATAATTCTGATTCACTCTCGTAATTCTTTTGAATAAATTATTTTTTTTTTTATTTTTCACTTTCATATATTTTGATATTTGAGATCCTATTCTTTTCAGTTGCATGTTTTATCTTTTCAGATTCAAATCTTATTTTTTACAGTTTCAATATTTTTTTTCAGTTTCAGATCTTTCTTTTTCAGTTTCAGACTTTTGGCCCGGATTTCAAGTGGGGGGCGTGGCATCAACTGAGAGGAGTGTGGAATCATGACAGACAGCTTAACAAAAAGGCTAGGGACCATCCCCTATCACATTGCCTTCAGGGAACGTAGGAACTAAAACAATTCAACTCAACACTTTATGTAGGCTACACCAGGTGATTGGCAGTGAAAAAACTGATGTCAGTGACAAACTTTCATTTGCACAGCATGCACGAATATCCTGCACAGCTAAATCTGTTTTAATTTCGTCTGTAAGGCTAAAGCTGCTAATATGTCACTTTATATTTATACTTTTATATTCTGTAATATGTGGTAAGTTTATCCAAATATTTTAAATATTATTTATTTAAATTTACTCCGACGTTTTCGGACATGTGAAAGCTGTTT
This sequence comes from Lutjanus erythropterus, assembly GCF_056507025.1. Lineage (NCBI taxonomy): Eukaryota > Metazoa > Chordata > Actinopteri > Lutjaniformes > Lutjanidae > Lutjanus > Lutjanus erythropterus. The sequence continues at coordinate 6,466,556 of NC_139336.1, forward strand.
TAGACAGTACTGAGGACCAATTGCAGAAGCGGAGGGATAAATTATGCCACATTGTGCACTTCAACAGATACACTTGAATGCTTTCCACGCAGTGTCCGCTCGCAATGATGGCGCCCGGCCCTGCAGGCCCACCTGCTGGAGCAGCACACAGGTGAGAAATGTTCAAAATGAGAGGATTTTTGAAATTGTGGAAATTCACTAGTATTAGTATCTACTACTACATTTCTGGTATCATGGCATCCCTAGTGAGAACAAAGTCAGTGGCTCACAACAAATAAACATCAGCCACTGCCATTGGTGAATCTTATTTGCCAATAGGCCAACTGCAGTCGACAAGGCAAATCTTATTGGCTGACAAATCCCTAATTTCAAACAGTCAACACATTTCAGTAGAGCTGTTGCAATACACAATAAGAGGGCTTGGAAAAGCCTAACAAAATAAGAGCATGGTTTCCACCAACAATGAACAGCAGTCAGTCATTACTAAAGATCATAACATTGGAGCAAAGAGTGCTACACAGGGAGTTACAGGGACAAGTAAGTTTAAATAGTCAGAGAGAGCACTGAATAATGAAATTAGTTGGAAAATTGTTTTATTTCCATGGAATGTGAGTAAAACAAAAGCAGGAAAACAGTTCTTAATACTATCTACCTAGGTATGACAATTATTTGACAATAGTATTAAAGCTTCTTGTCTGCACAGCAAACATCACAAGACCCCATAGTAACATATGGACACAGTCCAAGAAGCTAGGCTTTAATGTGAGAAATTGGCTAATTCTTAACACATTTTAAAGACTGGGACATAAAGAAACTGAAACTGTGTTATAAAGTGCCAGCAACCATATTCTCCTGATAAATTAAGCAAAAATACAGAATCCTCCAACTACAAGATCTCCTAAACTTGATTTGCATCAAGATTCTTTAGATGAGAAGGAGGGGGACTGACAATGACTAAGATAGTTCCTAGTAAAAGAGGAAACGTACATTGTCAAGGAATTTCATAAAACTTCATCTTTTTCTTGATGACTCTGAATACTAGAAAAATTCTTCATTATAAGAGCAAACTCATTAAATAAAATCCTTTGAGAGGCTTGCTGCCATGCACAGTGGGCTGAGCTCAGACGCTCTGGAAATTTACTGAAATGTTGAAAAACCATTGCCAAACAAAAATGTTACATTAATTGAAGTAGTTTTGTAAGCTGTTGATCAAAGTATCCCACTGTTAATGGAAGTTGGGACTTGTCCAGCACCGTGTTAAGATTGTACAGTGAACTAGATTTTCCTGACATACTGGGCCAATTCAAAAATTTGGTTATGTCTTGTAAGTTTTAGACATCCAAGTTTGCTATGGGGCCAGAAACATTAGGGACCAGCCCAATGGTCTATAAAAGAAATCTGCATTTTTCTTATTAGCCAGAAAAGATCAAATAAAACCTGGAAAATAAAGAAGAAACCCTTCATCATATGATATCCTAGAGAACACAAGAAAAAAATGAGGTAAAGAGACACAGATTACTCAGTTAAACCCTGACAAATTTTGGCTGTTGCTTTCAGGTGTGCTGATTCTGGTAGTGATGTGGGAAGGTGGCCAACAGAGATGCCATGGTGAGGAAAATGTTAATATCTGTGATGCAAGAGCACTTATTTTGATCTTTAACATTAGATCTTTAGGTCTTCCCCTCACTTGGAACAAAACACCAACCGCGGTAGGTTAAGGAGCATTTGTTAACATTAACACCTACTGCAGCACACTGAGTGGCCAACCTTTATCTCAATTTATTTCTACATTTAAGACATTCAAGTCTGCACCTTGTTTAAATACATTTTAATTAATAGATTGGTAATTTAGTCTTTTAAATTACATGGGGAAACCCCTTCTCGGAACCCAAAGTGATGTCTAAAATTGATAAATTACTTCAGTGATTAATCAACCACCCAAACTGCTGCAGATAAATTGTATTTAGAAAATGTTAAGGGGTGACAGCATATAACATGTCAGTGTCACAGGTCTACAAATCACTTGTTTTTGACTGACACAAGGTTAAAAACGCAAAGATTTTCAATGATCGTAAAAGGCTGAACCCAGATAATCCCCCAGATCACAAGAACTGTTCATAGTCACTTTACACTGCTTGTTTCCTCCTAAAAATTTCTGATGCAAGTAGAGATTGTTGAGAGTGAAAAGGAAGCTTAAGAAAGACTCTGTAGACCTACTACCACAGGAAAATAAATAACATCAACACAACAATTGCACAGTAGTAGTCTTCTATCAGTCTCCTATTCAGTGATGAGACAGGAGGACACAGGATATCTGGATGTAACTGGTTATAGACCAGTCTGTGGTATCCCATTGTCACTTCTATATGTATATCAAAACATAAATGAAGGAATGTGACCAAATTTACCCAATGGCAGACTGAAAATTTACTGGCTATGAAGCATTGCTAATGATGTGTCCAACCATAGTACATACACAAGAGAGGAAGAAGGTAACAAATTCTTAATGCCGTCCAGACCACACAACACCTCCAACTACAACTTCAGTGATAAAGTTGAACAAATTAACACCTCACAGCACTAAAAGAGTTTAAAAATGTTGAATTTATGGAAGGACATTTTAATTATTTTCCACTGTACAGGTAAACACAATGAAATGGCCACTGAATGCATGTGCCTATAAAATGTAGCCCATTACATGTGCCATGAGAGAAAATATCTGTCAACCCATCCACTGTGCTTGAAAACACCAATAAAAAGAAGTTCTGATGAACAACCCTCTTGAAAACAAGAATGCAAGGCTGAGTAATTTTTGGCCACAACTCTTACTTGTATCCAGTGGAAAAATCTGTTTTCCTACGCTTCACAAGTTTTATCCCCACACTATTACATGCACACTAATGCACCAGCTTGCATAAAAACATAATTCTAAAATAAGCCTGTATTCTACGAATTATATATGATTTCATAACAAAAGGTACGGCCTTTTGCAGCATTTATTATACTTTTAAACTACACTCCAGCTGTGCTGCTGCAAAAGCATAAAATATATTTGAAAAACCAGAAGTACACACACTAGTCATCATCATGAGCTGTTATGAAGAAAACGGCCCACATCAACAGTTAAAGTCCTGACTCATCACGTCAGCCTGACCTACTGCTCACTGCTGACGTACATCTAATGCTGACAGAGCAAGAGAGACTCAGACGCCCATATACTGTTAATTCCTGTGTGGATAAAAAACAAACCACTGTGTGAACCAGACCAGTATCATATAGGTGCAGCAGGGTTTTCAGATCAAACAGCTGTCAGTCAGCTTTTCTAGCAGTTTATTTTGTTGAGTCCCTAACCCATCCATCAATGTCCACCCATGTTTGTTTCAGTAATTTACAAGAACAGTTATAGAGTTGTGCTGATAAGATATTCAAGTTTTGGTACCAATACCAAGGGTATACTTTGATAACTTTCAAAAATGTTGTATTTTTTTTTTTTTTTATAAGGGTTTGACCTGCCGATTTTGACCGATTCCGATTTTCAGTCTAAGAACTGGAATTGACAGCATTCACAAACATTTTTGCAACTTTTCTTGTAAAAATTAAATTAGATGTTCATAATATGACACTGACTATTAAATATTCATTAAATACTATTTAAATCTTCTCCAAAGTCCTCCAGGTTACAGCCAGGGCTTATTATAGGTTTACATTAAGATTATGAATCAGCTGAATGTGATCTCGCAAGATCATGGAATCTCGCGGGACGCGATTTCACGTAACCGCCTGTGGAAGCAGATGTAAACAAACCGGAGACAGACGCGATGCAACAGTTTGCTGCTGTAAAACTTTGCCGTGAGAAAAACAGAAGTAGAAGTTAAAGGACTCTGGATGAGAAAATGTTTGAGGAGACACATCAACACAGGTTGTTTATTCTTCATCCAGAACAGGAGGTGAGATTTTAACTGTCCCTCTGTGAACAGCAGTCTGCTGCTGGCTAACATTAGCATGAAGAGCTACATAGTTTACGGCTGTTTTGCAACATTGTCAGCTGCTCTGTCTCGTTGCAGACTGTCTGTCTTCTCTTTATCTTGTTCTTGGAATCTGTCTCTGACACCAACTTCAAGCAGATGTGTCAGAGTGTGTAGCTGTTATCAGCGCTGTGTTGACGTCACAGTCAGTTTGTCTGCTGCACGCATGACGTGACCATCGTGCAGAACACGTGTGTGACAATGATGGGCACAGAATCGGATATGTGACGCTGACCGGCCGGTCACCGGTCAGGGTCGGTCGATCGGTGCATCTCTACTATAAAACATTCAACTAAAAAAGACAGTTATTAAACAATGTCGAAATACAAGCCACAGTACAAGAACTTTGCCTATTTTGGATTTTACAATTTTGATTAAATTCAAGGAAGAAGCAATCTGACCAGACGTTCAATGCCAGCTTTTGGTACTTCACAGTTTAATACTCTGTACCACACAATCACCTGTCGGTCAGTACTAGCGGCGAAACCATTAATCGGTTCATTTGACTAATCAACTGACAGAAAATTGTTCATTTTGATCATTTTGAGTGTATGAATTCATCAAAATGGCAAACAAAGTTAGACTTCCAACTGCAAACTGTTGGTCTAAACAACTGAATCATTTTGAGTCCATAAAAAAAACATCAGGATTTAAGTGGGCAGTCATTCAGGGATCCTGACAAATTGAATAATTAACACTAAAAAGTATCTGTACCGATATACTTTACTAGAAGCACCTGTTGTATTTCACCCATGTACACCCAAGAGATCAGATTTACTGGAAAGATCAGGCTTAATTACTGGCATTCCCCTTACTAGACCAGTGTTCTGCAAGGTTAAGCTCAGTGAGTACAAATTAGATATGTATGTAACATTTTTGAACACAAACCGTAGAGTTGTACATTTTTGTACTTTTCCGACATATTCAGGCAGCCACTGGTTTCCATATAATAGGAAGAAAGTATTGAGCCAGCTCTTGAAAGCTGATTATGTAGTATAATCCATCACATTTAACATCAATTCTTCACTTATTTTTGCCTGAGTTACAATATTGTTGGATGATAATGCAGATTATGTGCAGACTAATTTGAAAAGTCTGTTCAACATTACCTAATCATGTTAATGTAACTCTGGCACTTTAGAGCTCTTACCACCTCCACTCACCCATTTCCTGGGGGAGACCCTGTTCTGAATTGAATAAAAACTAGCAGATGCATAGAACAAAACAAAAAATACATGTAGAAATCTATAACAGATGTAAAATGATTTGCTGTAAAGTAAATGTGAGCTGTAGTTAATGGGGTGCAGCTTGCAAAGCCACCGCAACCAAGAAACCAAGTTGCAGTAAATTATATATTCTTGTTTCTTTAAGGGTGTATTCTCTTGGGTTACTACTCCACTGTCTGTACAGAAACACATTGATTTGCTGTCTGCAAAACTGCACACCCTGCACTTTGATCCAATCAGCACAATAACAGACTTCAATAGCAACCTGAAGTATACAAACCTTTGTGAGAGTATTCTCCTTTTCCCTGCACTGTCAGAAATTTTAGCTGACATTTAAAAGTCTGAACTTCCAACTGTACACTGCCGTGCTGCCACATAATTCAGACTGAGGAAGCTTTCACCTCTTTGTCTTGTCAAAGTTAATGAAAAATGTCACTGCTTCCACCCCTTCAAAATCATTCTTTGTGTGCCTTTTGGTTGCCATTTTGCATAAAATATCGCTGTTCATTTCAACTAAACATACAACTGAGAATCGAAGAGCAAAGGGGTTACAGTGGATTTGATATAGAGCGGTAGGGCAACAACATTTCTCCTGTGGCTGCAAGGTACCACCAGGAAAGACCTCAAATGAATTAAATATGATGTGGTGAACCCAATACCATATAGAAACTAAGTTATTATAGTTTATGTAGGGTTGTTTGGTTTTGATTTGGCTACATCATCCATCTTTGCTCACGACATGAGCCTCGCTTAGCCTCAGCTGTGCATATATGAACTTTTTAAAATACAAAAATGCTCAATTATTTAATCTGTATCAACCATGAGATGCAGGTAATTAATGGTTATAAGCAGCAGCTGAAAAATTCCATATCATTCATCCTTAACATCTTAATACAAGTTAGTCAAAATATTACAACTTTGTCATGTTGTTATTGCTTTTCTCAAAACAAAGTTTACATTTTTCTCATTATGACTCAAAATATTTGAAGCTTTATTCTTGAAATCACTTTTTTTTTCTTCTTGACAGTGGCCTTGGTTCACCATCTTACCTTTTTAAGTGACTAATGCATGCAAATGTGTTGATTAAAGGTCTATATTAATTTCAAATGCCAATTATCTATACAGCTATTAACTGAAGGTATGAGCTTGAAATTAGAGATTATTTGACATGATAATCATTCAACTGCTAGAACTCCCTGTGGGGTTCAAACCGCATATTCAACAGGCATGGAGCTGCAATGAACGTCTGAACCTCCCAAAATAGTAGATCATTGTGAGCTATGTAAACGTTGTCATGCTAGAGGTCATGGTAATGCAATTTTCCCCAGTAACAGAAATGGTTGCAGCGTACTCCTCCTCCTCCCTCTGTCCACCACCCCGCCCACTTCAAGAACCAAGCGCACCCCCACACAGCCCCCCCTCATATAGCTGAGGATCTGGGTCTAGTGCATGGTATCACAGTAACCGTGGAGGAAAAATACATCCATTTTAATCAGGCCAGCGTCGCTGCTGCTGCTCTTGCCGCTATCTAATTTGCGTGACGTCTTGTTCAAATAGGCTCACACAATCTCAATCTGTGTCCGCGTGCATGTGTGTTTGGGTTTGGTTTGTTGCTGAGAATGAGGAGGCGGCAGTGGTAGTGGTGGGTGTATGCTATAGGGAGTGTGCGCGCATTACAAGCACTAGTTTTGATTCACTGTTTCTCCCAAAGGCCATTTTCCATGGTAGGTAAGAATTCAAGAGACTTAAATCTGTGCAAGACACAAGCAGCCAAACACAGCTCACTCTGCCTCTGTGAGCTGTTGTATAATTTAGCCTACGTGCAAACTAGTGCTTAAATGATTAGTAACAGCATTAATAAAATTATGCCAAAGTTGTGTAAATATTTTATGTATGTGGAGCTGGAAAAGAAATTCCACAATGTCTAACAAGCCCTGGCCCAGGACTGTCATACTCCGAGTCACGGTCCTGCAGTTTTATGTACATGAACTTGTTTCAGATATTTAATTTACAGAAAGAAACTCATTAGATTTGATCTTTTGGCAGCCTTTAAGGTGTGAAAATATGTTAGGTGAGTGGAAAGTATCCCGAAAATCCTGATTTAACTTGACCAAGAAAGGCCGGTTCAGTTTACCTTATCCCAGTTTTGAGAATCCTGGCTATGTCAGTGGCTAGGATACTGTGGCATCTAAACATCTTATCCTGAATATTTGGTTATGATCATGCATACAAGTATATGAATAACCAGGCTTCTCATGTTCTATGAAAAAGCTATATTGCAAATATGATCAAAAACAGGAAATCACTCAAAAGCAAGATAGCTGTATGCAACAGACAGTCCTGAACCAGGGCTTGTTGGCAACATTAGCAAATAAAGTTTTGTGTTTGGTTGTCATTGTAAGCTTTCTAAAAAGTAGAGGATGTGAATTAGCACCAAAATGATTAGACAATTAATCCACTTAAACTTGATTTCCTAATTTAATGACTGACAAACGCACAAGTAAGTTCTGTCGCTATGCATTGAAAACATCAAAAAAGAGTTTGTGAGGTCATGTGGTGGGATTTTGTGAGTTAGTGTTTAACAACCACCACTGCCAATGAAAATCTAATTGACTAATATTACTTATTCATTTCACATTATGCTCAGTCACATTTGCAAACTTCCTTCATCACTCTGGCTTTCACCTTCCTGGAAGTTATGGCAACTATAAGATATATCAATTCTTTGGGCAACAGTATGATATTTGCCAATATCACAAAGTCTGCTATGATACAATCTGATACAGTTCAGGGGTCAATATCAGATGATATCATATGTCCATTGAATACACTGACTTACATTTATGTCAACTCTTAAAAAGCAAGAGTTGCAAAAGCAAGAAAGCAAATGTTATGATTATCAGTTTTATGACTTAACTCTTCCAGACATTTGTTACACAGACAAGCTATGGGAATTTCAAAATAAAGGCATATCTTAAAGATGATGCAATAGATCGACACTTTCACTTTGCATCAGTAATACTGGACTGTAGAACATTGAATCCATATATTGATTCAAATGAGTTTATCATTACACCCATACTGTTAATAACTATAAGTTGTAACACTTAAGCATTCAACCACCTAGCTAAAATGCAAAACATTTGCTGGTTTAAGATTCTCAATTTTAAGACTTTCTGGTGGTTATAACTACAGTTAAGGATTTTGTCTATTAAATATGGGAAAAAACAGTTTAAGTCACTTAACTAACAATGATAGAAAACAGCAAAACTGCAAGTATTCACATCTGAGAAGCATTTTCACTTCATTTTTCAAGAAGCTAGTGATTAAATTTCAGTCATTTAATCAATTTAAAGACTAATCCTATCAGTACTCATTTTCTGATTTGTATCATGGACTAGATATCTATGACTTTTAGATTCTTATTAAAACCAATGGAAGAGGATGCTCTGGGAGCTTGTAATTGGCATTTCTCACTACTTTCTGGCATTTTATAGACCTAATAGGATAAAAAAAAGAAAAAAAAAAAGGCTTAACGGATAGTGAAAATTAAATGATGGTTGCAGCACTAGTGAAAACTGCTCTACAAGTACCACCAGTTGGTAGTAATCACTTAACCTTGGCCACATCGCTTATAATTAGGCCCTGATGGGGATCACCTGCGGTCACTCCTCTCCGTCCATGCCCACAGCTGCTGCTACCCTCCCGGGACTGCGGTGCTGCTTGCCAATGTTACCGCTCTATATCAAATCCACTGTAACCCCTTTTCTTCTCCCTGTCGTCCCTCTCCCTCTGTCGGCTTCCACTTCAGGAATAAATAAATAAATTACCAACCTCGCTGGGGGTGGTGATAGCAGAGGAGAATCCCACAGTGGAAGTGAATGAGAAATCAGGACATGAATAGACGCCAACATAGCACAAGAAGCAGGGGTTTATTCCTGTTTTCAGGGTGAAATTAATTGACCGCAGGGCTAATTGGCCATGAATGAGCAGCGACAAGCAGTTGCTGTACAGCACGCGGCAAGACAAACTACAAACGGGCCTCTCCATCCCCCCTATTTTCCCCTCTTTCATTTCGAGATATTGAGCTAAAACACCCAAGCTACAATCAATGACCAATTTAAAAAGACGAACACGCTCCTCAAATACATTTAAAGCGCACACAAAGCACCAAATGTCTCGTTTTAACTCCCAAGAGACGTTATATAGTAATATTTTATTTTAGAAAATGATTTATTTTATAAGAAGCAGTGAAAGGTTGACTAGCCCAAGGTGGAGCCAAGCACGGTAATTCCTTCAAGGAGCAGCCGAGACAGGTGTACAGCAGCTCGGTTATGTTAGCTAACCTCAGCGTGTTTCCCAACACACACACGCGCGCGAACAAATACACATACTCACACATACACACATACGGAGGAGTCGAGACTTACCGTGGACGTTAACGCAGAGCTGGAGACATATTAACATCGGCAGCAGAAGGAGCCCCGGTGTGGACGTGACCATCTCTCGCGGTGTACCGTGCGGTTGCTAGCTGAGCGCTCGCGGGCTGCCTGCGTTTCCTGCTGGCTCGCGCTGGCCTGCTTGCTCTTTGATTTTGCCGGTTCACGCGCAAGCCACACATACAAACACGACAAACACGCGCTCACACATACGCACACACACACACACACGAAGAGAAGAGGAGAGAACTGCTCCTCCTGCCGAAGCCACCGACCGACCGAGCAGCTGCAGAGGACTGTGCCCAGTGAAGGAGCAGTGTCAGTGTGTGAGAACAAACCGAGGTGACCGACGCGCACACCACGCGCCTTTTGAGCTCGTTTCTACTACCACGCGCCGCGGGGGCCGTTCGGGCTCCCGTGCTCTCCTCTCGAGCTGAAATCCATTTCCGAAAATTGACGGTAACGAGCGGCTCCGGTGACCGGTTTGTCAGTGGTGCTACACAGAGCCCGTCACAGCTGAGGAGGATTTTTTTCCTCCTTCAGTACGTCTTTGGCACACTGTTAACCCTTTACAATCCGCAGGAAATAATAAATAATAAAGGAGACTTTATTTACACGCAGATAGGAACAATATCGAAGATGGATAAATACATAGCTCAGTAACTATAGTTTTATTGGATTTGTTATCTGATTAACACTGATCAATTTTCTGTTTATTTATTGCTTATGTTGACAGGAGAAAAGTTAGCCCTTATAGCATTCTGACAGAAAGCCATTTCTGGAAGTAATCAACCCATACCATACCCCCAGCCCTAATCAAGAAGGGTTCTCTAGCAGACAGCCACAACAGTTTGCAATGTCCACTGAAAAACATACAGGGTACAATTAACCTGTGTTGACTCATTTTTATTCTGGACAATCACCACAGTCCTTCAACTTCAGCCACAATGGGAGAATTAATCAGCACAGCCTGGTTTGTGGTGATTTGTTCAAATGAAAATTTGCGAAACTTTCACTTAGAACCAAGAACTAGCTAACCATAACCTGCACATAGTTTGTACTGACACACTTTTCTGATAGCAAATGAACATATTTCCACAAAATTTAAATCTAAAATTATTCTATTGAAATAATTAAAATCTAGTTAACACTTAAGTGTGCTAGTGTTCGGCAAAAAGATTTTTGCTTTGAATGCACACAATGCCTGAATTCTAAATTAATTCAAACCATATACAAAAAGAAATCTTAAAGCTACAACAATTGAGTTTTTAAGACCAGAAATAGTCCCAGTTTATTTCTGTTACTTCTTCATGACCTACATCCTTCCATAAGAAAATTATCTATTTCTATATATTTATTCTTAATGTCTGCCACTGGGTCAGATTCCCTATGAAACCAAATAAAGCAAGCCTGTTTACATTTTCCCAACTAAAGGTATAGTGAGTAGCATGTTAGCCAATCAACAAGAAGCAGGAAGAGATTTTTATATAGATAATTTTATTTTTGGCATTATATTTTGAGTTTATTGTGGTTGAAACGCTAAATCTTTTGTCAACAGAGGCTCCTAAAATCAACAAAATCTGAAAGTTCCTTGGAGTAGCTTTAAGTAACTGTATTAGATACTACAGCAGTAATGCGTCTATTTTGAGGTGTGCTTTTATTTGCGATACAATAGGTTAATATGATAAAAAAAAATAAATCAGTGTCCAATGCTACAGTTGGCCCCACCAAGGGGGCAATTGTTACCTCTTGCATTAAATTTAATTTTAGTCTGTCCTTATGTGCAAAATTATATCTATTGTGTCATTAATTGGTGCACATTTATGTTTCTTATATCAAAAGATGACTAGTGTATTTTAAATAGTCTTTGAATTATGACGGACAATGGTACAAATGCCCCGGGTCTCCCCCAACACTTGAAAATGAGCCTATGTTAATACTCAACAGTGGCCACTGTGACCCCAAGTGGTAATTACAGCATAGTGAAATATGCTGTAATTATAGTCTCTGAGGAGCTCTGGACACATCCTTGACTGTTTGCAAAGGGGAATCGGTCTTTATCTATTTTAAGGTATTATGTATTTTAACCAAACAGAAGAAGTCACAATTACCTGAAGCCCACTACTCATTATGTCAGAATGATAAAGGATCAAATGTGTTACCATTCTGGCAGCTGAGGACTTACAGTATACCTACCACTTGTGAGGCACCATATGTTTAGTTTTGGTTTTATTTCCAATCATTTTGTAAGAGCAGATGTCCCATTTTTCAAAGAGTGAATACCACTTAGAACTAAATTCATCTCTTACATTTTCTTCCCTGTGTCTGTCTGATGTTATTTCTCCCCATTTTGATCACCGGGCCTTTGGATTTTCCAGGGGGCTGCGTGATGCCAGGTTTCATAGGCTCTCTGAGTTCTTATCAGAGGATTGAACCTCATCTTCAGTGATGGCTGATGGCTGCTGATACACCCCAAGGCTCATTCTGTCCCAGATTTTTACATTTCCTGAAAAAAAAAAAAAACACACACACACACACACACATACAAACCACTGTACGATTCTGTATGAGGAAGTGTCTATCTGTCTCTCTGACTGTCAGTATCTCTTTCTTGCAGTCACCTCCGAGCGTACACTAACACACACACCGATTACAGATCTGATGGATGGAAAATCATTATTTGCAGGCTCACCAGCTGCTATAATCAGCTCTACAACTGACAGAAAGAATTAGACCTTTGAAGAAACAATAAATAGAGTATTTATTCACGCACGACAGAAAATGGTAACAATTCATTTGCGGAGGTGATGTGGTTGTTGATCAGTTCCACGCGGTAACAGATATTTACATTATAGACTATATACAGAATCAAGTGAAATCAGTATTTTAACATTAATTGGGTGTTCAGAACAAAGCACTGCTTTGGTGTGTGTATGTTGCTCCAGGTAACCATGAAACAATGAAATCCAGTTTCAGTAAATTGCTGCCATCAGGCAAAAGATACAGAAGTATCTGCTGTGGTTCCACCAGACTACAACGCAGCTTCTTCCCTCTGCCCGTGAGACTTCTTAATTCAGCCTTGCACCCCTCAATGAGAAACTGTCTTTTATAGTTTATCTCTTAAACCAATCTACTGTATATAATTTAAAATGTTATAATTTTATGAATAAATAAATCTATTTTGTATCTAGATCTGTGAGTTTACAGCCTTATCAGGCACCAAATCACTGTAAAGTGATTTAACTCTGTGGTACCTCACACCAAAATCTGAGCAGGAGATCCTTTCAGAGAGAAATCTTTTCCTGTTAATTAGAGTTTAAATTAATGCAAAATGTTCATAGAAGGAGTAAGTGTCTGTTTATGAGTCATAAGAAATCATTAATAATCTTGTAGATTAAGTAGATGTTTTTAAACTGTTAAAATGAGCAAAATCTTAATGGAGTCTAGTCACATAATTTGAAGGGTGTGTTATTTCAGAGCAGTTGGCTTTTATTTTCAGGATAATGGGCTTAACTTTACATTAACAGACAATTAACACGTATAAACAGCTGATCAACTTACAGTGGAGGACTCGTCCTCACTTGCTGTTGTCAGTTTATAATGTTGCATGCCTCTTGTGCTCCTGCAGTGTTCCTGCAGCCTGCCAGAGCTTCCCCAAGTCTGGGGAGGAGAGGGAGGAAACAACTTGCTTCAACCACAGATTGTCTATTAAATAGGATTTCAACCAATTTAAAATGTCGCTCCAATGCACTATTTGGGCTGCGTACTCATTTTCAGTTGCTACATATTGCTCTTTAAGTTGCAGGGCCTCCAGAGAACAGACTCATTGTTCCAGCACATCCCACCGACACTTGACAAGACTTATGTGGAGAATTTGGAGGCCAACCTAACAACTTTCACATGAACTTGAAGATCTGACTGTTCACTTGCTGCCTAATACACCCCTCCCCTTGATAGGTGCCATTTTAATGAGATGCTTATTATGAATTTGAATAACACGTTTCAAACAGCAATGCATTACCGGGTGACGTTGCAGCAAAGGCAAGGTTTGAGCTGCACCAACATAGTGCACTCAGTCAAACAAGTGATAGTGAATTTATATGCATGTTAATGTAAATATGAACACATCCTGGTGGTGTTTAAAAAGCTGGACATGGCCGGGCTAGCTGTTTCTCAGTCTTCATAATGAGAGGCCTGGTGGCTCTAGCTTCATATTTAACAAACTCGGTTTTTAAAAAGAAACATTTATGGGATGCATGGCTTGAGAATCAAAGGTCCGGTGTGTAAGATTTACAGGGGTTTATTGGCAGAAATTAACTATAATATTCACAAATACATTTTTGTTTTTGTGTATTATCAGATGAAAATAAGAATTCTTCTGTTTCTGTTATAGAATGAGCCCTAGGGCACTGGTCCTCTTCCATAGAGGCTGCCATTTTAAACTACCATGCTTCGACAGTTGCCCTGGGAGAACAAACAAAACTCTGGCTCTAGATATGGGCTGTTGCATTTTTTGCAGGTTTCATGAACACCATAGGTTCTTATACATGCATGGAAGGGGAGGGTGAGAGGGAGCATTTGCAATCTGCAAGCTCACCACTGGATGCCACTATGGTTTTAGATTGTCCAGAGACGTGTCTTTCTTATAGATGAAGGAATCTTACATAATCAAGGAATCTTATATAATCATAATAAGTCATAAAACCATATTGTTTTTTTATTCTTATAGGGACAAAATAGAAACAACAGTTAAAGATTTGCTAGTTTGCAAGTTTACTAAACTTGAACTTTTACAGTATAACAACTCAAAAGCCCAACTGACATTTTGAAGTCAGTGAGAAAATGTTTTTTAATAAGAACTAGCTCACAATGTTTTGTTTACAGGTGCTGAGAGTCTAAGCTTCTAAACTCCTCTGTTCCCACATAAGATTTGAAGGGACACCTGTATTACCCACAGGTTTAGGATTTATTTTGTACCAAGATCAGCAAAAGAGTGGCTTTAGCTAATCAAGTGACACTGGGCTGAAAAGAGGCCTCTGGGCTGTGACTCTAAGGCTGCGTAAATGTCTTGTTAGACCACAGAGATGCCATGATTAAAAAAATGCTTTCAATCACAAAACCCAGTGCCCACCACCATCACTGTGTGACCAACTTGTCCGCTGTGGCTCTGTGTATTGTCAGAAATCTCTAATCAAACATGGCAGGTAGATGTCACTGCATAGTGTCAACCAGCACAAAACCCAAGGTGAACATTTACAGCACCAGATGGCTCCATTTAAGCCGCTTCAACCCACATTCATGTTAATCTGTAAATGATGAGGCAGTTTTCCAGTCACTGTCATGGGAACAACAGAAGAAGTTGGTTTTCTGTATCACTTGGCAGCAGTTTTTATATTTTCGTTTCCAGAAATCTACCACTATGAAAGTCTTTCCAGGTAAAAAAAATAGATAAAACAGATGGAAATCACCAGATAGGATGTGGTGTATCTTACTTAAGTCATGACATGATAATAATTTGATTCGAAATGTTTTGCAGAAGAGAAGAACTGTAATAACAAAAATTGTGATATATTGCCATTTATTACATTTTTCAACTAAAAAGTATCAGATTGGGATCACCAAAGGCCCCAGGATATGATACTATCACGATACTTCTGTCACGATACAATATTATTGTGATTTTAAACATTTTGCCTGAGTACTGTGATTGTGATAAATTGAGATTTATTATCTTTTTTCAACAAAAAATATCAAAGGGGAAATCACCAGAGGCACCACCACATGATATTATCATAATACTTGTCATTATACAATGTATTTGCGGTTTTAAATGTTTTACTAAAAAATTGCAATATATTGTGATTTATTACCTTTATCAAATGAAAGTTATGATTGGTAGGAATCACCAGAGCCACCATGATTTGGTATTATCACAGTTCTTACAGTATGATATTATTGTGATTTTTAAAAAATGTCTTGCGATGAGTATTGTGATAACAAAAATTGTGATTGCATTGTGATTTATTACCTTTTATCAACTGAAAAATGTCCAGAGGGACAATTACCAAAGGTTCCATGGTACAATATTACCACAATACTTAAGTCACACTACAATATTATTTCAATTTTCAATTTTTCAATGTTTTGTCATAAGATAGTACTACAATAAAAAAAAAAAAATTAACTGAAAAATTAAAGGAAAAAAAAAATGTCCAGAGTGGGAATAACCAGAGGCCCAACAATAGTGGGGACAGTGAATGAGTCTGTTCATCTTGCTTCAATCATTTCCACTTTAATGTTTTTACTCACCTATAATGGGACTTTCAAGTAGACAAACTGTGACTGTGACATCTACTGACCTCCCCAGAAAAAACCTCAGCACTATCTAGTGGACTGAAAATAACGTTTAATTTCATTTGCAATATTAATAATTGATAGAATAAAAAATCAGCACCTGGCATCGCTGTATCAGTACACATAAAAATATGCTATACCCCTCCCCCACCGTGTAAAGGACCACTGCAATATTAGATTCAAGGCTTTCCACAGAATTACTTTTGACACATTTATTTTGTGCTGCTTTTCCATGCTGAGTGGCTCACAGCAGCACAGCAGAGAGAAATGTTAAGTGTGTGTCCAGCGGTGCCATGAAACCGCAGCTTTACAGTCAGTTATGAAAAACAAGCTAAAACAACTGAGATTCAACTGGAGCACAAAGAGGGAAAAAAAACTGAAGAAACCCAGCTACAGATGGTTCATAAAACCAGGCCCCCGGTGCGGTTTTAGTTTTTCATTTTCATCTCATCATGGACAAATTAAAAGACTTAAAATCCAGCAGAGAAGCGACATTTAGAAGGCAGAGAACTGCACACAGCCTCCAGATATCAACACTTCCTCAGACCAAACAGCTTTATCCTCTTCTCACCAGGAAGCTGCCGGGACTCTCACCACTGGCTGAGAGCGGATATTTAATCATGGCTAGATCTGGGCCAGGTTTCTGAAGCGGTTTCGTAGCCGAGGGGGGGAGTGTCTTTATCTCTCTGTGAAGGAGAGCTGCTCGTCCACTCTCTTTTTAGGATCTTTATTTTCCCTGCTCAGCCCTCAGAGGAGGCGGAAGAGAATGGAGAGAAGGTTCTGCTGTGATTTAATGCCACACCAGAGTGATTCATCTTGTCCAAAATGAGCTATAACCATGTGCAAAAGCATTAGAAAGACTGGTAGCACACTGAATTGCATAAAAGTAATATATTTCACTTGAAAAGTTGTCACCCCTTGAAGCGTCCTCCATCCATGTTGACTAAAAGCAGATGAAAGGCGTGACTGCTTCGACCTTCCACACTAAAATTTCCCATTTACTTTGAACAGAAATGACATCTGTCGGTAATAAAAAAGCAGAGTGACAGTGGAATAAATGGTAAATGAAATAGTGATTTTCTAGTCAAAGTGTATAAAAGTGCTTTATATAACAGAAACATAATGAAAATATCTGGAGAAAAGAATGCACAGCTCCTATGGAAGCCCTGAGAAACAAGTGAGAAAAAAAAATCTGATCCATTTTCTTTCCTGTGCTTATGACTTAAAGGGATAGTTCAGCCAAAAATGAAAATTCAGTCATTGTCTACTCATCCTCATGCTGATTAAAGGTCAGGTTTAGTTTGGCATTTCATAGGAAAATAGAATCTCCCAAACATTTGAAGTGAATTGTGATTGAAAACACACATAAAATGCCTCCATACAGCTCGTCCGGTGTAATCCAAGTCTCCAAAAGCCTCAACATGCTGTTCACTTGCGCTGGCACACCATCACACCACACAGACAGTGTTTGGACGGTGTGCACGTGCCCCTGAACATGGCTCAGAGTAAAGGATTTACAGTGAAGATTTTGGCTAAAAACATGGTGTAAATGACGTCTCTCAAGTCAACTTGGCATGTCGCTGGCTTAGGAGACTTAGATTACACCAGATGAGCAGTATGGAGGCATTTTATGTTTTTTCAGTTGTTTTTTTCCATTTGAAAACTGGTCACCATTCACGTAAATTGTCTGAATTGTCATTTTTGGGTGAACTATCCCTTTAAGAACAGGCAAAAAATGTTTTGCCAGGATAATCTCTAAAATCCTTCATTTTCTTCATCAGAGTTTTGCCAGGCAAAAAATAAAGCTCTGTGAGATAATTTAATAAAGAATAAGTAAAAGAAAAAAAAAAAATCAGTCTTTGTTGTTGTAATAATTTTGGCCACAAGAGGCTGAAGTGCACCAGACCTCCACGTTCTAAACAGAACTAAAAGCATTCATGTTTTCTTCCAGGTGTCTTTTAATTTCTCTACACAGTCTCAACACAAGGCACATACTGTATATTGTGTTAGTAAGTTATCTAACATCACTGTCATGTCTGTCTTTTGGCAATAAATGTATTTCAACACTATAGGTGCCAAATAAAATACATTTCATATCATATGCTTGTAGTCCTATTTTGAAAACAGGGCAGTGGTGCACTTTAGCCTGAAATTAGTATTACAATAACAAACACTTTCTTGAAAACAATTTCTTTGCCCTGGCAAAACTGTTCCCTGTTTCACATACAATTTTTTAAGGAACTTTTTTCTCTTGTTCTAAAGTTATTAACACAAGAGAGAACATTTAGATCAGACTTTGAAAATGGATCACCAGATTTTTCTTTCTCACTTGTCTCTTGGGGCCTCCATAGGACTGACATCTGTTGGTTAAAAAAACAACAACAACACAGTGACAGTGGGATAAAACAGAAACATGTCAGATGAATGTCAGACAGAAAGAATGCATGTCAGTTTGCTAATCCAGTCATTCATTTGATCGCACTGTTTAGCGATCAGTTTGAGGACATGCTCTGATCTCTGTGTGCTCTCTCATTGGACCATAAGTGCTGTTCAGCACCACAGACAGCGACACTCAAAGCTGGTTACACTCATCTGGAAATATCTACTATCTACTGGGACGTCGTACTTATTGAAAATTCTGGGATCCATCTTTTGCTTCCAATATTACAAACACAAAAAAAGATGAAGTGCTGCTTGGTACAAAGTCGTCTTTCAAATCTTTATTTGCCAGATACTCAAGATATCTCTACACTGTGCAGTGAAATGCTTATTGCCCCCTCCAGTACTGCACTTGGCATAAATTATATTAAAAAATACAATATATACAACAAGAGAAGAGAATATATAAACACAATATATCTACAAAAGATTAGAGACGTAAAAATGTCAGATAAGGAACAAATATTAAGTAAAGTATAACTATTAAGGGATGCAGTAGAAGTGTGGAAGTATTGTTAACATCAGTAACCCTGGCAGTGTCCTTGTTCAGGATTGTGATGGCCTGAGGGAAGTAGTTCATCTGTGGCCTCTCTGTTCTGGCTCTGTGACTGCAGTAACGCTTCCCTGACTGCAACAGTTCAGAGAGGCCATTGTTTGGATCGCTCAAATCCTTTATAATTATACCGACCTCGGTCCTGGAGTGCACCCCCCGAGGTACGTTCGGCCGACCGCATCACTCTCTGCAGGCCGCTGCTGTCCTGCTGGGTGCTGTTGACATGCCAGGCGGTGAACTGACCTTTGCTGCAGCTCAAGATGTCCTGCCAGTACTTTTATAGACATCTTTTATAATGGAAACTTATTATTTTAAAGGGCCAGTGTGTAGGACTTAGTGGCATCTAGTGGTGAGCTTGCAGACTGCAAACACCTAGTCTCACTTTACCCTTCCAGGCATGTGGATGAACCTATAGTGGCCACGAAATTTGCACAAAACTCAAAAGGCCGTATCTAGAGCCAGTGTTTGGTTTGTCAAAACTGTACAAACATGGGGGTGCAACATGATTAATGAAAAAGGACCCACGTCCTCTGTATATGAGCCACATCTGGTCCCTGATAGGTTGCCAAGTGGCCTTCCAACTATTTCCTAATTCACAATGAAAATGAATGAATTTAAAATATTTTTGTCAGGAAGGAGGGACAGTTGGGATAAATTAGGCTGCTAGTAACAGAGAGACTGCTGGTCGTTGCATGATGGAAGTGCAGTAGGATCATACACGGAGCTACACGGGAGAAAAACTAATCCCATAAATGTGTATTTCATACCACTGATAAGTAAAAAAAAAAGCTTGGAGCATAATACGATATCATTTGTCTGTCTACTGGCACAAAGACTGATCTTACTCAACTGGAAACAGAGGACTGCACTAACACAGTTAAATCTTTTGAGGGATGTAATGAAATACTTGCTGTCAGATGAGAGCTAACAGAAAAATGACTCAGATGCAGTCTTTTAATGAAAAAGAGTTTGGTGCACAGGTTGTCAGTCCAAAGAGAAACTAAGGTATCCAGTAAACAGTAGGCTGAAGCAGAGTCAAGTCTAGAAAAATCAGGTCAAATCCAAAAGAAAACACAAGGAATAACAGCTAGAGATTAACACTCAAGTAACTGAGACAAGCTGGCAACAGACAAAGGGCAGCACAAGGACTATATACACAAGGGAGGAGGGATAATGAGGCACAGGTTAACCCAATTAGGGCTGGGCAGGTAATCACAAAGGCGGGAAACATAGAGAGGCAGGAAGTAAAGTATCTGAAACCAAAGACAAAGGTGAGTATCAAAATAAAACAGGAAATACTAACAGAAAACTGGAAACAAGGAAAACATGACCTTAACTGAGACATGAGGATGTAACAGGAGCTAGAGAAAATAAAATTCTCTTTGAAACAACAAGAAGGGAAATTTCACAGAATTTGTCAACTATTTCAATAATATTAATCAATCTTTTGACAAGAGTTAGAGTGGTCTCTTAGACCCAGGAAACATGGATAATAAATATTTTAAGGAACAAAGTTCTGATAACCTTCTTTTTTCTTTCCTTTCTATTATTTCAAGGTAGTTACACACTTATAAAGTCTGTCATGTTATATGTCTTTTGAAATGGTAGACAGATTTTGCAATGCATATTTTGCATTTTTAAAATCTCTTTTGAATACACACTTTACACACATATAGTCGTGTGCTATGACCTTCATTGTCAGTCCTTTCATAAAGCTTAATTTTATTCCTCCCATATTTGTATTTATTCATTTATTTCCTCCTCTTCTTTCTTTTACTTATTCTCAGCTTATTTTATATTATTTACATTATTAACATGGTTCTCTGTCTGTATCTGTGTGTGTGTGTGTGTGTGTGTGTATGGAGTTAGATATTTGTGTGTACAGTCCTATCTGTTCAAAAGGACAATAAATACAGTTTAAAAGGATGAGTTTATGTTAATGGTTTATTAATGAATCATGCCAACATTTCAGTTAATTGGAAAATAAAGAATTTAAACGCAAGATGAGTTATGGGCAATTCATTCATGTTTATAAGTAACATTACTGTTAATGTTTGTTTATGAACTGGCCCCAGGCTTCCTGTCAGTTTGCAAAAGTGCCCTCAGGCAAAGCAACCTGAGTGTCCCTGTTCCAAGGTAACCCAAACACAACAATTCTTTTACACTAATTAAAACATATGTATGAATAATATATTACATTTCTGGCACATTCTGCTATTAAAACCCTGTAAGTCTTACACACTGGACCTTTAAAGTGCAGTACTGTGGTTGGCTGCTCTCCTGGTGTTTATGGAACCAGATGTGCATTTACCAAAGCAGCCAGTTAGTCTTCATCATTTAAGTTTTTTCTCTTTTGAAACCGAAACATACAGTTTGAACAAACTTGATGCCATATTTTTGAGGCTTGTTCTTGTGTGTTTTTGAATTGAGAAAGGGATCATTGCTGCCCCCTTGTGGCTGATGTTGGGAGAAAAACAGCCACTACACCTGTGGTTCTCATCTGCAGATGAAAAGGCTGCAGTTTCAGGACCGCATTTTCAGAACCCTCGTTTTTCACCACAGTGCCACCTACCTACACAATACACTTAATAATATTCAAATCCTTCAGAATCTGCATTAAATATATTTTGTCTGGACACACATGGGTACAAACTGCTACTTGACTACATGGTGGAGGCATACAACCACGATGTAGTTTGTACTGTTTTCTTGAATCTGTTTGTTGCTCTGTTAGTCCCTCTGGGGCACTTTTCACATAGATCAGGTCTAGATTATACTTAATAAACTAATAACTGATAATAAATACACTGCAAGGCCAAGGCAATGACTCTGTCTTTATTTTCCCTGAGTATAATGAGCTAATTCTGCTAATTATACAAATTGCAAGTCTTCCACCAAGTCGAATTGTAAGGCAAAGCAGTATTTGGATGGAATAAATCTTTAAAACTATAAGTATTTGGAAAGAAACTAGTGTTAAACTGGAATAAGGCTTTAAAACTAGAAGTTGTTAGACTGTAGAGTTTTAGTGGAATGACTCTTTAAAACTACAAGCTGTCAGATGGTGGTATTTTGGTGGAATTAACTTTTAAAACTAGAACTACTGAATCAGAAAGTAGTTTTTGGGTAGAATAAACTATATGTTATTGGACAGAAAGAATTTTGGTGGAATAATCCTTTAAAAATATTTAAATGGAATAAGCCTTAGACACACGACTGAAGGATTTTGGTGGAATAATCCTTTAGATCTATGCATTGTGAAACAAAGTAGTATTTGGCTGTAAAACCTTAAAAACTACAACAAAATATCCGAATGAAATTCCGTCTTGTTTCCACATTTGCAGTCATACATATCACTAGGTGGCGCTGTGGTGACAAACAGGAGTCCTAGAAGTGCGGTCCTGAAACTGCTGCCTCACATGCTGCAGGGACATACAGCACTGTTGACCCACGCTGCACTGGTTGTGTTCTGCTGTCCAGCCACAGGGGGCAGTAATGAGCCCGTTTTTAAACACCAGGTTGTGGTTCCGCAAGAGAAAAGGCTTCCAGGATGAGATGTTGCATCATTTGTTTGCTTCCAGTTCCTGTGTTTCTTCTTCATTCTAAAATCCTGTGTCCTCAGTCTGTACTACAGCAGGCTGCACACTAACTGTCTACATTATATACAACATACAGTTTGTTGCACTATGCTCTGATAAACAAAATAAAGTCAACATCCTGTTTTGAACTAACTGTAAATGATGCAATACCAAGTCCCTCATTACACTGCTACAAGCAGAGGCTGAAAACTTAATGAAGCTCCAGCAGCTGACGTGTGAGAGTCGGCTGCTGCTTCAACGTCTTAATGCACAAACTGACCCAAATTCTCACGTCGACTCATTCACTGCATCTTCCATTCATGCTGATGTTTTGTTTGTTTGCAGGCAGAATCAGCTTGTTCATTAACTGATTAATTGATCAACAGGAAATTCATGGCCAAATTTTTACCAAAAAACAAAACAATTTCTGGTTCAATATTACCTAATGTTTTATAGACTAAATTAATTATTAATTTATCATTAATCATTAATCAAAAATTATCATCTATTCTTTTTACATTGGGAGAGGTGACATTTTTTTTTTATAGGACACTACATGGGAAGCTGCAACCTCAATGTCTGAAAACAGAAGAAAAGGACTCCACATTCTCCTGAATCCCACCTGTCAGTGGCACAGATCATAAACCTCTGGCTAACACTTTAACTAAGGCTCATGTCTCTTATTTCTGTGATCTGATGAATAAACTATTGCAAAAATTAGAGCAAACTGGGAGAATGAACTGTAGACCAGCCTGTCAGATAAATCACAGGGGGGTGAACTCATCCTCCTCCTGTGTTCAGCTCAGTCTGATTCAGAGGTGTTTCAGAGTTTATTATAGCAAAGCCAAAAACAGAAGAGGACAAACGTAACTGATGCTCACTTTACCCATGTGATCTGACACATATGTTCTGGTTGAGCCCTAAATTAAGTTTTGGGAGTCATTTTTCACCGTGGTGTCTGAAATACTACAGACCCCAATATTCAAACTGTAACTGTCTGACATGCACACTGTAAAAAAAAAAAAAAACTGAGAGAACTCAAAAATTCAAGGTAATGTACTGTAATAGAGTTTTAAGGTTTGGACTCAAGCGTTGAAGTTTTGAAATATGTAAAAAAAAAAGTTTTGTTAATTTACTTTTCTTCTTTAGATAAACTTGAATCTTTGAATTGTAGAATCTCAAAACAGATTGTATTTGGAAAAAAAAAAGTTTTACAGTGAGCCTTATTTGTCATTATTTGGGTGCTTAAAAATAAAATTTTGTTCAGTTCAATGAATTTACTCTATAATGTTGGAAATACTATTTTGTGGGGCTTCTAAAACTTAAAAATTCAAGTTTATTGAAAGAGGACAAATAAATTATCTCAAGAAAAGATTATAAGTTTGTAAAACCTTAAAACGTAAGAGTTTGAGTTACAAATCTATGTCACTGCAAAGTTTGCTCCACTTTTATATATAAAAAAATTGCAGTGTAAAAGAATTCTTCTGCTGTGGAAATCCTCTCTATGCTCATGTTTTAATTTTTAGAAAAACATGGGAAAAAGTATGCCAATTTTCCATAAAAGGTTCCTGTCATACTTCTGGCTGTAGTTATTTTGACAGCCTGCCTGCCAGTGGAATTTTACAGTAGAGGTTTTGGTCCTTTCTGTGAAGCACGTATCTATTTATGGATGTATGTGTGTATCACTGTGGGTGTTACAGTATGTACATGTTCCATTACTGGCCTTACATTCTAAGTTTAGGACTCTCTGCAGTACTCAGCAGTCTAGGTGCAATGAATGACTCCTTTTTTTGTTATCTACTTTTTAAATACTAATTAATTTCTTTGTGCTTTCATTTTCTTTTTATCTCATTTCTATACCTCAAGAAAATATTGTAAAAACTGAAAATGCCTTGTGTGTTATTTTTCAGTTTCTTCAATAAAGTGTTGTTAAAAAAAAAAAGAAATGAAAAAAGACAACAGAACAACAGGAAGCTCTAGATAATCCTTTATACATTTGCAATATATATTTCTGTAGAAAACAATATATTTACATTTTTACAGGTACTTTTTTTTTTTTTTACAATACATACAACATTTACATATAAATATAGAGTGATTTACAGCAATAAAGTCAGTGCTGTACAAAATGTTATTGCAGAATGTTGACGTTTTTTCAGTTGAGAAAAAAAAAATCCAGATTTCTTCATGTTTTATTTGACAAGGTGCATCATTTATGCTCTGGTTTATTTCTTATTAATAAGTGAGATGTCTTCTATACTCCATTACATTAGAGAAAGTACAAAATTATCAAGCCCAAACACCTGATTAAGAGCCAGTTTAAATGAATTATAACTGAATGAGACTCAGCAAACAATTATCTTTCTCCAGAATCGCCTACTCCACCTTCAAGAGCGTGCATTTCACCACCAGGTCACAGGGCACGCAGCTCCCATGTCTGAAAAATGTCAACACACCGTTCACCTAACCCACACTCGCACTATGCTAGAGGTAAATGTATCCCACAATTCACCTCGGCCTCACACCAGTGCAGAGAATAATCAGTACAGTTTAATGACAAAAATCTGGATTCAGCTTGAATATTATTCATCATGCCAAACTTTTACAACATTAACCACATGTTGAAAAGGCTTTCTGGCGGCGTCTCATACAGGCGCTGAAGGGACACTTGTGTAGAGACAGTGGGGGACGTGACAAAGACCTCAGTGTTTGACAGCCTGGGACGAGAACAGGCTTCAGCCCCAATATCAAAAATCTGATCATTTTGATGAGACTAATGAGAATAACAGCACACATCTGACATTCTAACAAATAAATATTAAATAGACGATTTTATGAGTTTTACAAATCCTAAATACAAACATTCCAGAATAACATTTTATTATGTCTGTTTTACATAGAAGAGGCTGCTGTACTTCTGTGATGGACAACTGGATTAATGAATGTGAGAATATAACTGTAATGATGTATGGTTGATTTGTGGAGTCATAGAAGTGCCATAAAGTGCAATAAACCTGTAAAAGAAGAAGCTAAATGTGGAAATATAAAAGAATAATTATAAGCATTTTTATTCATTTTCACATTTTTTGTTCACTTATTTTTGCATGTATTTACACATATATATTTTAAGAATATACTTATTTCTTTTGTATATGATTGGCTCTTTTTTTCTGTATAACTTTTGAAATCTTTTATATATTTATTTTCACTGTTGTTTTTGCAGCTGCAGTATTCATACATGCAGGAACTGAATACTGGTCCAGGCAGGAAGGCCCGCCTAAAACCAGATGATTGGCAGCTGGAAATAATGAGGAAAAACAAATAGTTTAAAATAATAAAGATAATAAATGATATATAAAAATAAATCAATTAAAAAATATAGAGGAAAGGGCGATAAACAAATACATAAATAAATAGATAATAGAAATAACAGAAAAAAATGAACAGATATTTGAAAATGCATTATAATGCTTTTAATTATTCTTTTATATTTTGTTATTTGTGTTTATATTTCCACATTTAATTATTCTCCTATTTATTTCTTTTTATATTTCAACCTTAATTTGATTATTCTTTAAGAAATTTATTCTATTAATGGCTGTGACTCCATATAATTTTACTTACTTGTGCTTTAAATTAAAATAAAACTGGCTGTGTGAGCTCTAATAAACCTCAACATGCTTCTTGCAGTCTTCAGCACCTGGATGCTTCTTTTGGCATTTGAAATACATCACACAGGCAGAGACTTCAACAAGTGAGAGCAAAAGCACCCAAAGGAACCTCAGGAGAACACATGACAAAGACAGATTCCCAGGATCCCACCTGAACCCTGATCTAAAAGCTTCACTGGCTTTTTTTTTTTTTTTTTTAAAGCTGTCATTTGGTGCCAGAGCGCCCCTCTGTGGTCAACACACATTTCATCCACCTCACTAGCCATCTGACCATCATGTCACATTTTCCCGTTCACACCATTTGTTCAGTTTGTGTAAAGCAGCAGGAATGTTTCAGACGCAGCAGGTGTCTGATCAGTTTGGACTTTTGGTCCGTTGGCGAGTTTGTTTGACTTTTAGAGGAAGTTTATCTTTGTTATAACTTAAATCTTCCCTTATTAATTGAGGTGTATTTACAGGAACTGCTGTTTTCAGTGCACAATAGAGGATTAGGATGATTAGTTTGTCTAAAAATCAGTTCATGCATGTTCCACTGACTGTTGATTGCTGGTGGTTTTGTTTCTTGTCATTGTGACTGACATAAGTTGCACACAACAAAATACCTTTGTGGTGCATTCAGGTGTAACAGCAGATGAAAAATGTGTTTTCTTTTCCACAGTGAGAGGTACGGTCTGTTTTCACGTGTTTGTTCCTCTTTGGTTTCCAGTTGTATATTTCTGTGTGAGCTGACTGTGTCGATCAGCTGATCATTGTCTTTGTGTAGGGCTTCTGCAGGCACAGCGAGCCGTGGTGAGGAAGAGGATGGCTGTAGTAGTGTTCGATCAGAGACGACAGAGTGGGGAAGGGCACCTCGCTGTCCAGAAAGATGCAGTCGTCCTGCCAAAACAGCCACAGTGAGCAAGAGAAATTAGCTTTAAGCCTCATTTTGACTCATAAATAATTATAATTTTATACATATGTATGGGCTACAATAAGAGAGCAGCAGGTTTCTTACCTCTTGAAACAACCGATAGTTTCTGGCTTTGCCTATACTGACATCCCACACCACCAGCACCTGGAAAACACAGACAGATGATTTTATTAGGACTGTTTGTCAGGATTTCACAGACTGCAGATAAAATAGAAGTTCATCTTTGACCTGAACACAAGCTGTATTCACAGAACCTTCACACTCAACTCAACTTGCATTAGAAAAGTATGCAGTTAAATCAACTAAAGAGCAAAAAAAAAAAAAAGCCTATTAAATAGTTTGTTTTTAAAATTAAAAATATATAATTTAGTCACAGAATTGTATAAAAAAATCCTAAAGATATCAGAAAAAATCATCTTTGATGCAACAGTCACAGGAAATAATCCTCTCAAAATTCATAAACTTGTTTTACACAAACTCACAGTTATTGTGTTCACTATTTGGGTTAATTGTACAGTTCAGAAATGTATGTTTAATGTATAATGTATGTTTTGTATTTAAATCAATCAATCAATCATTAAATTGTGCACAACAAAGGAAGAAATGAATAAACCTATCAACGAGCATAAAACATTTAGAGCTACAACAATAAATCTATTATTAATCAGCTATTAAATCAATATCCATATACTTTTACAATAGATTAATTGTTCTGAGACACTTTTAATTGAAAAATCTCTGATTTCAGTTTCATAAATGTGAAGATTTTCTGGTTTCTTTACTCCTCAATGACAGTAAACTGAATATCTTTGAGTTGTGGACAAAACAAGACATTTGAGGATGTCATCTTGAGCTTTGATCAACATTTTTCACCATTTTCTGACATTTCATGGACCGAACAACTAATCGATCACTTGTAAAAACAATTGACAGATTAATTGATGATGAAATAGCCCTAAAAACACTATAAATAAATAATAAATAATTTCACCATATTTTATATTGAGGTAATCAAAAAATAAAGGAAAGTAATCAAGTTACATTACTTTAATATTGTGATACTTGGTTCACATTACTGACTACACTTTTTGACAGGTAATTAGTAACTGTATTGGAATACATTTTTAAAGTAACCCTCCAAACCCTGGATATAATATAATGTAATATTGTACCAAATTACATTATGTAATATTATATAATATGCTATATCCATTAACCACAACGCTAAGGCACAGACGAGCTTTAAGTTAAATGCTAACTGAAGTTAACAGGTATAATACTAATGCTATGTTCATCATCTTAGTTTAGCATGCTAACAGTAACTAAATGTTAGCATGCTGCCAAGGCTAATGAGAACATCACTAGTTTTGCAGGTATTTGGTCATAAACCAAACTACTGCGAAAAAAAAAAAAAATTTTGACCTGACGGTGGTGCTGGAGGAAAAGTCAGAGATATTTCAGTGTGGACCAAAGTTGAGGACTGACAAACATACTGACACATGGCTGAAAGTGTTCATGATAGTGATGTCACTTCTGTTCAGATTTACTCATTGATAACATCAGTGTTATAACTACGAGGAAATTTCTGCAGCGAAGGACAGCAAACTTTTTAAAATCAGCGAACAGAGCGGCTTTTTATTTGTTACCTTTGCTGTTTTGGTTCCTGAGTTTCTGATGCCGTACAGTCCGTCCTGCAGAGAGACGGTGCTGTCCTTGAATAACCTGCAAGCACAAACAGCATCACAGGTTACACACAAAAACATGAAAGTAAATGTTGTGTCTCTTTTTTCACATCACTTTCTTGGTATTAGCTCTAGTGAACTTCTGCTTAGCAGGTGTGTTTTCTACTGGAGGGCTATTTAATCTTACAGCTCTGTTTTGTAATAAAAGTGAATGTGTCATACGTACTTTTCTACAAAGCTGGTTTCATTCGTGTCAATGAACACAGACTCTGGAAGCTGAACCTGCAGGGAGAAACACCCGGTTACACACAATGCAAACAGTGTGTTTACTGGAGCAATGGATGCAAATAAGGTAAATTAAGATTTTGAGAGGGAAAAATGTGTTCAAAAATCATAGTTAAAAAACACAAAAATCTAAGCTATTTGAGCAAAAAGTTTGTAAATGCTTTGAAGACACACACTTTTAAGTTACAAGACTAACAGTTGTCCTCATGACTTCAAGTATATGAGACCGTGAGGGAGTTTTGAAATGATTTCTGAACATCTTTTCAGAAGCGCAAACTCTTATTGATCCATACATGAGCCCATACAACCGAGGTTTAAACCAAACACAACATTCCTGTAGATTAAAATTTAATTAACGTTCCTTTTCTCAGCCCCAGCTGTCCTTGTGGATGCTGTGCTCTTTTGGTAGATACGTACACCACATTTTCATTTCATAAGCATTTAAAGGCATATTTAGGAGTTTTTATGGAAGTGAGATTATGTGAGGTACTTATCCATAGTCAGTGTATTAGCTACAGTAGATGGATGTCGACACACACCCAGTTTGGAGAAGCAGCAGGAGTACTGGTGGAGGAAGCTAATCACTGTACTGCTGTGGACAGGGTCAGCAGCAAAATGTGTTTTAGCCACTTAAAAAAATCAATATCAGTTCAAGTGTACGCCAGACTTGCCTCTTTCTGGCAGGAAACAGCTGTTATATAAGCCAAACATCACTTTCTCCAAACCAACCAAACTCCATAGGTGAAATCAGCAATTTAAGCTCGCAGAACGCAGAAGTTTCTGGTCTACCGCTGCCTTATGTCGGTTAGTTTGTTTGTGTTACTGTGTAATTTTGGTGTTTTAAAGGGTTCATTTGGAGTCACACAATAACACAAACAAACTAATCGATCAAGGCAGCGGGAGACCAGCACCTCCTGTGCTCTGTGAGATAAAATTATTGGTTGGGAGTTTGGTTGCTTTGGAGAGAGTGATATGTTGCTTATATAGCTGTCATAAAAGGCAGCAAGGTAAAGTGGTGAAAATATTATAAATACAGCACATTGTAAAGCTTCCAACACCAGTACTCCTGCTGGTGGTGTGTTCACTGCCATCTACTATAGGTAATTCACTGACTATGGATAAGTACCTCACACAGCCACACTTTAAATAATCTGAACTATCCCTTTAAAGCAACATCTATACACTAATTCTGACGATCAATATTAGTTGTCACATGACTTCAGTCTCTCTTACGTTCTCGTAGTCGTCATCGGAGTCGTTTCCTCCGCTGCGACCGGACGAGCCTCGTTTCTTCCTGAACTCTGCGGGCGTCTCGTCTCCCAGCGAACGGAAACTCTGGCCGTCTGGAGACGCTCTTCTGGGGGGAAAACACGTGTCACTGAGGAAACTTCAACCAGATTTACTTTCTGTGTTTTTAGAAACGTTTTGTTTTTGTGAGTCCAACTTACTGCAGGGGGGCTCCTGGCTGCTTGGGCTTGGCTGAGGGCAGCAGCGGTTTGGCTGCTGGTGGAGGAGGTTTCGGTATCACTGACTTGTTGTGCAGTCCAGTTTTAAGCAGCGGAGAGTGTGGAGCATGTCCAGGTATTGGTGGGTGACTGGAAGACATCTGGTTGGGGGACAGCGAGTCTGACATCACAGGTCTGTGTGGGAATAATCCAGTACTCACAGAGTGAGGACTCGGCAGGCTCGGTAGGCTTGGCTTGCTGCGGTGGTTGCTCATCACCCCATGTTGGTTGCTGCCCAGCGATTGGCTCCCTCCAACATTAAGGGCAGAGGTGGAGGGACCATTTAGGACCATCCTGGTCTCTAATTGATCGCAGATGGGCAGAGTGGCGGGGGATTGGACTGATACAGACAGCTGATTCCTCCAGTCTCTCTTGTCATTCCCGGCCCCCCCTATTGAGGTCGCCCTGCTCTGAAGAGTCCTCTTGGCGTTGGGGGGAGGAGGAGGCGGGGGGGCGGAGGACAAGGACTTTTGCAGGTGGGGGGCAAAGGGGAGAGGCGGAGGAGGGCCTTTGTTGGGGTCCTTCAGTATAGGGGGAGGTAGGACAGGTGGCGGGGGCTTTTTGGGGAGCGGGCTGTTTGGGATTCTGTGTTGCAGCGGGACGGGAGGAGGGGGACCTTTGTGGAAACTTTGACTGGATTCTTGACGGAGCTGGAACGCTACAGGCACTGGGGGAGGAGGGTAGGAGGGCGGCGGCCCCGTGGGTCGACCTAGAAAGCAAAAAAAAGGGAGAAGAAATTAGACTTTTTACTTTTCTGTTGTTAATTTTTCTTTCCCTGCATGTTTATTGGACTTCATGTTTTGCCTGCATGTAAAACTGTTCTCAATAAGTCTCTAGTTTTAACCAGTTTTGTTGTTCAGATTGTTTAAAGGGAGATCTGTGTTAACTGACTAACTCCACAATTCAGTACTACAGAACTAAGAGTCTCACCTGTAGATGTCGGCGAGCATTCACTGTCTGGCTTCAGATAGTCTTCCTCATCGTCATCATCGTCATCATCACCATAATCTACACACAGACAGGAGAGATAGCACAATTTAGTAACACACAGGTGTAACTAGTGCGCAGTGCCTATATGTATTCATATAGGTGGTCTCACCGTCCTCTGTGTTATCGACGGGGTGTTTAATATCCATGGGCTTCTCAATTGTGCCATAGAAACTGTCAGCATCTGAATCAGAGTCACTATTGAAACAAAGAAAATGTTCTCATTAATTCACAGACGGATAGAAAATTCACAATTTGTTCGGCGTATTAACTTGCTGACTTGAAAACTTTTAGCCACTAGTCTCTCTGCTGTTAGCTGTTGTTGCTAAATGTTAGTTTTAAGCTACACTTACCTGAATTTTAAACATCATGATTGTCGTCATCATGAATTGGGCTAATTTATAAAAGAGGGCACTTTTATTTATTTATTCTTTATGTTATTCATTAGCCTGTGCCATGTACCATCTCAGTTAGCCAGCTAGCTAAAAACTGGTTTAGCTATTACAAAACAGAAAATAAATCCTAGGCTATCCTTAAAAACCAGTTTTTCTTAGGCTACTACAACAAATTTGAATATATAAAAATAAAATGAATAAAATATCTTGGTTAAAGATCTATAAATGTGTTGATTTTGGAGGCAATGGTGGACAAAAGTGTGGTGTCTCCATTGCCACATTACATCAAAAATCAAATCATCTACAGAAAGAGCTTCTTTTTGACAGCTTAACAAACTTTAAACTGTAATGTTGGCTGAGAAACTGTAAACTCTTTTGGTCTGTGGGCTGTAAATCTTGACATTTGATTTTAAGGACAGTCCTACCTGGTGGCAGGATCACTATAATGAAAAGCTTTTACATGAGCTGCTCATGTCCCCACTCTCAAAAACAGTGTGTGTTCTGAATAAAAAACCCCAGGCTGGTAGACTACTAATCAAAAACAAGAGGCCGTTTTAATTGCCTACATAAATTATAAATTAGCCTGCAGAATTAGTTTCTTGACAACTATAAGAGCCATTAGTCTGCTGGGAAAAAGTTGCAAACCTGCAATAATTAGTTTGTTAAGTTCCCAGCCAAACGTTAATGACAACAGAGGTCACACTGATAAAGGAGGATGTCTGTCTGTGAGAAAAGAGAAGTGACTTTTGTAAAGTTCTTTCATTGCATTTTTATCTTCACTTGTGCTTGGGGTTTTTTTTATATCATAAAGTTAAAGTCATGGTTTCAACACAATTATACGTGATAGATTAGATATTCTGTGTCACCAATAGTGTGACACCACAGTCTACAGTCTACACTGTGTTGTGAAATATGAGGTGGTTTACTGAAGTTACCTTGGAATGTGGCTCTCTTTTCTGTCGTTATAATGATCTATCTCCCTCCGCAGGTATCGCATCCATTTCTGCAATAAAAAAAAAAAAAAAGTCAATACATGGTTGGTGTGTGTGTGTGCACGTGTGTGCATGTGCAACTGATAAAAGTGTTATCTGTATAATTTGGGCCTCTTCACACTAAAGTAAGTTATACATTAAAAAGACATAAAGGTATTTTGGTTGAAAGATAAAGCTGTATTAATTTCATAATACACACACACTGAATATGTGAGTATATATAGTAAGGGTGTGTTTGTTCTCACCCTCCTCTCGTCCTCGCTAGCTGCAGAGAAAAACCATGTCCTATGTTTTTTACTGAAGTGGACGATCTTAAAAGGAAAGACGTTGCTGGACGTTGTCTCCTCTGCTGCTCTCATGACTCTGTGGAAGAGAAACATTTCATGCTGTGGAATATTTCTGTCCTTTAAGGGAAAATATGCAGATCACAGCTCTATTTGTGAGCCATTCATCCTCGTGGTAGCAAAGCAAGAATATCAGGCCACCCTAATAAACTACCTCGCTGCTGTAACCTGCAACTGACTTGATTGCAGGACTTGATTGAGGTCACATAAAAAGAATATTCTGACTACTGATATAGTGGACACACACACATGTTTACAGCAGTATATGGTTGATTAGCAACCTGAGTCTTAGAGGATGCTTATAAGAACAACATGACTGATTGAGGCCTCTCAGCAGCTGAAGAATGGTCACTGACCTGTTGTAGCCGTTGAGAGAGAACGCCCCCTGTGGTGCAGGAGAGGTACTGCTCTTGAAGTAGTACACACAGCCCTTGTGGATGATGGTGTACCTCAGAGGCCCTGTAAGACAGGCAACAGATATTCAGACTGTCTGTAATGAAATTGAACATGGGAATAAATAGACAGCACAGACATTCTTCTTATTACATAATTTTTGATATGAACTCACATTTCATGAGACTGAACTGGCTGCCTCCTTTCTTGTGGAGGTATCCCGCGGTGGAAACTCCTCCTGGCATGGTGAGGAGGTTCTGAGCCCCAATGGCTCGCATTGGCACCGGCCAGCACACCTCTGGAGACGACATGGTTCTACCAAAGAGGGAAGGAGAGGATGGTATTAGCATCACGGTGTAACAGCTCAATCAGTGAAGACTGTCAAGTCAAGATCATGAAAATGCCGACCTGAATGAATGTAGGTTTTATCCAATATCATTATTGAAAAAGGTTAAGTTAATCACCACTCAAACTTGGTGAAATCTTTGCTCGTCAATCCAGTCAATCCATGAGTCACGTCCCACCAAGCACCTGACATCATTTCAATGTTATATTTTGGGTCATGGCCTTTATTTAACCCAATAACAGATGTTGAAAATTGGGCCATATTTAGACCTTTCACTTTCAAACAAAATCTGACATAGATCGGACACCTTTGAATAATCATATTTTCATTCATCATCCATAACTGCTTATCCTTGACGGGGGGCTGGGGCCTATCCCAGCTGACATTGGGTGAGAGGCAGGGTTCACCCTGAACAAGTCGCCAGTTCATTGCAGGGCTGACACATAGTGACAGACAACCACTCACACTCACACCTACTGGCAATTTAGAGTCACCAGTTAACCTATTATGCTGCATATCTTTGGACTGTGGGAGGAAACCGGACCACCCAGAGAAAACCCACGCAGACGCGAGGAGAGCATGCAAATTCCGCACAGAAAAGCCCAATCCACAAACTCCCCAGTGCCCCAGCTGGCTA
Source organism: Lutjanus erythropterus (assembly GCF_056507025.1). Classification (NCBI taxonomy): domain Eukaryota; kingdom Metazoa; phylum Chordata; class Actinopteri; order Lutjaniformes; family Lutjanidae; genus Lutjanus; species Lutjanus erythropterus. The sequence continues at coordinate 6,501,314 of NC_139336.1, forward strand.
GGAGATTCGAACTTAGGACCTTCTTGCTGTGAGGCAGCAGTGCTAACCAATGTGCCACCATCGTATTTTCAATGACATAAAAAAAGATGTCTTTTCACCTTTTGCTTCCAACCAAAATCAAACATTTTTTAGGCGACTGGCAAAGCCATCTTTCAACCAAATTTTGCTCGGTGGGATCCACTGGCAGCCAAGACCAAACAAACACAACAATTCAGGACCAAATCCTCTCAATGTGACCGCTGCTATGAGCCACACCTGCTATAAACATACCCACCTAATCCATCTCTCTGAAAACACCAAAATAAAGCTGCAAGTGTTGATGGTCAGGGTCCAAGTAGATTGTAAGCATAGGGATGCTCATTTCTTGACAAGAACCCACCACATGCATGAATTGCAACATTATTGGCAAGGATTTGGTCACTTGCTGATTTGAACCCTGAACCTTTGTATCCTCAGAGAGAGTGACTTATTGAATGATCCACTGGGAAAAAAAAAGAAAAAACATCTGGAATTCATTATATCCTCTCTAAAAATTCTCCAGAAAGGTCTTCACTATCCCGGTGTGACCGTCTCAGGTGTTGCCTACCTCATCTTGAGCCTTTTGTTGATGCTCTGAACAGCAGCGCTCTCCCTCAGCCGGCTGACCGTGGAGGCTAACACTGTGTGTGCGAACGCCGGCAGCAGATCCATGACAGAGACGTGGAACAGACAGCCGACCGGACTCAAACTTGCTCTCGTCTTTCTGTCCTTAGTGGGTTCACTGTAGCGTCTCATCAGATCCGAACTGAGAGGGATTAGTCTGTCTGGTTCCCTGCCTCCTCTGATCACACTCTCTGTTCATTTCCCTCTCTGATGCTCTCTCCACTTCTGCTGATCCCTCTTTCTCTCTTTCTCTCTCTTCAGCTGCCTTTGTTGATTTCTATCTCTCTCGCCCGCCCTCGCACATAAACACACTTTAACTGAGATAGTGCACTTACGCAAACACATCCATGCACATTTCTACACACAAACGTTTAGTTCAGACAGGAAACACATTATGTCCTGAGTAATTTTGCAGGGACTGAAGACAGAGGTCAGCATAGTCAAAATAAACATTCCAAGTGAAGTTCTTCATCCTCTAATGTGTTTATGAGCAACTTCCAGTCTATCAACAGCATCTACTGACCTCAGAGGGAGAAAGAGGGAGGGTGTGTGTGTGTGTGAAGCCCTGGAATGATGAACTCCACATTTACCAGAACTTCTTGCCAAGCTCCACTCCCTCTCACTGAGATAAAAACCTGAGGGAATGGCTGTTTGTCCACTTAGCGTTCTGGAACACATCTTTCTTCTCCACACCTGCTTTAAAGTGGTAGTTCTGATTTTTTGAAGTGGGGTTGTATGAGGTACTTATCAACAGTCAGTCAAGAGTATTATGTACAGTAGATGGCAGTCGACATGCCCTCAGTTTAGGGATGCAGCAGGAGTCCCAGTGAAAACAAGCAACAAAAGTTATTTTAGACACTCTCACTCTCTCCAAACCTACCAAACTCCTTTGACGAAAACTGTAATTTTACCTCGTAGAATACAGGAGTTGCTGACCTACTGTTGCACCGATCAGTTAGTTTGTTTGTGTTATTGTGGATTTGGTGTTTTAAAGGGTTAGCACAGATTCAGAAGTCACACAATAACACAAACAAACAGACTGAAGCAGTGATAGACCAGCAACTCCTGTGTTCTGCGAAGTAAAAATTTGCTGATTTTGCCAATGGAGTCTGGTTGCTTTGGAAAGAGCAATATTTGGTTTATATAACGTTGGTTTCCTGTTAGAAAAGGCTAAAAAACTTTTTTTAGGCTGACCTTGTCCACAGCAGGACATTGCTTAGGTTCCTACACCAGTACTTATGCTGCATCTCCAACCTGTTTGTGTCTTGACCACCATCTACCGTAGGCAAAACACTGACTACGGATAAGTGCCTCACACAACCCCACTTCAAATAATCCGAACTGTCCCTTTAAGTGTGAAGTGACCTTGACATGCATTGACTGGCAGGTAGACATGATATATGACAGTGTTACATTGATTCTTCCCATCAAAATAAGTTGACTAGTTAAGGTTTCAGTATGTTTCAAATGAACCAGGTTGTCTAAAGGTAAAAGTGTGTATAGGTCTGTCCACACCAAGAACTATAACTTTAACTATGAAATTATTGTTGTAAAAATGGTTCTAATTCAATTGCATGGTGGAGTTAGTGGGTGGTGCGGTCTGGACTTGAGGCGTGGTGAAAAGTCTGCTGTTGTGACACAGGTGAGATATGATGAAACACATAAATGCGGATAACAGCAAACACTTTCAAACAGTCTGTCACTGAGGGCCTTTGTGTCGCTGTACACACAAAAAGGTGTTGTGTAAAGAACTGAAAGAGCGTCAGAGAGGACTTCATCCCCCGTCTGGTGACTTTGGAAAGTTACATAAGTTGTAACCACGTGATGTCACCATTCTTGCACCCTGCTCAGAAGAATTCAGAAAGTGCAATGTTGTGTCAGGCACCATGAATTAAAAAAACATGAAACATGGGAGTGTGGACGGAGGAAGGGAGGGAGAGCTGAGAGCTGATAAAAAATGGAAGCGAAAAACCTGCCAGAGACACAATAAATCACCGCAGCTGTTTGTGTCTGACCTCTGAGTGACCTGCTAGGTGTGTGTGTGTGTGTGTGTGTGTGTGTGTGTGTGTGTGTGTGTGTGTGTGAGGACTGCTTTTATGATTGTCAAATTGGATGTTTTCTGATAACACACAGACAAGCAGATAGTGGTGTCCGTTCTGCAGTTCACTGAACTTCATCTCAGTCTGAGCGAGGTCAAAGTTCATTTCAGGTCAGTTCAGCTGCTTATCATCGATTCGAGGATATCCCGAAGTTCAGCTGCAGCACATGAGACACGCAGCCGACAGACAAAACTGAAACAACATGATGGCACGCTGACTGTGAACTCAGCATTTTCATGTTTTATGTAGGAAGAGGCCTGAAAGCCTCCGTTTCAGTGTTATTCCTTTCTCCACTGACAGAGGAGGAAGATTGCAGGAGACAGAGCAGGGAGACAGAGACAGAAGAGGGACAGGGGACGCACAATAAATCACAAGGGTGGAGCTGCTGCATTTACAGCTCTTCTGACCTTTCAACTGTTTTCATCTTTAACTCTTTAAACAGTTCATCTGCTTTCAGTGCTTACATACCTTCACAGTTCATCTAGCGTACTCTTTAAATTCAAATTCAAAATGTTTTCCATGAGTACACTTCAACTGATTTCAACCTCGTTAGGCTGGTACACTTCAAAACAACCTTCAAATCAATCTGACATTTTTTTGTTCTGAAATCTGAAACTATTACATGAGAATATTTTGAGGAGGAAATCATAATATTGTGAGAATGACGTTGAAATTATGTATAACATTTCAAGATAAGAGAGTATTGTTTTACAATTCTAATATTGTCATTAGAATCTAAATGATACTGGAATTTTGGCATCAATGTCGATATATCAGCCGATAAAATATACTCATTAATACATATTTTCTGCAATGATCCATGTGGTAATAATAGACATAATATAAGATGTAGCTATACATTAATTAAGACAATCAAAAACATATTCTGTAAACTTTTCGTATATATTGCAACACACATATGTCAATACTGATATAGATCAACATACCATCACACTGGTGGGGCTGTAGTTGTAATATTGCAAGAAAAGTCAAAATATATTTTGTGTAATATGTGATTTGTTTGAAACTGAAACTGCTTACAAAATATTGTGACTTTTTGCTCTCAAAATCTCTTTTTCTATTTTAGAATGTTAAGAAAATAAAGTTGCAGTTTAGCAAAAAGCTAATTATTTTTCAAAAATGTGATATCAAAGAAAAATAAAATGACAATTTATTTTCTATATGATTTTTTTTTTTATCTCAGTTTTTTTCTCTCCCAGTAGAGGCTCTAATTATTATTATGATCATTCTTATTATTTTTGCAGGTATCTGAGTTTCACAAAGAACACTTAACATATAATAATGAAATAAGAATGCCAGAATTTTAATCAGATTTTGTGAGGCAACATATGCAAAAACTCATCTTTTCTGGAAAAATGTACAAAATTAACAAATACTTGAAAAAAACAAAACAAAACAAACAAAAAAAAAAAAACTAAACAGAAAAGGGAACCCCGTCCTCGACGAATGAGATTCACTGTGTTTCTTGTGTCAGATGAGGTCACTCCCTCCACTCAGAGGAAATGATGAATGACACACTGAAAGACAAACTTTCTATGTCAGCAGGGCTACAGGATTTCTGGGTATTGAAACTTACCCAAACAAGTTCCTCTTACTGCAGTACAGAGCCACTAACATGACAAACTGCCCATCGGAACTTATACTTTCCACAGGTCACATGTACTTCTCCTTACATCACAATTATTATGACAACAATACTGGTAATACCCTGGACACGTGAACTCACTCACTCAGCTTCATGATTTATTGTAAACAGCTTGCATAAAAACTTTTAATGTGTACTGTAAAGAATTTTGAGCTGGTTCAACTTAAACATGCAAGTTATCTGAAGTTAGGAATAATTACACTGTAAATAAAAAGTGCTGAGATGATTAAAAATTTATTTTAAAGGCAGCTTACTGCAGCAGATTTTTGACTTTTGAGCACAACTCAAACTGTGACGTACTGAGAAAAGCAGAAGTTTTGCTGACTGATAATAGTTGAGATAATTTACCTTTCTTCTTCAAATAAACTTGAATCTTTGACTTTAACCTGATTTGTCATTATATGGGTGCCTGTAAATTAAATGGTTTTAAGTGAAAATATTATTGACTTTCACTTCAATGACTTTATCTAATCTTTTTTTTTGGAAAATACAGTTTTGGGGGGTTTCTAAAACTCAAAGATTCAATTTGATCTAAATAGGAAAAGTAAATTATTCCAGCAAAAGTAGTTTGTTAATAGTAGTGGTAGTTTTTCCAAACTTAAGAGTTTGAGTTGGGCTCAAAATACAAAAATCTCAGCTTTCTCAACTTCTTCGTTTTTACAGTGTCATCTATCTTAATAGTCCCTTTTTGTAGTTTTATTTGAGTTTTGTAAAACACATTGGGTTAAGTCAACTGAACTTGAGAAAACATTCATTAAGATATTAAATTAAACTGACATCTGGTCAGTCAAAAATTACAGACTAAATGGACGTCCTTTTAGATTTTCTCAGTTTGGGGTGTCAGGAGAATTCTAAGTCTCTAACAGTGCATGCTGGGAGATATGCTAATATGTTGTGTCTGATAAGAAACATTGTTTTGACTGGTAGAAACATTTTGTATTCAACATAACACCATTTTGGTAATGTTAAGTGAAAACAAATTATTGACTATATGAACATAAAAATGGAATACAAATTTTACAACCATTTTAAAGTTTATTCAACAACCAAAATTTTCTTGAACAGTATTAGACTATATCGGCTTTATAAATCTTAATAAAATGAACTCAAAAATCAAAACTTTTCGACTTAACATAAAAGAAAATGACAGTTTTTGTAGTTTTCTCGTCATTTTGAGAGTCCTGATCATTTGTGTGGACTCATTTTATGTCATGGATGAATTGGAGTTTACAGTGAGCTGAAAAAACTCCATGGAGGAAACAAAGTCATTCAGAATGACCCACTACACTTTTGGTAAATATATATGTGTATATAGTTCTCTCCTAAAACACATTTTGGTTTGTTGCTGTTATATTTAAAAGGAATCAAAGTGTGACGAGGCTTTGAACCCTCTCAACCCGTTACTGTTTTTTTGAACTTCTCCATCCTGAACCCTGCTGATGTTTTAGTGCCAGAGATGCTAATCAGAGAGCAGCTGTTTGTCAGGAAGGGAAGCACAGGAGCTGCTCACATACCAGACTCATTCAAACATATTTCCTCCCTGGACACACACACACCCACACACACACACACACACACACACACACACACACACACACATGCATGCACTCACTGTCAAACAATGCCTGGGTTCAGACAAACAGTGGTTTAAAGTGGCCTCCATTTTTCATCTTGTAACTCTATATTTTCAGGGACTTTCATTGAAGACACTGCATGGAAATCAACTCAAAAACACGGTGGACGCTTGGGGCAATTACCGTAAACCCTCAAAATAAACGTCAGCTTCTCAATCATGACTGTCCCGAGTTTGCATAGCAAATCGGCCAAAATGACAGCATAATCGTCAGTGCTGTTTAAATACTAAAATATTACTTCATATTTGATCTGAACCAAAAAAAAGCCTAAAATTGAACTGACTTCTAGAAAATAAATGCCGAATAGTGTCTTTTGAGGATGTGTAAACCTCTTATCTGTGTCAAGTGTGTAAACCGCTTCTCTTTAACAAAGAAAAAGGAGTGCTGCACTGGATTTAACAAGAACAGACTAATGGTGACCAAAGTCTCTTGAAATGGAAAGTACTGCAGCTGAGAGATGGAAAAACCCCTGAAGAATGACATCGACATCATGACAGTATTCCTGTTAAATTTCTTCATGACAGCATGACAGCGGCGGGGGAATACAAGACATATTCCTTCATCTCTATATTTCTTTGTAAGGTTAGATACAGTCCAGTGTGAATGTAGCAGGACATACATTTTGAACTGCAGGACATTAGATTTTTTATACATCACAAAATCATAACAGAGACCCAACAGTTCCCACCATGAGCAAGCACTAAGGCGACAGTGGCAAGGATAAACTCCCTTTAAAAGCTGCTTCCATCCATATCAATGGAACGGTGTAGCCTTGTTATACACAGAGTCCCAGTTTTATTGGACATTAGGTGTCAGATTTTTGCAGTCAGTGTCTGTCTGAAGTGACTCATAGACATCAGCAGACTGATGGTATCTTTCCCGTTGGGCTGCAGCCAGTTTCACTTTGTGCTGGTTTTAGGAGGTTCCGTGTCTTTCGTCTGCTTTGCATTAATATCAAAAATGTAGTGAAATGACAAGTTTCACCAACCAAAGGGTTAGGGCAGCCTGTAGGGTAAAAGAGTCCAGGGTAAAAGAGTCCAGGGTAAAAGAGTCCTGCGTACTTTAACAAAGTATTTCCCAGTCTTTTTTTCTGAGGACCTGCTTTTCTGAAAATGACAAACCATCGTGACCCAGTTGACAATAGGCCTTGTCAATACATCTTGGGAAGAGTTTCATGCATAAATGAATATTCCTGACCATTTTTACTGCCATTTCCACATTACCTCTGGGTTACTGAAAACGTTGAACTTAGGTGGAATTAAGAGACTCTCGTTTTTGCCTCTCATTAGCAAAACAGTATACATTTTAAATCTTAAATCTGCAGAATTTCTTTCTTAGTCTTGTATTTATTTGGCAACCTAAACAAAATCTCCAGTGACCCACCCGAGGGCCCTGAACCAGTCTTTGAGAATGATTGGTTTAACCTGTATGGATGTGAAAACTATCAAATTAAATAAAGTATCAGCACTTCAAATTTGCACTGATTATTTCATTTGTCGTGTTGTGTGTGTGTGTGCTGCTGTAAGCCAAATCCTAGGTTGAAATTTCTGGTCGAAATTCAATCCCATTTTGTTTCATTTATAGGGTTTTGGCATGTAATGATGTATTTTCATCTATAACCAGAAAAAAAAAACTATATATATATATATATATATATATATATATATATATATATATATATATATATATATATATATATATATATGTATATCTTGCATCACGATCATAGTTATGTCATAGCTATGGCTGATGTGAAAGGATCATTTTTGAAAGTAGCCTATATATTATATATTCAATTTTACTTGTTCTTTTACTCACAAAAAACATAGAATAGTGGGGAAAAAGATAGCCAGAGAAAGACCTGGCTTCACTCATACACACTCTGAATAAGGGGAAAAGAACGCCCTGCCATGTTTGTATTTCTCTAACCCTATTGCTACCGCCCGGGGTGGTGCTAAACCCAGGATGCAGCAGCAAAATAGTGTCCAGGGCGAATTTGTCTTGGTGGAACATTTGCACGTCTGGAGGCGAGCCCACGCATTACGTTGACTACATGACTGCAAAAGAAAAGGTAACAGCTGTTAGCTTGTTTATGTTTGCATTAGTGTCAGGAATGGATGCTAAGATGCTGACTGAAACAGGTCGCCCAGCGGCAGGCTTGTGCCCGCAGAGTGCATCCGGTGAGTCAGACTAGGAGAGCCAGACCTTCCTTCCTGCAGACCTTCATTCTCAAACTCCTGTAAGGACAGCCTGTAAGTCCCTGCTGGGCAAAACCCAGGAAGGAAAAAGGTCCATGAAACAATCACTGTTGCTCATAAAGCTTATTGCTCTGAGTGCGTGACAACAACTGAATGTGATGTAAATGTGTATTTTAAAAAAAAAGAAATGAGACTGTAATTATGAAAGTGATAGGGAAAACATCACAACGGTTGATAAAATGTGATTACTGGAGATTTCCTGGGTTACACGGCACATTTCCCACTAAGTCTGACATGTCATCTGGTTTCTAGCAATACTTATTGTGGTCAGACAGTATTCTTGGTAACCATGAGATCATGGATGTGATCTCTCCAATGGTACGTAACCATTAGCAAAATCCCCAATAGGCCTAATAGTGCCATCTCCGTGACAATGGAGCAAACTCCAGCAATATGGCTGAAAGCTTAGAAGTAGAACAGGCTATTCTATTGTGCTGCTTTTATGCAGCATTCCCTAAATGTTTGGTTAATTATTTATGAGCCAAAATAAAATAAAATGTACGTCTACATTCCACTTCAGCGTCTATGATGGTGTGACACAGCTGCCAGGTGTCTGCTACAAAAATGTCTGTGGCTAACCAATGCTCCTGCTGTGCAGTGAGCGCGGTGTGTGTTTTAGGCTCAGACCTGATAATCAAGCCCCCAACTGCCTCTGCAAGACGCTCTCGTAAACGCTCAAGCCCAGGCTGATGGAAAGGTCAGAGGTTAACCGCTGTCCCCCCAGGTGCAGCAGATGCAGAGAGACGTCCGTTCTGCCCAGGAAACAGACACCGTCACACAGAGCTGCGTCTTTACCTACGACCCGCTTCCTGTTCCCCTCGCAGACCGACCACAACAGTTCCTCCGCTGTTCCAGCATCGACTTGAATTTGTAGGTGTGAACACATGAATAGAAAGTCAACGTTAGCAGGTTTAGAGGGGTTTTATCTGAACTCTGGCAGTGTTTCCGCTTCCACTTAGGGTTATTTGTCCAGATGAATGATTAACAAGGCTGTGACAGAATGTGTGCACGCTGACCAAATGGAAGGAAAATGAAAACCTTGACTTTTCACGGTATTGTAAACCATTCAGCAGAGGGGACCTGTACATGCTCCAGAGAAGACAAGAAGCATTTTGGATTCATATGCTACAAACACAATTGCGATCCTGTAGTAGATAAGGCCCTTTTCCATTTCGTATACAATGGATATTGTTTTTATGATGGCAAAAGCTTCCTCCACTCTCACCTGCTCTTTTACCCACAAAACATGCACAGTAGCCAGAGGAACGCCCTGAACAAACTGCATCCCCACTATTAGACTTGGGGGAGCAAATGTGTACTTTTCCATCTCCACTTTTTGATCACAGAGAGAAAAAAAACCCCACAAAATGAAACAAAATATTCCACAATGAATCATCGTAATAACAGTTGGTCTCTCATTACCACGGTCTGCTTTTACTAAAGTAGGGCAGCTCACCAACGTGGGCTGGTAGCAAACTGAGGCGACAAAGTCCAAAATGTAAAGTTTGCTGAGGAAAACAGCTTCTTTAAGGATTATATTGATGCCGAATTGACAAGAATACTGTCAACATATGACACCTTTCATTTTGTGTTTTCAAAGTTATGCGTTTTTATGGACATGTGAGAAATTGTTAATATTTCATATTTTTTAAAGGGAGTTTGGTGTAATATTTCCCCTGAGAGTGCAAGCTGCTAATTTGTATATTTGCAGCTTGTATATATAACATTGCCATACTTTTAACTATAACTAGGCACCCGTGGCCCTGAATAGACTTTTTTCACAGCAGCCACACTGATATGAAATAGTAGGTAAACACAGGTGTTACCAGTGACACTTATTAAGGTCCCGTTCTATTTAACATATCAGGGTCTTTCCAGTGAGCAATACCAGTACCTTGACTCTGTCTGACCTGAATGAAACAGAATCGTTATTAGTATCACTGGTCACACCTGTGTACTCTACTTTTTCATGTCAGAATGGCTGCTGTGAGAAGTTTCTGTAGAGCCCGCAGACCCTCCTCAACAAGGTGCACTAACCAGAGAGGTAAGGGCCTGACCATGAGACCACGACAGAGCGTCTAACCATAACCGTAATATGTCTAGAAGCTGAAACCGCGTAACGCTAACATGAACTTTTCATGAATGACGAAACTTTTTGAATTGAATTTTGAACACATTTGTGAATTGCTTACTTTTAATGGGAAAATATTACAGTATGCAAGCACAGCTAACAACAACAACATTTAGAGGAAAAGGTGACGTAGCTATGATGCTCATCTTGGTTCATTTATTAAAATTCACACCTCTAAGTGCTGCCCACTTCCTTTCAGCACCCATGACAGCACGCACCATGGTCAGCTTGCGATCTGAAGCAAAAAGTTTTGGCCACTGTTCTACTTTTACCAGGCTACATGAGCAAATTTGGCAATAAGACAGACAGATGATTTATTATGAACAATATAAACACTATATTATATGTTATAAAAAATCTGATTCTGATGAACCACAGGGAGTCATTGGAGAGGGAAGAAAGAGCTGCGTGCTGCTCTAGAGCCACAGGTTGCGCACCCCTGGACATGACCTTCATAGACAGTGTTACCAAATCACCCTACATGAGATTTAAAATGGTCCTGGTGCTCTTTGACTGAATGAGTTTTACCCGACGGGGGTCTGAGAACCGCTGTTAAAAGGAATGCAAATGGCTGACCAGTGCGTGGGATTCTCTGGTTCCTTTTTGTTAACCAAAAACAGAACAGATACAGAAAGTCAGATTTTACTACACACACACACACACACACACACACACACACACACACACACACACACACACACACACACACACATCTGCAGCAGTGGACTCATAGAAAGCTGAAATAGTAAAAGCAGGTCCTCTTTGTCTACCTGTGGCTTTTCCTCTACATCATTACTTCCCGTGTCCAAATATGGCTCTGCAGCTCTGCAGGAACTGCACGGCCGACATAGTTCCAATGGCTACACACACACACACACACACACACACACACACACACACACACACACACACACACACGCACACACAGCAGAGGGCTTCCACTATGACTTTTCAGAGATAAATCATCATACTGTAGCCGTGTTTCCTTAAAAACCACAAAGATAACAGAGATAATGAGGCAGAGAGAGGTAGAGGGGGGAATAAGAGGCAGGAAGAGAGAAAGAGACAGTGTTGAGATTTTGCACTGACTGACAGGCCCACCCTCCCTCACCCCCCAACACGGGGTCGAAAAATGAGAACACATTTCCTGTAAGTGTTGCCTTTTCTCTGCTCTGCCTCCGACACCAACCTCGCTGAGGGATCACCGTAGCAACAACTGACAGCTGACGTGACTGGGGCACGATCACTGTTATTATCAACGTCATGATTTTCAGAATGAAATTATAAATCTGGCTCTGAGGTGATTTGTGTCTGGTCAGGCTGTGCCAGGCTTTAGATATACAGGTCTACAGTATAAAATAACCAAAAACTGCAGAAAATGAGACCTTTGGCAAACTGTATTTTAACTATTTGCTGCATATGTAAATCAGCACAAAAACACAGTGTTCTCTACTCAAATGTCAGGAGAAAATTGATATTTTGCATGTCTTTTCAAAGGTATTGTGATGGTCTGACAGTTGTCAACTGTCTGCCCAAAATGATGCAATGTTTGTGTCTTGTGGGGAAAAAAAACCATGAAGTCCCCACAGTATGACTGTACAGTGGGTATTTTGTCATGGTTACCCTGCTGTTACACTGGTGGAAACCATTTTTTAAGGGTTGGGCTAAACTGATTATTTTAAGAAACCTCAGATTTAAAAAATAAGAGTTATTATGTAAAATGTACAGCGAATTGAATGCTTTAAATATAGTTTGATATATACACAGAACGTGACTTGCTGCACAGCCTACTTTCATTTGTAATACTCTCCTTACAATGTGGTTACATTATATTCAGCCTCTGTAATCAGGCCTCACTCTGTATAACAATCTCATAGTACACAAGTTTAATGACCTCTTACCTTCTGTTTTTGTGTTGCTCAGCTTCAAACTGATCTCTGCCCTGCTAAAGTAGATCCTCCAACAATGGTACTTGTTTTATCCCGCACACTTGGTGCCTATAGCACCAAACTGTTTCCTGCATTCTGCCAAAGAGGAATCTTTTAGGAGCAAAGGTCGATGCAAATAAACTTGACTTAACCCAACCACGCAGAACTCTGACTGTAGTTTCTTTACGTTGTGTCATTCTGCTTGACTGCACAGAGATGGAGTGAGTGTAGAAAGTACAGTATGCGTCACTACTGCTGTTACAATATTGCTCCTGAACCTGCTTGAAATGGACATTGCTCATGTCTATTTCGAGGACATCTGGAGCAAATTCATGCCACAAATGGACTGTGAGAGTGTTTACTGCTGACTGACCAGCAGGCTTAACTACTGTGGCCTGAAAGGTGCTACAATAGAAACAGCACAATGAACAATTCTGGGTTAAGAGCATCAGCAACAACTTCAAACATGGAAATAGATGTAATGTGACAAGATTCTTTAATGCAAAAATTCTCCAACCACGATTCACAGCTCCTACACTCCAATCAAGAGGCAAAGGCAAAGCTGACGGGAAATCCCTCTGTTGCTTTAATGACCTCTTGGGTAACCGGTAGAAACCTTACCAAATCAAAAAGCAACCAATGATTTAAACCTCCAGCTGAGTGGTTTTGCAAGGCACACTGAATACCTACGCTGATCAAAAGAGCCAGATATTTGAAACCACAAGGGATCCCAGATAAAGACAGAAACCACCCAACAAGATATCCCTACAACCCTTCAAACATGTCTTAGAATTGGTTGCCAAACCAACGCAGGTAAGAACAACCTCCAGTCAACTTATGTGGGAAATCATCCATACATTAACTAAAAAGAAATGGACATCAGAGACAAGATGAAAAACAGAATATGAGGCCAACAACACAAAGTATGCCAGGCTCATGAAGAAGCAAGACAACTTACATCACATCCCTCTGTTCCCGGATACACATCCTGACGCTTGGCTTGGAGCTCCGCACAACTGACTTCTTCTTCCTCACGGACGGAGCGGACATGTCAGAGGACATGACAGCGGCAGCACGGCGTAGTAAACCACCATACTTTTCAACCGCGTGGAGCGACGGATGCACGGTCGGATGAACCGAGTGCAGAATGAATACAGGCACAGATTCGAGATGAAAGGAGTGGTTAGATTTGGAAGAGTAAGAATACAGATCAGTGAAAGAAAAGATGGAAGAATAGATGACTAGAATAAAGATTAATGTCAGAAAATAGACAAATAATTAAAGAAGTGGATAGATGGGAAGATAGAACAATCAGTCGTGCTGGTTAGGAAGTCTGTTGGAGGTCTGAGCACTGATACTCCGCCAGTTGTTTCCTGAAGGGGCCTCCTCCAGCCTCGACTCCTCATTGGTCGAACGGCTGCGGCATGTTCCTTCCTGCTTCCTCGAGGCTAGCATCTGATTGGCTGCTAGGTACAACCCACACCATTACACATACATGCTTCACACACTCGGACACACAGGACCTGAGAAAGGGGCTGGCCGGGGGACTTTCCACCCCCTAAGACTGGAACAATAAGGAGGTCAAGCGCACACGAACGCGAACGCGAACACACACACACACACACACACACACACACACACACACACACACACTGCAACCTGAAACACAAGTGTTCCTGTTTGAGGCTGCCGGTGGGCTTTCATGCTACTGTCAAGCTTTTGACTGCAAGTCACCTAGACTTCCTGTGTTCTTGTACATACTCATACATACTTGTCTACTCCCTGTATATCTTATGTACCGTAAAGATCTTGTATCCATCTGATAGACCAATTACTCATCTTCCTATTCAGTTTATATACATCCTCTAGTTGAGTGTTTCCAACACTTTTTAGGCAAAGCACCCCTTTCTTCATCTTGACCAGGTTTATGCACCCGCTAAAACAACATCACCTCCACTGGTGGACTCAAGGTGGTGGGGGCAAGGGCGCGATTGCCCCTCCCACTGCCCCCATGTTTGAAAAAATGTATCAAAAGTGCCTTCTTGGATGTCCTTCAAGTGGAGAAAATGTGGTATAGTGCCCTAAAGAGTGCCTTATAAGGATTGATAAAGTGTCTTCTAGAGTGCCCTGCCAGTGGACAAAACATAATACAGTGTGTCCTAGTGGGTTGGTTTTTGAGCATGCGCCCCATATACTGGGACTGTCAGTCCTCTGCTGTGGCCTGGGTTCGATTCCAATCTCTGCCCCCCCCCCACCGAACATCCTTCAGTCTTTTTATACAGAATATTTATGTCCACTAAAGTCAGAGGTGTAATGTGGTACTGGAATAAACCTATGACACAGATGCATACAGGAGTGCACTCTTGGTTCGTTTCAGGTCATATAAACACATACATTGGTCAACTATAGCTGACCACACGATCAAATGTTAGACTGCGGCTTAAAATTCTCAACATGATGAAACCACTCATGAAGTCAGTAAGTCGACATGATCGCTCACTCTCTCCCTGCAGTGGTTGCAGCTCTGTGCTTTGTCTGATCGGGGGCCAGACGCTTTACTGATGATTCGATCTTAAACACTTAAAAAAAAACAAAAAAAAAACAGATTAGATTATGCGAACTACTGACTGAGGCCCAAAACATGTAGGGCTGAATTTGTTTGCTGTTTCCTCTAATGCCAACGCTAGCCATCCTAATGCACACTGCTCTGTCACCCGTCAACCCAGTGCAAGCAGCAGTGGTGGTCAGGGTGCGAGAACAGACCCAGAAAATGCGCTTTCAGACTCTTTTCAGTTCAGTTTTATTTAAGTCTGTGTAAAGGAATTTTTCTTCTAAACACATTATACATGAAAAAAAGACTGAGAACTATGTAGTACTGCATTGACTAAGCACTGCCCTCCTCGGTTATTGTTGCTACGCCTGCCAAACTTTCCTATTTTGCACTGTATTTATGCAGTTTATGGTGAGAACAGTGGCAGATTTAACATCGAAATTGGAAGTAACTGCTGAAACACAAGGTCTGTGATTTTTCTTAGAAATGTAACAAATGCAGCTTCTCATTTCTAGCTGATGACTAAAATAAAATGAATCACAAGCAGATTTCATAAGTGTTACTGACTGATGTAAGCTAAAGCTAACTCCCTGAGTTGGCTGAGAAGTCCCCAGCTGACGTTTTAATATTTCCATCCGACATATTTTATGAACCCTGTGAACATGTTTATGTAAAGTTAGCTAGCAGCTCTGTACATAATATAACATTAATGCTAACTGAGGCTAAAGCTTACTACATCTTGCAAACAATGGTCAGATGGTGAACTACAGCAAGTATATCTACATGATATATGACAGAAATACAATCATTACGTGGGAAAAGAAAGCGCAGGGACTAAATTAGTGCAACGGACTTTGAGAAGGGTCACCCAGCCAGACCAGCCGGACTGCGATCGCGGAAGACAGCCAGGATAAGAGCTAAGCTAACCCAGTTTAGACCTGAGACAGTGTGACAGAGTGAGATGAATTCTTTCCGGCCCACTTTGATTCTGCATCAGCCCACATCATCCTCCTCAAACCCCACAGAACAAATGTAGATGCAGGTTAAGTTACTGCCGATAGTAAGCTAGTGTTAGTTAGCCGGACATGCTAACGTTTGCAGCTTATGTTAGAGCAGATGAAGACAGAGTTTGAAAGACTACATAAAAGACATCGCCATCCAGAATCATGAAACACAGTATGTCTCTTCTCAGAGCCTCCTGCACACCTTCAAAACATGTAGAGACGTGGACAACACTAGTTATGGTTGCGAAGCTATGATTGGACAGTTGCTGTTTGGAGGTGGGGCTTAGCGAAGGGTCAATTATGACTGTTTTTTGCCATTTCTATGTTCAGGATTTTTAGGACAGACTGAATATGGCTTGATGATGCACTGGGGCCATAGTCTCCTAACACTATTTTCACATGTCACAGTATGAAAAGTACAACTGTATAATAACGAATGATGGCTGCTCTGTTTAGCTGCTTGAGTTTTAGGATGTTATGACAAAACGGACAAAACTCCCAGTCCAGTTTGTTTGTTTTAATTACTTGTCTTCAAATCATAAGTGTAGCTCGGTTTTTTGCTGCTCTGCACAATGTGAACTGTCATAAAACACAATGAGCAGCACCAAAGTTTCATTTTGGTTGCGAGACCTCTAACCACTGTCCTCAGCAGCTATAACTGTGAGGTGTTAAAAGCCGGAACACTAAAGTTAGATTTTGAAACCAACTAAAGAGCAGCTTCTCTCGTTGCTGCTCAGCTGCATCACCAGCGTTAACATTAAATTATAGCAGAGACTGTGTCAGATGGAGTATGCAGCCCGCTGTACTCAGCAACACCAACGCACAGATTATGTCCATGGTTTAGGCATGAAGCATTACAGCCGGTTCACGCCGGCTGCTGTGAACCGGCTGTAATGCTGAACTGCTGTGGCTCGCATGCCTGTGGTGTCCACTCAGGCAGGGTTTCTATTGCTGGGCTGCAGTTTCTACACTGAGAGCTGCAGCAGGCAAACAGTGATTTTGTTCGAGAGGAAAAAGGGGTTGAGAGAAAGAGAAAAGCAGGAAGGAAAAAGAAAAACATTGCCCTTCACCCAGTTTTGTCATGCCTGTCACATATTCAAACATTGAAACTGTCATGAAAGGTGTCATGATGTCAATATAACTGTCAACACATACTTTTCACTGTGCATTTTTGTCGAGAACCGCGTGTTACATGAAAAAAACAAAAAACAGGCGAGACTGAATCCCTTGCTGCTGTGTGTCTGCTCAAACCTGTTAACACGGACACTGAAATAAAAATCAACAGTTAGGTCACACACCCACATACTTCTCAAGCTGGTAGAGCGAAACTTTAGAAATCTTGAGGCGCCAAATAACAGTTGTATGATCACTGTGCAATAGGTAGAAAATTTTGTCATGAGACTACTGTTAAACTGTTAATTTGGGCTGCACAATATGGCAAAAAATCATCCATATTGCAATTATTTTGACAGACTGCAGTAGGATTCACGACTAGCAGGAATGATCATTTTAGCATCATGATTTTAATTTTTGCACAGAAAAATGCATAAAATCATGATGTGATATTTGTTGGTTCTGTACCAAACATGATTTCTTACATCTAGAGGACAGGATTTGTTGTAATGGGTCATAGCAAGGTCAAAATGCAGCACTCTGGTCATCGGAGACAGTCAGTAATCACCTGTACTTTCTCACTTGCAGTACAGGAACATGTGCAGGTAATGTAGAACAGAATAATGTTTGTTAGGCAAAGAGTCAACGTTGAGCCTTTGTGGTTTTGGTTCAAAAGACAAATCGAGTTGAAACTGGAAGTGTGATCGTGACCCTGTGTCGTGTGCCCGTGAACCCGAACAGTTCTGTGTTGTATCTGGTGACTGTACCAGGTGGAAGCAGGCTGTAGCTGCGGTCAACAATGCAGAGTGTAGACAAGTGAAGCTGAGCAGCCAACAAGGGACGAGCTGGAGGTACGTTAAAGCCGGGTGGAGGATTATGAGGTGAGTAGACAGATGAAGCAGACGAGGTGATAAGGAACAGGCGGGAGGAAGGTCAGAGCCAGGTGGAGGGTTGATGAGCCGACACAACGGACGCTCACACAGGGGGAGATGCTGAGTCACTGACCGCCACAGGGCAGCTACAGACAGACAGAAACTTAAGATGTCGAGGCAGATCTCACGATTGGGGAGTCAGTCCAGGGATGAGCACTCGAAAGTCTTGCAGAGGGTAGAGGTTATATACTGGCTTGATAGGAGATGAGCTGCAGCTGTGCTCACAGGTGAGTGGAGTTGAGGTAGGAGTGGCGGGCAGGTAGAGTGAAGCAGAGATGGGGTGAGTGGAAAAATACTGAGGGAGAGGGTGAGCAGGGGAGCGGAGTGTGTAGAGACGTGACATTTGTGCTAGCACTAGAGTACTTCATTTTAATGCGGTTTTGTCACACATATTTGTCCGTCATCAAACAATTTCATTTGGATATTGCACTTAGCCATCGTGCAATCTTGATAATATTTCAATTAATTGCGCAGCTGTAAGTGTGACAACAATTTATCTGAACACCACATCAAATGGCTGACAGTCAACTTGGTCAAATGCAAGCTTGCAAAAGCCACTTTGATGCATGTGTGAGACGGTTGACCAAGAGGAAGTTTGATCAGTAAATGCTGAAGAGGAGGAGACGTCAACTTGCCACAGTTGAATTATTCTATGTTTGAACAAGTGCTGGCCCAAATTTGGCCGTAAGTTAAAAGAGGAGACTGCAAAACCCCAACCAGCACACATCTTTCAAACTCAACATCCTGTGATATATGTCTATATAAAATATTAGAATATGAAAGGTGAACATGTTTTTGCAGGTCCATCAGTTGGAAAAAATGAGTGGAGAATATTTCTCTGACGCAAAAGAACCTGAGGCCTTATTTGTGTCTGACCTTAACTGGTGAGTGTGTTACTGCAATGACTGGGAAGCAGGCTGGTTAACCACACAAAATGCAATGGCAGCTCCACACTGTCACTGAGCAAACTTACAATGGTAAACATTCTCAGTGAAGATCGTAGATCTCGGATTCGGACCACAGAAGATTCTAGACACAGTGTAAGCTGATGAGACAGAGCTGCAGGGCTGCAGCAGTGCTGTAACAGACAGAAGAGACACAGTGAAGTGTGTGCTGTGACATATGATGTTCAGTGAGGGCTACTGGTTCCAGTTACAGTGAGTCATCTACCCAGTCTGAAACCACTAGCCTTTTGTCTGTCGGTAAGCAACACTCGCTGAGTCAAAGCCAAACCAAGTGAGCATGTTGCATCTTCCAAACCTGTGGTTGCTGTCTATATTGAAACTAAAGCATTCAGTGACTGACAAAGTCTATTAATATGTTTATGTTATATTTGAAATCAGTGTGAGCTGGCAGTGATGTCAGTAGTGTTGCATAAAGGAAATCACAACTGTTTCTTTCTGTGCTGGTGACATCCAGTTTAACAAACTCTGCCTCTCTGCCTCTGACACAGCCTAATCAATGAGTTTTATTTACATAGTGCCAAATAACTAGGGTACTTTTAGTGGTACCGACTGAATTACGTACAAAGTGTGCCCAATCATGGTGCCCAATTTCAATACTTAGGAGCACATCTTTACCTTTTGAGGCAGCTGGATTCGTGAAATCATGCAAGAATCCATCTTGCCAGGCTTCAAGTTATCCGTTTGTGTCCACACCAAAAGTAGTACAGCCAATCAGTGTCCTAGGAGGGACTATTAGCAGCTGTGGGTGTGGTTTTAGGTGTGACAGCAGTTCAGAAGAGCCCATGCAGGCAACTCATCTCAAACAAATGATGGCGGCTCCTGAAGAGGTTGGTGTATATACTGTGAGAGCATCATCCTAATTCGGAAAGTATTTCTTCATTGAAAGAAGAGCAAAGAACAACACTGATGGCTTTTCTCCATGGAAAAGACGTTTTTGCTCTTCTCTCAATCAGCTGGTGGTTCATCCAATCATCTGCCAAGTGTTTTTTTTTTGCCCGCCCTTTTCCAAACAGTTTCTAAGGACGACTTCCCAGATGGTTCCGTGTATCAAACCGTCTGACATGTCAGGTTAAACGCTTCTGGGTGAGAGAGTAATAGAAAGTGTAGAAAAAAAGAGAAAGTGAGAGAGCAGTGTTAGAGCAGCAGCTCGTTCAGGTCACAGAGCTGACTGGGTGAGTCAGGACAATAGTGAAAGTGGTCACAAGCGTGGTTAAACTTTTCGTTGGTTAAACTCGACACGAACAACACTCGCTCACGTATGTAATGTGAAACGCGTGGCAGGCAAGGGTGATGCGTTTGACAAATACAAAATACAGTACATCTAAGAGCTAACGAGTGCACCGTTTACCATGGCCTGAAAGTCCCCCATAGCAGCCACAGCTGATAATGTCAGCACGCCGGCAGCAAGCGTCTAAAAAGCATAACTTAACCCTACGTGCACAACAAAACTTAAAAACAAAAAACAAAACAAACAAACAAACAAACAAACAAAAAAAACAACAATCATGCTGCTGCAGGCACAGGTCTAGGGATGATTGACAGGACTGAATGGATTGATTGCCATTAAGAATTTCACCAATTAAAAATGCATTACTCAATATTTAATCAACAGTCTAGAGATGGCAGTAACTGCACCTCATTTCTTCATCTTTTTGTCTGATGGAGCCGTTTATTTAATAAGGAAACTTAAAATGACAAAAAAAGACAAAAACCCCCCCAAAAAATGTATGATGAGCGAAAAAAAAACAAAAAACACATGCGTTTTGTATCATACAAATTAATAATGATTAATCGATTAATCAGTTGTTAGCCCTTTCAACTACTGGTTGAGGAAAATTCACAAAACTTGCAACCCTAGTTTGGAGACTTTGGACTGTGACCACCGAGCAGAACAGAGAGGAGTTGGGCGCCACTGAGACTGAAGATTTAGGGAAACAGAAACCACTTTGATAATATTTTAAACATCAATGGTTAAAAAGTAACCAATACTCTAGTAGATTATGAAAATAATACTTTAATATTTACTTAGGTATTTTTCTAACACAAGTACTTTACCTTGTAACTGAGTAATATTTCAGTAATGTAGCAGTACTTATATTTGAGTACAGATTTTCTTGCTCATCATGTTGCACACACTGTGAAAACCAGACCACACAGCAGAGACTGGAGGGATCAGCTGACAACTGGAGGAAGAGCCACATATAACATCTTTGAACAGAAAAAATGGTTATGAAATGCAGACAAAACCGCCTGTCATCATGTGACTCAAGTTTCACACTGAGACAAAGGTCAAGAATGAACTTCAACACTGAAAACTCTTTTGAACTGTATTAAGAGTGGTATTTGGCTTTACGACTTAATTAACTCTTATATCACCGCAGCAGAATTTAATGAGTTAAACCCACATTTTACCAACCTATATTCACATGTAGATAAAAGTTTCGCCTGCCACAAAACATTTGGCATCCATTTATAAAATAGACAACAACAGTATTATTGCCACTGAAACACTGCGCTCTGACTGGCTCTGCATGTCTCCGTATTAACCAGGAGTCGTGTGTTCAAACAGAGTAAACAAGTTTATAACCTTCTTACCACAAACTGCACAATAAAGAAAAGCCAAGAAAGAGCTAAAACAGCCCAACACACCACTGTGACTCGACGGCAGGGCTACCGCCACCGTAGCTCAGCGTAACTTCAAGAAAATGGAAGGTTGTAAACTGAATCTGTGGATTACAAAATAAAAGCCTGCATGCTTTGAGAGCAACTGATGCAACAAACAAGTTGTTTTGAGGGACACCTCAGCAGGACTGGGTGAATGAACTCATGATCAAAATGTCAGTAAGAGTATTTGGCCATACTTTATTTTACAGTACACTAATAACATGTACAAATTACAAATTAATTACACAGTAGTTATACCCTTATTACACCAAGCCATACTTTGTATCAAATTAGACAACAACTAGAAATAATATGTTCTTTATAAGCAACATGCAAACTGGTCAGGGGTGAAAAAGATGAGAAGGATTTTGGGAGCAGATAAAAACACAGGCAGATAAAAAAAAAAGTTCTAAATCATATTTTTCATACATATTTTACCATACAGAATACTGGTTACAAGACAGGTAAAAAGTATAAAGTATAAAGTATAATATATGTATAAAGTAATACTAAGTATTAATGAGTAATAAACAGACCAGATAATTTACACTTTATTATTAGATTAATTTTTTGGGGGCCATGATTATTTAAAATCTTACACTATTTCCCCCCAAAAGCATAAATAATAAGAATACAATAGAATAATCCAGTAGTGTAGCCAGAAAAAAGGGTATGTGGGTGTGCATCAGAAAAACTGGGCGTGCCACAGATAATTTTCTCCACAACAAAGAGCTGCATGTGGGTTAGACATGTTGTTAATGATGTTGCCTATTAAGGTGACTGAAACCAATGAGGTATTGAATGATACATGCACAGACACACAGTTGCATAAGCAGCCGTATGAGCATTTCATTGTGGGGTGGGGGGGTGGGTTGTGGGTAAGATGTAATGTTTGCAGTTTTACCCATAAAAAAAGCTCCGTATGAATAATACTCTCAAAACAAGCAATGATCTCACAGCAACAATACACAAAGTAAACAAACATGATACAACAGTGACTGGGCACTGACCAGGGGCAGATCTAGAGAAATATTCATGGGGTGGCAAGAGGGAGGCATGGAGACTTTAAGGGGTGGCAAAAAAATCCCCAAATGAAGACATTTTAACTCGAGTAAAGCATTACAAAATAAATTGTTTTACTCCCAAATCTACAAACATTTCAAAGGAAAATAGAAAATTCAATTTTTGGCCAAATATGGCCCTTTTGATTGTAAAAGTTGCAGATCCCTGCATAACACCATCATCTGTGGTCCATCATCTGTGCATGCATTCACTTCAGAGTTTCAGTAATTTTCCACCAGACACAACTACATGTATGTGTATATATATTTTATGATACATATAAAGGCATCTTTAAGGCAAATTTTAGGGGTGGCAGCTGCTTAGATCCACCCCTGAAACTCATATAGGAGAGCCAGATTTACACAATAAATTATGATGATGATTTATTATTATTTACTCACAAAGCAGTTGATGACCTCACAGTAAGCAGACAGTATACATCAGGGTCGGGGTGGGACTCATTTTCAGCCCGGGGATTTCACCAGATCAGCCCTTCACGCGCGTGCGCGTAAAAAGGCGTTTTTCCGTTTCTCCGATACGGCATTTTTACTAGAATAATGGCTTGGTTTTTATGGCGCCGCGGCCGCCGCGGCCCAAGAGCGCAGCGGCCGTTCGGTGATTTCCCCGGTACTCCCTATGGCCACCCCGAACCTGTTTTACATAAATATCATAAAACAGTGACTTAGCACTGACTCATATTATAAAGCCAGATTTACACAATAAAGTAACCGCTGATACTGTTAATCAGAAAGCAGGTGGTGATCTAATAACCATACACAGTGTACAATGGCATCAAACAACAGCAGCTGGGCACTGACTCACACTGACTGATCATGAGACTAATAGTTTGACCAAAAGTGTTTGTGCACTCAGGATTCACACTGATGTCCTGTCTGTCCTTCTCTCTGCTACCTTGATAAACGTTGGTTGTTTAATCTGATTTGTCAATTTTTACTATTTTTGATGGATTCATAACGAAATCCAAAATGTGCCTTTACATTGCCATTCTCTCATGGTTATATTCTGATCTGTTGTAATGTGTCTGTAGTTACCCTCTAATAAAGTATAACGGTCTAACGGTGGGAAATAATACACTTTAGTTTACAGTACAGTTCTGTTATAATGTGTCCCTAAATGATCCTCTAAGAAAGTCTAATAAGAGTCTTATACAGAGCATATTATGTCTAGTTTTTGTCTAATTTGATACAAATTACAGCTTGTCACGTCTTATCAGGGTACTGCAAAATTAAGTGCAACTGAATATTTTGTAATAGATATAAGGCCTGAATCACACTTTGGCAAATATATGCAAAAATGAAAAAATCCTCCAAAGTTCAAAGTTTAATCCCTTCACTGGTGGTTGTCCAATAACATTTTAGCAACTGCAACTAAGCATAGCAGGTCTTTCTCAGCCTGCGTAAGTGTCTTGCAGCAGTTTGCAAAATAGTTTCTTTCAATTAGCAGTGCTAAAAATGCAACATCCGGTTACACTTTCAAAATAAAGCCTGGTGAGAAATATTTGAGGTTATGGTCACAGTTTGGTTAGGTAAACAAAACTACTTGCATGTTCAGGAAATGGTCGTGCTCTGGTTTAAAATAACTATTGTGCCTCACACAGGAACTGAACCCTGTTCTCCTTTGTGAAAATCTTGTTTCTACCCACCCATCCTTCTCCCTTTCTTTTACGCTCGTTCATCCTTGTAACTTTAAAAGTTGTCCTGCCTGCCACAAAGAAAGGTCAGTTCACGATTATCCATGATTATATCATGAACTGCTGTGATACTTGTTTGTGCAATACTGGGCATAAAAAGATCTACCCTGCAATACAAGACATATATCTTAGCATGAATTAGCTTTCTTACCTAGGACCTGTGTAACTTTAACTTTAGTTAGCATAATGTAGCATTCAAATACCAGTTGGATGATGTTTACCAAATTGACTTATGATGATGTCCACAGTGAAACATCGCCATGGACGATGATATCGTTGCAGGGTCTGAAAGGTTCCTCCTCTTGGCGCAGCATGTGCATAACTTAGTCATGTTTAAAAGGAAAATAATAAACCCAACATATAGATGAAGTCCAGCAGCTTGTTTTATATTTTCTCTCCCACATATAAAAAGACAAACTTGGACAACAACTCTATGGCAACTTTCAAATACGGAGGGTTTTTCAATCACAGCTCGGTGATCAGTGACTGTCAGCCATTGTGATGGACGATGGTATCAGTTCACCCCTAATAAAATGCACTTTTGTAGAGTTTTAATTTTCATCAGAGTTGGCTAGAAACATTGAAGAGTCAAAGTGTCTATCCAGACTTACTGAGCTAACGGTAATTAACTAGCTAGCCACAGCTGGCAAAATCTGCAAGGGACGATTGATATTTCAGTTGACAAAGTTTATGGTTGCAGGTTAAAATTGAGAATCCCATTTTTTAACCATTGGGGAGGGTTGAGGCAGTGTTGTCGTGTGGTTTATATAGCGTTGGGGGGACCATGGCTATGGCACATCGCTGAACCAAAAATCCTGAACACAGAAATCCCGAACAAAAGTCTAACTGTTTTAGAGTTAGCTCACTAGCTACAGCTGACCGGAGAGCTTGTTAGGAACTGTCGCAACTCTGCAAACAGGGCAAAGCAAAGGGTGAGTTGCTTTCCACCGTTATGTATTACATGACACAAAACTCCTCTTAACTTTTACTTCGGTAATTTCAAGTAGTTTTTAATTGCAGGTTGATTGTCAACATTTATTTGCACAACAGACATTTGTAGAGTGATTTGAACATCATGTCACCATGATAAAAATCTACTGAGCTGGTGATATGATGTTATCTCCCAGCCCTATGTTGCAAAATAGATGCACAACCAGAAATTGTATGTATCTTTGCTCTCTGGACCCAAGATAGGTCATTTAAAACGAGTAAAAACAGAAAATGAACCACATATACAGAAGAAAAAGTGACAGTATCTCACTGACTTGCATATTTGTAAAGAGCTGCACTTGCTGTGTGTCACTTTCTGCTCAAACAGTAGCATGCAGCTATCTAGTAAAACAATATTCTGGAAAAAGAAGTAGAAAGCTTTTGGTTAAAAGTGTTGAATTCAACTTACCCATGGAGTGCTGTGTCAGTGGTGGAGCTCCTCTGTCCGTGTCTGTGTCATCAGTTGTGTGAGCCCTACGGAGCTCCGCTTCAGCTTGGTTCACTTCCTGGCGTGGCGCTTCAGAGCTACTGTATGAAGTGTCACGACACCCTCCCTTAAACCACAACTGGCTGCAGCGCTCATACAAACACAGACAGGCTGACATACAAACCAACAGTGCTCCTTAACTGCTTTATAGTGTCACATTAACCCTACTTTGCAGGAGTTCAGTTATTTACAGAACAGTCACACCATTGTATATACAGTTTATATATATCAAGTTTCACTGACTGCAGCCAGAACATCACAACCAACTTCCCCTTTACAGTACAGAACTACTCCTTCTAACAACTAGCCTGCAATTATTTCATAAACAAACGCCCACGCTGTTCACCTGAAGCCTGCTATAGAAGCAGTGCGGTGTGAGTGTACGCGCTCCACAGGTAGTGCTTACATCCGACTACTAATACTGAAGTGTTAGACAGAATGATCATATTGATGTAAGCGTGTTATTCTTGGATCTTTATTTACAACATGTGAACTTCCTTTAGTTCCAACTGAAGTTAAATAGCATATTTGTTGTCTGCTACAGCATATATATGTAGTCTGTAACTCACATGTCTTGCCTTCAACTTTGAGAAATAATCAGAAAATAAAAGGGAGAAATTTATATGATCTGTTTCTTGATTTTATGATGGCGTCCCATGTTTCGACATTGCTTTTTCCAGGTCAGAGTGTGGGAGCAGCGGTTTGATTCTGGAAATGGTTCGCAGATGGATTCCTAGATTTCTGGCGGTGGAAGTGACACCTGCGGACAGGGGACCGAGGCATTTTTTCAGTGGGTTTAACGGACTGAACAATTTGATCTCTGATTTTGTTAGCTGTTGATTTGGAAAAAATTCTGGGCCATTCAGCAGTTGACAGCAGCTAGGCTTCTTGTGTCATCAGGTCACAGGGGCAGGTACAGTACCCCAGTCTCCTGGAAGATAGGCCTGCTTTTGTCTCATACAGCTGCGAACAACCATCTGTGTCTGTTGGAGTTGCCAAGGGACCATGACAACTCGCTGGTATGTAAGTTGGTTGTGAGACTGAGCTGCACTTTAACATTTATTTAGTTCCTTGTTACGCAGCCCTACAGACTTTGCCTGCACTTCAAAGTGACCAGCCTGCCTCAATAGCCTTGTTTCCACCCCAAAAAACAGAACTTTTAGTCCCAGGAACTACTTTTCAGGGAGCTAAAAAGGTTCCTTCCGCCCTGTCTGCACTTCCGCTGTGGTCTAAACACCTGCAAACATTAGGCCAGTTTTTCTGCTGGAGTATGAGAAAGCAACAGCTGTGTTTACACATCAGATTTGAATACAACAGGAATGACACCATATAAAGCAATTCACAGGCACCATTATTTGTCCATTATTTAGTCTATGCTGATGTGTCAAAGTGCAATGTAGTCAGGGTACTCGTCCAGGAATGTTCAGCACTGAAAGCCCTGCCCCAAAAGTTCCTGTGCTTTTGGAAAGTTCTACCCCCCAGACAGGGACTTTTTCAAGGGTAAAATATCCCCAGAACTTAATTTACAATCAGGCCCCTGCGGTGGAAACACAGCTAATGAAAAAATGTGCATGTTAACAGTGTGCAGATGTCACTGATGTTTTTTTCTTTCTGAAGCACATGACCCTCAGATTGTCATAGACAATTTTTCACAATGACAAAAATCTATAAGACTTAAAAGCAAAATATAGCTACATTATCTGATCATGTATAATACATCTGTCTGGTGTCATGGAGGCATCAATGTGAGACATTTGACTCTAAACTATAAATCAAAATGGGAGGAGTCCTGTTTACCAGTTGCATCAAACATAAATCTAACTTTAGACCAGCATTTAGCAAAGACAAATCCTCTCTCCTGTTTGATCAAAGGTATTGTTAACGGTTTTGTTTGTGTTAGAGGCAGACTGCACCTTCTTCAGTATCATATGGGTACCTTTTTTGTCGCTCTAGAATCTGCACCTCAGTCATTTTGACAGGAAGGAGTATATTTACTGCGGCTTATCTTTGTCAGTATAAAAGCTGTAATCACATGCCTGTGTGACTATGAAACTGAGCCCTCCTCCACCGCAGCTTGTCAGCCTGCAGCGCCTGTGTTGTCTGGCCTTTGTGCTGGTTTTGAGAACGTGAAACACTTTGCTGCGAGATAAATAAGCCTTCTTCTAAAACCAGGATTTAGCACACTCCATTGTGATGCTGGATCTAAGCAACAATAGCCTCTGTCCTACTGTAGGTGCAGAACTAACTGATTTTCTGAGCACAGACACATGCACACACAAGCTACAATGCTAACTTCTATGAAGCTCAAATTTGAGATTTAAATACCTTTGCTTGGATGAGACTTGCTGGGTTTAAACTCCAGCCCTGCTGCAGCTGCTTAGTTCAATAGAAAGCCAGAGACTTTTAGAGAAAACCAAACACCCGTCCATACAGCAGGCATGGTAACCACAGCTGTTTCAGAAACGTTTGAGCACTGAAATCACAAAAAATAGTCAAATGCACCAATGCTGTCTTGTTGGTGCAGCTACCTGTCACAAATTTGTTCTGGTTGGGCTTATCTTGGTTTGTTTGTGGGAGAGTATAAAAGATTCAGTTTGTAAAATGCTGTGGTTTCATTTGAAGTCAAAAATAGCTTCCCGGCTCCACAACAGAACCAGCCTGTCCAACCAGAACAGACACAGCACATGGAATTACAACCGCTCATTATATTTCCTCTGCTGTAATATCTGCTGCTCTGTTCCGCTGTATGAACCACGCTGCCTCACAATTTGAGTGCCAAGCCACAGAACTCTCAGTTTTATTTAGCTTACCCCGTCCTGGTGCACAGCTCTCACTGCTGTGGCAATGAACCTTGATGGGAAAGCAAGAATAAGTGTGCACTTGTGCCTACTTTCGTCCTCACTCAGGGAAATTCCGAATATGCAGACCCTACCTACTTTTTTGCTCAGTATTAACTCCAACAGAAGTCCGATTTCTGTACAGTAAATACAGCATACCCCAACACCTTGTGTAGTTGTGGAGGCAGTGTAGCATTGTTACCAGTGGTTAAAGTGAGACCACGATGAAGGAGTTTTAAAAATCTGAATGTACTGGAAATTATGTTTATTGTCAGGTAATAGAAAGAATTGCGCAGACCACCGCCGCCTACAATGCTGCCTCTGCATCGCCATGTTTGTTGCTGTCATAAACTTTTGAATCTTGTTCTTCTTATCTGGGATAACTTTTGACTCTTAGTGGCCCCCTGTAATAATAAAAAAAAATCCATGCCAACTTAAAGTGCAGAGTGACGTTTACATAAATTTAAATGGATGTATCTATTTTCATATTCAAAGGGGACATAAATGAGCCTTAATTCAGTTATTTGTGGTTGTCTCTTCACTGAATCACAGCTGTAAGGAACTAGAAATTTGAGGGAGTGAATTATTTATTTTTGTACACAATTTTCAAGGGTGATGAATGGTGTTTGTGCTTCGAAGGATCCCAAACTTCCAACAAATCAAGATGGTAAGGGAAACTTTTATCATTTTGTTCTTTCAGTCCCATTGAAAACCTCCTGTGCCAGCTAACTTGTTTCATATGAGAATTTATTTTTCACGTAGTGACCAAGAGTTTGTATTTTTATACAAGATATATTGTTGATTTTCCAGTAAAAATGAGAATTTAAAGCAAAATGGAGCAGAGTTTTTGAGTTTTAGGATTTTTCATTTGTGAACAGTAGAATAATCTGTTCTTTTGGCACTTCTATAACATTATTGGACTCATGATGGACATTTAAAAACATCAAACTTGACAAAAGAGAGTAAGAAATAGTGTCTTTTTTATTTCATACATCCTGTGGCTTGATCAAAGCCTGATGCCTATATTACCCACAGTACCAGCCGATTGTAGACTATTAGATCAGAAATTTGGGTGTGCTACTCTAGGAGAGATCATCATGACTTTCTGGCCACTCCAACCTATATTCTTCCAGATGTTCCAGACACCTGCTTATTTTGTGATGATACTAACCAGCCTGATGAACTAGAATGATCAGTTTTTGGAGCTTGAAATTGCATTGAAAACTGCAAAAAAAATGTATAACTGCCAATATTCAAAATTACACAATAAATTCTTATCTTAGGAATTCTCATAAGTAAATATAATGATGAATGATGAAATTCTGAAAAGTTATTATTGTTGGTCTGTTTCTCTGCTGCGTTCTTGCTACGGAACAATGAGCTGCTGTGGCTGAGTCACTTTTCTCCCGGGCCTGTTTAGCATCAGTTAGCATCATAGCTTTTAGCAGACACCCAACATGCCTGGAATGGTATAACCAATCAGAGGCAGAGTAAGGGCAAGTCTGTCGAGTGATGATAGACTCTCCTGGCTCTTTCTCACATATGTAGTAGTACTTTCCATCACTGGTGATGTGTATAATCAGTGGCGTTTCACCTAAAAGGCTGTCCCATCATAATAGATGCTATGAAACTAAAATAGATGTCAGTCAAGCACAGTCTGCTCTGAGGCTTTCAATTCTTGTGCTCTGTTTTTCTAGGCAGTTGCATTTTAAAGGGCCACTAACAGCTCTTTACGTTTATCCACAATTTTTCCCAGCTGTGGTGTTGAATAATCATGTTTCCTTACATTACCTCTCCAATGGTTTGATGTCATGTTCATCCGTTCAGCATGTCTCTCTGGATTCCAAAATGCATTTTTCACAGAGGACATTTTGACATGTCACAGTATGAAAAGCACAGGTGTAAGTAATCAAATAATGGAAGTTGAATTCCATGCAGCTGCTTCAGTTTTAGGGTGCATACTGGCTCTCTGTCACATTTTAATGGCTTACTGGGACACTTGAACAGAGCAGAGCCATCATTGATGCTATCAGTAACACCTAACTATGACAAATCAAAATGTCTCCTGTAAAAAAAAGACTTTTTGCATTTTACAAACGCCTACCACAAGTTCCTGCAGCGCAGCCTGTGATTTTTGAACCTTGAAGGATTATTACACACACTTGAATTGCTTGAGGAAATAGGAAGTATTAGCAAGTGTGTACACCCACACATTATCCATCTTATATGTAGGGTAGGCTACTTCCTGTTTGGGGACTTTTGGGGTCAATACTTCTGTTGTATTGAAGGTTTGTCAGGTTTGACAAAACAAAATGCAAATGTAATGTTTTTCTTAAATTTCTGCGTGGGTTTTACCATGCAATGACTGATTTGCATGTTGCAGTTTTCTTCTGAAGAACGCACTTGGGGAGTCAGATTTAAGAAAAGTGTAGGTGTATGTGCAAACACGTTGTACGTGAGGATGTGTGGTATGTGGAGGTAATGTGGGTGGGTGAACAGATGGGTAATGAAAGTACTCTGGTTTCTCGTTGTTCAACAAATGATGGGAAGACTGACATTTGACAGAGCACATCTTTATGTTTGGGTTCTGCCTACATATGTATATGATTCATGCTGGGTTTTGTATATTCATCCATGGTACAGTTCACTATTTAAACATTTAGCAGGCTATTTAACACACACTATTTCTATATAAGTATAACCTCCTTCCACGTTGTATGAACTGCAGAAGGATGTCGGGACAGTTTTCATGAATGTGGCTTAAATTTGGCACAGTTAGTCCTGAAGTAAGGTAATTAAGACTAAATGAGATCAGCAGGGTTAAGTCTCATTAAGTTTAGGAATAACGCATGCTGTAGGTCTATTGGCTCTCTTGCATACACAGAGCTGGTCTGGCTTGGCTCGGTTTGGCTCGGCCTGTCAGCCCAGCATGGCATGGGTTTGCACCTCCATTACAACAGGGCTACCTGCTTGAAGATGCGCCTTTACCTGAAGAGGAGCTTGAGGTGGCTTGAGGGAACCGCTGTAAATCGGTGGATAAACCGATTCCTCACAATAAAAGTCCCTTGTTGTTTCGGTATTTAAATGCTTTAATTATGAAGAAGACAAAGGAAATGTTTTCATTTGGGGGTTTCATTAGCTGTAACTTAACACGACTCCTACACAGCTGAAAGTGAATATGAAATGGTAAAATAATGCAGATACCTGAAAGCGCAAACCGCGACAGAGGAGAGAAACTACATCTCAACACATAAAGATTCTGTTAGAAGCTACAAAAGTACTGAGAGCTGAACAATACTGAGATTTTAAGCAACATCTTTCTCTCTGCTCTCCTGCGACCACGTGAACTGAGTATCACACGACTCGTTTGCTTGAGAGGGAGAAAGGACGCTTTTCACGGGCTGGCTGTGGCCTGCTTGTAAGACGGTCGCGATCGCTTTGGCCCCACTCCAGAGTAGGTCCATCTCAGGCTCGGCGCACTGAAAGTGATAATGGAAATGCAATTCAGCGTGGTACGGTTTGGCTCGGTGCGGACACCTGAATCGAACATAGAAAACTCCATTACTGGTGTGAATCTGGAGACAAAACAGTGCCAGAGGGCAGGAAGGAGCAAATATTGTTAAACCATCCAGTTAATTAGTTAAAAGATCATACTACTGCTGCAGAGAAAAAGAGCAGTTGGGCTACAATTTGCATTGAATTCAGAGAACAAGAAAAGATAGCCATGCATGAAACGTTAGCCAAAGAACTGATGAAAATCAGACATCAGAAACTAAATAAGGCACAACCATTATGCAGTGGGGCACTGGCACGTCCAAAGTCATGCTGCGCATTAGTCACAGGTTAAAAAAATATCACTGTGATGACACACAACTCTATCATCCTTTAATTGCAAATGACTCATCCAAGCTTTTGAAATACACCACCATTGAATATGAGACAACATGCTGTATTTCTAAATTTGGCAAAAAGATTAAAAATTTGCTTGTCGGTCCAGCAGGTGTGAAACAGGTTTTACAGAAGTTTCTGTTTATGCTGATAGCTGCACGATTTATAAGAGCTACCTAAACTATCAAAAAACGTTACCAAATCTTCCTTTTTTTGGTGCATGTAACATAACTAAGATCCGCTACGAAGGCTCTGGGAAACGGGGCCCAGATTGGCTTCCACCTACCCCTTAAATATCATGACTCTGCATACCTCATCATGTCCAGTCAGCTTCCTTGATGCAGGTTTTTAGCCTTCTTAGATTTAACAAACAATATTCTGGAAGTAGAGACTTCTCCTTTTTGTGGAAGAAGTTCTCTCTGTGAAGTCAGCTAAAGTCCTTCAGCTGAGTTAAGATGACAGGCTAGTAGAATATTGAATGGATAGTTGCCTCTATTTTGATAAACATCATTTTACCATCAGAATGACCCAACATTAGCAGTCAAAGTTGGAGTATAGGAAAAACTGACAGCATGTTCTCAAAATCAGCTTCTGTGGTCAAGGCCAATTTTCACGTGGCTGTAAGTGATGACGTCTGAATCAGTTTCACATGTGGTTTTCAAATTATACAGGTAAATATAGTGCTGATTCTGGTGTCTGAAGGTCAGCTCTGTGGGTGGGGGGAGACAGGATAATATATTTCCATGTACACAAGAAGACATAGAGCACCAAAATAATCACCAAACTACTGACTTCCTGTGGTTGAATAACACATGCAAAAAGAAGCCTTTACCAATCTGTTCATTCTGTCCATTATTCCAAAGAAAAGCATGGAGTAGCTATGCATGCAAGTGAAAATACATAAACATTTAGAAAAACATTCAAAACTACTGTACTTACAAAGACAGACAACATATTTAGTGCTGAGAGCATGAAGTCAAATTCCAGGCAGCCTCAGTGTCAATGTATGCAATCAATCATTATCTCTGAGTGTAAGGTTATTTTTTGCCTTGTCCAACAGTAACAAGTGCAATATGCATCCTGCCAGCATCATTTTCATAGGACATGGATGCTGCAATAGTTTAGAAGCACGTAATCAACCAAAGTCATGCTTATATAAGTCGACACTGAAAATCAGCAACCTACAGTTGTGTCAATTTCAGCCAGGCTTGTTACTTTGCTATTTCTCTGCAGCTTTTTTTTCCACGCATGTGGTGGCGAGCTAGTCATGTAATTCGGCTGGCAAAACTCTGATTGGTCGACTTCCTCGTTCTAGCAGTGAGCACCAGCTATGGGTTCTGTTAAATCCATCCTCATCTGATGGTATATTGTGTTCACTCATGTTTCTGGGCAAAGAAAGGAGGAAAGGAACCATAACCATAACTATAAAAATACAGTTTTAAAAATCTTCCAGCTCAAGTGGAGAGCGTATAAAGCTGCAGTCTGGACTCCTCCATCCACTTGAGTTACAATGGTTTTTAAAATGGTATTTTTGTGGTTATAGCTATAGCTTTTGGTGCGGTAAGGACTCCTCGCTCCTCTTAACCTCTTAAGGCCACAAGTCATCAGCAATTGGTAGGAATGTTACAATATATTGAATATTGCAACATCCCAATAAAAACATGTCTCAATATTACATTTTGTAAAAAGGCTTGACGTTTTGCAGGTGTACATACATAATTCAATCATTAATTTTTCATGTTTTTGTTAACACTCAGGTTGTGGCTGGTACTTTTATTTTATTTCATGAAGAAGAAAAGTGGAAAGTGAAAAATGTTCTCCATAGAGTCATTATTAAATAAAAGACATTTTTACAAGTCTTCATGTTGCTTTGTTTTTTAATATTGCAATAAATATTGCATTGTGGTCTAGTTGTACCGTGATTTTTTGGATTACCATTAGATACCTAACAACTGCTAGGCTAAAAACAAGACTTTGCCTGATGCAGACCACATTATATCCTCCACAGACCTCCATAAACCTGGACCGCTTACAATACCAAGCATTAAAGAATGAGAATATACTTACAAAAACACTTGATTAAAAACTTTGCATAATACACTATATACACTATACTCTTCAAAAAATGTTACAGACAAAACTCCATCACCTGGTTGTTGTGATGGCATTGCAGTAGGTGTTTCACCATCTTTTGCCAGGGGGAGATCTACACTTTATTGAGTGCACTTTTCCAGTTACTAGTTGACTGACAATGAACAAGTGGGAGGTGATAGTTCTGAGATATAGAACCAGGCTTGTTCTATACAAAAATGCGTCATTAAGTTCAGCTTTGGATGCATCTTAACACAGAACAAGCGATTGTGAACTGGAACCAGACCAGAAGATCCACTTTTTCAGGTAGATTTGGTTGTTTGACTGGCCGATTTCACGCTAGCCTAAATGAACTGTAGCAAACAAAAAAAAACACGCTGTGGTTTGTTAACCATCGCAAAACAGGATTCCAAAGAAGCCGCACAAAAATATGTCTATTTGCATGTGTACATTTGTTTGTGTGTGTGTTAAAGGGGATGTTGCCGTTTCCCCTGTAGTGACAGAAACAAGCGGCCATCCCACGTGTCACATCACTGCTCCTCCTCCCACGCTTCTCACAGAGAGGAACACACAACAGCTATTATTATCACTGACAGGAAACATGTTGAACCACACTAGCGATGTGAGCCGACTCTCACTCAGTGTCTTTGTCTCCGTGTCTCTGACTCATGTCTTCCTCTCTGTTGTTTGGACGATGCTCTCTTCTCTCAGCTTTCTTTCTCTTTCTGCCACATTGACTTTCTGTTTCCTGAAAGTTTTTCCCCTCTCATCTTTGTATCGTTCTCAGTGCATCCAGTCTGTTTTTGTATGCAGCTTTTACTGTACATGACATTTAAGGATCAATTAACACAAACTCCCCCGAGTTTCTGTCTTGCTGTACCTCTAGGCATGCAGTTTGCGCTTTTGGTTTTTGTTTGTTGAGGGTTAGAGATATCTGCCTCTTCTGCTGCTATCTGAATACAATAGAAATGACTGAACGTTTCTGGTGCTCAAAGCATTGAAAAAAAATAATTCAGGTTTAAAACTAATGTCTGTTTACAGAAACAATACACCTCTATGTCTCCAAAAGGCTCTGATTAAGGACTTTTCTCTATCAAAAATTATTTAATTTTATTTTTCTTTTACAACTGATTTACATTAGCAAATATTTTTGTAGGTAAAAACTTTTCAGGGTACTTATTCAACAATACGTGCTTCTGGCAACTAAAGCATAATTCATTTTTATGGTTGTGTTCATCTAGTGTAAAGTTCCATTCACAGTCTCAAAAATGAACTAGTTTCACATTCATTTCTTCTTCTTTCTTTGAATGCAGACGATGCCTGACATCTAAAAGAAAGTAGAACCACGTACAAAAAACATAAGTAACATTATTGGATATTTCAGGTGTTCTGTATTTGAGATACAGTGGGTTAATATGATTTTTTCAGTGTTTCAACTGCCCCCAACCACTGTAACAACTGCCTCCATAAAGGGGGCAATGATAACACTCTTCACACATCTTGCATGAAATTTAATATTACCGTCTTGTCCTTATTGGTGAAAAGATATGATTTGTATTATTCATTAGTGCATGTACATGTAGTTCTCATATCAAAAGATAGATTGTATTTCAACTAATCAGAAGGAAAATTTAAGAAACTTTCTGAAAATAAAGACTTAGTATTTCAAAAGAATAACTGAATATCTTAAAATAAAGATTTAGTAGTAGTCATTTTGAAATGAAAATCTTATTATTTCGACAAAGTTTCTCATGATAATGATGTTTGGAGATGAGTGTATAATGTGGATCTATGCGTGTTTCTTACTGTTAACAGCCTGCAGTGTAGTTCATACACTTCACTGATACACCACAGTGTCGCAGCTCGAGTTTATTAGGTTATGTTTTTTATTTCATTCATTCATGTTGTGTTTCCTGTTTTATTTTGAAACTCACATCTCCTCTCATTTCAGATCACTTCACTTCCTGCCCCTGTGTGTTTTCCCTCCCTTTTTGATTGGCTTCACCTGTGTGTGATTGTCCGTCCCGTCCTGATTGGCTTCACCTGTGTCTCGTTATCCTTCTCCTCACTAGAGTATTTAGTGTGTCTTCTTTTCTCTCAGTACCACAGAGACCTGATTCGTTCAGTTCGCCATTCACCAAAAACATGAGCATGGTCACTGAACGCCACTCTTTTTCATGCACAACACTGGTTATGTTTATGCCAATGATTCCCAATTCTCTTTGCTTTTGATCCCTTAAGACAAAAATATATATACATATGACTCACCAACAAAAGATGCGTCACCGTCAGTTGTGAGCAGTTCAATGGAAAAGAGATTTTCTCTTCTCACATTGTTTGATGTTTGACTTAAATAATTTGTAGAGGTCTGAAGTGGTAAAACTATATAATGTGAAATAAATAAAAATTGGAGAAAATTTTGAAAAAAATCTGTGTAGCATGTTGAGAATCTCCAGTTTAGCAACTTGGTTCAGATTGGGGAAAACGCTGGTGTTTGTTAATCCAGCAATAATTGCTGAGGGCAGCAGAAACAAGCTGTAAACACATTGCTAATATATTATCACCTCATAAAGCAGATGGTGTGGGTGACGCAAGTGGCATTGCTATCTTACAACAGCGCATTTGTCATTTTCCACACATTTGCAAGATATCGAATAAACTTGCACCTGTCTATTTGCCTTTGGGTGGGAGGTCTAAAAATTAAGGCGCATTTGGGGTCTTGTGCACGGCCCATTGTAGTCGAAAGCATTTGGGTCACAGACCTGGTAAAACCTGGTCAAAATGTACGGTCTGTGATGCAGTAGGTCTGCCTGCACAAGTCACAAACACCTTTCATTCAAGTTTTTTTTCCCCACACAGGAGTCTCCTTTGAAGTGTAAATATTGAAATAAACAGTGTACGTGTGTGTCTAAAATTATTCTGACTAATAAGGACTAAATAATTATTATAATTATAAAGCCTATCAGATCTTACAGACCTGCAAAGTGCACACAGGACAGGATCAACAAACAGATCAGTCCACATGACATCTGGAGCAGCTGTAGTGTTTGTGTCTGTGTGTTTATTGGGATCCAGAAAAACAAGGATTTAACAATTATGGTCTAATATACAAAATGAACAAGATGCTACATCTGACCTCAGGACCAGCTCGACCTGGGGAGAAAAATATGTGTTTACAGTCAGAGGTTGATGCTGACTGGATGTACATGTTGGATAACCTGTGCATAATTTTACTGTTTCCTCCACCCACAGTAGCGTCATGTAATCAGTGTTTTCAACTGTTTTCCTGCTAATGTGCACCTGGTTCTTAAAAGTGATGAGAACTGACTTTCTGATTGGTTTATTTCATGTTACCCCCAAAACATACCCATGAATTGTGTATCCCACACAAAAAAATACACCTCAGTTTAAGTGTTTAAGTTCAGTTTCTATATTTAGAATATTTTCACTGCTTTCCCTCTCTGTTTGAAAGTCTTTCTGGTGGGGAACTTTTGTTATTGCTTTTTCTCTCACTCAACCTGACTCCATAGGTGAAATCAGTCATTTTACCTTGTAGAACACAAAAGTTGTCGGTGTCAGATTTACTGAAGTCACACAATAGCACAAACAAACAAAACCTCCCAGTTGAAAATGTGTGTGTTTGACCCGTCCAACAACCCCACCTCCTCAACACCTGGACTTTTTTTGCTCTTTATACCATGTCACCTGATACAGATGGGTTTACACTGAAGTTATTCAAAAGCCCAGTGCCTCTCATACAGATGCTAAAGGGCACCTTCTGTCTGTGTGACCTGGGAATGAAAATGGACAGTATATCTGTGGCAACACTTCAGTACACACAGGTAGACAGTAAGTGTTACAGGGGAATGTATTTTTTCCACAATGATAAAGCATCTTAATAATATTTGAATAACATTTGTGTTTGATTGGATTTGTAGATTTTTATTTTTTCTTCATGACATGGAACACAGCTGATAGTATATTCTCTTTCTACTGAGTTATTAAAATGGTTCAGGATGTCTGCAGGTTCTTTAAAAGCCAAAACAACTCTGCAGTTCAAATCTACAAATATTCAACCATACAACTTCAGAGTCTGCACACATATTCATGTAGCACATTTCAGTCACTCATCTGGGCAAAAAAAAAAAAAAAGTTTTTTAAGCATCAGGAAACTTATTATTAGAGATTTTGTTCCATTTATTCACAGATTTAAAATGGCTTGCTTTTATTGTTTAAGAGGGTTTTGTCGTGTAATTTGTTATTTCATTCTTTTGTTTCAGTTTATACTTGAATAAAACCGGACTTTTTTGTCACCTACCTGTTGTTCTTCAGTGCTAAAGATCATAAACAAGCATTCAGGGGAAGAAGATCAGACTGATGGAAGAAAATTCACCGTAATAAGAAAACTTTCCATTAAGTCAAAAAGTCCCTTCATACTTCTTGAATTTCACACTGTCTTAAACATGTTCACATCCACGCCCACACACAAAAGTAAGTGTAGTAATTCAGGTAATGTCTTAAGATTGATGAAGTGCTGTTGTTGTGAGTGTAATATTGAATCAATTCATTCTGTGTACCAAAATGAATTCAACTGTTTATACCAGGTTACTGAGTGTGTGTGAGCTGTGGCTGAGGAGGTACCTGCTGCCCTCTAGTGGCAACCTGATATAGTGCCAAAACAATGAGGATTTCCCATGAAGGGCTGGAAATAACCAATGACCATTCACAATTTAGAGCTAAACAATAGCCCCATCTAGTGGTTAAGTACAAGTACTGGCAGCAATCTATATATCCTAAACTTCAACATGACCTCATGCACAGTTCTCTGTCTCACTCTGACAAGTTAGAAAGAGAAGACCAGGGGTGGATATTCCATTAAACCACTAAAGTACTGTTGTTTTAATGTATGGCTTGAAGCAGCATGTTCATTTGTTTTAAATAATTATTTAATAGTAATAATAATGTAGCAGTATACAAAACACAGGTCAGCACAACAGCAGGATTATTGTCTTTTTGCTTTTTTTACACAAAAACTTTTTTTTTACAAAAATTTAAAAAACAATATTGCCCTATTTCTAGTAGATTATTACATATTTAACCACATATTTCTACTTATCTTAACTTTTTACTTTCTACTTAACTCTCTGCTTTTGTCAGAAAGGGGGGATCTGGACCCCCTGAAGCACGTTAGCAAGTCGTTGTTAGCATTTAGCATTCTTTCCTGTGTGAGCGTCCTTTGTGTACTTACCTGTTGGCTCGACGATCCCTCGCCTGGCTACGACCTACCTCCTGCTCGTCCCCTGTCAGCTCATCTGCGTTGTCTGTCTATTCACGCGGTTCCCAAATCCTCTGCCTGGCCTCAACCTTCCTCCTGTTTGTCCCCCGTCAGCTTCGTCCGACCGCTCGTCTGGTTCCGGACCATCCACCCCGTCGACTAGCTCGCTCCCTCCTGGAAACGTCACCTGCCACTGCCGGTGGGCACAGTCCCCCATCTAACGGTCCCATTTCTGGGTTCAGCTTGGTTTGTCGCTTGTTGAAGCCTCTCGAACTCTCGAACATTGTCTTGTCTTGCACTACCTGCTCAAGTTTCTGTTCAGCCAGTGAGACAATAAAGGTCATTACCAATTGTTTGTGTGCCTGTGTGCTGCAAATGTGTTCAGCCAATGCCTGTTACAGTTTAATATATGAAAATTTATCTATGCAGGTCAGACTGGGATCCATGGATCTATGCATTTTTTATGCATTGCATTAAAGCCACTCAGCACCTACAGTATGTCAAATAAGATGCATATCCATCTCTCTCTCATTGTTCCACGTCTCCCTGTTCCTCTCCTGTGATCCTCTCAAGATCTTTGAAA
Organism: Lutjanus erythropterus; assembly: GCF_056507025.1. Classification (NCBI taxonomy): domain Eukaryota; kingdom Metazoa; phylum Chordata; class Actinopteri; order Lutjaniformes; family Lutjanidae; genus Lutjanus; species Lutjanus erythropterus. The sequence goes on from NC_139336.1 coordinate 6,541,825, forward strand.
CAGATTTTTTACGAGCTTTCCTAAAACTTGCAAGGAAATGGAACAAAGCCGAGCTAGAACACCATCAGTAATTTAAATAGTAGCTTCGTGGAGCCAGTGTAGCATCAAATAAATCGGGAAAACCCAATAAAATCCACCAAGAAAAGACAGTGTTTCCTCTAATGAAACTTTTACATGCTGAGTTTATTCTGTAAACACCATTACAGCGTGACCAAACAGAATGTCTCTGTCTAGTGTTGAGCAGGAGCTAATCCCTGAAAAGCCCTCACTCTGCAGTGTTAAATGGCATGATTGTCAATTAACAGATTAATGTGACGGAAAATCGAGAGACAATGACTAATGACTGTTGATCTTGTTTACACAAGCTGTAATCTCCTGCAGCTTCGTTGTTGTTAATGGACAATAAAGAATATTAAGACCTAACCTAACTCTTTTCAGGACCAGATCTTTGACATTAAAATAATAAAAAAAAAAAAGTTGATTAAACTTAACTTCAACCTGCATGAATCGCAAACTCTCATCTCAGTCATAAAGCCAGGATGCCACACGCAGTAGCTGCAGCTGGCAGATGCAGATGTGGCATCCACCCAAACCCTCCTGTGGTGTTCACAGGTCCAAACTCAGACCTGACATTAAACGGTGTATATTTAGCTGCCTGTCTCTCTCTCTCCGTCTGTGTATTACTCTCATGTCAACCCCTCCAGCCTGCATTAAAGGACCTCTGGTTCCTCAAGAGAAAAAACTCACACCGGAACTTAACACATCACCGCCTTAATGAGCACAGTATAAAAAGAAATAAAAAGTTTTATACTTTAACTTCAACCTCCAATTAGTAGGCAAAATGTTTTATATTTTCTTCCCTTTCCATCAAACACTTGATTCATTAAAACTTATTTTATTTTACTCTTTTTATCTTTTACTGGCTCCTTTTATTTTTGCATCTCCTTTTTTGTTTTGGCACATGTTAAATCTTTTATGTGTCTTCTCTTTTCTTCACACAGCATTTCCTTTTCCTCACCTCATTTACAATGTTTCCTATACACATATAATGAAGTGGGCCTGTATGTTCAGAGCAGAAGTTGGTGCAGGGCTTTTGTTCATGTCACATCAGTGGAGCAGTCGTGCTGTGTGAGTAACCACAGTTTCTTAACTGAAAACACCTCTGGAAAATCCATTAATTATATAAACCTAACTATAATGTCAGAAACAGTAAAAAACATATTGTCTTTTTTTGACATTTTTATGCAGAGATCATTAAATATTGTTCTAGAATATATTATAAATATTATGCATGAATCACATACCTTTTATTCACATGCATTACATGTGACTGTTACTTGTCAGATGTGTTATGTGTGTATTTGCAGCTGGATCCTGATGTTTTGCTTTGCTTGCACAGAGAGCTGGGATCAGGGACTGAGCACGTCAGAGCTCAGAGCCGAGTTTGGGCTTGGGTTGAAAAATTGCTGACTTTGTCGGCCTGAGGTTGGACTCAGGCTGGAGTCTTTGGCCTGTGCAGGACTCTAGTTTTGGCTTTACTTTTGGGCAGCTGTCAAGTTGTCCATCTTACATATGTTAATTCACCTGTTTTTGGTTGCATAGATATTATTAATTAATTAATTAATTACCATAGTAATAATTGTCATTAATTTATTTTTGATACATTAGATAGAAAAGGCAGCATACTTCTTACTAGTATGTGCAGTTTACCCCCTGAGGTTTTCCTTTTACAGGTTTTACTGAGTCCTAAAGGTAGAGCCAGCAGGATTTGTCTGACCTGCTTTTAAATGCATCACAATGTCAAATAACAACATTTGAAATGTGAAATGAACCATTAATGTATTTAACTAAATTCTGTTTAATTCAATTCCAATCCAAAACAACTGTCAAGTTTGGGGTTTTTTTTATAGTTACTTCCTGTTTTATTTTGGTCTTCCCTTGTGTGTCTTTTTACTTCCTGTCTTTCACTGATCATCACAGATTATTTTCACCTGTTCTTGATTGTCCTCCCCTGTGTCTTGTTATCCTCCCCCTCCACAGTGTATTTAATCCTGTCTTTCCCTCCTTAGTAGCTAATTTGTTCTCATTGGTTTGTGTGAACTAGTGTTTTCTTGTGGACTTTCATTTGCTTTGTGTTTTTTCCTTGTGTGGTTTTTGGACTCTGGATTTTTTTTTTTTTTTTGGTTGCCTTTGTTTTACCTTTTGCCATCACCATTAGATTTTGTGATCTGTATTCCATTAGACTTTTGAAGTCCATCATGCTGCTGTCCCTTCTCCTGTCCTTGATTCATAAACTGTAACAACAACTTTATTTAACCCTTCAAGAGACACTGTATGTAGCTGCTCACCACACAGATCAACAGACAAAGAGAATGATAAAAGTAATATACTGTTACACTACACTTAAAATATTCAAATGCTATAAAAATCTGGGATCTGTAATAAATGCATTAATAAATAACTTTAAATATCGAAACAAACAACAATCTGAAAAGATCTAAAATCTAAAAAGACACTCATTGTGTGACTGTATAAAGCATTAAGGGTGAAGACATAATAGAAAAAAACATTTTACATCATCCTATCCCAGTTTTACAAGAGTAATCACACATTTAAAAGCTATTAATACATTTAAAATATGGAGAAATCTATCAATGCTATAAATGTTGAAAGCAAAGCAGCCTGGTTCAGAAACTGAACCACTGTTGCAAAGCTGCTTCTACTGTCTGATGATGTCACACTGAAGACTTTGAGGTATCTGTGGTCAAATAGTAATTTTTGAGAGTGCATCCCATTTTTTTAGTCTTAACCACGCTTTCAATCTCAAACATTATTTGGACAGGTACTCCGCTCCAGAGAGTATTATTGTACTGCGTAATGTGTTCCTGAACAAAAAAAAAGTTTTTTATTGGCTGTTTTTATTTGTGAGAGACTGATTCCAGAATGTTCACTGTCTTATTACTATTTTCCTCGTCTTTGTTCCCACTCTTTTCTGCAGCCTGTTAATTCACACCTACGTCCAAAAAATGGAAACTGTGCCGTTTAAAATAGACTTGTCTGGGAAACTCATTGTAGCAGCAGACTTTAGTACATTTACTCACATGATGATGACATACGAAGTCATGTAATTACCTGTAATGTTATAAAAATAACAAGCAATGACATTAAGTGACATTTTTAACAAAATGTTTATACAGTGGAGTATTCTGGGGAGGAAACTCTTCCCCCGAGTCTGAGCCAAACCTCTGCTGACGACACAGAGGATCTGAAGCACCCACTCACATAAACAAAGGTGCAAACATGGAGCCTGTCGCAATTAATGGAAACCATCTCATCATCTGTGCAGGGCAAAACATGGTGAAAATAGACTGACCACTGTCTGTTCTGTCTCTCCACGTTTTCCTTTCTTTCTTTCATTAGATCTTTGTTTCTCTTGAACCATCTATTGCACTTGTTTTCCACCTCTTCCCTCTTTTTCTTCCCTCTCTCGCCATAACTGTTGATTCACTCAGTTTCAAACTGGAAGGAAAAAAAATAAAAAAAATTATTGTATTTGGTTTGTACTTGTTGGTAACCTGCCCTGCTGCTCTGACTTTAGCTAACTGTGATGACTGATTGTGACAGAACTTGTTTTAGGTGTTACTTAATGTACAAATGTTCCCAATCAAACATGTAGTTATTATTTATCTGCAGAAAAAAACAAGGCAAAATATTATAATATAAGGTAAAATTTTAAAGGTAAAGTATGTAACATTTCCTCTGTGAAGGACCCGTGTGTGGGATGTTGTAGCATCTTGCTGTGAGATCACAAACACCTCGCCTAACCCTCCCCTTCCAAGCATGTAAGAGAAACTATAGTGGCCGCAAAACTTGTGCAAAATGCCTCACCCTCCTCTTCTAAGCATGTAAAAGAACCCATGACGGCTGCAATAATTGTGCAAAACACCTCATCCTCCCCTTCCAAGCATGTAAGAGAAACTATGGTGGCTGTGAAACTTGGAGGCTGACGTCTCGTCTTTCAAGATTCCTGTGGGATTCATAATAAATCTTACACACCGGAATGATAATAATAAGTAATGGGCCATTTTTATACGTAAAAACATGTGGAAGCCACACCTTCTGTAGATACAAGAGACTCAAAAACACAATTCTTGTTGTCAGGTGATTATAAACTAATAAAAACATTCATTCATTCATTTTCTGTAACTGCTTATTCCATAAGGGTTGCGGGCTGCTGGAGCCTATCCCAGCTGACATTGGGCGGGAGGCGGGGTTCACCCTGGACAAGTCACCAGTTCATCGCAGGGCTGACACATAGAGACAGACAATCACTCACACTCACATTCACACCTACGGGCAATTTAGAGTCACCAATTAACTTAGCATGCATGTCTTTGGACTGTGGGAGGAAGCCGGAGAACCCGGAGAGAACCCACGCGGACATGAGGAGAACATGCAAACTCCGCACAGAAAGGCCCTGCTCCAGCCGGGGAACTGGAGGATCGAACACAGGACCTTCTTGCTGTGAGGCGGCAGTGCCTAATAAAAACATACTTATGAATATTATATTCTGTTTCTGCCATATTCTGTTAATAGATCCCTGTGAATCTTACACACTGGACCTTTAAATGTCTAAAAATGACTAGACTTATGCTATATATTTTTGATGTGTACTTAAATAATCCCAGGTGTTTCCAACAATGCAGCTGCAAAATTCTGCAAAATATCTGCCATAGAGATGTCTTGTTGTCTGCCGTGTCATGTAGGAACTGTTTTCTTTCTCCCAAATTACTCCCACCAACCGCATCAGCACGCAGAGGGAAGCACGCAACTACTCATGAACGAGTGGCTTACGTTCGTGACAACACAGATCATAAACATTAATCCTTGGCTAAGTTGTAACCTCTCATCCATGAGTAGAGTAACCACATATGAGCACATAATGTTAGGATGTTATCCTGCAACTGTTGGCAGAGCCAAGAGAGCATCTCATCCTCTTTCCTCTGCTCCTTCATTCATTCTCCCATCTTTCTCTGTCCTCCAAACGGCATACTTTCAAACCAGCATCCATACTATACCCTCACCCTGAGTAAAGGTTATTGTAGGTCAGCAGCTCCAGTGAACCACAGAGGCGGGCTTCAGACCACACATCCAGAGCAGTGCCCATGTAAGGTCACTTCCTGCCCCAGAAACAGGGCCTCTTGGCTGGGCTCGCTGACTGGGAGTGCCAGGCTCCTCTGCCTGGCAGTCTGTAATTACTTGTAGGTTGGTCCGATGAGGGCCGGAGTCTCCGGCAGCCACGTTGGTGTTAGTTCAGAGGGAGCTTCCTTCAAACATGTTTCAAATTAGAGCTGAAACACACGTGTGTAAACATGTAATCACATCTTCACACATGAACACAAAGACAGTGTTTAAACAAAATATATACTTACACTTGTCCCCATGTCCATGTGTACACGTACAGTAAATGGACATGGGCTAGAAATGTGCGTGTACAAAAACATGCAAACACTTTTAGATTTTCAGACATGCAAACAAAACCATAAACTTCTAAATGTCATGCATTCAAGATATATAAGAAGTTTTTATTTAAAGCTGCCGCAAGCAATTACAGACAAAGATAGCTGATATTTGGGTCAGTGTCAGTGAAGCCTGCCAGACTAAATTGGATTCATTTCGTGATAGAGGCTTCTGGTCAAACCTATCCTATAGCATCCTGGGAGCAGCCTTGAAATCCATTGAGCACAATGCATTCTGGTTGTTGTAGGATTTTCTCCTTTTGAGTGATATAGCCTTTCTTCTTTGTTTTCTCTGGTCGTAGAACAATTTAAAAACCAAAATTACTAATTCATGGATGGCTGAGTTTTATCAAAATACTCCCTTACCAATGCTGAAATTTCCCTTGAAGTCTTCAATGCTTTGTCCTCTTCAATATTTATCCAAGACCACCAGTTAGCCTTAGTCAAGTGTTTTGAATTCACCAATCAAAAAATGTTAATCATGTTTTATTTACCACATTTTAGATATGAATGATAATATTTAAGGTATCAATATGTTGATAAACAAGAAAACTTGTTCGATAATGGCAGATAATTTTTTACGAGAGGGTTTAGAATTTGATCCTGAGACATAAGTGCAGTATTTATTCACATTTACTGCACACAAATACAGCATGTATGCTCACATCTATACACTGTTTATACATTATTACAGAGCTTTGTTGAGTTCTCAATTCTGATCAGTCAATTCTAGATTAGATTATAGATTTAGCTGATGTAGTTAAATCATTTTAAAACCAGTATTTTCTGTCAGGTTACTAATTTTTTTAGCTGTGGGTTATTGTACAACGAGTTGGTCATGGAAAATATTGTAAATGAACCTGGACAAGGTGATGCATTACTGTACATTACTGTTATATATCACCTTGTACACTGTTCATTATGTATCCCTTACGTATCTGTACATTATCCTTACTTGTCATCTCTGTACATTATCACTAACATATTTAACCCCTACATATCCCTTACTTATCTGTACATTGTCCCTTATGTATCCCTTTGTGTGCCTGTACATTAAGCCTTGTGTATCATCTGTATATTACCCCTTAAGTTTTTATATATAATCCCTTACGTATCTGTACATTTCCCCATCTGTACATTGTCCCTTACATATCATCTGTACATTATTCCTTACGTACAATCTGTACATTACACCTTATGTATCCCTTTGCCTTTCTGTGCATTATCCCTTGGGTATAATCTATACATTATCCCATCTGTGCACGATCCCTTATGTATCTGTATATTATGCCTTATGTATAATCTGTACATTACACTTTACGTATCCCTTTATGTGTCTGCATTATTCCTCGAGTATCATCTGCATATATTATCCCATACGTATCCCTTACATATCATCTGTACATTATCCTTTACGTATTTGTACATTATTTCTTATGTATAACATGTAAATTACACTTTTTCCTTACATATCTGTGCATAATCCCTTATGTATCATTCTCACATCATCCCTTATGTATTTGTACATAATCCTTTGTGCATCGCTTACATATCTGTTCATTATCCCTTATGTATCATGTATACTGCCAATTCTCCAGAATATCATATTGAAGAACAGGAAATGTCTCATAAATTTATAACAAAACTGCTGATTTGTACAGAATGCAAATAGAAACTGGTAGAAATGCGCTGACTGGTCATCAAAGGCATAGTTCAGCGCTGTCATGGTGGTCGGTGGTAAATGACAAAGCATGCATGTGTATTCCTCAGACTTTTTGTGAAGCTCTGATGCATTTACAGCAGGTCTGGAAATGTATAAACCCTCCCAAACCATGGGACAGTACAGAGACCAGCCCGGGGTGAACCGGGTTAAAGCTGAGTCAGTCATAACTCAATAATCAGTGGGGTTTACACGCATTTCCCAGAACAGACAGCTTTACAGTAGACAGGGGTGAGGTCAATACTGTAAGTCTGAGGGACAGTTTTATTTAGTCTGAACCCTACAGGAAACATGAGACAGAGACAATTGTAATATAAACTGACAAGTGACAGGAAATTGTGGCACAGAAAACAAAAAGATTTCATCCATTCTTCTCCAAAAAACACCTTAAGTATTAATACCAACGCTCAATTTACAATTTTTAGGTGAAAAGTTATTCTTTAAGGGTTTATATATATAAATTATATGTAATTTCCTTTTGTAATTTCTAAACTTGCTCTGTGCCAGAAAACACCCTTAGCCCAGACAAGAATTCACAACTTCAAACAACTTAAAAATGTATTAAAAACCTTAAAATCTCAAATTAACAGCATAAACTGATAACATAAAATGAGCTATTATAATCATCATTGTTTTAAAATCAGTTTTTTATTAAAATGTTGGCTCTTTAAGCTTGTGCCCCTGTTTTCTGTAAACAAACACATGATTTAATCAGGCATAAAAAGGATTACCCGTACCCCAAGGACCCCTCTCTCGCTTCCTGGTTTAAAAAAGGAGTGAATACTGCTCAAGCACTGGTAAACCTTCTATTTTTCAATAAATTCATTAAATTATATTGCTCTTAATGCCACTTAACAGATAGTTTAAGATAGTTAAAGTGGTAACAAATGTGCGGAAAAAGGAATAGAAACAGTATAAATATCAAGACACATTGTTTTTTTTGGCTCTTCCTGCAGGTTCTGAAGTTCCTCAGGACGCTCCTGGCCTTCTATGAGTGGGTTGGAGGTACTTGTTAGATCACATGGCTTCTTTCCAGTCGGCAACTTTACTGCTTTGGCTCACTTTCACTGCTCTCATCGGTGTCGTTTTCAGTAGCAGACAGACAAAGTTGAATAACGGGAGCACTGCATTTTTGCAGCTATGAGCCAAATACTTTTCCCAGAGGTTGGAGGAGACCAAAACAGAGAAAAAAGGAGTGGATTTCTAACTTATATTCATCAGATGGATGCAAACATGACCTCTAATTCTAATGTTGCTCTGAGTTGATTAGATGTATAGGCCTGCGCAGGCTAGCAAGTTTGTCATATCAACTTTATAAGGTGACAATATTATTTTTTACTGCTGTTATCAGGTATCAGGTAATCTATTTTAAATTACATGTGTTTGGGAAACACTTCTTAAGCCTAAAAGAGTTTGTAAGCTGTTGATATGATGATTTTAGCATCAAGATTCTTTTAGGAAATTTCAAATTTTTACCTGATATTTTTCAAATATCAAGATCTGATATATTAGTATATAATAACATTTTGAATGTATTATGGAAAACATTCTGTATATTGCCCAACACAACAATATATCCATATCTTTCCGTTTCCTCTTCATTTGCAAAGACTAACGGTAAATCTTCTTAGAAGTAGCAGCCTGTCTGATTTCTTGTGTTTCCGCTGGTTTGCATCATTGCGTCGTGGTTTGCCGTACATATTTTCACCAACCTGAAAGCTGTTTGGCTGCACAGGATGTTTGCTGGACCAGTCTCCAAAGTGACTGAAAACATGAGGTCTATGCGAGGTCACTTGCAGGTTCAGAGCGAACGGCCGCTTCACTTCCTGCAGTATTTTTAGGATGATGCGCACACATACAAGTGTACGGAGGCCCTCTGTGGTCACAACTCAAATTCCTGAGGCCACACCGAGCTACACTGGACGTATGATGTGCTTACGCGACTGCATGAGATGCCATGATTATGGCTGATGTGTTTCCTCTGCCTTTCAGTGGACACTGCAAAAATGTCTACCCTCAAACTTAACCATACTATGGTATGGAGTCTGCAAAAACCACAAAATATATTTTTGTTCTTATATTGAAATCATGATTTATGGGTCAGACTGTAATGCTGCTGTGTCTGCACGCTGCTGCTGTGAGAACTGCCAAATATGTTATGTAACTGTTTCACATAAATGTGATTTAACAGACTATACAATACTGTACTATGAGAACATTTTCACTGAATGTTAATGATACCTAATAACTTTAGACTACAGGTTTTCTTTTTGCTTTTTTAAAGGAGGTGAACAGGTTCCTCCCAGGTGTAAGCATGGTGAAAAACTGGTAGAATTCTGTAACCAGGGGTGGAAGTAAGTAATTACAACCACAGAAATCATGGTAATTAAGTCATTTATAGGGGGGTACTACTTTTATGAGTATTTCTTTAAGTCTGTAATTTTACTTGTACTTAACTATGCATCACACTATGTAATCTACTTAGTTACTTTTAAAATCATAATTGAGCATCGAGTACAATTTGAGTTATATCCAAACTTCTAATCATCATCTACATGAGGCAGAAAGGCGATCCAAACGCAAACAGGCAAATTAGAACCACGACATATGGATGAAAAAAACCTTCTGCAACATTTGGAGAAACAGAAACTCCTTTCCATGGAATACCTACTATTGATAATACATCTATGGTTAAAAAGTAACTAATACTCTGATTTTTAACACCAGTAGTTTTACTTGTAATTGAGGAATATTTCAGTACTGTAATAATGCCTGAGTGCTGATTTACAGTACTCTTTCCACCACTGTCCTTCCAACAGGCTTTTGGCCTGATCAATTTGACAGTAATCAAGTTTTTAATAGCAGGGTTTATTGTAACTGTAATGCTTTTCTTGTGTCCATTGTCACAGTTTTGACTCTACAATTTTTTACTCAGCCAAAATTAGGGATATGCCGATGCCACTTTTTTTTCAGACTGAGTACAAGTACTTACATTTGGGTACTTGCCAATACTGAGTACCAATATGAGTACTTAATAATGACATTAGAGTTCTTCTTGCTATTGTAATCATAGTTGCTGTACACGTTCCATTTTTGTCTTATTTTTAGTAAGTTACTTTACTAATTTTGTGTTCCTTATTAAGCTATGCAATTTATTGTGTACATGATTCATTATTATGGACTTGCAGAATTAAGTTTACTGTTACAAATGGTGTTACATATGATATTTCATTATCATTTGCAGAATTTTAAATAGTATTTTACTTATAAATTTACACATGTTGTATTTAAGTTTCTCCTTCATGTCCCTCTTGTCTAAGAGCTAATTAGTTCCTACCTGATATTACTTAGGGAGGACACATATGAGTGTGGTGCCATGTGTGCAACAGTTTAGTTTACACTGCTGTGAACCCCAAAGACTGAAGTTGGGTATACTGTGTAATTATGCTGTCTCGTGAACAGAATAAAGAAGCAGAATAAAGAAGCGTATACAAAGAGAAGTTGTAGCAGCTTATCACCAAGAAAAGATGGTTACAGACTGGTGGCAGCTGTGTTTTCACTTCGTCTTCAGATGCAGTCATTAGTGGAATATGTTGTGGACAATGAGTGTCTTGCTGATAATGACAAAAAAGTAGGTTAGCATGAGCAAACTTCTTGAACTCTACGTTGTGTTGGATCTTTGGATGTTTGCTTGTGTCAAACTATTTTTCCATGACGTGGTATCAGGTGTGGGGTATCGGAGTAGTTTTATGAGTATGGGTACGAGTACATGAGGACAGTATTGAACTGATACCTGAAGCTGGTATCAGTATTGGTGCATCCTTAGACTAAACTTGTTCATGAAGTAACATGGATGAGACTACAGTACATCATACACCCGATAGTGTATATATCCAATGTATGTTATATAGTATATGTATGTGTATATAGTGTATGTTGGCTCATCTGAGGCTTTCTGCTGCAAACGGGTTGAGAAGCAAGACTGAACATGAATTCACTTTTTAAAGTCTGTGTAAAGGAGAAAGTGAGAAAATAGTTGCTGAAAACTTAAAATCTCTATTTTTCTTTAAGATTAAGCCCAGGGTGACTTAAGACTAGCCACTGGCAAAATTTAGAGGAAATATGTATACACACAATTTAGATGATGAAATATTTAAACATTCTTTTTATTCTGTGTATGTGCTTCACATTTTTATTATTGGAGAATGTAAAAATCACTTAAGGCCTACAACAATGCTAAATGAAAACTAAAATATTAAACTGCATATCATTTTTTGGCAAAAAGCCACAGGGAGCCAAATGCAGCTCTTGAGCTGCAGACCCTTGTCCTGACACTATGTGAGCTCCAGGAATCAGCATATGAACAACACCACCTCATGCTCCCCTCACCCTCCCCAACGGTCAGTTATGAACGTACCTTCAGCAACTGACTCAGTCCAAATCAGCCCGGCAGTTCACTTCAGCTCACTTCAGTTCCAAACACAGAAGAAAAAAAAAAATACCATCCTGTCACCGTCCTCTGGCTCTGGTGGCTCAAACACATCTGGACTTAGGGTGGTAGTAGCATTTGACAATGAGACAGCAGAGTGGACACACCCTCAGTGTTTCAGAGCAGAAAAATTAATGATTTTGAGACCTAATTTTACATACTTGGTGATTTTTTAATCATTCAACTTTGGTTACGTTACAGACAGATTCATGTAAGAGCTGAAGATATTAGCAGTGTTACATAATCTTACTTTTTACTTTTACAGGCTGAGTGTGGTTTCTCTCAATCCAAAATTAGAAAAATAAAAAATAAAAAAAGAAAAGATATCTGTAAAACATCAGCACACTGCTCTGTGTAAATTTTTTTATATATATTCATAAATGTCTGAGTGACATTACTGTAGTTTTAAATAGAGTCAAACTCTCAGCTTGATCTTAATAAATCATTTCAGCATCAAAATACGAAACATAACCTCATAAAATCATAGTCATGCAGATTGTGTCATGTCTTGTGGCAAAGAATAAAGACTCAAGTGACCACATACACAAATACACACACGAGATACCTAGAACACATGTACCTGCATGCACTCACACACACATAGAAACGCACAAAAGCTTGCACACATAACAGTATTTGTCCATATGGTTGACAAAAATAAATTTGACATTTACAGCGTTCTGCATTTTTTTGGGCACAGACTCATGAAAGAGGATGAGTTTGCCATCATGTGTCACTGACCACACATCTGCACACACACACACACACACACACACACACACACACACACACACACACACACACAGACTTAAAATCCTTTTACTATTACCACAAGCAGTGAACTCTGAACCACTGAGACAGTGATGCTGTTTAAAACATCTTTACATGCACGCAGGGCCAAACACACCAAGTCACACATGTTTATGCAGGTTGCAAATTAGCAAGGTGAGAGTGTTTATTTAACTCTTAAACATTAATATATTTAAACAGAATATTATTCTAAATTAGATCCCAAACTGTCAAAACATACCAAACATGTCAGGGTGAATTTTGCAGAAGTAAATGATACCAGGATATCTATATTTCATTTGATGGAATGAGTCTTTTTAAATATTTAACTCAGTGGAAACATCACACAGCTTTAATGAAGCTGTATGGGAAAGGCTGATGCAGGACACCAGCGTCACACAATGTGGAAAAAAACGCTTTTTCTCTCTTACTAAGGGAAAATGTAGGTGTGAACATCTGTTTAGCATTTCGAGGAGCATCTTGAACTGCCTGAACCATCCAAACACACAAAATAACAACTGAGTCACATCAGGGACAATATAATCTATTTAAGTTTCTCCCATGTGACACAAGGTATGACTCCTCACTTATGACTTCTGCACATGCTGCAGAAAGAAATAAACTTTCTGCATCCTGTTTCCCCCCAATCTATGGTGGCCTGTAACTGCCACAATTAATAATCTCATATATTAATAATGAGGAGAAGTGTGTTACATCCTGATCGCCCAATTAAGGTTATGTTTGCCTTGTTTCCAGTTCTCTGTCAGTATTTCCTGTTTTATTTTGATACTCATCTTTGTCTCTCCTTTCAGGTGCTTTACTTCCTGCCTGTGTTTTCCGCCTTTATGCTTACCTGCCCCGTCCTAATTGGTTTCACCTGTCCCTCATTTCCCCTCCTCCCGTGTGTATATAGTCCTTGCGCTGCCCTTTGTCTCTTGTTCGTTTGTCTCAGTTCCTTGAGTGTTAGGTTCTGGCTTTTATACCTTGTATTTTCTTAGTGGTTTTCTGTATTCTTGATTCAGCTTCAGCCTCTTGTGTTTGGATACCTTTGTTCTTCTCTGGACTGATTATCTGTGTGCCAAACCTTATTCCATTAAGAAACCTCGATCTGTTGGCCCAAGTTTGATAGAGTGAATTTATTATATTACTTATTAATTGTTATGTATTGACTTAAAGTGCGCAGAACTTAGTGGCATCTTGCAGTGAGCTTGCACACCACAAGCAACTCACCTCGCTCTCCCTTTCCAGGTGTGTAGGAGAAACTAAGTTGACTGTGAATTTTGCAAAAAACGCAAAAGGCTGTATCTTCAGCCAGTGTTTGGTTTGTCTGTTCTAGGCTACTGTAGAAACATGGTGGTGCAACATAGCAGCATTGGCGACTTCAATGGAAGACAACCGTGTCATCTGCTTCCTCTACGTTAGCACTCGGTGGTACGTAGACAGCTGTTATGAAGACAGCCGACAGCTCCCGCGGCAGGTAGAAGGGTCGACACTTCACTGTCAGTAGCTCTATATGTTGTGAGCAGCAAGTGGAAACGGAGACGGAATCCTGACACCACAACCTGTTGATGTAAACAGCCAGGCCGCCTCCTCTCCACTTGCTGGTCAGCTCAGCTGATCTGTCTGCTTGGTGTAGCATTAGCCCCTCCAGCTGTACTCCAGCGCCTGTGATGTTCTGATTCAGCCAGGTCTCGGTGAAAACAGTAACGCAGCAGTCTCTCACATCTCGTTGGGAGGCTCTCCACAGTCTAATAAGGTCCATCATATTGTCGAGAGATCGGACGTTCGCCAACAAGAGTGTGGGTATGGCTGGCTTGTGTGGATTAGCAGCTAGTCGAACCCTGACCCCACTGCGCTTGCCTCACTTCCGTGTTCTGTCGCACCGCTTACGGTGCCTTGCCCTTGGCTGTGCTCCTGGGGTGTGTCTACCTTGGCTCCTGTGGCGAAGCAGGCCGAGTTCGCCCAGTACACTCAGCAAGCGTTTCTCACAGACTCTGTTGTTAATGTCCAGCAGAAGCTGACGCTCGTACCGTCACACACACTTTCCTTCCACACATTGTTCAATCACGCCATTCGCTCCACTAACACTCAAAAGTACTGTATTTCCACTGAGAGAGGCCGCTGCAACCGTAGGTCGCGCCGCCATATTGGTAGGTCATGCCGCCATCGTGCCAATTACTGTCTCACAGTTGTCACAGTCACAGTTTACATCCATGTCTGTCCAGACTCATATAATGTGTGTAGTGAAGTGTAGTGTAGTGTTTTTTGGCAAAATGGAAGTTCTCGCTATACATGTGATTGCAGTGAATAATTTCCAGGTAGAAACATGCTGTCTTCACTTAGAGACTATTTTTACAGAGGAGGACAGAGGAGTGATAGAGAGCTGAACATTATGATGTCACAGTGAAGTTGACCTTTGACCTTTGGGATATAAAATGTCGTCACCTGATCCATTCATCCTATATCCTTATATCCTACTATCCTTGAACCCAAGTGGTCATTTGTGTCAAGGTTGAAGAATTTCCCTCAAGGTGTTCTTGAGATATTGCAAGAATGGTATAACCTGAAAACAATGCCCGTGGCGACAACCGTTGTTAGCATGAAAGCCTAAAACAAGTTTTTTCAAGGAATTTTGAGAATTCTGAATCACAGAGGTCCTTCAGCACACAATCAGAAATGTGCACAAAAAAGATTAGGCTAATTGGTTGGCTGGGGACAAGCTGCATGCAGTCACATGCATGTGATTGCATATAATAATAACATCCATTAAGTTTATTGGCATAGAAGATAAAAGACTTTATGCTTATGGTTTCTATCTGGATGTATGAGTATTGTTATTGAGAACAGTGATATATAAAATATTATGTCCTGTCTGACATTCAGCTGTTTTCACATATAGTCATTCTGATGTACAGTACAATATTAATAAAAGCACATATGTACATAACAACACTAATAAATGCTACATGGCTTGATGGCTCACTGCCATGGCTTACAAAGGCCCTACAATAAAATGTCCATCATTAATGTTATTAATAACACCTGTGCTTTTTCTGTCAGTGTAAAAAAAAAATAGTGATGTTCCGTTTCTAGAACAGCTGGTTTAACCACGTGTCTGCTCTGAAGTCAATGTGGTCAGAAAAGGTGATTAGACAGCTGGTTTTGTTTTGTATTGTGGTTCACATACTCATAAACGCCCACATCAGTTGTACTGTAACTCCAGGATTACACATGACACTGCTGGAGAGGTATAAGACTCTTAGCCTTTCATGCAGAGATAATGTATAATTTTACTGTAGGAATGCCAATAAAATATGTCAGTTCCATTGTCCAATTTGGGAAAGTTATTCAGTCAATGTTGTGAACATTTGGACATGTGGCCAGGAATTCTGACATCCATTTGTTTGCAATTAGGCCAAAAAAGGTCATTTGAGGCCATGTTTATATGACTTAAAATAAGTTCCCACAGTTGTCCACATTGGCTTTGTAAGAACATCTTGTAATTAAGGCATGTGTTTATATCTATGTGTGTGTTTGTGATGTCTCAGTGCGTGGGCATTTAATAGCAGATACACTAAATGAAGATGCGGCTGAAGCAATAAGGTTACACACTTGGGAGCTTGTAAAGATGTAAATAGAGCCACTGGCTCAACACAGAGTTCAAGCAGTGGTGTGTTTGAGTGTTAATATTAGATACAACAACTGTGTCATCCTCAACACAGTCACGTCTCCAGAAAAACACTTTAAGCTTGTTAGAAATGGAAGGAATACAAAAATACTCCGGCGGAGTTTAAGTGCTGTTACTTTGTTAAATTTTAAGACAAAATCACCCACCAGGTTATTTTTGAAGTGTGAATTGTTCCTCCTTGTGGTTGCTGGAACTATGTTTCCATGCTGTGGTGGATGGATACTCAGTGGTAGCTGTGTGTAGGCTTTATTGTAACACTTTGGTTAACGTTGAATATCTGTCCGCCACAGTACTGGAAATAGTCTGAACAAAAATTGAGAAGAAATTAATAAAAATGTAAGATGGGAAAACACACACTTCAATTAGCTACCTCATACTTTAGCTCACTTTAAGAGAAAGAAACGGTAACAGCTGCTAGCTTTACCGTATGCCAGATAATTCAGAAACATTTTTAGTTATTTGCGTTACTCGCACAAGTAAGTTTGTTCACCCCAGTAATAAGCAACATGCTGACACAGCAAACGGGCATCGGCTGGCAGGAACCAGCTGTGTTTGTGCGTCTGCTTCTGACAGGACTCACCACTCTCTTTGTCCCCCCATGCCCCCTCTGTATGTACATGAGGTAACATTAAGAGACAGAGAGACTAAGTGGCTTACAGTAAGCAGTCAAGTGAAGTTGGCTCCAATGTGGATCACAGCTGCAGGCAGGTTGGGAAGCAGGAGTGAAGATAAATGCACTTTTTAATTCCAAAAGTATAAAAGATAAATGGGTCCATGACTCCTCCGTCGGACGCTGCTGCAGACAGGTTGAGAAGCAACAGTGAAAATAAATCTTTTTTTTTTTTAATTCCAGAAGTTTGAAACTCTGAGCTCTCTTCCTGCCAGTAAAGAAGTCAGCATCAGAGTAGAATTGGTGCAAATTTGGTGTTTCTTCCTCCAGAAGCTCTCGTTTGTCCCTGGCTCTCTTCTCCAAAGCTCCCTGGATCTCTCAGCTTCATCCTGGTCCTCTCCACACAACACTTGACAAAATTCTCATAACAAATGCAAATTTTTCCCTTAAGTTGAATATTTTCAAATGACACGAATTCACTGATTTGGCGTTTATTTGCATTTACATTAATTTTCAGTGTAATCTATTCGCTTTCTATGTGAACACACCATCACAAGAGAGTGCACCTAGTTAACAGATTTATTTTTCATAGGAAAAGAGAGAAGCTGCAGGTAGAGAAGTCCAGGTTAATAAATGTATGCATGCTGTATGTTGAATGTCTGTAATATTACAGATGAAATAGATAAATTTTATGAACACTGACTGACACCAGTGAGTGATTTGACTGTATCTGTATGCATTTGTATGTGTGTGGCATATGTGTCTGTAGATGAAGTAAACATGAAAAATAGACATATTAAAATTGAGAAGAAAATATTATTCGAATAAATCTGATGACTAAATTATTGATTTCTAAAATTCACAAAATATTATACCTTCAGTGTAATGATCAGTTATATTATTTCACCTCTCAGACACACACTGTATGAAAGGCTTGGCATTTTATTTATTATAATGCATTTATTCATAATATCCCTGAAATACCTGCGAGAATTCTTGCAGTATTTTTAATAATGCTTTTTTATGATGGCACAGAAGTCAAAGAGAGGGTTTTATTTCTGGAAAAACACCATCTCTCATAAAACGTATTTGTCAAAACTGAGTTTGTGTCTCTCTCCCCTCAGCTCAGACATAACAAAAATCAAAACAAATGACTCGGTAATGACATAAAAGCAGGCTCGGCTCTTTTTTATCATCTTTTTCTAGGAATTGACTGAAAGATGTAAACACACTGAACCTCGGCCCACTCACTTTGGTTTCTGAGGGCTGGCGCACAGCTGCTGTTGTGCTTTTGTTCTAAATTCTCCACCTTTCTGTCCTCGTGCAGCCATAGCCACATGCTAACTGCTGTAACAGGTTTAATAACGGCCTTGATTTATACGGAAATTGCTGCTGCAGAATGTAGAAGTCATGCAGTTTAACACAAAACTGAGGCTTCTGATGAGAATTGAGTGAAACTGTGCACATTAAAATCTTTAAGAAATTAATAATAGCACAAACAGGAAGCTTTAAAGAACATTAGGTAATATGTTGTTTAACATAAAGCATTTTTAATGTATTTTGTAAAGATACTGAGTGATGAATGTTGTGGATTTGATCATTAAGTTTTGATTCACTCTCACCGCTCTGATCAGTGTCATTTTCAACAGCAGCAGGGAGCTGTTTGCATTGAAACAGCTGTGATAAAACATACATTATCTGCTCAGCACATTACAGGAGACAGACACAGTTAAAGACAAGCTGGTGAACACAGTGAGGCATTTAGCAGCTAATAAACAAAATGTTTTTCTCAGAAGTTGGTGGCAACTGAACAGGAACAGAGCTAAAAGGAGAGTGAATATTGAACTAAAATCCATCCCGTGGTCACAAACAGAATTTTATATGAACACTAATGTTGCCATCGTCTGCAGGATGTACAACACAACAGGCGACTGTTTGTTAAAAACTTCACCACATCAAATTATATGTCAGTATTGTGTGTGCGTGGGTCCCATGACTTGGACTCGAGCCGACTTGAATCACAAATTTTAAACAAACAAAATCAAAATAATTCTGATTTATAACCTTACACAAAGTCCAAAGATTAAAAAGTTGTGCGCCACAAATCAATTCATTTTTCCTTCATTTCCTGAGTCAACAGATGTTTGTCTGCATAAAAGAAAAATTGAGCTTTTCTTTTTAAGATATTGTACATTTTTAGAAAATAGTTGCTGAAAACATGTGAAAACACTGAGAACTATGCAGTACTGAATTGTGGCATTAGACCGTAAAATACTGTGTTCAGGATTTTTTGTGTGGACCTGAAACATGGCTCGGTGACACGCTGGAGCCATGGTCCTCCAGCACATGACTGAAACTGCCTGCCCTTCACCTCCACCTCCCCAACAGTCAGTTACAAATGTACCTTTAGCAACTCTTTATGTCCAAATCAGCCCCACAGTTCAATTCAGCTCACTTCAGTTCCAACAACCCGACACAGAAGAAAAAAACAAACATTTCAGCCTTTGCTTTTTCACTTTTATTTAAGTAAAGACAGTGAGGACTTCTGCTTTTACAAGAGACATTTTTGTACCACTAATTGAGTAAAAAATATGTGCGCAACTGACACCTCTGAAATTGATGACAAGCGTTATTTCCAATACTTACTGCTCTGTCTCACTTGAACCATTGCATACACTCCTACACTGCCCCCACAACTACCGACAGGACTGCAATATTTTGTCTATATCCATAAGCTTTCAGAAAATGTGCAGAAATATGTACAAAATGAACAAAGAGTACAGAGAGGAACCCTCTGTCTATTTCTGTATGAGTTTCTAACATTTAGCATAAATGAACCTTTAGAAAGCTCTCACACAGTAAGACATGAGTGATTTCTGAACTCTGACTTCACAGTCACACTGTATCAGCTGTGATGCTTTTGCCATTATAATGCTCAGCATCACATTTGCCACAGTGAAAATCCACATTTACTACTTCACAGTGGTCAGTTTTACTGCAAATATTACATATAAACCCTGTTTACTAGAAATTAATGAATTAGTGGGGTCAGGGGCTGGTAGAAAACCTCCTGTAAATATTAAAGAGGTCTGGGGTCACTTTGGAATGGAAAGTAAAAACATTCAAGAACCAAATGTTTATGGGGACAGAGTGCATGAGGCAACAGTCTATACATAGCTTTTAAATTAGGGAAAGAACATAAGTTTTGGAACTATGAAGTGACTTCTTTTCTTGGTCTAGTCAAGTCATTTGAGGCTGTGTCCACTGAGTACATAATGGCATAACACTGGATGTTTTTTTCCAGTGGAAAAATAACTGACATATTGCTGCATGTCCTCATATGTCCTTACATCTAAAATAAACTCATTTCTTCCTCAGAGAATCTTCCATCCATTCGTCATCTATTCCTGTTTATCCTGTGCAGGGTCTTGGGGGTGAGGGGAGTCCCAGCTCACATTAAGGGTGGAATGAGAGGTGCAGTACACATACATTGGTTGCCAGTAAATCACAGGGCAGTATGAGACAACCATTCACATCCACTATTACCATTGCCAATTAACTGAAAGGTGGGAACACATCATGATTACTGGGCCACATTATAACTATGATTTGGATGTGCTGACTGATCACAGCAACTAGCATCAGGTCTTTTCCAGTGTTGGTCAGTAGGTTTGCTGACAGTCAGGAGAGTCAGTAGTATGATGTCACTTTGTCCCTGTATTCAGGTAGGACTATAGGACAGGATCTGTCCACTCTGCTGCCTCTGTGTCAAACACTATTATGACCTGAAAACAATCTGAAACATGGATGCTGTGTCTAGCAGCTTTATTGGACATGTCAAGACATGTTTGAGCCACCAGAGCCAGAGGACAGTGACAGGATGGTATTTTGAAGAAATAGTGAACAACAGTTTAATGGTCTAACTCCACAATTCAGCAGTACGTAGTTCTTAGTGTTTCCACATGTTCAAAGCAACTATTTTCTAACATGTAGAATGAAGAAAAACTCCCTTTTTCTTTCTTTTCTTTCTTTTCTATGTCGTCATCATGTGCTGGGCAATACACAAAAGTGGAAAACCATCTTAGTCTAGCTGCTGTACTGATGACCTTTTCAAACCTGAAAGTCTGAACTAAGGTCCACACCAAGGTTCCTGCTTTTCTTACATTGTAATGTTTGATCTGGTTAGTTTTGGTTTCACATTGCAATTATGCAAGCATGCTTCAAAACTATATATAACATACACTCTGTACTTGCAATTGGTTGGTTTGTAGACAGGTGCTGATGTTGGCATCTTGTCAATTCAACACCTCTCATTGTCTTACAAAATAATTAAAAAATGTCTGAATTTTTGTGAAGGTTTTCCAGCTGACTCTTTATAAATTCAAGGGAGAAATGTCAATTTAGCATTTGGTCTCTTCCTCTTTCCATGTGCAAACACGGCTCATTTTGTTTAGGTTTGTTGTTTTTCCTTTGTTCAGTTCTGACAATACCCTGCCAGAACTAGTTTTCACACTATAAACAAACTGAACCATGGTTCAGTTTGATCCAGACCGAGACCACCTCTTTCGTATGGACCAAGGTTTGGCTGTCTGGTCCAGACTGTGGTCCAAGGGAGGTTCCACACCTGTAATTTTGGTTTGGATAGAACTGAAAAGTTTGTAGGTCCGGGCCAAATGATGTAGGTGTGAAAAAGAAAGGATTATTGTTTTATTTTATTTCAAAATAAAAGACAACAAAAAATGAACAAGACTTCACTGGAACAAAATTTTAAATGCAAAATTGTGGCTAATTAGTTTCAAATGAATTCTAGCAACATAGAAGGAGCATATTAAAACTTCAGAAACATGATCACACCATCCATATGTTGTCTTCTTGTTCGCTCTTGTATTTGCTTTCAATTTTGGTAGTCTGATTTTATTTATTTTTTCTTTAAAATGGCATGATTGCATTCAAATTTCATCACTTGTCTTCAGTGTGAGCTTAATTATTGGATTCAGAGTATTTGGGTTGTACTGCATGAGTGGACTGAACCATATGCACCTTCCAGAGGGGGGACTTTAGAGGCTCTTGTATTATTTTTGATAAAAGAAGTAGTCTATCAAACTGTTTACTCAGTCAATGGTAATAGCTTATTTTAAATACTAAATACTAAATTTTAAGATGCACACATGTATGTTGTCTTCTCAGAATTCCTCTCAGGCTGTAGTGACACAGTAGTAGCGTAGGGCAAATTCTGAATGGTCACACCAGTCCTGGATGGTCTTGTACCTGCTGATCACTTTTTTTTTTACAGCTAATCCAATACTTGTTTCAAGTCGGCATGTACACTGCTGTGAGAACGACCGGTGTAACAGGGATTGCTATATGAAAAAACAAGGAAAAGACCTGTTCCTGGTTTGGTACAGGAACATGCGTGAATTCATGTTCTTGCGAGATGTCGTTCAGTGTCCACTCTCAAGACAAATAATGAGAAACAGTCATTATATGTGGTTGTCTAGTCTTTGTAGGTTTCAGCTAATCATCAGTTCTGAACTTGTCTTTGGACTGTGGGAGGAAGCCCACGAGGACACAAGGAACATTAAAAGAGGAACAGAAAAACCCCAGTCCATTGGCAGATTTCAGTCAGTCATCTTCATTGGAAATTTACATCTAAATATGGACAGTGAAAACACTGAAGATCATTAGAGTACAACAAAGTTTGTGTCCCATCTGTCCATCAGCTTTAGCTTGATATTCAGTGGAGAAATTAAGAGGTACAGAACCAAAAGAAACAAACCAAAAAGGTAGTCAGAGAGACACGTAGATAGTCTAGAAACAAGTCTACAGCCATACTATCAGCTCTGTGTGTCTGTAATTTGAGACAAATTCAAACATCAGCATGTTAACATGGTCGCAATGACAGTGTGCTAACATGTTGTTTAGCAGGTATAATGTTCCTAATTGTATTGGATGTATTGTATTGTATTTTGTGTCTTAGCATGCTAACATGTGCTAGTTACTACTAAACACAAAGTACAGCTGAGGCCCATTGACCTGATGATTTTGTTATATGGAAAGTCAGAGGATCAGATAAGTTATAATAATTCATTCATTCCTGAGAAGTACCTGAATGTCTGTCCCAAACTGATTGGCAATCGACCCAACAATTGTCAAGACATTTCACTTTAAAGGGACAGCTCACCCCACAATCCAAAATGCATATTTCTTGTCTGGCCTGTAGTGCTATTTACTCATCTATACAGTTTTGGTGTGAGTTGCAGAGAAAGAAAGACAAGAAAGAAAAGAAGAAGAAAGAAAGTCTTTCTAATAAAAAGAAAGTAGTTCTGGGTAACCAGGTTATGATTTTTGGAAACTGGTTTTGAGTTTTTGATTCTGAGGTAAACTGTTCCTCTAATTTCTTAGTAAATTCATGGCCATCATTTGGATATACTGTATGTCTGGACCAAAATAACAGAGCTGGGAACAAATATTGCTCAGTAAGTCACAAGTAAGTCTCAATTCTTTGCACTCAAGTCCCAAGTCAAGACAGGGAAGTCCTGGGTCAAGTCCTAAGTCCTAAAGTTTCAGGTTTGAGTCCTTAACAACTCACAATGTGCTCCTCACCAAATGTACTACCATTATAACAACAAAACCTTGACTTCAAATGTTAAATGACGCTGGATGTTGTTGGCCAAAGTCTCCAACCTATATGTTTTGCAAACTGCAGGTTCTTTTTTGTTGACCATGACATAGTTTTCATATGCAAACAAAATTATCTTTGGTATCATTATATCCAACTGGAGCTCAGCAATATGTCGTTCTGTCCTCACGGTTTTCTAAAAAAACTCGACTGGATGCTGTTGGGCTCGTTCAAACAAAGTGTGTCGGGAGAATTAAATGTAGAATCATGCTTTTTAATCTTTGAGCTTGAGCTTCACGTATTTTTAAGTCAAGAGGCTTAAGTCCAAATAAGTTTAAGTTCAGCTTGAGTTGCAATTCCTGGTTGACTTTCTCAAGTTGAGACTAAGAACATAAAATTGGTGATTTGAGTCTGATTCATGTCCAAGTGATGTCACTCTTGTCCACACCTCTGCAAACTGACTGGAATAGAGGCTGACATTTCCATTCCTAGAATCATGATGATAAACGTGGCTAAAATTAGACAAATATATCTAAGTTGGAATTCTGTTTAAAACATTTCTGACCACTGTGCATACATTTAATTCATGTTCATTGTGCTGTTTCTTTTTCTCTTCTTGAAGAAATCACATATTAAAATTCACCTAAAATAAAATATACACTGTATGTGAGATGCATGATATGGTATTAATATATTATAAGGTATTGTAATATTACAGGAACTATTGTATGATGATAAAGAAGCAGACAAATTTTGCTTGGTGGCTGGTGCAGACATACAGCAGACAAAAAAATGTATTTGCGGCATCTTTAAATCTTCATCCATCTGACAGTAATTCTACTTTAACCTCAATACAGAGGCTATTGTAGAACTCACTACAGGTCTATTGTCTGTTGGCTCGATTTCCCATAACACACCGTGCTGGTGAAACCACAAAGAGGGTTTTTTCAAACAGTAGCTACCACAGTTTATATTGTTGGCTTGGAGAACAATAGATAGGAACCCGTGGCTAACGTAGAGTGGGCCACAATGATACTGTATCAGACACCACAGTGAGACTGTGTATGACATGAGGCTGGTTTGTTGTTGTAAGGCACTAAACTATATTGTTTACTGTCCAAAACAAACTGCAGACTCAATGTAACCAGGTCATGGAGATGCACATTCAACACATTTACCAGATGAGGTCTGGTATGGCAATTGTGCCTAAATATAGCCTCATGGAGGCACCAGTTTAACTATAGACTTTGGCCTTGTTTGACCTGTCAGTCACTAAATAAGTCCTTATATGCATTATCAGTTATGATGCAAGATTTCTGACATACATCTGAATACAAAACTTTTATTTATCACTAGTTAACATTTGTCATTTCTGCAGGTGCTAAGTCAGGTTAGAGACTGGACATCAGTCAGTGGAACTATTCCCATTTTCAGAATTCTCTGCAACCATACAATTTTCTTTCCTCTCCTGTCCACCTATTTTCATTTTCATGTCTTATGTCCTCTTTTCTCATGTCTCCTCTCCTTCTCTCTTTTTCTCTCCTCTCTAGTGAGTAATTGTCTGGTCCGATCGGAGAGTCTGACCACAACATGACCACAGCTGTCCATCTTCATAGACAAAAATACCCCATGCAGCCCTTCAGCAGCCACACCCTCACACAAATATAGTACAGAATACACAGGCGCTAGACTGTTTTTAGTCCAAAATATATGGAGCTACCATATGGTTGATGTAATGACAAAAGAGGTAACTTGATCAAGCATGTTGTTGCCCTGAAAATGAATATTTATAACCAAAGTCTTGGAATGAAGATTCACAATCTTAATACTAGATAGCAGACTAGAAGAGTGCACTCAGTAGATCACACATCTCCACTAGGCAACAGATGGCGAGGCACCTACTACAATAGCACCACAACTGCTAGATGCAACCAGAGCAGATTTGCAAAGTTTTGAATAAAGTTTTTTGTATTGCATTAGTATATAACATAACTATGTAAACCTAATAAGGAGAAGTCCTTAATTATTTAGAACTTTTTATTATTTATTTATAACATTATAAGCAACCAAGCAGCTTTATAACTGTACAAAAGCCCCTCCATGCACGGACCTGCGCAGTGCGCACTTACCTGTTTATTCCTGGCATCAGCGTCAGGACCGTTTACATTTGTAAGTTATTGCTGTGTCATACCAAACACTGCCTTAACTGATAAGTGAACGTGAGTTTGGTTACAGCTATAACTTTAGTTCCCTGAGTTCAAATAATAATGCCTACATGGATGACTGAGCTGATTTGTTGTGAGATCTGAGATGCAGAATTGTGAATCCATATTGTTTTTGGTGAACTGAGTTGTAAGATATTTTTTCCTTTGTTTTATTTCAGAACCACACTCATCACTGTTGTAATCTCCTGCACTGGAAATTAAAGTATCCTCTCAGACTGGATTCTCTGGCTGGAATCATTTTGTCCATAGTTGTCCTACTCAAACCAGTGTGTTCTCGAGGTCCCCATCCTCACAATAACAATATCATATGTAGAAATCTACATAATTATATGTAATAAATGATTTAATGTAATGTCGCCTATTCATAGGTCAGAGCCTGCAGGTCCTAATGGAAGTTGTGGCTGTTCAAAACGTTAATGTTTCGGCTTAAAGCTGATAAGATCACCCCCAGTAAATGCATTTTATTCCAACAAGTAACTAAGTATCATATTTATCATTCACCATCGCTAAGAATAAAACGAATTACCCTCGATTTTGACTTGACAGACATTTTGTGCCCAAGTTGCACCATAGGGCAAGCCAAAATCTTATGGCCCTCCTGTATTTATATAACCTAACCAACGGGGGCAGAGAGTGGTCTACTAGTCAGTCAGAGTTTCAGGTGGGGTTGGGAAAAATAAATTAGGTGTCAGTTGATCAGGGTATCTGATGTATGACATTCAAGCTTGTGAACAGTGAAAACTGGGTTCGCTTTGATAAAATTTGCCTCTGTATTGGGAAATGGGTGTGTGCAAAGTACTGATGTAGTAAGTTAAAAATTCATAACTTTTTGTATAGTTGTATATTGCAATTATAATCTATGGTTGTCACAAAATCCCAAGGCAAACCTGGACTTGGTCACCAGTGAGCCTTGGCAGGCTGTTTGGGAGCCACCGCTCTAATGGACTTTAAACGCTCCAGTATGGAGACCACACTGAGGCATAGTGCTGACATATAGCAATAGCCAGTGAAGTGAACTAACCTGCAGATGCTCCGGTTCAAGTCCAAAATGTGGTCTGCAACAGACTAGGCTTGTTTTAGCCTAGCAGTTGTCGATCACTTGTGGCCCCTACCCTAAGCTGTAGTGGGTTGTTTATTTTTCGCATCACTGGACAAAAATTGACCAATCAGGACATACTGCTCTGACCTGTGATTGGGAAAAACATAATCAATTGTTGAGTCTCATTCAACAGTTGTCAAATACCAATGCTTTGGGTTGGCACTCACCAACCTTGGCAATGAAATGCAGCAATCAACCAATTGAAAGTGGCGGTATATGACAACCTGGAAAAGAGTCTTAACAATCCACTCTTTATCTCCAGTCACTTAATTAGGAGTAAGGAGACAGCAGTCGGTATAAACCAGAGCAGTCAATGAAATAGATTTTTCAAAAATTGTGAATTACCGCAACCACGAGAGGTCGTTGAGCATAGAGCCAAAAACCAAAGACCATAAAAAACTGTTATATAACAAACAGTGGTTTGGTTGGGATCGGGAGTGTCAATAACCTATTAACGAACATATTTCTTTGTTTTATTGACACCACAGTGTTTTTCCCTGTTCTAGTGAACAACAGAACAATGTCGGTGCTTAACTTTATAGCTGGTTTACCATATAGTATACAGCTTGTAAAATATTATTAGGAGCATAACACCCTGAAACACTGACCAACACCCTACAAGAGCGCAGGCAACATGATCAGAAAACACTGGCCCCGTGCATGTTGGTACATGAGCAGAATGTCATTCACAAGAAGTTTTCTTGGCAGTACAACCAGTCAATGTGCTTTTTGGCACCAGTGCCACTCACCACAGCAGTCTCTACTGAGCGATCCCTCTGAACCAAACCCAAAATTTCCACCCTAAAATCCCAGAGCATGCTTTCATACACACAGCAGTGACAACAAAACACTACCCTGATGGAAATGACTGAGCCCTGCCAATCTGCATTCAAACACTGATGTTGGGTGTTTAGGCTGTATTAAGAACTGGGAGGCGGTAAGTGGCGTAAGGAGTCCAAAAATCAAGATGAATTTTGACGTTGCGGGATTTAGTGGTAAAATTCATATCCATATGGAGGTTTCTGAAAACTAAAGTCTGTGTGGCCTTCTGTGTATGTTACAGACCAGAAGAAATACATAGTCGTGTCTAGATGGTAACCCAAGACCTGTGAAAGATCATTTCATCATTTTAACCCAAGCCATGATCTTTCCCTAATTCTGAGCAAATGTTTTTGGTCCCTAAATCTAAACAGATCTTATCTAATGCATTGCCACCTGATAAAACATAATTAATTTGGACATGCATAATGAAAAATGCATTCAAATCTTGCAAGAGTTTTGCAAATCTAGGGTCACCACTAGGGCTGGGTGTCAGTACTCACTTCCGTTAAGGTATCGATTAAAACATCCCCGTACCAAGTAGTTTTGCTGCAGCCAATCACCGCAAGCGTTCTTCAAAAACAAGAACCTTGAAAAAAGGTATCAAATTAAGTTCTCCATTTGTATGAGGAATACTTTAAGGGTACTGGTATTGGCACTGGTATCATTTTTTTTAAATGATACCCAGTCCTTGTCCCCACTTACACAAGAAAAGATACACATGCAATAAAATGGAAATGCATTTGAATTGGCCAACCACATTTTGTTGACCAAGCAAATAATCCAGTCAAAAACAAGACTACAAAGTCTACAACCATGCTTGCTGGTCTGTGAAACTCAGGCAAAGTAATGCTTTGTGTTAAATGCTAAGGTCAGCATGCTAACATGCTCACAATGACAATGCTAACATGCTTAGTTTAGCTCATCTTAGTTTAGCATGATAGCATACTATTTCAGTATGAACCAAAGTCCTGGGTGGTAGGAGCTGTCTCAGGCAACTGGACTTCTTCAAGAAACTCAAGCAAAGTCCAGCTGCCTATGACAGCTCCTAGAGAATACCATGACCTGGATGACTGGGAATTTTCACAGACACAAAGTAATGGCCCAACAGAATTGACTTTTCCCAAAGATGGTTTCTGTCTTTTCAGGTAGCTCTTATTGCACTGATGTTTATGCAGTTTTTCAGTTTTCTAATCTGTTTGATTTCAATTAGTCATTTCACATAAAAACTGGCTGTGTGGGTGGGAACTTGACACTGCGGCTCAACACGGGCAACTACTGCGCAGACTTTGGGTCTGGGTCACCAGTGCAAGATGGCAGCACTAGCATCTGGGATATTTTTGCCTCATTTAAGTTGCAAAAGGAAGCCATCTTAAACTGAAACCACCCCTATTTAAGATGGCTTCTCATGGACAAAAACTGTTTGCCTGATAAAGGTCACAACATCACAAATAAATGATATATTACAAGTTAGGCAGTGTGCGGGAGTCCTTTTGCAACTTTATTGTGCGCGCTCCTCTCTCCATTGCACCTGTCTCATTTAATTAGATGTGTAAAGCTTTCCTTGTTCTAAATCATGGCAGCTTTATTTAAGTACCATGTGAGGAAGTAATGTCACAGTCATGCTTTAATTAGGGCAAAGAAAAACTTTAACCCAACAGAAATCAGCTAACAGGAACTCAGTGAAACAAAATGGTTTCTTTGAAGCTACAACCCCATGTAAATATTATATGTTAAGATAAGGTAGGTTGGTTTGCAGTATTCTTCATTGCTGCTAAAGGTTGGTTAGCTGCAACATCCTACTATCAGTCAGTTAGACTGTAAACAGGGCAAAAACATGACTGCGTGGCAGCAGCAACCGCTCACTGTTTGGAGGCACCGTTAATGCTTCTACCCTCAACACATCACTTGTTCCTCACAGTGACCTTTAAAAAAACAAAAACTTAACTGCTGGATATTCTTCAAAGTCACTTAATGGTCCAAGCGTCTGAGTGACGCTGAACCAAAATACTTGCCCACCAGACAGTCTGGGATCAGCTCATCCTTGTTGGTGGTCCAGTTCTTCACATCACATTCTCTACGCATAGCTTAAGTAAATGTATGGTTCTTGTTACGTCCTCTTGGCTTGTAGTCTCCTTTAGGGGCTCCTTTATTATTCCCAGTGTGCCTGGTTGACTCACTAGACTGCCAACGTGGGATGGGACAACATTAGCTCACCATCTTCTCAAGATCACAGTGGAGCTTCTAATGAACTTGGTCTTGCCAAGACACTAACCACATCTGAAACGTTGGTCAACCAGGACTTGGACAAACATCATAAAAGTGTGCTTTGGCAGAGCTTACATTGTGCAAGGAATCTCGGGTCAAGGGCTGTAAACGTATTTACATACTGTAAATCTGCTTTTCATGGTTGCACTTAGAGCTGTTCTCAAGAGCATTTCATAGGAACTGGTTGGCCATGGCCATTGAGAAACAGCCCAGTCACTAGATGGGCACCTTTCTGCTCTCGTCCAAGACAGTCGTTCCTCAGATATCGTTTCTACTCCCCTCTGCTAAATCAGACTGATATACGAATAATGCCAACAATTTGGCTGAAGATTTCACACCAAATTCTGTACATTGGAATAGCTGTAATCAATGAATTCACAATGGAGTCAAGTCAAACTTTGTGGTGCTTTTGGGTCCAATTGAAATTTGCTTAGCTGATACTGATGGAGCCAATTAAAGCCGGATTGATGAGAAGTTATGCTGTTCCTCTGTTTTTTCATAGAAGTTTCCCCTCTCTCTTTTTCACCCCATTTAGTCTTTTTGCAGAAATCCAGTAAAAAGTGCACACAACAAAAACATTATAATCCAGACCGCTGATGTTCACAGCACTTCCTACGTTGGAATATACGTCATCACGTAGTGAGCATGAACTATCATGTGGTTTTCTTGTGCGTTTCAACACAATAAAAACGATTTTCATTTTTTTGTGGTTCATTGCACTTTTTTTTTTAGCAATTTATTTAGTTACTATGGACATAAGTCCATACATATTATTAAAAATTGGGATATACAGGTTGTATTGATGTATATCAAATTAAAATGCTCCAAAAAATGGCACTACAGCATGAAAAAAGTAAAGATATGCTCTGGTGGACTTCTATGGTAGGTCAAATAGGGTTAAATGCATTGATTAGCTGTAAAGGTGTTTTTTTTGGTCCAGTCTGTGTTGGCTACCTTCTTGTCTAATAAAGCTCTGACCCTGCCTTGCCACTGCATAAAAATCTTATGGTTGTACACAGTCAGATAATATGAGTGTAATTGTGCACCCAAACACAGACCCTCATAACATTTTAATGAGACGCAGCAAGTCTGAAGTGATATCAGTGCCCTTACCCTCATTGTAATCTGGTTAAATGTATTTATTTTGACGAAGGCTCTGACTTAATATCCGTCCACAAGTGCAGGATTAGCTGTTGGGTCTCGTCCCATTTTGATCTAATCCAGCAGGCCTGCAGCAAATTAAACCGCAAACTGTCAGGAAGCAGGCGTGACTTAAATGTCTAAAAAAAATAATGGCTGCAGTGCTCACTAATGAGTGAGGAACAAACTCTAAAAATGACTAATATGCGTTAAAAATAATGGTCAAGCTGCTTGCTAATGGGTGACATAAGTCTATAAGGTAGCAGCCAAAGAAACCACACAATGGTCTTCATCCTCGCTAATGACTGAGAGTAGATTTATGAACAGAAGAAAAAATGTTACTGTTGGTGAGAAGCTATCAGATACTTGTGCTGGGAGCAATAATACTGATAAAAGCATGTGCAAACATAATGTTAAAGCCACAAATTACATTTTTTGACATTAACATTGAATAAAACATTTAGTGCATGGTTCAGTCTCCATGCTCTCACCAACCCTGTTTCTGGCAGCTGCAGGCAGCTGTTCTCAGCAAACAGTCTCTGATAAAAGCCACTTTGCACTTCTTGTCCAGTACCAAACAGCAGACAGAAACATTTAGCACCTTGCTAATGAAGAAAGTGGAACAAAATTACCAGCTAAATTTAACTGGATAATCTTCAGTGTTTCCTGTAGTGCTACCGCTTTGGAGTGGTGGCAAATTATTGAAATGAGTCTTTACCAACATTACAGTGGAACAATAAACGTCCTTAATATCGACAAGAAAAGTGCAACATCATGAACAACAAAGAAAGAGTCAAGTTATAGCGCTACATGAGCCTGACAGCATGACAATGACTTCTTCAGGGACTGAGCGAAGTGATAGGAAGTGGACACAAATGCAAACAAAAGTCTCAGAACAAAAATGTCAAAACATGAAAAATTCACAATGTGAAATATTTTGTGTCTTTTGAGAGGGGGCCGGGGGTTCTGTTTCTCTTTCTTTTTCTTTCTGAAGGAGGGCAAATGAAAATCACAATGTTTTCTGGTTACAGTTCTTTTCTTCTCTTCACAACACAGTATGAAGAGATTGGACTGGCAGTAGCAGTGCCACAGCAGAAATGCTGTCAGTGTGAACACCACATGTGTGGCACAGGATTGCATTTTTACCCTTGTCCTGTCGCATTCCCACAAAAATACTCGCAACCCATCACAAGACTAAACAGAAGTTTAACAAAAATCCTGTCCTGCCCCAGTCCCGGAAGAATGATTCCAGTCCCATCACATTCCCACTACTGTTGGCTTTTTTTCCCCTGTCCCGTCCCAGTCATGTAATGAATAGTGAAAATGACTCCCATCCCAAGGGAATTCCATGGGATTTCCCCCAAAAAATGTCGAGCCTCTACAGCAAAGTAGCCAGAGCGCACAGGTAGAGGTAGACAGATTGGCCCGGGTGTCTTAGAAAGTGTTGTATTTAGTCAAAAATGGATGTTGCACAATGACCATATTTATATGAATGTGGAACCATGGAGAGTTGAAAGAACTATAATGATATAACTAACCTATGTCCAGAATTGTATGAAAGACATCCTCAGGCTACAAAATCAACAAAAGACACAATACCTTGTCTGAGACTCAGGCCAAACCAAACAGAGCTCTGAGCACAGATTTTCTGTGTTGGTAGTAATGATTGTGACATAAGAGTGTAATGCGTCAGTCACAAAGTGGAATATAGAGCTTTACATCTTGGCAGACTTGATGTTTTACTATCCCACACACACAGACTTTCTCCTCAGGCATAATTACAAGAGGAATGTCTGAGAAAGGTTGTTATGAAACCACCCTGAGCTCCTCACAGACAGGAAGCTCAACGTATATTTCAGGGCTGTAATTCTGCTGCTGCTCTGCTGTGTGTCTCTGTGCATTAAACTGATGTAAAAACAGAGAAAATATACCGTCTGCACGGGTCCACTCTTTAAACATTCACTGAAGCTCTTCACAAGGGCGTCTAGAGAAAAAGCAGCTTCTATATTTAGAGGACTGTCATTACAAGTGACCTTTAGCAGAGACATCAAAAGTCAGAGCAGTAATGTCTTAATGTAAAGAAAGTGGAAGCACATGTAACATGAAAAGCTAAGGAGAGCAGTAAAAGAAATTAGGAATTTGATCTATTTGATGGAAGATTTGAAGCTGGCTGTGGTTCATGAAGATGATATTGTGATGAGTTTTGAGTCTGATATGAATGAAAGGTAATAACTTTGTCTTTTTCAGATTATAAAGAGAATTTGTGCAAGATGGCACCGTGCCAGCAGCTTCCTGTCGTAGAAGCTCCCTGTGTTTATTTGTTTCATTGTGTTTTTGGTCTTATATTTGAGTACTGTATATTGTTTAAAGTCTTTGAACATCGAACAGTGCGAAGCGGCACTTTCAGTGGCTTGTAAACTTCTTATTGAACTACGTTGTGCTCAGATCACTCCTGATCACCAGAAGTCACGCCTGCAACATCACTGCCATTGTATACAAACGCGACCAGCAGATCGCCCTGCGGCGTCCAGCCGTTGCGGTCTGAGAAAAGCCCTCAATTCCGGAGGAGCTAAGGTTTAAATCCTGTACCCCAGCAGTCATGTAAGGTGTTAATGTAAGCTACAAATAAAATTGATGAACTGGAAGTGTTTTACCGAAACATGGCTGCATGAACAGATATTGGACTCGAATGTAACTATCCCTGGATTCCTGATGGTTTGAGCGGACAGGGACAAAACCGTGAGCAGTGAGAAGAAAGGAGGAGGGCTTGCTATGCTTGTGAACTCCAGGTGGTGCAATCCTCTGTGAAAAAGCATGCCTGCAGCCTCAGCATCAAGATCAGACTTGGACCATACTATCTAGTGCACCGTCACTATTTACATCCTTCCATCTGGGAACACGGAAGTGGCATGTCATATCATTCACTCAGTTACTGCAGGACTACAAACAAAATACCCAGGTACCTCTCTCCTCTACCCTTACAACTTTCTACCTGTTTGTTAAGTGCATTGTCAGAGAAAATGAGACTTTGGATCTGCTTTAAGCAAATGTTAAAGATGCATACAGCTCCACTTCCCTTCTCCCTCTCGGCAGGTCAGATCACAACTGAGTCCTGCTCACACCATCAAACAAGCCAGTGGTTCAGCTGTTGCCAGTGCCTCTGAGGACAGCAAAGAAATGGTCTCACAGTCACAGTCACTTGGAAGCCACTGACTGGAATGGACTGCAAGGTGAGAATGTTGATATCACCATCCCCACAAAAGACATCTACTAGCATCTCCTAACCCCTAACCCTAACAACAAACCCCCGGTTACCAGCGATCTGCAGACCCTGCTTAATGATCTATCTATCTATCTATCTATCTATCTATCTATCTATCTATCTATCTATCTATCTATCTATCTATCGTACACTTGACAGTAAAACTGCATATAAATTTGTCTTTCTCAAGAAAAGGCAAATTTGGAACAAAGGACAGATTCCTGGCACAGCATCTCCACACAGCAGCTGGAAAAAATTAAGTCATGAAGTGCATTTCCATCCATCTGTTTTATGCACATGGAAACACTGGGAAAATATTGCAAAAAAAAAAAAGAAAAAGTTTTTCCACTTGGCTGGGGTGGAAAAGCTGGTCTATCAATAAAACTGAGAAAAACATCACATAGTCTGTTAGGTTCCTCCAGTTAGTACATGAAACAAACAAATTAATTCCATCACATTTTGAGGTCTCACTGAAGCTTCTTCAATCATGTCATTTCTTGATGCTCTCTTCTTCTGTAATAACTGGCATCTGATTGGAGAGTTAGTGCCACCAAGTTCCAACGCATTTATCTGATTTTTTTTTTTCTTTTGACAGTTTTCCAGAAATTTGGTTAAAATTTGCACCACATTTGGATGGAAATTTGATTACTGCGTCTGAATTTACAGCTAGATATGTTAGGTTGCTAAAACCCACACTAATATGCAACACATACAAGAAGAATGTTTAATAAATAATCTGTTCTACGGTTGTGAACACACTCAAACTACAAGATCATGATTTCATGGAGGCGTATGAATAATGCACCAGTGTCTTAAGTCAGTTTGCATGTTATCGCTATGGCATTTTTGCTTATTATGTGTTATTTCACACATTTTAGTCTGTGCAGACGTATGCAAAGATGACATGCCATATGTATATAGTATTCCCTTGTGTATCTTTGTTGTCTTTATTTCCTGCCTTTGTCTATTTTCCCACCTTTTTTAATGTCTCATTGTTTTCACCTGTCCCTGAATGTTCCCACCTGCTCTTAATCACCTCCCTACTGTATTTCAGCCTTGTGTCTGTTCCCTTTTCAGTTGCTTTTGCCTCCTTGTTGGTTTGTCTGAACTCCTTTCTCATGGACGTTTTTTTTCTCTGCTTGTCTTTTTAGTGGTTGTTACATTTCCTGGACTTTTTTGTGTCTCATCTGTTGGATTTTTTTGGTTGCCGGTAAATCTTGTGAAGGAGCACTGAAGGAGAATTTGTTTGGCTGTTGAGTTCATATATCAACAAGCTCTCTTCAGAATCACATTCCCCACCTTTTAAATTCTTGCCAGGCACTACAGTCTCTCACATCAGTCATCCAAACCATAATCATGGGGCACGACTGAATCAAATCATCTTAAATGTGCAAGAGGCACCTTTTCTCTGATCTTAAGTCCTCAGGAGGAATTCCTGGATTGGATTTTTCCCAAGATGCAACCCAAACATCACCACAATTTTATTGCACTATGATCAAAATATTGTAAAATGCTAATCACTGCCCTTTCAAACAGGTTGATCTTATGATGTTGTGGGCAGCGGCTCATCATTCACCACTGCAGGACTGACTCTTTTCTTTTTCTCTAACATTTACGTCACTTGGTGTCAACAAGCCTTGTGTTATTTTATTTCAAAGACTGTGTTAAATCACTGCGCCTCAGATAACTCTCTCTATGACTATATAAGGAATTCCTGCCTTACAAAGTAGTAAAACACCAAAGTTTTATTATATTTTGCAACTGTCACCCAAAGCCAGAATTTTCTCTTAGAAGAGTATCATCACTTTACGGAGCGTGCACACAGCTGTACTGGTCTATATACAGACTGTACAGTTGGGATTGGCAGGAAACTCAGTGGCCTGGTTTCACTGCCAGACTTCTGCAGAATAAAGAGCATCTGTAATTAGTGACAGACAACCTGCCGTAATGTCAGAGTGGATCTAAAAGAAACGAAAAACTACGCTCTGGAACGGCAAAGTCTGAAGTGATTATATGGTACTTACAGTAGCTGAAAATGAAACTATGACTAAATCTACAACAGAAACAAGAAACTGAAAATAAACTTCAAATCTGTATCGTAACAGTAAACCAAAAAAAAAAAGGAACCTGAACTCTTGAGGGAGAAATATGGAGTAATGTGATTTATTGGCTGTCCAGTTCTTATCGTTACATCCTATAATCTTAATATTCAGCATTAGGTTGCTCCGTCAAATCACTGAAGTCTGAAGAAGGTGGGGACTATTTGCATATTCATGAATCACTGAATACTAAATGAAGGCGAGGTGTAGAGCCACATGTAGACCATTTTAACAAGATTTTTGAACCTATTTTGCAAAAAAAGAGCATTTTATATCATTTAAAACATGACTGGAGGTGGAAGATACACATAAACTCAAGCTACACTGCAATACAGCCTATTAAACAACTATTAAATACCAGTGATATTCTGACAGGGGTTGAATTATCTGATTTGGATGCCCCCCGGATGACTTCCTTTGGAGGTTTTCCGTTCATGTCCTACTTGGAGGAGACCCCGGGGTAGACCCAGAACCTGCTGGAGGGATTACATATCTCACCTGGGATGGGATCACCCAGGAGGAGCTGGAAAGCGGAAGAAAATGAATGTATGGCTGGATGGATGGGTGGGTTGATTTGGGTGATACTGATTGCAAGTTGGTAAGAATACCATGCAAGACTGTGCACGATTGCAAGCCGAGGTTTATATCATTCATAACACCACTCTGCAACCATGCAACAACAATGCCCTGCAGCAGAATCCACATAGAATGGATCTCAAGGGCTTAACTCAGCCTTTTAGAGGTGAATCCAAAGTTAGCAAGTATTGGACTTTTCTCTTCATATTTTCCTGATTTGATGCAAACTAAGTATTTTAAACCAAGTGTAACCATGATGTTGAAACAGAAAACACACACACAAAAAAACTGCTTTTCAGCTTGTACTGGGTAACATCAAGTTTTCTAAACTACACATCTGGATTGCAGACTATTTGCAAGAGCACCACCCATGGAAGAAGACCAGATGCTAAAATGCTAAAAATATAAAAGAAACCACTACAACAATGTTTTTTTCTGTATTCATATTTGTGAATAAATGTTTTGAAATATGCATGATAAAGATGTGATACAGATGTGGTGAGCTTTTAAAAGACATTGCAGGTAACAAAGTTTTAACCTTTTTATACTTTTACCAAGAAATTTTGCTGTTGAGGCTTTCAGGGGGTCTCTCAAGTGTCAATCAAGGAGTCTCTGAGCGCCACAGACCCCCCCCACCCCCCCACCCTACATTTTGCACAGTGAAATTGTGCTGTCTGATCAGGATTTGCAGGTTTATTCTATGAATATAAACTCAGGGACACCAGCTTCAATCTTGTAATTCCCCTCTGATTAAAAACCCGTTAAACACCAGTCGTTTTTCCCCACATAACAATCAGCGTGCACCACTGCTGTCAAACTGAAGGAAGGATAATTCAGCATCCTTCACCAAACCAGCATCTCCACAACCACCGCCATTTAGGCAAAACATGTTACCACTAAAGTTTGTTTTCTTTGGTCTGAACCAACGTCGACTTTATTGCTGTTGTCATATTTAGTCTGCTTTGGTTCACAGTGCTCATCTGCAACCAAACCAGGACTTGTAAACACAGTAAACACAGGTCACATGATGCACAAGTGTCCCTTAATAGACAGAAATGGGTGATCTGTCATCCTGCCAGTTTTTCTTTCTTTTTCTTTTTGTTTTTTTTTTCTCAGAACAAATCTGAGTGTAACCCTCATATCTTTGTGCTCCTCAGCTTTCCATGGAGGATCACAGTCTCCTTCAACTCATTGTCTCAGTGTTTGAGGTTCTTTCCTGTCAGATTATGTTCTGAGCACTACATTTTGCTCACATTTTAGCCATCTGCATGATTTGTTTGGAGCCATCGGAATTAAAAAAATATCATTCTTATCTGAGGAGACCAAATCAGAGTGCAGAGTCAACTGTGCAGAGCACAATGGATAGTGGACATGGCAAAATCTTCCTGCAGTGACTGTCTCTTCTGAAGCGATTGTCCTTTTCAAGTGGTCTTTTATGTCCACTGTGTTACTGGATTGGTAATAGCTCACTTGGTAACCAGAGGGTGACAGAGGGTGAATATTTTGTTGGAGTTGGAGTTGACTTTGATTGATTGACTGATTGGAATTGACTGTAAAAATATATACAGAGGGGAGGGAAGGAGGTGCTCTTCAGTCTGGTGGTACAGTAGTGGACACTTCTGTATCTCTTGCCTGATGGCAGCAGGCTGAACAGGCTGTGGCTGGGGTCGATGTTGTCTTTTAGTATCTTCTGGGCTCTGCACAGGCACCTCACCTCCTCGATATTGCTAATGCTTGGTAGACTGGCAAGGGAATTTTGTCATTAGAAAGTGTTCTTAAAAAATACAGCATTTTCTGAGCCTTCTTTTCCAGGCTGGATATATGTAATGTCCACACACATTGACGCTTACACAATCAGTTTACTGCATCCAAGTTTAAACACTTCTTTTAACAAAATCAGAGGTTTACAATAAGAATACAGCTTCTTACCCTGCCTTCATGGCCTGCCCTCCTATCAGGCATGAGTCTTGTCAGGTGACATTGTTTAAAGAGTGAGAAAGTCCACATATGGAAGTCCCAGAGTCAACTCTGACTTCTTTTTTAAGTTATGTAACTTATGTACATAAGGAGACTTTCAAAATAAAGGCACAGTAGTATTTTCATATGTAACATATTGTGTAAGTTCCACAACCTACCAAAGCAGTTTCTGTGCCTTTATTTTGAAACATTACATATTTATTATTGCCAACATGACCGTGGAGGGGTACAAGCTGCGTTCCGATCCCCAGTGCACATAAGCAGTACCCCCCGCTCCCTGTTTCAGGAAAAGCGTTTGGAACGCACCTGTAGTTTGGAACATAGAGCCACAAACCAAACTGCTGTATGTGACCGGTCGGGAGTTAAATTCTGTTGGAATGATGTCATCAATATGTTTTATAATCCACCAAAACTGAAGGCTGCAATCGTCTTCATTTTTAACATAGAACTGTTCTAATCAAGAAAGACAATGTGCTAGAAAATATAAGAAGAAGCAGAGCTGTTTTGAAACCGTTAATAGGAATGACTTGAGGTTGAAAATGATTGTTCTGGGCCACCTGCAAAAAAAATTGAGTTTAGTCAGTGTTCTCAAATGACATTGTGACAACATGTGTTGACATAACAGATCAAAAAATGTGTTTGTGTGTGTGCAGATGTACTGTACATAACACACACACACACACACACACACACACACACACACACACACACACACACACACACACGCACACACACACTGAAAGTCATGTCAGTCCATGGAAACTTGCAGCTGGTTCCAGGAAGTGAGACATTGTGGCCCAACCAGATACAGGAAGTAAATGGCCACCCAGTCATGGTGGAAACTGGGGGTGGAAGCTAAGAATACTGCAGACCTGTGTACATTTGTGCGTGTGTGTGTGTGTGTGATCTGTGAACCTGTGGTAAGCAAGAAAAGCATTGCATCAGGAAGTGATAAACGTCTGAAAAGAACAATTTTATTTTTCTGTTTTTCAAAAACATATTTGACTTTGAGCTGTTTATTCCTCGCGCTGGTTATTTTATATTTTTCTTTTCAGCAACAGCATCCCAAATGAGTTGTTTCTCGGGTTGCCAGGTTTGGTCGTCGTCCTGCAACTGTTTTTATTTAAGAGCTTTCCACCAGATTAGCTGTATTATTCTTACTGAGCTCTGTGTTTGTGTTGCAGAGCTCCAGCAGTTGGCTCTCATACGCGGCGGATAGGCAACCCCAGCCACATAAAGCTGAAGCCCTGTCTGTTTCACAATGTATTTATTTCCTGCCTCAACAACTGCGGCTTATCCAGACTTTGTTTATGGAAGATGCAAAATTCAGGCTGAAATGATCCAAACTGTGGCCAGTTTCACCATCGCTTTGGCTCAGTCAGTAAAACAGAAAGCAATTAGGTTTAAAGCATTTGTTGTTATGAGACTGAAAAGATCTGGGTAGAGCTTGATTTTGACTCAGGGTGAGGATTTTTTTTTTTTTTTTTCATTTTATTTTGCAAGACATTTTGTTTTGTTAAAACTGAAGAATGAGGTGTGTTCATTGTGTCATTACTGTCTGTCTGCTTCTTTTCTTTTCTTAAATAAATGAACACTGACCTGGATGAGAGAGTCAACCAATCACACCTGAGATCCATCAGATATTTATTGTAAATTAATGTTATTTGAAGATTACTCTGTCATGAAACGTTGACAGATGCTCCTGCACCAAACTTAATAACTGTGACAGAAACAGCAACATCAGTGGAAGCAGCAGTAAACTTCATTTGCACTTGTTGCTCAGTGGATCTGCCCATCAGTGGTCAAGCCTGAGAGGCAGCAGTGGTTCCTGACAGCTGCATCACTTTCTGTGAGTAAGATGACCAACAAGTTCTCGCTTTGTCTCCCTTCCTGAAGGCACACACACACCTTTTGTGTAGCAGTAGTGTAATTGCTCTTTTTGTACACTTTTGCACAGTTATGGTTACATACTAGAGACTTGCTAGAGATAGTTTTTTCCCCCCCAGATTTTCTACAGATAGTGTGACAACTCAATTTAACTTTTTGACCACCATGTACCAAAAATCTGATATCATGACAGCTCTAATCTGTATGATGTCTTCTTCTTTCTGGCTATTAAAAGATCCCGTCTTAATGCGTTTCTAGTGGAAATGATGGGAGACAAAATCAACAGCCCTCATTTTGTACAAAACTAAGTTTTAAGTTTGTCTGAAGCTAATACAAGCAGTCTAAATTAGAGAAATCTTGGAACCCATCAGCTATCGTCTGATGATGATTTAGCTTCTGGGGGCCACAGCCAGTCTGATTCACAACTTGAGACACAAGAATGGAGTTAAACACAAATCTTTATAAAAGGATCATTTAAAAAAAAAAGGCTAATTAAAAGCTAAATTGTCATCACACAATATCCAATGGGTTCTGAGCATTCTGCCTCTTTTGCTCTCCATATGGATCATTTTTCCTGCATGCAACCAAGCAATCTGGATTCATGTGCACATATAGAAATTAGACTGAGACAAATCAAGATGATAAGCATTTTGGGAATGGAATTTCTCCTTTATAGTGGATGCCCATTAGGAGCGTATCTTTTAAGGGCCAGTATGAACAGGAGGAGTGATTACATAAAACCTGAGAGTGATGTGAGTTTTGTTTAAAAACAGACTTGATAAATTGTACAGCTATCCTTTATGTGAGTGGCTTTCAAACTTTTGTGCACAAGGTTCACCAAATGGCATACCAAAACCTCCAGGCACAACTGGGTCCTTATTAGGGATGTGCGCGATTAATTGACTACACGATTAAATGTTGCCACCCTTGTTAGTTGGCACCGGAAATACTAGTTGGTTAAACTATTTATCAATATTTAATTCATGCACAATATCAGTTAACTGTTGCCTCTAAGGTGTTATGCAGCCGCCTGCCACCAGTCAGGGCTGCAGCCCAATCAGACAAATTCGCAGCTTGTAAAACCAGCACGGTTTGGCAGTGTTTTCATCTAGGAAATGGAAATAATGTTGAATGTAGACCGTGACAGAATGAACTGACTGAATCATTTGACTGGAGCAACATGTGACCACATTCAACACAGACACAGACATTAACCTGCAAGCAGAGCAGCTGCTGCTGCTAGTACTGCTAACGTTAGCTTCACTGTGTAGCAGGCTGGCAGCTAACATCAGCTCTGATTTGTTTACCCACAGACACTGTGATCCTCTTTGGTCTGAAAAGGTGAAGCATTTGTCATGTTTGTAAGTTAATGTGTAATGTTTGTATTGCATAGTGCAAAGTGGCACACATTTCAGCAGCATTTAAACTACGATTTGGCGATTGTAGACTGTGATTAACGGCTTCAAATGGTTCTTAATACAAACAGTATTTTTTTGGGCAGTGTTTAACATGATCAATTAATTACTTCTAAAGTAAATTTTTTGTTTAATCGAAAGGGAAATTAGTTGCTGGGAACATCCCTCGTTCTTATAAATGCAAAATAGCCTCTATTACCAACAGAAGCAATGGTTACAAGCCAATCAGAGGCAAAGTTCCTGAAAGAATCAATCAGGGCCTTTGATTTGTCACACCATCCAGCAAGTGCACAAATGGCAGAAATTGGGGTACGCTTTGATGGAAGGTATTTTTTTTTATATATATATAAAGAACTTTTTGTTGCCATGGCACACTGTTTGGGAAGAACTGCTTTATGTAATATTGTTTGAGCTAAAGGAAATAACAGGGAGTTACAACAACCTAAAGATTTGCCCATACTGACTATAACCATGAAGGAATGACTGAAAACTAAGAAGATAGTCAAGAGAACAGAGCAGATGCACCGAGAAGATGTCTGTTTAAAGTCTTTTTCTCGTCTTGTTAGTCTTATCCAAACAGAAATAGAAAAACACGCATAAAATTGCACCACAATCACACATACACAGTCTGGGAAAGTCCTTATCATAGCGGGTTTCACACTCTTCTCATTTATGTCTTGTTCCACTGTCTGCCAGCCAGCGTTAAACCACATTTATAGGCTGCAATGCGTGTGCGTGTGTTTGTTTTTCTGTGCGTGTTTGCATGCATTGTATATGTGGATGTCTTCGAGTGTGTATGTGTGTGTGTAACTCCACAGCGACTTGTTCCATCTCCACGTAGCCAAGTAGCCAAACCACATCTGATCTGTCCCAGCATCCATTAACACTCTCACATAAATTTTTTATGATAACAGAACTTGATGGACTAATGTTCTATTAAAGATTAACACAGCAATTTGTATGAACACACAAATATCCTGAGGTTTCTATTAA
Source organism: Lutjanus erythropterus (assembly GCF_056507025.1). Classification (NCBI taxonomy): domain Eukaryota; kingdom Metazoa; phylum Chordata; class Actinopteri; order Lutjaniformes; family Lutjanidae; genus Lutjanus; species Lutjanus erythropterus. The sequence goes on from NC_139336.1 coordinate 6,585,019, forward strand.
AAGGAATATTTCCACACTGAGGCAACCACAGAGATGGAGGCCCCTTGCATGCATTTAACAGGAGGCTACAAGTAGAAAAGGAATAATGACATCAGCGCAGATGTGTGTGTGTAAGTGTGTGTGTATTAAAGCATAAAAATGCGAGTTTAATTCCTAATAAAGCAACAAAAACAAAAAATGCATCCGTGATATAAATACATGTTTTACATACTTCTCTTTCCCACCTGTTACATGCATCTGTTCTGTTGTATGGAGTCAGATCAGTGTCAATATAAATGAAGAATTACTCTCAAATGTATTTCAGGATTTAGCCTCTCTCTCCACATGAATATTTTTCTGTGCACACAAAAATAGTTTGTAAAACAGTCCACATATAAAAAAAATTAGATTCACAAATGTATTTCTGATACACAAATAGTTTTATTTTAAATAAATGTAGTAGAACTAACAAAATATATGTATTTAAAAGTATTTACAATTTTTATCAAAAATATGTTTGCGTGAACTTCACTGCTTGTATAGGCTTTTTGAGACTTCCCTGCAACAACTTAACTCACAAATGCTTTTTTTTCCAACAGGAAATTATCTGTAGCCAATCAGATGGCTTCTGTCACCTCAACCAATCATCTATGCATCAATTAGAGGGAATCCATGAATCAATTAATTTCCCTCAAACCCACTACAAGGAACTTAAACTCCTGCCTTTTTTTTAACTGACTAACATACTTTTCACTGTAATTTTTCCTGTGAAAATGTAAACACAGGCTTGTTTCATCTGGTTTCAAGGAGAATGTGACCCAGAGAAATACATGAAGAACATACATTCTCTCTAGAGGTCTCATTGGAGGTCATATAGAGGCGTGAGTGATAAATGGAGACTGTTTTGTAACACATTAAACACTACTTGTTGTAGCTTTAATTTCCAGAATCAGCGTTATTACTATTTGTTTGAACCAACATTGTAGCATCCAATCAAGTTGTGCCATGGAACCATGGAGAACTAATGTTCACTGTATTGCAAAAAATACAAGAAATGTTTTCTTCAGCACACAGTAAAAAACGGGGACATTTTCAGTGTCAGCTCCAGCTGGGGACAGGCCACCAAAATGGGGACTCCTGGTCACCCTATCATTGATTGTCCATCAGCATTATAAAGCTAATTTGTTAGCTAATGTTATGCCATGTCAGTAACTTGGCATGCTTTCAAAGTGAAACATATTTTATCTTGCACAAGACAATTCACTTACCTGTGGAAAGCAGTGATAAAACATTGATCAGACTATCAGGTTTGTGTGTTATTTTGTGGTTGTGTTGTGGACAAGAAGGTGACTCGGTTTAAGCCCCAAGAACCGACTTACGAACACCACCACCTCCCCACCTTCCACCTGCCCCAACAGCCATTTCTCTCAGTCCAAATCAGCCCCGCAGTTCACTTAAGCTCACTTCAGTTCCAACACAGACACGACACAGACGTCCTCTGGTTCTGGTGACTCAAACATACCTGGACATGTCCAATAAAGCTGCTAGACAGAGTGTCCATGTTCAGGTCCTTTTCAGGTCGTAGGGGTGTTTGACATCGAGACAGCGGAGTGGACACACCCACAGTGTTCCAGAGCAGAGAAAACAGATTTTTTCATGATTTTAAGACCTAATTTTATGTATTAAGAGATTTTTTAATCATTCAAATTGTGCTTGGTGGTTAATAACACATATTTCTGTGGTGTGACAAACTCAAAACACACATTGATTGTTGCTTTACACAGACTTTGAATACACACACACACACACATATATATATATGTATTAAGAATGCAGTAAAATGAGAACATATGGAGAGAAATAACCCAAAAATGAATGCACGCACAGTCAGATAGGCTACTTAACACATGCAGACACACACAAACAGAGGGGAGGAGAAACAAACACACACACAGAAAAAAAAACAAAAAACCTTTTCACTGAAGAAATTAGTCCACTTGATCTGCTTCTTTTTTGAGGACAACTTTATTGAACTGTGAAACAACACTTTTGTGTTTTTCCAAATAAACAGTTCACACCACTCAGATCTGTTTTTGTTCCCAACGTTGGAAACTGTAGGAGGCCTCACAGGAGACTCAGTGTCCCAGCCCGTCTGATGAGCCCGTCCTCCGCTCATCACGTTTGATGTTTTTACTGTTATTTTTTTTTTTCTTCATTGTTGCTGCAGCGGTTTGCCTTAGTTGACATTTTCTTCCTCTTCGGGCTATTTCAGGTCACCGGTTTCTTCTTTACGACTTTTTCCATAGTTTATTTACTGATCAGACACAGAGGACTTAAAATGAGCCACGCCTGATATTCATCAAATCAACAGAGAGCAGGTAGAAAAAAGTAAACTCCTACTAGTCTCTTCATGTCTAATTTCTTGGCAACCTTATAAATTTTTATGGGTGTTTTTGGCAGAACTGTGATGATTTATGACCCTGACACAGAAGCATACCTCGCTGTCATGGTGACGGATGACAAACGCTTGTTTAGAGCTGTGCATTTTGTTGCGTCAAGAATAATAAAAATAACTTTCATTGTTTGCCCTTTTGAAATATGATAACGTTTGCTTGTTGTATCATGTGACCCTTCACCTCCTGAGCAGCAGCACTCATTCGCACAGGTACCGCCTTGAGGCCACAGATGCAGCTTGAATACACACACACACACACACACACACACACACACAAACACACACAGCACTTCCAGGTAAAGGTCAACTTTACTGTCACATATGCCATTAAACACAGTACAATGCCAGAGGTGGCAAAAGTACACACATTTTTACTCAAGTAGAAGTACAGATACTTGTTTTAAAAAAAAAAAGCAGCAGTACTGATTCTTTTTTACGTATTGTGAAGTTTTTCATCTTGTGATGTCTTATATGTTGTTTTTTTTTTATTCTTGTTACATCTTTTTTGTCCTGTTAAACATTGTTCTTTTTCTTTTTATGTCTTCTTTGTCTATTTCATCTTTTTTGTTTTGTATTACATATGTATTCTACATGTTTTACACTGTTCTTTGTCTTTTAACTGTTTTTGTCTTACCATCACTTCTACATTGTTTTTCATCTTTTTAAATCTTTTTTCTTCTTTATGTCTTGTTATGTCATGTGTGTTGTTTCTTTCTGACGTCTTTTTTCATTCTTGTTGTATGTTTTTTCTCTTGTTGCGTTGCTTTTCATCTTTTCACATCTTTTACCGAGTGTTTCATCTTGGTACGTGCTATATGTAGTTTTTCGTGTTTTTAAGTCTTTTTTATCTTGTTGCATCGTTTATGTTCTTTTTCATCTTGTTACGCCATTCACATTGGTTTTTTCTTACGTCTTTTTTGTCATTACATATTTTTTCAACTTGTTATATGTTTTTTCTATTGTTGCGTTGTTTTTGTCTTCTCATGTCTTTTACCTAGTTTTTTGTCTTGGTACATGCTATATGTAGTTTTTTTTTGTCTTTTTATGTCTTTTTTGTCTTCTTACAGTATTTTTCACATTGTTTTTCATCGTTACATCTTTTTGTCATTATACTGTTTTTGTCTTTTTGTCATTTTGTCTTATTATGTCTTTTACATAGTTATTCAACTTGTTAAGTCTTATATGTTGTTTGTTGTGTTGTTAAGTCTTTTTAGTCTCGTCACATCTTTCACATTGTTTTTCATCTTGCTACATCCTGTGCAGTGATGCAAAATATGAATGAAAAATACTCAGATTCCACTCAGACACATTAAAACTAAAGTAACGAGTCTGATTTGAAAATGTAGGGAGTAGAAAACGCAGATATTTGTGTGAATATGTAGGGATTAAATCTAAAAAGTTGTCAGAAATATAAATACTCAAGCAGCTGTGCAGCACCTGAGGACTAATTCCAGTTCTAAGCCTGTGCCTAAGTCAGCGGTACTGACAGGAAAATTAGTATACCAAACTAGTATACATAATATTGATGGTGGGGGAAACCACAGTACACGGTGGGAACCCACACAGGCACAGGGAGAACATACAAGCTCCTCACAGTCCCTCCAGTCAGAAACATAAACACAAGACAAGAAAGGATCTCAGACACGTAGATAAACATGACATTTCTGTCACTCGATGAAAACAGCGGTAGGAAACTTTCCAGCATGTCCTGACCCATTCATTCCAGACATGTCTCATGCTGCTTAATTCTTCTTTTAATCCAACCGCTAGATCACTCAGGTTCACACACAAACACAAGCACACACACACTTTGTTATTACAGCATTTGGGGCTCAAGATTTGTGAAATAAAACTACAAACCCCAATTCCCCAAAAGTCGGGACGCTGTGTCAGTGAACACAGTTTGTCGCTGCATCTACAATTGCAAATTAAGACTCTACCATGTAAGGAGAAAGCCATATATCAACAACATCCAGAAACGCTGCCAATTTCTCTGAACCTGAGCTCATCTGAGATGCAATGATGCAAAGTGAAAAAGTGTGCTGTAGTCCACATTTCAGATTGTTTTCAGAAATCAGGGACGTCATGTCCTCCAGGCTAGAGAGGAAAAGGACCATCCAGATTGTTGCCAGTGCTAACTCTGAAAAGAGCATGCAGGTTTTGGAGCAACATATGCTGCCATCCAGACAATGTCTTGCCTGAGACTTCCCCACTTATTTCAGTGAGACAGTCCTAAGACACATTCTGGATGTGTTACAACAGCAGCAAGTTTTTGGAGTTGGGGTTTGTAATTAAAATGATCTGTGTTCAAATTAAATATGCAAGAACATCATTTATATTCTGTGGCAACAAATGTACAAAAAATGTTACATGAAAAACATACAGAAGTTACCCTCAAACAAGGTCACCAGCTACTTTAATTTAATGAGGAGGATGGATGCACAGCAAAATCTTTAAAAACAAAAACCTGTAAGATCCGTCATCTTCAGTTATCGAACAGCGACGGTTATCCAGGGTCATTCAAGACGGAGCAGGATGGCCCTGCTGGGTTTCATGTGCGACATTCCTCAGCGTGTCGGCAGAAAGGGGAAAGCTTTGATTTGAGCGGCTGTGTAATTGTATGTTTGTGACTGACAGCTTGATGAATTCTGGGGCCTCACAGTTCAACACGTCTGTAGCATCAGAGGGATGACACACTGTTACTGTAATCAGACAGTCAGGCTGCGTGTGTGTGTTAACCCAGTGACTAACAGCGTTGACAGATGAACTGAGTACGTCTTCTTTGTGTTTGGGAAAATTAATGTGTCAAATGCATTAAATGACTATTTATGTGCGGCTTAAATTTCTGTATCTGTTGGAGTGTTTGTGTTTCCTATGAATTATCTTCATTAGTGTCTTTTCTGAATTACTGATTTAGGTTCATTAAAAATGTTGCCAAAGCAGGAAGTACTAAGACTTTTGTATCCACCTTATGTTTCCCAGCAAAAGTGAAGTGCTTTGCTGTGATGTTTTATCATTTAAAGGACCAGTGTGTAGGATTTAGTGACCTCTAGCAGAGAGCTTGGAGATTACCTTGTCTTACCCTCCCCTTCCAAGCATGTAGAGAAAACTATGGTGGCCGCAAAAATCATGCAAAACACAAAAGGCTGTATATAGAGCCAACGTTTGGTTTGTCCATTCTGGGCCACTGTAGAAAAATTGTGGCACATTGTGATGAACTCTATATAAGATGTCTGATACTCTTTGCAGATATAAAGGGCTCAATGTAAGGTAACAAAAACATCAGTCCTTATTTTACGGTGATTATACACTAATGAAAAGTTAGTCATGGAGAATGTCTTTCATTTTTGCCATAAACTGCCAATGAATCCCCCTAAATCCTACAGTTAAACACATTTTTACAGGGTACACTGTAAAAAGAAAAAAAAGATAAAACTCAAAATTTTAATGCAATAGACTTTTGATTTTTGAGCCCAACTAAAACTCTTAAGTTTTGAAAATGTTGTACAAACTACTAATATTTTGTTGAGATAACTTACTTTTCTTCTTTAGATTCTTAAAAAACCCCAAAAAACATTGTCAAAAATTGATGAGTAAACTCATCAAAGTGAAAGTGAATAATGGTTCATATTTCAGTGCAATTTCAATTAAAACCATTCATTTTCAGGCACCCAAACAATGACAAATAAGGTTGAAAGCTCATTGTGACCAATTTTTAAAATATAATTTTTGGGGATTTCTATAACTAAAAGTTTATCTAAAGAAGTAAATTATGTCAACTAAAGACGATAGGTCGGTAAAACTTTTCCATTAAAGCTGCATTTGTTGATTATGGGGGCAATGAATTTCAATATAATATAAGGGCTAACAAGCAAACAGTTGCATACGAAGCAACTCATCATCACTCATTCTGAGTTGCGTTTGAGTCCATCTGGTGATTGTAACTCCAACATACACTTTCTTTTACTTCTTTTTTTTGGTCTCCACCAACTCCTGAGTAAAATATCTATTGAACTCTTTCTCTGCTAAATGCTCCATTATGTTCACCAGCTAGCTGTTAACTTTGTCTGTCTGCTATCTGCTATGTACAGTAAGGTTTTACTGAAAGTTCTTCACCGGTTCATGAAATCCCTGCAGCACCCGAAGGCAGCAGGATATGTGGATAATATATTGGGTGCTCATTGTGTTTAATTTCATTAAATCACCTGAATTGAACACCAAGCTGATACGTTATAACCATACAACATCTATACACAGTTGGCTATACCTGTATTTTCTGTTTTATACAAACTTTGAAGACCATGCAAATTACAGGAGTTTCCAGGGATAAATGACAAAATGGGTGGGCACTGGGAGATGGGCATGAAATATGGGAAAAACCTGGGAAAAACAGGAGTGTTGGCAAATATGCAAAAAGGCAAAATGAAAGCACTGTGAGTAAAAACAAAAACAAGTTGTTGGCTGGACAGCTAGACAATGAACTGAAACTCAGTCATGATTGTGGGAACGACTCATTCATAAATCTACAAATAGCTGACTGTGACTAAATCTTGACGGTGTAAAGTTTGTGTAACCAGATCGGGACAGATGGGTTCCCAACTTTGAGAAGTTTGTATAGAGCCTATATGAACTGGTCAGAGCCAAAACATTGAAATGTACGTTTGTGTGTACATGTGTCTAGGCTTGTGTGTTGGCGCACTTAGATGTAAACAGCTCTGCTTGTGAGTGTGTATGTGTATGTTTATATGCAGCCAACCAGTATGTCAGTGTGTCAGACATCAAGACACACCGGCAGACTCAGACATTTTACGAGCCAATCAACTTTAATGATTCTGTAGTCTAAACGATGTTGCGAGTGTCAAATCTAAATTACAGCAGAATTTAGGGAATGTGCGTCTGTCTGGATACAACCCACCTAAAACCCCTCCTGTTTTTTTTCATAGAAAATCCACCACTTCAGGCTTACTGTCAAATTACAGTCGGAACGATCTAAATCAAAATATTTTTAAAGGACCAGTGTGTAAGATTTATGTGTATTTAGTGTATAAAGTCTACTGAGGGATAGTGCAATTACTTGAAAATTAGAATCTTGTGTTTTTGTTGTTTTTGTTACCTGTATGAGACACACAGGACTTTGACCCAGGAGTTTGTGTCCCATGTTAAAACCAAAATGTTATTAAAAGTTCCATGCATCATGGGACCTTCGTCATGTGACTTTTTTCATGGACTTTAGTCTTTCAAGCTGTTTCAGTGACACAACTTTCGCTTCATTGGCATGATGTGATGTACATAACATAACATAATTTAACATAACATAGTGTAACATTAAGTAACATAACATAGCTTAACATAATATAATGTAATATTAAATAACGTAACATAAGGTAACGTAAGGTAACATAAGCTAACATAACGTAACATCACTTGACATAACATAACATAACGTAACATAATGCAATGTAATGTAACTTAATATAAAATAACGTAACATAACGTGACATAAAGAAACGTAATGTAACATAATGCAACATAAAGTAACAAAAAGTAAAGTAACATAATATGGCCACCTTTTGTCCTCCTACATGCATGAAAATAGAGAGTGAGACAAGGTGTTTGCAATTTGCAAGTTCACTGCTAGGGATGAAACAGTGTCACAATAAAATTTCAGATGATTAGTATTACCATTTCAAATTTGAATTTTTGTATTAACTGTGTTTGATTACCAAAAAAGTCATGGTAAATTACTCACCAGCATTAACCATAGTTACTGGTTGATTCCACCAAGCTCGCACATCTGTGCCATGGTTTTGATCCATCCTCCACAGGGCAGCAGCATTTCAGAAGTGTTTCAGCAGTGGATGATTATGTAGACTTGCTCAGACCTTGTCGATTTGGTTCTCTTTCCTTGTTTTTTTGTGCTTCTACCTGGATAAGTCGGGTACGCAGCGAAATGGTTTCTCTTTCTGTCTGTCTTTAAGAACGCAAGTCTGCACAGTCTTTTATTTTGAAAATTGACCAGATTCTCTCTGTTTTTTTAAATGCAGCATTTGATTATCATTCGAGCTAATTATAAATGTAAAATTTAACCCATTCTCCTTTATTGTTCCCAGGCTTTCTTTGCCGTCCAACAGGCACAAACTCATACAGATCACACACATTTTAATAAACTGAAAACGAGAGTCCCAGTGTTAGCCTCCTGACCTCCATCACACAATAACAATCAAATGGGACTTGAGCAGTGTCTAATTGATACATGTTTTTGGGACATTTAAATAAAACTGACTTGTTAATTTTGTTTACTTATGTCATTTTTGAGGACATTACATAGACTTACATTCATTTCCTGGCAGCCTGGTCTCCTAAATTTTTATCTGTTTATTTATTTATTTTTTAAATTGTGGTAACAAACGTAATTCCTGCCTGCATTATGTTCATATGCATTCCTTTGGAAAAATTACAAATCAACCAGAGTAATCATCCACAAGGAGGTGGTTGGAATGGAAGGCGGTACAGAACTTTGACAGCACACCACAGTCAGAGGTTGACCTCCACACTCCTGCAACAAAAGTGTTTTGGTTATGACAGTGGTTTCAAACTTCCGCTCCAGGGGCCCCTCTCCCTCCTGCCAGCCCCAACATGATGTCACAACTTAATTTAAAAAATGTTTCATTTAATTATTTTTTCAAGTTATTTCTTACCAAATTTTAAAAAAAAACATCAGCTGATTATACTTGATGTAAAACACAATTGCATTTAAAATATGCATATATGTATGTATATCTGGTGTTGTAATTGGCTAATATTCTATATATATTTCTATATTAGTAATCACAGTGCCAGTGCAGGTTTGCAAGTTATCAAGTGACATTTATGATCGAGTTTTCACCACTATCAAAAGCATGGACAAAACCAGCAATGCAAGTGACAGAGGAGTTGCTGAGTTTGTGTTCAGTAAATGACTAACTATAAAAATGTGCAGGTGTTTGCATTCAGTATGACGGAAATGTGATAGTGATGGTAATAAAAAAAAAAACATTTTTCAGAAATATTGCGCTCCAAGACCTTCTGAGTTTGAGATCCGTTGGTTAAGGTAAAGAAATATTGTGATTTTGGGTAGATTTAGAAAGAATTGTTATTTCACTGTTGACTTTTGAATAGTAGTGCAGTCACAACAAGCGTAAAGTATATTAGAAGATTGTCTGTTTTGGTGGAAAACAAATGAAATTCTTTGTCAGTTTAGTATCAACGTTTTGGCGATTTGTCAGGTAGGTTAATTAACAACATTTCCTGGTTATGTTAAAGTCTGTGTAAAGAAAGTTACCGTTCTCTGAATTTGGTGGCTCAAACATGTCCAGTAAAGCTGCTTGACGGAGCGTCCATGTTTCAGGTCGGTTTAGGTTGTTGCGGTGTGGAGCGGACACACCCCCAGCGTTTCAGATCTTAGAAAACTGCTTATTTTTTCATGAGACTGACACTGAATTTTATGTAATCAGAGATTTTTTTTACATCATTCAAATTTGTAATAGCATGTTTCTGTGGTGCTACAAACTCAGAATCAGAAGGTAGTAATACACAGACATGTCTCAAACTTGGAAAGATTACTGAAACAAATAAACTAGGTTGTCAGTGACCATTTTGATCATATGTTCATATTAATATTTTTGCAGCTTGCAGGTACAGGTACATTAATCAAAAAAATCCTTCTTTTGTGAGGAAAAAATATATTTCTTTTGGCATTACGATTCCCCTAAAACATTGCTGTTGCAAATTAGTTCTACTGTGTGTAAACATAATTTCTAGGAGACAGGGGTGTTCCCGGAGACCAACCCTAACCCGAACCCACAACCATTACTTTCCTAACCCTAACGTTAACCCTGAAATTCACTTTTCCAAAATGGGGACACAGCTTTTGTCCCTAGTTGCACCATTCGTCCCCAGTTGACTGAGCAGAGAAAACTGCTAAATTTTCCATGGTTTTAGACCTGATTTTACATACTTAGAATTTTTTTTTTAATCATTCAAACTTCTAATAACACATGAATATTGCTTTGGTCACAACGAGCGGAAAGAAGAATGAAACAAATGAAGTTTATCTTAATTACGTTCTAGTTAAGTATTAAAATTTGTGTGACTTGTCAGCTACAAACGAATTTGATCGACATCAGGTTTCCCTCAAAACGTATTTGCTGTACAAATTAGTTGTATGTAACCAGAATTTCTAGGAGACGGAGCTTTTCCTGGAGACCAGCCTTAACTTGAACCCATAACCACTACTTTCCTCACCCCACCAACCCTAATCCTAACCTAAACCTTCCCCTAACCTTGACTTAACCCTACACTTAACCGCTGAACTGGGGACACGGCCTTTGTCCCCAACTGTACCAGCCACCCCCAATTAACTTGTCTTGAGTTTGAAAAGTGTCCCCAAAAATAGCTTCATACCCACATTCAACAACTTACAAAAAGTAACTTACTCACTTGGAAACATAACATTGACTGTTACACATACACACACACACACACACACACACACACACACACACACACAAAAAAAAAAAGCCTCTCAACTTGTTGGACAGTTTAAGACAAATCAGTCTGGTCTTGCAGACAAATTCTCAATTACCCAGAGAGACCTCAGTCAGATGAGTTTTTGCTGTCTGTGAGGAAGCTGAATCACTGTCATCCCACCCGCCACTATATGCTGCTGTTTTTTCCCAGAGCTTGTCACTACATGTCCTTAAATTAACTGAGGAGTGTGTGTGTGAGTGTGTGTGTGTGAGCAGAGGCAAAAAGTACATTCACATGCGTCTGTCTGGACTGTAAATGTCTGCATGTCTTTATGCATGTATTTGTCTTTGCATTGTGTGTGTGTGTGTGTGTGAGTAAGTGTGTGTGAGTGTGTGTGTTGCCCCCACACCACCACAGCACCAACCACAGGAAGAGTGGGAGAAAGAGTTTAGGTGGACCACGGAGCGGTTAACCTCATGACATCACAAGCTCCGACGCGATTGGCTGCTGCCAGAAGCTGGAGGGTTTATAAGCCAACCAGGAGGCTCAGTTTCCAGCAGCAGCATCACTGAGCAGCGGACAACATCCAGGGAAACCCAGGAGATAAACTAAAGACAAAGCACGTCTGTGTGTTCCTGCTCCTCCTGAAGCCTCCTCCGACTGCAAACAAGGTCAGAACAAACATATGACAGAGTGAAGGTTGTGTTTACTGTGGGTGGTGTTTGGTTGGAGTTTTCTGCAGCTCTGGTGGTGTGATGAGGTGGGAGCACAGGTTAATATTTGTAGAAGCTGCTGGAAATCTGCTTTATTTAGCTCAAAGAATACAATTCAACATTTAGAAACTTGCAGGGTGAAAAGGTTCTTTCATGCATTTGAAATACACTACATGGCCAAAAGTATGTGGACACCCTCAGCCACATTCTTTTGTGTAAGAGAAATCTTAATGTTATAGGATATGGATATTTTAGCCAGTTCCATAAAGTTTTCCCAGTTTGCTGTGGAGGAACTTGACCGGCCTGCACAGAGGACCTCAGTCCCAAACTACATCTTTGGGATGATATGGGAACACCGACCGTAGGCCAGGCCTCATCCTCCAATATCAGTTTTAGACCTCACTAATGCTTGTATGGCTAAATGGGAGCAAATCTCCACAGCCAAAAGTTCCCAACTATGATGGAAAACCTCAAACCAGCTATTACATATGATAATGTCAGGTGTCCACATACTTTTGGCCATGTAGTGTGTAATCTTTATGTATTTCTGCTTCAATACTGTGAATGTAGGTAATCAAAAAGTGAATTTTACAAGTGTGTTCCACAGCTACGCTGCAAAAATTTTGTTTTACAAAAATATTAGATTTTATTTCAGCTTTTTTTCCTGAACTTTTCTCAAAAAGAAAAGTCTCGTCTTTTCTTAAAAACGAGAAAAAAATGATGATTTTCTCATCTCAAATCCAAAATAAATCAACTTGTTAAATTAAATATCTTTAAAGAGTAAATATCATCATCACTTCTTCTTAAATTCCAGCTCAGTCATTTGCCTTCTACAGTGTAGTTTCCAGTAGGGCCTGACCAGTATTAGATTTTTTGTGCCGATGCCAATACCAATATTGGGTAAATGTGTAGAGTAGAGAAAGTTTAAAAATATATATCGATATATCAGCCACTAATACTTTATACAGAATAGAATAAACAACACGATATAAAATATATACATAAACACACATTTTTGCACTTTTGACAAAGATATTTAATAGAGGCAGGATATTTTACAGTTTTACAATAAACTTTATTGAACCTGAATTAAGAAAAAGGACCAGATATACATAAAATGCTGCCTACAAAGCTAACAAATAAACACAACCTGCATTATGATCTGTTAAAATTAAAATTTTCAGTCATCCAAATACAGATATTACTATATTGCTGTGATTGCAAACATCTGCCTGATATATCTGATATATTGATCTAGCTCTAGTTTTGGGACACTGACAATTCTTATAAATCTAAATCTATAATGATCTAAATTTGAAACAGGTTGAAACAGATTTCTTCAGTTTTTGTAACAAAAAAAAGATTTAGAACTCAAATCAACTTTTACAGGGTAAAAGCTCATCATTCTAACAAACCCCAGCTTAATTTTGAAACACATTTGTAAAACATTATCAGAAATTAAAAGTCAGTGTTAAGTGAACTCACATTAAACCCACAGGAGGGTTTGGTTATCCGCCATAAACGCTCTGCAGTTTATTGCAGTTAATTATGAGTTCTTTTTAAAGACTTTATAGAGGTGGAAGTCTGCCTGCGATTGGTCAGGCGTGAAGCTGGGGCAGGCTGTGTTTGATTGGCTGATTAGTGTCCCAGTGATACCAGGGCAGGAAGTGGAAGCATGTGGGCAGCAGGAAACTAACCTCTCCATGACTGGGACCAGCCCAGACTAACCGCGCTGAGTAAACTCACTGACAACACACACACACACACACACACACACACACACACACACACACACACACACACACACACACACAGATTAACTATCAGCTGAAGAGAGTTTAGAAGAGGTTCAGGTTTCCTTTGTAGGTTCTTTTTTAGTTTTCCACTGCAAAAAATGGACCAAAAATGAAACCACATTATTGACCAGCTATCAATCATGATGTGAGTCCCACTTTTTATATAATCTAATAACTAATTAAAACCAAACTCATCAGAAACTTGGACATACATCAGTGTGATAAGAACAACCTAAAATGACAGAAAACATCTTGAGAAAAACTTATTTGACGTGTACTTCAGTGTTTTAGTCGGGCCCATGTCCTATCTATTGAAATGGAGAGGGCAGGATTTATGATCTATACTGCAGCCAGCCATCAGGGGGCGATTGAGATGTTTTGACTCCTGTCATGTTGTCCATTGCTAAATATGTCAACAGTTTTGACCTGGAGGCACACCTACCAAAATTCCTATTTTTCCCGGGTTTCTCCCGTATTTTGAAGCCGTCTCTCAGTGCCTTTCCATTTTGTTGTTTCTTCTGGAAAACCCCTGTAATTTGCATGGCCCTGAAACTTTATCATTATGCTGGTTGCCTGGCAACCTCACAATGACGGCAAGACAAGTAAGTCATTATTTCAGTCAAATACGGCGGCTTGGTCAGGGGACATAAACATCAAACTATGATACTGTAGGTACCAATCTAGCATCATTTCTGGATGCGTTATGATTGGATGTGCCATTGAAGTCAGATGATGTAGTATAAAGAGCAAGAAATGAGCCAAACAAACACAGGGATTTTAACCAGGAGGTTCATGTCCCATGTGACCAACGTTCAACTTCTTTTTAAATTACGTAATGTACGCAATTGACAAAACATGTGAGGTACATTACTTAAGTTACGTACAACAACTTGGGTAACGTACTTATTGTAACACCAAACTAAACATACCATAAACATAACCAGCTAGTTTTTCTAACTTTATTTTGAACATCTAACCAAACATTGCATATTTTTTCTCACTAACGAACATAGTCTTTCTGCCTTTATTTTGAAAGTCCACCCAAACATTGCTAACTTGGAGCCCCGTACGTGCAAAACTAATGCTAAAATGGTTACTTTTAAACAGATCCTGGTGAACAAGTTCCTTCTGCAATCAGATTTTATGCTAAGCTAAGCTAATTCACTTCTAGTTTTAGGTTCATATTTTGCATACATACTTGTGATGACCCTCATTGACATAAAACATTCTTTAGCCCCTAATCCTGGGATTATACTAGACCTAAATCTAGCCTCCTAAAACTGAATCCTAACCCTCAAACAACACATAAAAGGACCGGACAAAATTGTCCCCAGTTTCCAAATGTGTGTCCACTCTCAAGATTTGACTCTCATGCTAATCCTCACAAAGATAGACGTTCAGAAATATACACACACGTACAATCATATGGGCGTCTGTAATGTTTCTGCTGCACTGTGGCTTTCCAGTTATAACCTGGTGAATTACACAGTATAGGAAGAGTCCATCATTAAAGACAGAAACAGACTCAACTGCTCCTCCCACAGCGTACTGTACAAGAGAAGAGGATTTGGTTACAGTAAGACAACAGAAAAGAGGAAAAAGGAAGTGTTTTTAAAGCTGTTTTAGGTTTTACACCTGGATATGGCTGAAATTTCACTTAGAGATAAAAAGTGCTTTAAACATCTACTTGAATAAAAGTTACTGTTGCCCATGAAAAGACCAAAGCCAACAATGAACCAACTGTAGCCAAAGCCTAATATATCTAATTACCCTTTTGTTATAGAGTGCCATTGTTGTCCAGAAACTATTAAAACACATCAATGAGCCACACTGTTGTGCTGAGTGAGATACTCCTTCATTACCATGAACACACACTGTAGTTTATTTTAACTCAATCCCAAACACACCATCTTGCTGCAGTAAATACCCACTAGAGCGTTTAAAGCGCATTACTCCTCTGCTGAAAATAGTCCCAAACAAGTGCACTATTTTTCTCTGTTTGATTAACGTTTATTAAAAATTCCAATGACCAGATGTTTTAGGAAATTACAAAGTTATTTTTTTTAATGAAACTATAAATTTGTGAGCTTTTTTAAAAAAAGATTTTTCCTAAACCTTCAGTTGGAATCAATGGAATTCAATTAAAATTGCTGCCAGGTGGTCTCATTTTTCTTCGCTGTGCTGTCGTCTATTTTAATGTTCCATTATTTGCTCGTACTGCTCCATTAAGTTGGCTGACAAGTTTTGCTTAAAGGTGGATACATCTCAGCTTCTCTGCTCAGCCATCATGGGCAGGCTAACAAGGCTAACTGACTTTTCAGCTACCTAGTAAACAGTGTAACATTTTAACTTTTTAGCAAACTAGCAAACAAAAAATGCAACTTTTTGTTAACCTTTTTGCTATCTGTATCAAACAATGTAACTTTGGATTTTTTAACTAGCTAGCAAACTGTGGTGTTTTGTTAATGAACACAGAGCAGAGCAAATGTAATTTTTATTTATTTTAATTTCGGTAAGCAAGTATCTCCATATTGATTAAACTCTATTTAATTTCAGTTTACACCATTAAACTTGGAAATCTGGTTTTACTCATTTTAAACCCAGTTCCCCTAAATTTTGAAATCAAATTTTAGGTTAAAAGAATCTTGTAAACTAGTCTATGTGTACTTTTCTTGATGCTAGTGGGATATTTCAGTGTACTGACACTCCTTTGTAGAAGGCATTGGGTTCATGTGGATTTCAGGCTGTTTTCAACATTTTTCTTTATTTCAGGGTATGTATTTTGAAGTCAGACTTGTTTTTCTCTTACACCTTTTGGACCAGAATCAGCACAAAACATCCTGTCTCATAGTTTAACAAACCACAAACCAAAGCCATGTGATGACAGATAAACTGTTTCACGGTATTGAAACAGAGTTGTCAGGGGCACATAACCACTCGTCAGGTCTGTAATCAAGGACGTAATGACTTCCTGTTACATACCAAGGCCTCAGGAAGTGCCACTGCTTGTTACCAGTCATGTGACCAGGCAGCCTCCATTTTTAGGAAGGAATCTGGCCGAGGGGATTTACTGACAAGCCTTAGCCTACAGCTCATTTTCAGTTTGACATGTCATTGTGTTTCCTATGAAGTTATGGCCTCCGGACGAGTATTTTGGTGTCGTACAAGCTGTTTGTATCATGATGTTTTATTGTTTTATTGTGTTGTGTGATGATGTTTCATTGTGTGACTTCAACCTGCGTGTTTCTGGTTTTCTGCCCATCCAGACACCAAACTGTGACACAATGAAAGTCGCCATTGTTTTCGTTCTGCTCTTCGCCACAGTTCTCTGCCGGCCGGTGAGTGATTTCATAAAAGTCAAAACTTCTAAACATCTTTTCCAGACTCACATCAGCAGATCTGTTCTTAGGCCATATGCCATTTTGACATAAATTTCAATCATTTCAACATTAATTTTGGTGTATTTAGTTGCTTTCTCACCTTGCATCCTTATCATAACTTGTATCCTTATTTGCCTTTTAGGCGAGAAAAGTTTCTGACAGCAGTTCAGAGAGCTCCGAAGAAGTGGTGAGTATCTGGACAGAGAAAGACAGATATATTTATAGATAGAGAGAGAAAGAGTTCCACATTGACTGATGTTGGTCTTGTCCACAGGTGAAACCAGCACCTCCAGTCCTCAGCAAACAGGCGGCAGTGGCAGCACCTGTACAGGTAAGATATTCATCCACTTATTCTTTTTTTTCATACCATCTATTGTCCCCTTCTCTTATCATATTTCCACCTCTACATTTTTCCTTCTTATTC
Organism: Lutjanus erythropterus; assembly: GCF_056507025.1. Classification (NCBI taxonomy): domain Eukaryota; kingdom Metazoa; phylum Chordata; class Actinopteri; order Lutjaniformes; family Lutjanidae; genus Lutjanus; species Lutjanus erythropterus. Next base: position 6,602,274 of record NC_139336.1, read on the forward strand.
AGGGTTAGGGAATTGTGCTACATCATTCAGGTAGCTATTAATATCTGATAGAGAATGTTAGCAAAACACTGACAAAGAAGCCAGCTGATCTACATAAATCGTTAGCTACATAGTTCAGCATTTTGCTAACATTAGCTAACTTGAGATGTGATAATATACAGAACATGTTGCTTTTCTTTTAGCCATCTTCAGCACAGGCGAGTCAATGTTTCAGTTTGACAGTTAAATCAGTTTAATTGTCACAAGGAGTAATACTCAGTCAGTGGCTTCCAACCCAGCAAACCTGTTTCAAATGCCCTAACATTATGGCCCTCGTGGTCAAAATGAAAGACGTGCATTTCCTGTTGGTACACCATCACTATAGAATCCCTGATCACCTTTACTGGTTAGAGTTCTCTGGAGTATAACATCTCAGAGACCAAAGAGTTGTCTTTGGAGGAGGCTAACATCTGGAAGGCACTCCACTAACAGTTCTCTATGACTGACCTTTGCCTGAGACATGAATGATGATGCAATTAGAGAACAGTAAAACGTAACGAGAGAATCAATCAAATTCTGATGTTCTGATGTTGCAGAACATTGTAGCAGCAGCCGCTGTCGGCTCAGACGAGAGCACGGAGAGTTCAGATGAAGAAGAGGTAAGAGATCAGTCAAATCAGTCATTTAAACAAGTCGATCATTATTTGACACATAATTTCTCAGCAGACTACAGATGTGGTGCAGTTCGTGACTTTGTGTTTTAATGATTTTTGCAGCAGGCAGCAGCACAGGCCCCAGCAGAAGTCACATCTGACAGCGCAGACACAGCTTCGTCCTCAGACACAGCCTCTGTCTCCAACAGCAAGGACAGCGAAGACAGTGATGATGATGATGATGAAACAGAGGAGAGCGTGAGTTAAAACACACCAATAACACACCTGGCTACATACACAAGGCGAAGGTGATATATATTTTTTTAAAGAATATCAGTGGATAATGTTGGCTGCTTAAACTGCAGAATAAGCCTCAGTTAACAAATCTAAGAGGGTGGAAACCCAAATATTGCAGGCCTGCCATGGGAACATGTTCAAAATAATGAGTAGTACTTCAATAAAGCAATATTTGTCTCTTACTTTTCATATTTTTCATGGTGCAGTCTCAGAAATAAGGGTTCCAAAAGGGGTTCTTCCTGAAGGGCTGAGGTTCTACCCAGAACCAATTGCTTCTGATGAATCATTTTTTGAAGAAAGGGTTTGTTAAGGGTTTTTTTTCCATTAAGAACTCTTTTGTCAAGGGTCTTGGACCATGATATAAAGTGGTTCTTGTTAGACCACCCTGGGTGGGTTCTAGGTAAAGTTCTTGGAATATAAAAAAGTTATTTGTAGAACTCCCTGGGTGGGTTCTTGTTAGCACCTTTAGAAGATGGAAAGATTCTGGATAGAACCCCTGGATAGAAGAATTTTCCTTTCTCTGGGTGAAACCTTTTAACAGGTTCCACCAGAAACCAAACAGTCTCTGTAGACACAGGCTCATTTCTTTCATTTCTTTTTGTCAGTAATTTTTGGTTTGGCTTTTGACAGGAACAATAGCTAATGCTACTTAAGCTAACAATAATAAGCTAATAGTTCTGCTTGACCTTTGTGCCAAACAAAATCTAGTAAAATGTTTGTGAAAAGGCCAACATAGTAAATAGGATAGGAAGAGACAACAAATGGTGACATGCATTTGGAATTTCAGGGAGGAAATTCCTGACCCAGCTATCTGTGGTTGTGTCTAGATGGGAAGCCAAGATCCACAGAGGATCTTGCAAAAGTGATCTTTTTAACCCAAACCATAATCTTTCCCTGACCCTAAACAAGTGTTTTCTGTCCCTAAACCCAGGCAGAACTTAACCGCAGTGTTGTCATATTATAAAACATAGTTATTTTGTGCCCAATGAAGAAACGTGTATGAATCTTGCAAAACTTTCACAAATCAGGGGTTCCCTTCCAGACATAACTGCTATCTGCCTGAATGCTCCACACACCAAATCACATGTTGACTCACCAGCTATCTGACAGCTCACCTCTCACCTCTGTATCTGCAGGAAACCGAAGAGGAGGAAAGCGAGAGCTCAGAGTCGGGTGAGTCCTCCACCGTCGCTCCCGCCACCCTCACCCCCGTGATTGTCACAGAGGCACCCATTGCCGAAACCACCCCCGAGCCCATCATTCCCACCATCGTCACCGACACAGACTCGGGCCGTGGCGACAGCTTGGGAGGCTCCCCCAGCGACTACAAGTCATGGACTGTCTACGTAGAGGACAAGTCTTACAACAAGGTCCCCGCTCCCTACAAGTCCTACGAGTTTGTTGGAAAGAAGATGGCTTACGACATGCCACAGGGCAACGAGGTGGAGAAGTCACTGCAGGTTTACAAGGTCAGTTTATAGTAATGCAGTCCAAATGAAATCCAGTTTGGGATTAGGCGGTAGTATGTGCTGCTGCAGGAAATAACCTCTGTCAGACTGTCCAATAATCACAGAAATTCTACCATCTATCTTGTAATGCCCTATGATTACCCACATCAGCGCATGTTAGTGGTATTAACAAAATGCCAGAACAGAGTTGGTTCTTAAAAATGTAGCTTAACCCCAGAAAATTTGGAAAAATTTGGGAAAAAACTCAGATTTACGAGAGAATATTGAACTTTTTTGTGGGGAAGTTTGAGCTTTTCTCTACATTTTATCCCTCTCCCCCAATATTTTTTTTAAATTTACAATAGCTCACATACACAACAATACCTTTTAGCATTTACACTTTATGTGACACTTCAACTGCTTTCAGAGCATGTACTTTTGTCACTAACTCATGTCAGGATTTCCACTTCATCTCCTTTCATTGCCTTGACTTCAACTGATTAGTTGCTTCTTCAAGCCATTTCAGCGCTTCATTTCATTACATCAGATTCTTCCATTCTGTCGTAACTTCAGCTTCTGTCTGTAATTCTGTTCAAGCTGTTGCTTCAACTTCTTCTCTGACCTTTTTTTTTTTTTTTTTTTTACAAATTTATCTTATAAAACCCAAAAGTATTATTATTATGTTGATTGGTTTTTTTTTTTTATTCTTATCTGTTAATCACATTCAGCACTTCAACTGTGGTCCTTTAAAATATATAAATGACTCGCTTGATCTTGATACAAACTAACCCGTCCATTCTTCGTCTGTGTCACCTTCAGGCTCTTCAGGTCCACTCTGACCTCCTGGAGGAGGACACCAGCACCCCTGATGTGGAGAGCCAGGGCCTGGACGCCTCCTCCGGCACCTCTCAGGACATCAGCCCCCGCCAGGCCTCCCTCCCACAGGAGGAAGAGAGCGCTAGTGCCAGCGATGCCACCACCAGCGAGAGCGAAAGCTCCAGCTCCAGCACCCCAGAGGAACAGGAGGAGGAGGAGGAGAGTGCCAGCACCACCAGCGAAAGCGACAGCGCCAGCACCAGCCAGGAGTCGGAGGACGAGGAGAGCCAGAGCAGCGAGGAGGCCGCGGCCACAGCCACGCCCGGAGCCGCCGACAGCGATTCAGACGAGAGCGACAGCGCTGAGAGTGACTCAGATGAGAACGGGGCGGCGCCTGCTGCCACCACTGACATGCCAGTGGTCATCACTGCCAAATAAGCCCTGACCATCCAGGAAGTGGAGTGGATGGTGGTGTCAGTTAAAGAGCGCACGCTGCATCCAGGTGCAAAAAGCCCCCTCCAGAGCTACTTTCCACTGCAGGGCCAAACAGGGACAGCCAAGGCTTCATTATTATTGATTTCAATGTGCGCACCAGTGTTTGTGCGATTATTTGTGCATCTTTTGGGAAGCAGAAATGCTTTATTGTCTGGGTTATATTTAAATAAACCATTAACTCCTCCATCCTGTGGTCCGGTTACCTTGGTAAATCCCATGTTTGACCCCGCAGGGGGAAAGTGGTGTTAAAACTGACGACTGCTACCTGCAACAGGAGGTTGACTGACCTCATGACCTTTGCCCCTCCCCTCTCCCCTCTGTTACTTCAGGGTAAAAGGTCAAAACTGAAAAATAAGAAAGAAACAAACACAGTTGAGTCCTGATATCTACACCAGCACAACACTGCATTTAATCATTAATTAATAACTGCAATATGCAAACCTACATGTTTTTGTGCTTATAAAATAAGGGAAAATTGCACAGTTTATTTAAATACTTGTAATCATTTCAAGCATAAATAGAATTTAAACTTGACATTTAGCCATACACTTGCTGCCTGTGTGGCTTAGCTTTGTTGCTCGCTAATATCAAATCTGCTGGTGTAGATAAAAGGATGTAAACAAAGAGAAACTCACCATCCAGTACAGGGTTCAAAGATGCAGTACACACACATACAACAGTCCTATTCATTTGCACAATTCCTACCTACACTACATGTTGTTTGTCCCATGTTGTTTACTGTAATGTATCATATTGTACCATTTCTAAAAGATTAATAAAGTTCTTTTTCATAAAAAGAGATCCTGTTTGTTTCTTTTGTTTTTTTTTCTTTTGTTTGTTTTAGATGTAAAGACAAAAAAGGTGGTGAGATGCAACTGAAATTTGCTCTAGAACATGACCCAGTCCTTATTTTGATTAAATAGTTTGACATTTTGAGAAATGCTCCTATTTGATTGAGATAAGATGGATACATATGCATAGAGATGAAGCCCTAAGCTTTACATAAAGACTAGAATCAGGGCCTTGCTTTGTCCAGAGTTTATGTATAGCTGCAGCTCATAACTCCCATGCTAAGCTGAGCTAACTGCCTCCTACCCCCATACTTAAAATCTCAAAATTTGGCATGTAGATATCCAGTCAGTGTTTATGGTAAATGTAGTCTATTGAAGCAATAAATTTGTAAGTTCTGCTATACTGACCACCACTTTTACACTTAAAGTGATGTAGCCAATCAGCGCCCAGGGAGGAACTACTTGCAGCTATGGGCGTGGTTTTAGCTGTTATGACAGCAAGAAATGTCCATGCAAACAAATCGTCTGGCATAGATACTGTTATAGCATCAGTTCTTACTTGAAAAAGAGCACAGAACGGAAAAGATGCTTTTGCTCTTTTTTGCAAGAGTTTGCTCTTATTGATTAAAGTTAGCCTGTGTTAGACTTGACAGACAGATGGTTCATCCAATTACCTGCCAAGCGTTTTTTGAAAGTGCCTGCCCTTTTCCAAACTATTTCTAAGGACAACTTCCCAGACGGTTCTGTCTAACAAACCATCTGGTGTGGTTGCGCAGTGCCTATGTGTACCAGCATTACATGCAAGTCCACGGCCATGTTACTGTATATCACCACCCGAGCAAATAGCTATTACTTTGTTGGCCAAAACATAGCAACAGCATAGCTGAAACAGCGGGTAGTTTTTCTTTGCATCCAGTGACATAACTGCAACATGACTGGATACAGAAAGAACAGATTTTGCAGCAGGAGAACTCAGCTTTCTCAGTTAAACTAGTAGCACTGAGGAGTTGACCACATTTTCCATCAACACTCATGAAAAGTGAATCTTCCCTTTAATCACACAACCATGAGATCTTTGTATCTCACACGTCAATAAAGCAAATAAGGTTATCTGAACTGTTCCTTCAGAGCATACACATGCATCATTTTGGGGAAAACAACTAATTATTACTATAGTTATTCATAGGCTGTCCAGTGGAACTACATTGGAACTATTAATGTATTTAAGCACACTAACTCCACTCCAATTTCCGACATTCATTCCAAAGCGGTGGTATTGCTTAAAGCGATAGTTCACCCAAAAATGAAATATCTACTCACCCCTGTGCTGATGTGAGGATGGGCGAAGATCTCCAGTTCACAAAACACTCCGGGAGCTTCAGTGGAAAACAGCGCTGCAGCCAAATCCAGTACAACTGAAGTGAATGGTGGCGTTTTAACAAGGTCTCCATACTGCTGGTGTGGTGTAATCCAAGTGTCTGTAAGCCGCGACATTAAAATTTGACCTAAAAAGACGCCATTTACACCATATTTTCAGCATAAATGTCAACTGTAGCCTCTCAGACCTGATCCGCATGCACAAGCCTGAAGCAGACACACCGGCGCTCACCCAAAAGGTGTGACACGAGATATATGAGATGTCGCTAAAATGAATCGAATGAAGAACACTATTGATATCAGTATCACTTTAAGTGTTTAACTGGTTTTTTTTTTTTTTTTTTGATACACAGATACTACAGATATCTAACATGCTGATGATCCAGAACTGTCCCAGTTCTAGTGCTGCACACAAGGCTACACTGTACACAGTTCACAGTCTTGGGTAGTGGGTTCATCCGTAACACTGAAATAAGTAAGTAGTGAATGACGTAATTAAATTAAATTGAAAGTGAAATAACTATCCCCAATAGTTTGATATTACAACAAGTATTAGTTTAAATATTGATTGATACTCATGTTTATGGCTCAAATGTGACCCAAACCTGCACTGTGCAGGTGAAAATGAATGAGCCCCGAGTGCAGAACAACCAGCAATATGAGAGTGATTTCTACAAAAATCTCATATTGTAGTGCCTAGTTTTTGTCTAGACTTCTGACCTTTCTGTCAAACGCTGTATAGACACATAAACACAGAGGGAGTTCCCGCTGATTACAGCCTTCATATCGGCTGTGCCCCCAGACTGCAGCAGTGAAGCCCCTCGGGTGGAAAGACGAGACAGCTAAAAATGTTAGATTGATGTCGCCGCCCCAAACTAAATCTAATGATCCAGTTTATGTTAATTTACTGACAGTGATGTCTAGAAAATACACTGCAGGTCTACACAGCAACAGTAAAAACAGGGCTCTCATTGTGCATTTTACTCCACATCACATTTTTGTTTCAGTATGTGCATGATTGTCAAAAAAAAGGATATTCAAACAAACCTGAATATATATTTGGCATTTAATTTTTGTTAATTTGCCTACTAATAAAGACAATAATTATATTTTTGATAACATGCAAAAAACTTGCTGTGCAAAAACTTTTCAGTATGAGTGAGTTAAACACTGTAACTTAGACTCTGATGCCTTTATCACTGTCACAGTGATCTAAGTAATTTATGATCAGTTGTGCACAGACAGGCCATGGCTTGATTTATTATCCCTCATGAGAAAATACAGACAGACACAGACAGTCTAAGATGTCATTACTTGGTGCACGAACAAAGACAACATAAAAATGTAAAAAAAAAAGATGCAGCCATGAGTTTGGCGATGTAAATAAACACAGGCGTATCTATGGAAGCCAATTTTTGCCAATGTGATGAAAAACATCGATGTGCTATTTTAATATTATATTATAGAGAGCAGATTTCTTAAAATAATGAGTTTGTATCACAAATAGAAATTTATCAAAATTAATTCTCATTATTTCCAGGTACTAACTCACAGGGCTGCACAATTGATTGCAAACGTAATAAAATTGCAATATGGTCAAGTTCAAATATCCAAATCGCAGAACCAGAACTAAATCGGAATTTTTTGAGAAAGAAAAAATGTGTGAGAAGATAATTGTTCTCTAAATGAAAGAACATGTTTGTTCAGTACAGATCTCAATAAAAATCACATCACAACTTTAATAATTGTTTTTTAGTGAACATGAAAATTGTAATGCACCAATCCACTAATCATATCGTATATCGCAGCCCAATTCCAGTCATAATAATCACCCAAATCATGCAGCCCTGACTCATTATTTCAAGGAAGTTTCTCATTATAATGACACAATCCTGTTTTTCCCCATCACATTAGTGGAAATGGGCTTCAGTAAATTCAGGAGCACAGGTGGTTCTTTTGTGTTTCTTCACAGTAACAAAGACAAGCTGTGACACCCTGATATTCAGTTTAGTCATCATTGTAACTAAAACTGATTTAATGATGATCTTATTAAAGGTGATCACATGTTGGTACAGTCGAGGTGTCACACAGATATACAGTTACTGTTACTGTGAGACAGTCGATGGACAGGACTTTGTCAGAGAAAATGTAACCTGAAGTTAAACATTCTCTGGCCTCACAATAAACTAATGCTGATAGATTTTTTTTTAAAGGAGCCACATGAAACAGGAGAAGAAACACAGGTGTTACCAATTTACATGCAATCCAAAACAGTTTCAGAGGTAGAACGGGGAAGCAGAAAAGAAGAAGTCATCGTAAGCAGGCTGGGGATTGTACACAGCAACCTTAACTGCACACTTTACACAATTGGGAAGCATCTGACTGGTTTTTGTGACCATGTACACACAGTATGAAGAAAGTTTACACAGGAGAGACAAGAAAGGTTGGCACATTTACAGAAAATAGGACGGGTGGAGAGGAATATCAAAAGTATAAATGAGTGTGCTGACAGTGGTCAAGGGAGGAAGTGGCTATTTAACTCTGGACTGGATAAATAATTGTAAAGTGACGGTGAGTGGGCGTTAACCCACAAGGTGGCAGTAGTGCAACAAACTGGATGCAAGCTGCCGATAAACCCCAAAGAAGAAGAAGAAGCAGGTGTTACTGATGATGCTAAATAAGGCTCCATTCAGGTCAAACAGTCAGGTTGCTGCATTGGTGCATGTTGGCTCATTGGAAAGTCTCTGCTAATTGAAACTTAAACTTAATTAGTATCATTGCTAACCCCTGTGTTTACCCCGCTGTTTCATATCAGTATGACTGCTGTGAAAAAGTTCACTTTAAAATTAAGTTAAGCAACACTATTTAAATCAAACAACAAGGCCGAGTTAGCTTGTTTTCCAGTCTAGCTAATGATGTTAGCTAGTTAGCAGTCACTGGTTAGCTAGCAGTGATGGTGGGAGGAGGAGGTGAAGAGTTCTGTCAACCAACAACACAATGGCCGGTGAGACAGTATGGATGTTTACCTCTTCATCTCCACGATGGAAAGAAGAAAAAGCTTCAGCATCAAACGTAAGTCACATAAATATTTAACTACTTGTTGTGTAGCTGTTGTGGAGGTTATATTGTTTAAATACACTTTTCTGTTACCTTTTTATCATGTAAGTGAAGCTGTGCACAGGGTCTGGTAGCTGCTTATGAGATCTTGTTTACTTTTGTTAGGTTAAATAGGAATACTATATACCTTTTTACACTTTTTTTGGTATATACTTGATATTTTTGGTGTGTTTGTCTTTTCTGAAATAAGTGGGTGATTTTCTCTTTTGTCCAAATGTGTGTGATGAGCACCTTTAATGATCCAATGATTTAAAGGTTTATTTATCACAGACAGCAATGTGTGAAATAAAATACAATGTTGCATGCTCCTATGAGTGAAAGCTAAGAATGAGAAAAATACAAAAGATTCATGATAAAACACAACATACGATAATAATAATAATAATGATGATGATAATAAACTTTATTTGTATAGCACCTTTCATACAAAAGAAATTACATGCACCAATCACTTTGCTTAAAAAAGACAGAATGAACATGAAAACAGGAATATAATGCCATAATTATAAAATATAATCAGAAAAAGAGATGAGAAAAGAACGCATCTTCACATGGATAAAATCCATTTGACAATATTTGTAAAAGTAAGCTAAAAAATAAGGGTAAAAGTAGAACATAACACAACATGCATAGCATAAAATGTTAAATAAAACCCATTGAGATAATAATAAACTATTTTTTATAACACCTCTCATACAAGACAAAATAGAACATAACATGACATGCATATCCATGCAAATGGAAAATTAAACTTGTTGATATAATAATAAAGTAAAATGATAAAATTTCAGAATTTAAAGGATTTAACCAAGGGTTTTAAGGACTTTATTAATGTTTGTCAGTGCAGAGGATCTGGCTGCTTAGGAGATAAAGAGAGAAATATGAATACTGTATGTTTTTCAGGCTTTTTTGATACATACTTTGATATTTTTGGTGTGCTTGTCAGAAAACCTTTTCTGAAATAAGGGTGGGTGTTTTTTTTTTTGTTTTTTCTCTCTTTTGTCCAAAAATGTGTGTGAGGAGCACCTTTAATCATCCAATGATTATTTGTCACACAGTGATATGTAAAATAACATGCATTGTTGCATGTTCCCATGGCTGTGCTAGAAGACTAGTGTGCAAAATAAGATTGATTTAAAAAATAAACAAAAATAATAAAAAAATAAATAATAAAATGCATTTTATAACACCTTTCACACAACAAATGCTGCCCAAGGTTATTTACAGCAAAGAAATTACATGCAGCAACTGCTTCACATAAAAAAGGCATAAAATGAACATGAAAAGTAATTCAAAAAACAAACAAACAAGGATTAAAATAGAACATAACATAAGTACATAAGTAAAATGATAAAATGTCAGAATTTAAAGGATTCAAAATGAGGATTTTAAGGCTTTTCTTAATGTTTGGACCACTGAAAACATTTGATGGAACAGAATGAGAAAGATGACTTTGGTCTGACCTCTTGCTGTTTCAATACGTGGACAGCTTCGTAGCCCCGATCAGACTTCTAAATCCACTGTTTCCTGACAGGTTTTGACTTATTGAATGATGCTCTAATCCTGCAGGGGTTGTTGTCGAACCCTCCTGCTCTCATCTTCACCCTGGCATCGTGCCACTCCTTCAGGGAGGGCCGCTGACAGCTCATCCAGCACTGGAAATACGCCTGAGTCGAGCTTTTATGTAGATGACTAAAATAATAACAGGATAATGGGATAATTGTGATTACTATATTCATCCATGAGTCACATAGTGAGAACTGAAGTGGGATTTGAGACATAAAGAACTGATAAATCAAGCCTTCAAAAACAGTCACTCTTTTTGATCCAAGTCCAAAGAAAAACATGTAGAATTTTAATGGACCTACCGCAGTTTTTCTTGTGCTGAAAGTCTCTAATTTAAAGTACACTGGTACTGAAACTGAGCTGACTTCACTAACTGGATGTCACTGTCCATGTTTCCAGGTCAAACATCATAATTTACTTATTAGTCTGATATGAATTAACCAACTGTTTTTTACTTTTAGGTTGAAAGAAATGAGCCCATCCTATCTAGAATTCTTCTCACATGTAAGTAGGTGTGCTGTATTTTCTCTTGCTCATTTCGCACGCCACAAGAAAAATAATGTAATCATACGTTCAGACATTCATCTGCTAGAACAGCCTCCTTCTGACGTTCCACTATAGCATTTAAAACCCATTCAGGAACAAGAGGTCCAGGTCAGTGAGGTCCAGCACTCATGTTGGATGATAAGACCTGAATCACAGGTTTGTTCTTATTCATTCAAAAAGGGGTGGAGGACAGGGCTCTGTTGGACATCTCAGTCAGCCTGAAATCTGTCTGAAGTCCTTCAGTTTGACATAGACTGTAATAAATGACTTTCCCCACTAGATGGAGCCGAGTCTTTGAAAGTGTCTCTAGTCCACCCTGCTTGCTTTTGACCTAAAAGTGGACGAGCAGGATGCTGTGCAGTGATCAGACCTTGTTTTGGACCATTAGCAATCCAAAATAACTTTAAGAACATTTTTAGTAAATTTCAAAAAGTTCGAATTACAGGCAATATTCTATAGTTGCAAACACAGCTGAAGTGTGTACAGGTGCAATATGCTCTGCCATAGTGTGAGCCATATGTAATTTGAAGTGGTGACATTTACAGTGCAGGACAATCTGTCTCATATGATTTGTCCACTCACAGCACAAAAGAAGTTCTGCTGTGAGCCCAAAGGGTCTCACTTACTCTGGCAGAGTTTGGGGTGTGTTTTTCCCGACTTTGAGATATTTTTCTCTCCACCTGTAGGGACTTCTTCTTACAACACCTTGTTAGAAAAGATAGACTAACCAACAGACCCTGTTGTGACCAGTTTGATGCAGGAACTATTCATGCTCGTGGCAGCGTGGATGTAAATGTTGCCCTCCTCCACTGATCTGTAACTTGAGTACATGAACGCTTCCTTCTGTGTGGTGACATGGTTTGTGGGGGTAGTTTGGTAGAAAGAAATGAAACTGCTCACACCGAGGTCTGTGGATTATTTTGAGTAATTGGGTCGTGATTTCTGTCAAGAGACTTTGCTGTTCAGTATTTTTTGGTGCTCTGAGCACCACAAGCAGCGTGCGGTTTAGTTATACTGAAAAGGAGGCAGATGTCTCTATGGCTGATATGTCCAAAACGCAAAACATGTTCCTAAACAGTATAGATTAGTGGTCCCCAACTGTGTACTGAGGGACTTCGGTGTGCCGTGGGGTTTTGGGGGTTTTTAATTGGAATTATGTCACACATCAAGTCCCTGATTGATTGATACCTACTTTATTTTTTTCCCACCCACACTCAGGTATTCTGCCTCTGATTGATGAGTAGGGTACTCTTTGTCTCCATTGGGCAGGTTGGTTGTAGAGGCTATTTTACATGGATGTGAATACAGGTGTGCCTTGAGATTTTGGCCTGTCTTTTGGTGTATGCTGGGCACAAAAAAGTTTTAAAACCACTGGTCTAGATGGAGAGATGGCACCACAGGGAGGAGAAATAATAGGTATGTCTGATTTTGGGCTGAACTGTTCCTTTAAAAATAGGGTACAACACAACAACAACAGAAACTCATTAAGATTACTAAAACTGTGGGTTATCAAAAAGCCAAACCATTTGAGGAACCTTAAAACTCTAATGACTTAGTCTACTTAGGGAAGTTAATGATTGTACAAATATGACAGTTTGCGATATTTAAATACTTTATTTCTTATTAGAAGAAAAATCAACACTGTTATATACAAGACATTCAATCAAGCACATTAGATTCAGTTCAACAAAAGGAAGAACCGTACATGTTTAAACAGAAGCAAACCAACAACATTAAGGTATTGTCTCCAGCCCTCTAAACCATATTTAATTTAGGAAAATATGAATTCACAACATGTAATTAAAGCAACCCACTGTGGCAATAACTCAGTCTTATTCAGCATGTACAGACAACAGACGGGAGCTAACAAGACAAACAAGATACACCCTCCAGTCTATAAACACATTGCTGTGGGACACATACTCTTGATTCTTCACTTCATGCTTTTTTGGCAGAAAATTTCAGTGCAATATGTAGTGATAATCATCTTTTATCTTCTTGTTTTAACAAGCTTGTGCTGCATCAGGTGCAACACTTAAGAAAACTCTTATGAAATACTGAAAAATAAAAATATATACTTACTATTTTTGGCACACAGAAAGAAATAAACAAAAGTATCTCTCCTTTTCTGACCAGTTCATCTTTTGATATAATATATATATATATATATATATATATGGTCTGTTCTCTGTTGCTCTCCATTCTGTGCCACACAATTTTATGGTTCAAACACTGCAGGTCATGCCATACTAGGATAAAAAACACAATCATTGTAATGTCACTTATACATCTAAAGGTACATTTAAAACTAAATGAATGCACTTTTGGATTATAAAACAATACTTACAGAAAAACACAGCATTTAATGATACATTATATATCATCAGACATGTTGGTTACTGAAAATGCCACTTCCAAATAACCAGCAGTGCATCAGGTGTTAAAACTCTGTGAAATCTGTGGATCAGCTGTGAGACAGTTCAAGTTCATCACCTTGAATGTCACTTATTAGAATCTCAGACAGATAGTAGTGTTAACACAAGTGTGAAATGCTACATTTACACATTAGAAAATAAAGCTGTTGTTGAAAGAACGCATAAAGTTTTGGCTCTGCTGTAGAACAAATGGCCTGAAGTTGATAACTCATAAAAACTGTAAGGGACTGTGTCCACCAAAGCTTTTTTTTTTTTCCAATGCTAACGTCATAGCGTTTCTATTCTGTGGTGAGCTTTTTTTTTTCAGGTCGCCGAGAGCTGAAAAATGTTCAACTTTGGGTCAAACCCTGTGCGTGTCCCTGTCACTTTTAACCCAGCAAAGGAGAGGCACCATTAATACCGCTAAGGGTGTCCCGCTCACCGTATTTTTTTCCCTCAAGACTGTTCTGCCTGATCCTGCTCTACTGTGTTGTGATTGGCTACAACTACAGTGCCGTGACTGGCTGTCAGTGAAAGGGTGGAGTGAAGCTGCTTGGTTGGATGGTTTGAAACTAAATCTGCGGAGGCCAAAACTCTCTGTTGCTATCTTTGTCAGTTGCTGAAGTTGGCTAGAATGTTCAAATTTGGAAATAGGGCAAAGCCTAGCTGGGGCAGACGTGCGTTCAAGTGGCGACCTCTGCTGACTGTGATAGGCTAAGAAACCTGACGGAATCAAGCATTTGCCCAAACTCTTTCTTTATGCCATAATATGTTATGGATGGGAAAATATATATATATTTTTTTTTACCTTTGATTAAGCATCTAGTGGTCATCGAAGGAAGTGCATCTTGCGGCACATCTCATCTTAGTGATACTGTTGATCTAGCTGTCCTTGTAATTTCAAACTGGCATCACTGAGTATCTGTGATTATATATGAACTTTTTTGCTTCTTGAATTGATAAATATGGCACAACTAGACTCAAAATGTCCTTTAATAGGGATGTGATTTGCAGTTGTTTGCAGGAATCACAGTTGTTCAGTTGTCTCCTCTGTTATTTGTGATGGGAGCTCCTGTTGGAATCAGTTCGGTAACACAATGAGTCACATTGCCAGGTGCCGGTGTGGTCGGCGTTGCTGGCGGTGGCGTTGCTGGCGGTGGTGTTGCTGGCAGTGGCGTTGCTGGCGGCGGCGTTGCTGGCGGCGGTGTTGCTGGTGCGGTTGGCACATCTGTGCTCAATGTGGCTGGTTCAGGAGTGAGCGTACTCCCGTCTCCTGTGGTGACGGTTGTCATGGCAGCAGTGGTCGCGACCGGTGTAGTCTGATCGCTGACTTCTTCAGAGGACTCCTCTGAAGACTGACTCTCCGAAGACTCGCTAGACGACTCCACTGAATGATTAGACTCTTCGGAAGAGTCTTCGTAGCTGGAGGATTCAGCACACCACCAGTACCACCAGCTGTTCCTCTCCGGCCATCTCCAGTATTTGTCAGTGATGTCAGCATCATGACGCCAACGCCAGCCAATCTATGAAAGAGAAGTTTCACTCACTTACTCAGAACAATCAATAATCGATTCATCATTAATATTAAACAGTATACAAAACACACATCTTTTTCTAATTTTATTGTGAGTTTTGGGAAGGTGTTGAAAAAGTTAGTTTCATGCCGTGTACTGTAACTTTCATGCATCCTACTGTAAATGTTGCTTAAATGTCCTGAGTCACCATTGTCTTTTCTAAACGTTAACAAGCGTCTCCATCCAAAATGACAGTAAATCTAATCTTAAACTGGCTTGTGTTAAATACGTATGTCACAATCTCTTAATGCAGTTGAATGACATCACTCCTGACTTTTCTTTGTTGTGATATCATATCATCCATCGGTTGTCCTGCTCTCCAAATATTGGCATCAGCACCATATCAGTCAAACACTAGTTTTTTGGCCTCTTCTATTCCCTGTCTTTGATTTTAGCATGAAGTCTGTTGCCTGTTTAATGTTTGTCGGTGCCTTATGCTGTTAATACAAGCTCAACACTTCCTGTTTCTATTTCAAATTAAAATTCCTCTTGCCATTTAGTGGACAGAATCCCTCCAATTCCTAACAAGGCTTTCCTTGTGAAAAAATTGCAAGATGTGAAAAATTCAGTGACTTACACAGTTCTATATAGTACTTCAAATGCAGCTATTGCCATCTTATTGCACTTGTGTGTTGCTACAAATACAGTTTGTACAGTCTTTATTTGTTTGTGGTGGACAAGCCCAGGCCATTATTTGAGACTCGGCTTTTATTTCCCTAGAAAAAGAAGAAATAAAATAATTAACCATTATTTGTGTGGCAATTAACTGTCAACTAAAATTTTTAGGTTGTGACATCACTACTCACTACCAACATTATCCCATGATTTGAGTAACAGTTGTAGAGTCATGGATAATGCAGGCTAAGACATGTTCACATCACAGATGAAACTTACGCAAGGGCTAACAATTTACACATCTAGAGTGTTCATCCTCACTGATCTCGCAATTGGACATAATCAGTTGAGACCAAAGACTCAGGATCTAGGAAGTGCTATCATGACGGATGTTTGACCAAATAAATACATAAGTCAACACAAAATGGAAATGGATGAGCCCTATCAATAGATTTTTGTGTAATGAGTGTGATAAAAGTTCAGCAAAATGTATTTTATTATATTTTTCAATATGTGCAAACAAATACAAGACCATAAACATAACTCTGTGGAATATAGGAAAATTCTTCATTTCTTATATTGATTTTTAGTTGCCAACTTTACATCTGGCCAGGGAATATGGATGAAAACTAGCGTTTTAGTTAATTCTGTCATATTCACTGCAGGATTTCTTAATATGGACTGTCCCTGCAAAATCAATTAGTGCATTAAAATAAATAAAATAAAAATAAATAGAAATCAAGCGATGAAACCAAAAGTATTAAGCATACTGTGTCCACCGAGAGGTTATAATGTTATGTCCTATGACAGGAATGTTTTGGTTGAAACAAACCAAATGTATCCGTTTCTACACTTACCAGTGATAGTATAAAAGCTTTGTCTTAAGGGTGCCACTAGAGTAAAGGCCTTGTGATCCTTAAAATCAGATAAGCAAAGCAGGCATGGAATCACAAAACCTAGCAGAAGTGTAGCACAATGTTGAAAACATTAGCTGCGTGATTGACTGCAACAACACACGACAGGAAAACTGAGGCACAGCCAGTGAAATAGAACGAGCACAGAGGCAGGATGAGGCAAGACTCTGCAGTGTTGTGGTTAGCTTACCGGCTTAGCGGAGCCTGTTGTAAGAAGGACAATGACGAGGGCGGCTGTAAGAAGCTTCATCTGTGATTGGTCCTTGTCTGCGAAGGAAGGAAGCCACAAACAAAAACATCACTTACACACATTCAAAACAAGACAGTGTCAGAGGATGAGTGTAAGAATCAGATTTACACTGGAGAATTGCAATTAAACAGGTAATAATACAGACACATATTTTCTAAAGAGATAATACTTTGTGAGAAATTCCTTATAATCCCTAAAGCATAAATGAATAATACATAATCATAATACATAAATGAAAACATAATAAAATAAATGACTGAAATACATACCTGTTTTCTGTAGAACCAGATCTGTTCTCGAGTACTTTCTAACTGCTCTTAAATCCTGAATAAAATGAATGGGATTTGGTGAAGCTGTGATCAGTCTCTGTGTCAGGGCAGGAAGACGTATGACCTCCATGCAGGGCCGGCTGCTGCTCATATATGCTGCCTGGACAAGAGAGGCTGGGCTGGGCACGGCTGTGACGGGCAGGGGACCAGGGGGCAGGATTGGGCAAGACTGTGTTGCTTGGGGTTAGAGTGGAGGGGAGGGGCAGGAGCGGAAGTTTACCACACACTTCCAGATCACCCACATGCTGAATCAGGGCCAATGTTATTTTGTTTCATGATTTGATTTATGAATTATTTTGGCAAATTAAAATATTTTACTGCTCGGAAACACAGTCATCGTATTTACAGATTTTTTTTTTTTTCAACTGTGACTCCTGTGGGAACAGAATACCAAGAACAACAGCAAAGTCATTTTTATAGACTGTGTGGAGAAATTAGGTCACAACTAGGATGTGCAGTTCAAAAAACAGTTCAAGTTCAAGGATGGATTGATACTGGCTGCCTGTGTCTTGACAAACACAGAAGTTTTGTCGTATTTTATGTTGTTTTAGTGTTTGTTTTGTAGGTTACCTGTTAAACTCTGCGTTTAGCATGTTGTGCAACTAATGTGTCTACCCAGCAGACTGGGTCGATGTTGAACTAATGTTGTGATATTGAAGGACAGTCAAAGAGAAACTGTGTGAACGTTAAGCCTCAGCTGAAGCAACTGAATAACAAGAGTGCCTGAAACTGTTTCATGTTCCTTTTTGCTAAAGTTTATTCTGCAGCACGACATGTTTTAGCTCTGGTGTTGCACCTACCTGAATGCATTCATTTAAAGAAGTTTTATGTTTGTAGAAATAATTTTTGGTTAGATTTTAGTTTGTTACCCAAGGGCTTTAACATGAGCGCTTTTATGATCATTATATCATCAGCGTAATGACTTACAGCAATCTGTGACACAGTGGATCTTTATAATACAGTGTCTCTGGTCAGTAAGGCAGCTGTTTCCCTGCACTGAAACATGTAATAATCACTGTTTAAATCAAATTAATCTGTACAGAACACTGATCAATGAAAAATCATTTGTCATGTGCGACTGGTCACACTGATTGAACGTTCCTATCATAGTTATCATGTCATGTTGGAGATGATGTGAATATTTCTGACTTCAGAGAGTTTTTGAAGACCGGCTGCATCACAGTCTTCATGTTTTGACAGCATTTCATGTTGAAGTATTTACACACATTGAAATACAGAATGCTGTTGAGCAAGACTTAAATTTACAGGTACAACTGAATATATACTGAATATATTTAAACTTCAAATGTAATATATAATACAATCCCTGCATTTTTTATCAAATTGATGCAGGGTAAATACTGAATCAATAAAATTAACACACTCAGACTCGTCAGTTTGTTAAACCTGCTTTCTGAAACATACCCCTGAAGGTTACAATATAGCTATGTGTGAAAAAGAAATGCTCTGATAATAAAGTTGCCTGCTAGGCATTAGGGGGATCCACAAATGTGTCACATTCTCATGGGATCTCCACTGTAATTAAGAAGAAAGTTATAAGGATGAGAATAATGTTTGGCTGCACAACATAAGTTTGTAATAGGATGTTAGTCAGGTTTTTGAGAGTAAACTGAGGAAGCTGTGGAGGTGGGAATAGTGGATGGACATGCAGCGTTGCACGAAAAGTCTCAAATGGAAGTCGGAAGTGTGAATGAGGTAACGGAGACAAGATCCAACATACAGACTGACTTTGGCAGCGTCGAGCTCTCAGTGGAATGTTACAGTAGAGTCAGAGTGGAGCAACACCTTGAGACAACCTGTGTGTGTGTGTGTGTGTGTGTGTGTGACACCACTGTGTTACTTCATCACTGTGAAACTTTCCCCCTCCTCTACCTCATTCCTCAGAAGACGCCTCAGGATGAATCACAAACAAAATGAGTCATTAATGGTTTCAAATTAGAAGTTTAAGGACACAGACACCGGCGTCTTAGGGCATTGGGTACTTTTGACAATCCTAGTTTCAGGGGTATTTCCAGACTTTTATGACCGGGGTGGCCCAAGAGGGGCTCTGACTTATGCGGGCGTGGTGTGAAATAGGTGCATGTGCACATTAATATACCTTTTCTCATATCTACTTTAATAATGTAAAAACATTAGAGTATCTTACAGTTTAAAAGATAAATAGTCCTACCAGTCGCAGCGCAGCAAAGATAAATATATGCCATCAGACAGATATAATAACAAGCTCACAGTCCTCAAAAAGAAATTGTACCGTCATCTGAAATTCATCCTCCACACTCCATTGTGAAAAATGCTTTTATTTTATCAATTAAGGAAATGAACCTGGTAAAATATTAAAGGTAGGCTACCTACAAAAGAAAGCGATGCACATCTAAAAATACTCATCAAACAGATGGTTTAAACTAAGGTCCTGCCTGTCATTGGACAGGTAACAATCATACTTGAGGATAATGGGTTGGCACTTGGGGTGGCCAGTCAGATTTCTGGGGTGGCCAGTGCCCCCCCTCGAGAAATGCCCTGTTTGTATTGAGGAAGTGCATCAGATGATTGATTGCAGAATGCTTTGTTTTCTTGCCGTGGTCAAATGTTATCTGCAGAAACACTGAAACTACACATCGCGCCTGCAATTTTAGTGATAACTACCAGAAACTCAGCTGGAGCACACAGAGAGTCTCCTCATGACATGATATTATCATCTAACATTATCTATTATCTTACCTTTTATCAAAGTTTAACCCAAATTGGCGCAAATTAACACAGATGAGCACATCAGAAAATCTGAAAAATGTGAGACCCCACACAGAACTACGTGTAAAACTGTGCAACCATGGCAACCATGACTGTTTTGAAAACAGTTTTTGCTTCGTGCAGTGCAAAGTAAAGACTTCTTTCAGTTTCTTCTCAACCAGTGATGTGAGTAGTGCTTTTTCTTTTAGTTTTTTTTTTTTCTTTTTTGGCAATGTTTCTTTGGTGCTGCTCCCCTGTGCTTGACCAACTACGTATTTAAAAATGGTGGTTGTTGGCTCATTTCCTCAGAGAACCATTGTTAGTTTTCTGTAATCAGTATGACTTGATTATGCAGTCCAACAAGCACACCTGGCTGTGTTGAGGGTTGGGTTTATTTTGTTAGTCGGCACAACGCTGCTGGAGTTTCACAGGAAAACACTGCTGCAGAATCTCCCAGTCAGTGTAAGTGAATGGTGACCAGTTTTCAAACATAAAAAACATTTGGGGAAAAAAAACAAACATAAAATGCCTCCACACTAAGGATGTGATTAGTTGACTATATGATTAAACGTCGCCACCCTCGCTTAGACGGCACCAGACGTTTAAACTATTTATCAATATTTCATTCATGTACAATGCCTGTTATGTTGGCTCTAAGATGTTATGCAGCCACCTGCCACTTGTCAGGGCTGCAGCCCCATCAGATGGCAGCCCCAGAATAAACTGGTATATAATCACTCGACTGGAGCAACATGTGATCACATTCAGCACAGACACAGACATTAACCTGCAAGCAGAGCAGCTGCTGCTGCTAGAAGTGCTAACGTTAACCACACTGTGTGGCAGGCTGGCAGTTAACATCAGCTCCAGGTCCGGCTCCACTATGACCCTCTTTGGGTTGAAAAACTGTAGCATTTAGTGAGTTGTTGTCATGTTTTGTAGGTTAATGTGTAATGTTTATATTGCACAGCGCAAATTAGCGTGCATTTCAGCGGCATTTCAAGTACTATTTAGTGATTGTAGACTGTAACGGTTTCAAATGATTCTTAATACACACAGTTTTTTGGACAGTGCTTAACATTATCAATTAATAAATTCTGCTCAATTTTAACTGCTTTCTGAGTGTTTTAGTACTATTAGACTAGTCGACTAGTCTAAATTAAATTTTACGTTTAATTGACAGGGAAATTAGTCGCCAGGAACATCCCTCATCCACACTACCTGCCTGCCTCCTAAAGTCCTGACATGACATTTGCGCACCACCACATCACACACATCCAGTTCAGACAATGTGCATGCGTACGTACAGTGAAGAGGCTAAAAACATGGTGTAAATAACATTTTTTAAATCAAATTGGCATGTTGGGGCTTTAGGTAACTTGGCTTACATAAGATGGGCAGTATGGAGATTTTTGTTTTATTTCCTTGTTTGTTTGTTTTTTACATTTGAATACTGGTCACCATTCACTTCCATTATATGGGAGATTGTGCAACGCTATGAACAAACTAAACCCCACCTTCAAACGGCATAACGGTGAGTAAATAATGACAGAATTTTCATTTTTAGGTGAACTGTCCCTGTAAATCATCTCTACCTATAACACAATGATATGTATATCATCACATTATATAATAAAAAGGCCTCATAGAGTGGTAGCAGTAGTACAGAACACAACATCAAAACATTTTCATCTTCAAGCATGATGGTTTATGTAACTGTCCAACTTGCTGGTAATACACACACAGTGGTGGACAGTAGTGAAATACATTTACTTGAGTACTGTATTTCATTCATTTTCTGTAACCGCTTATTCCATGAGGGTCACGGGCTGCTGGAGCCTATCCCAGCTGACATTGGGCGAGAGGCAGGGTTCACCCTGGACAAGTTGGCTGACACACAGACAGACAACCACTCACATTCACACCTACGGGCAATTTACAGTCACCAATTAACCTAGTATGCATGTCTTTGGACTGTGGGAGGAAGCTGCAGAACCCGGAAAGAACCCATACAGGCACGGGGAGAACATGCAAACTCCGCACAGAAAGGTCCTGCCCCAGCCGGGGAGCTGGGGGATCGAACACAGGACCTTCTTGCTGTGAGGCAGCAGTGCTAACCACTGCACCACCGTGCCACCCACTATCTCTACTTTGAGTATTTGTTGTTTTGGAAACTTATTACTTTCACTCCACTAAAAGACAAATATTGTACTTTTGACTCCGCTACATTTCTAGGAAGGTTGTTGTTACTCTTTGACTAAGCTTTGAAGTCAGCTGTTGGTGTTTGTTTCTTTTCTAAAATGCAATTGGTCACATGCTGTGTTCCTCACAAAAGAAAACCAATCACAGTAGCTCCTCTCAAATGGGACTGATGTAAAAGTGGAAATACATCATTCAGACGCTCTGTAACAAGAACAAGCAAGCTCTCCCTCTTTCATTCAAACAAAAAGCGGTACTTGTGATGGCAGGAGAAAGACAAAATTAAATCTCAAGATGTTATTATAATTATTCATTATTCCAGGTAGCTTTTAAAGTTGGATTGTTTTTATTGGGGTGAAAAATACAGCATAATTCATGTATATATACTGCCTCTGAAGACAGAAAGAAATCTCAGTTATTTAACAGACTTGGAGAACTCCTTACAGTTATCTTCAATCTAATGTTATGATGTGATTTTAATACAGTTGTAATAGTAGTCAGTAACAGTAATACAGTTACACACACACACACACACACACACACACACACACACACACACACACCAAAGTGCAGTATATCCATTATCATCACAGCACACACACTGCTTGTCTCCAACAGCAGAGAGACATAAACCAATTTCCGACTGTAAACACACCATCACTCACATCTCACATGTCTTACAAATGTGTTAAATCTGTTCTGAGTCAGAGTGGGAAATAACTCTGGGGACAGCTTCAACCACATTAGTGACACTCAGGGGAAACTCCTAACCGTCATCTAACCACAGTCTTTTCTCAGGTCTGAAGCTCCTTTAAGTCTGTAAGTTAACTGGTCAGTTCAGGCAAATAAACACTCCTGTAAATTATTAAAAACATTCTCTGAAGAAACTCTCTTCACAATAGAAACCTTAATGATTTTTTGGAACTGAGCCAAGGTTGTAGGAGTTAACCGTAAAAGTCTGTCCCTCTGCTGCTGTCACTTTACTTTCCCCATGAGAGCTTAAGGTCAGACCATTTCCTCTTTCTGCTTTTATGAATAAGGTCTGCAATTTTAAGACATGTTGCTCACTTCAGGAGAGTATGTAAAGTAAAAATAAAGTAAGCTAAAGAGGCTGCAGATTGTTGTCTGCTGAGTCTATCCCATAAGTGTCTTGCTCAAGGACAGGCTTACAACATGTCCTGAAGGAGTTACAGCTGGGATGCAAAGTATTCACATTTGAGTACTTGCCGATACTAATTACAGATATGAGTACTTTTTAATGCCTTTATAGTTCTTACATAGACTTCAAAAAAGTTTTCTTTTCATCAGATGTTCCTCACTTTCTAAATGTTTGCCAGCAAAATGTAATTGCTTTTTCCCTGCTGCTAGAATTAACATTAACTCTTTAAACTCTCAAGTCTGCCATTGGTTGCTTGTTTCAAGTGGCATCACAGCGTCCACTATCTACGTTTTCAAAGTTCCTGGGAAACAAGAACAACATCTGAGTTGCAACCTAAATGCTGAAGACAGGAAATTGGTTTGAACATAAACAGGCTAGTTACCTTTTCTTTTGCAGGGATGTAGTCATTTTAATGCCAGCGTTTGCCTTCTGACGTTCAAATATTCCACCAAAACAAATTCCCCCTCGACACGGTTTTGCAGCAGCACCGTCGCTGCATCCTGAGCTCAGCGCCGCTCAAGGCGTTTGTGATTGGTTTAAAGAAATGCAAACAAGGCAGGCTGTCTTTTTTCCTTTGTAGCAAAATAGTGGATATAATGTGTCGAGTCAGACCTTTCTCCAGCACTGGGCACTTCACAGAGACGTCTGGCTATGCAAAACTTTTTTGTAAAGTGGTATCAGGTGTGTATTGAAGTAGTTTTATGAGAATGAATACGAGTGCATGACTGGACTTTCAGCCAGCAGACTGGGGTTTGTGTCTTGTGTGGAAGAAAAAGTAGATGTAGTGTTATTTAAAGTTACGTTGTCATGGCCACAATGTCCATCTTCACTTCCATTACACGAGTGACGTCTCTTCCGTCATTTTGATACACATAACACAGTTACAAAACCTAGTTTCAATGAAAAATAACAAGGTAGTCTGACAAATAACTGAGCCAGCTCTGTTTCCTTTGAAACGGCCACCGTGTGTTCACCAACCTGCTTCAGGAAGCTGAACTGACACAACTTAAAAGGTGTTTCGACCATCGTTAGTAATAATGATGATGACTGAAAAATAGTGACTCATGTCAATTAATTCAGTCCAGTCATGGTGCCAGCAGACAGCGTTGCAACAGAATCAAGATTACACTTGTTATTGGAAAGTCACAGAGATCTTGTGTTCAACTCTTTTTATTTTTTTATCATGATTACAGTGACATCTCTACCAAACTGTGTCCAAGAACTTTGATTTTCCTAAATATAATCATAAACATTAATCATATTCTAGTTGCACAAGTGGATATTACAGTACCCTGAAAGTCATAAGATTCTAAAGCGCCTGTATTTTAGTTTTTGATACATGTAAATACATTGTATAAACTGATAAGAGATAAATACAGAATCTGTATAAATGAATTGTGAAATGCATGTTTAATACTCTGAAAGTAAGGCTGTGTTGTAAAATAGTTGCAAAGAAAAGGGGAATAAAAAAAGATGAAATTAAACTTTTACTTCAGAGATTGCAGTATTCAGAACTTGGTCAACCTCTGCAGTTATTACAAATCATTAACAGGGCTTAACTAACTGATTCACACAGCAGTCTAATAAACATGACTGTTATTCACATAGTGTGCTAATTATATCTGGTTCAGTGTCTGTCCCAGCTCCTCCTATACTAATGAATTGTCCACCCCTGACCACATGCATGGTACCTGCCAGCTGAGAGCGACACACTTGGCTTTTCAAGTGACTTCAGTGTAATCCCAGAACGTCCACACATGTAGGAGGTGGAGATAGATGGTTCAAACAAGAAACGAACAGAACAGAACTTTTACCCAGGAGACTGGGATTTGTGTCCCATGTGAAGCTTATAAAAAGTTAAGGTATGTGGCATGACTTTCGTCTTGGGAGTCGCTCAAGCGTACCATAGTTAACATAATCCCAAACCTGCTTTTATCCTAAATCTATCCAAGTGGTTTTTGTGTGTAAACCTACTCAAGCAATGAACATTTCATATTGTTAACCGCATGTTAAAAAGGCTCTTTGGCAGCATCAGATCCACCTTCTGCTTCAGTATCGGACGCTGATGTGACCATCAGCAAATCGCTGGGAGGAGACAATTTGGGATGAGAACATGTTCTTGCAGAAGTTCTCCCTCACAGCACCAGGACAGCTGGTCATGGTGACTGGTCAGAATGTGTTAGTATTTGTTTTAATCTATGTGTAACACAATATATTATCATCACAGAAGTTGTGTGAGTGTAGTCGTTCAAAATGTGCTAATACAGTATTTCTTCATTCAAAACAGTCACACTCATCTGGTTAGTTACACAACTATTCACAGCTTAGTTTAAATCTGGTTAGTTACACAACTACTCAGTTATCCATTGTATAACATACTGATTATTGAAAATTCTTTTATTAATTAATTCTGAACAAAAGTATCTAGGTGGGAGATTTTTCCCTCAAAGTCAGTGATTCTAGCTGTATCTTAGCTACACAGTGACATTATTTTGACTTTGTGTATAGAACGGTGACGTATGTTCCCTCATGACTGGTAGAGGCTACTATCAGTAGGTTAGTTCCAACAATAGGATCATTTGTAAAACATTCTTCTGGTGCATATTACTACACCACCCTCTACTCTCATTCTCCCCGAAGTGAAGAAAATGCCCCAGCATAGGCAGAGGGTGTTCACCCTCTTTTTGCCCCTCCCTCAGGGTAAGGTGCACTCTGACTAACTCATGCTTCAGTGAGTGTGGCATCTCCCAGGAAAGTAATGCCTCCCTGCCAGATTGTCTTTCAGATCCTTCAGAAATTCCCACCACCTGAAGACTCAAGCACAGTCAGTCTGTCACTGTGGCCTGTTACCACCTCTTCCCACCCCTAAACCCAATTTAGTGTAAATTAATTCGCCTCAGATTTTCCTGTATATTGTTATGAATGTATGCAATGTTGTAAGACTTAATGAAAGATTTGACATGAGACATGGCAGGATTACTTTGTTTTATAACGTGATCCAACCAAAGGCAGAGATTTTGGTTCATATTACTACAACCACAATTATTAGAGACTTCCTTAAACAGTTTTAAACATTAATGTAATATTTATTCAGCTGCTTTTAACCATATCATTTCCAGCTCATACTGAAAAAGGAAAGCAAGAAAATGAAGTACCTCTAATATGTGGTGATGTTTATCTGGTGTTGGTGGAAGGCATATTGTCAATGCCACTATTTTTTTCAACATTGTGTTTCTGTTTTAAAGCCGAGTCATTTTGCTGTCTCGGGTCGCACATTTGTTTTCCTGCCTTGAGGCAGTATTTTATGGTAACTTGTCATCTACCCTCATCCTCATTGTCACTTAAGTCAGAGTCACGGTCTCTGTCATTGTTGTCTGTGTCACTGAGTCCTTTGTCTGCATCAGCAGTTTTTGTGCTGTAAAATAATAGTTGAGATGATTTAAAATTTCAAGGCAACAGACAGCAATAGATTTTTTTTGTTTTTCATTTTGTGCTTTTAGTTTTGAAATAAACTTTAAAAAGCTTTGCTGACCTATATCCTTAGTTGAGATAATTTACTTTTCTTTTTTAGATAAACTTGAATCTTTAAGTTTTAGAAACTAAAAAAGAACATTTTCAAAAACTGGTCACAGTGAGCCGTGAACCTGATGTCTTTTTAGTGCCTGAAAAATTAAATAGTCTGAACTGAAAATATTACATTTTTAATACAATTTTCAGTTCAATGAATGTGCTCTATTTTTTTTAAAAATACAAGGTTTTGAGTTTCAAAACTTCAAAAAGTTTATCTAAAGAAGAAGATTAAATTATCTCAACAAAAGATCATTACGTGATAAAACTTCAGACCGAGTTGGGCTCAAAACTCAAATCTATTGCAGTCAGTTGCCTTGAAATTCTGCGTCCTGCTTAACTTTTTTTGTTTTTACAGTGTGGTAGATGAAGTTGTGTCAGCTCTTCAGAGTTTATTACATTACTGATGAGATACATTTGCATATCCTACATGTCATATAAAACAGTGGTCATACTTCACCACACTCAGGATTACATATTACTGTGAGCTGTCCTTTGTATTGCATCTTGTATGTGACAAACCCTGGTAAGGAGTGACACCTACTGGTTATAACAGTCATGTGCAACATACAACTACTATCTAGCACAAGCAGCAATAGTAATATTAAACTCATCCAATATCATCCAAAATACTACACAGAATGTATTTACCTAAATACTGCTTCAAGTAGGAATCAGAACTGTAATATATGACCACAATGCACTAGTTACACTATAGCTGACTATCCATTTGGTTATGTACACTCTTACATCACTTTTGGCAGTATTGTAGAAATGAATGATCTTCTACGTCCCTGGATTTGTGCACATTCTAGATGACCTTTCAAAGAAAAAAAAAAATGGAAAAAAGTCTTCATTAACTCCCAGGAGTTAAAATTACTAGAGATGTGCTTTACTGTGTTTTGTCCACCTCGGCCTGTTGGTGTTGCAGTGCTGTTCTCCTTTACCAGTGTGAGTTAGTCACCATGCAGCATTTATAGCTGGTGCAGACTGCAGCTTTCTCCAGTTAAAATGACAAAACTCGGTGTCAGAAAATCAGATCTATGGAAAACTGCCATCACTGCCACTTTCAGCTTAGTGGCAACACATTTTCCAGAATATCCAGTGGCTTTGTAAATGGTTTGTTTGGATGAAGAAACAGGAAAAGTGTCTCAACTCATAAAGTCACACTCCCTCCTTCAGTTTTAGCGAAAACTTCAATGTCATCAGATTTGGAGGTGAGTGTTTTTTACAGGACAGTGACGATGGGCAACTTGGTGACAGCTGTCTGGTTAAAGTGCCCCCCTGCAAACCAGTGTCTGCAAAATTTGGTAGGATAATATGATATGGAAGGGGAGAGTGAGGCGAGGTGCGATCTGCAAGCTCACATTTCGATACCATTCAATCCTACAAAAAAAACGACAGTATTTTTTGAACCAGGACTGCCAGTATTTGGTTCAAGTAGCTTGTGAAAGTTGAGGTTATTTCAATGTCTTCAATGCATCATTAAACAACTTTTAGTGGTTTAGTATTGATCGGACCCAGCAGATACCCAATATTTAAAGACTGAGACTGGGACCAAAAACAACTTAATTGAGGCATTCCTACCAGTATGTTTAAACAGAGATCACTGCAGAGGCATTTTTCAGTCGACTGTAAATTTGTCTATGATAGAACAGACATGCTTCTATTTAAATCAATGCAACTGTACACACAAGTCTAACAATGGCTTGCCTTTCATTCTTACTATATACGTTAAACCTGAGCAGCTCGAAGCAGTTTACAGTTACAAAGGTTCACTAGCTGATTGTTTCAGTTTTTTTTTTTAATCCATCACGAGTTGCTGTCAGAACTTGTTTTCCATTAGTCACAAACAACTGCCACTTTAAAAAAAATAATTGTAGCAAGAGAAAAAAAAAGTCTGAAACATAGAAAGTGTTTTTTACAAAAGAGGAACCGTGTTCCATGGGCTTTTCCCGGTGAATGTCTAGATCTTTATGGTGCACCAAGCAGCTTTGTGTTCGTGTCGGTGTATGTGTGTTTCGTATAGGCAAAAATGTGGTGAACCCATCACATCAAAACAAAACCAGGAACGTTTCAGTTCATTAAAAAAAATTCCCGGAGGCATTTTACAGTTCTGCCTTTTGAGTTGCCACCACATCTCCACTGACATTTGGTTAAATTTGGATGACTGCGTAGTTGAGTCTTCAGTGGTTTGGTTGCTAAAAGAACTCAAAGGAGAAATCTTTTATGTGTTTACTGTAATAAATCATAAAATTACCATAATGTGTCATCAGAGATCAAGGAAACATGTTACTTCACTTGACAGGAACACTGCGGCAGCTGCGTCCCTCTTTGAAATTTCCATTCCAGACTGGAATAACTGTTAAATAGGTGTGTGTTTCACTTTAAAGAGTTCAAATTAATGCTGATTTTTTCCCTGAATGAGTAGGTGTCTGTTTATGAGTCACAAGAAATTATTAATAATCTCTTACGAGGCAGAGATGTTTGTACCTGTTAAATTGAGCAAAATGTTAATGGAGTTTGGCAGGCAGTGTGAGACAGTCACTTACGTCATCATCCAGTGTGTTACTTACAGAGCAGTGGGCTTTTGTTTTCAGAATAACAGGCTTAACTTTAAAATGACAGATACCTGATACTTCTAAACACCTGATCAAGTTACA
This sequence comes from Lutjanus erythropterus, assembly GCF_056507025.1. Lineage (NCBI taxonomy): Eukaryota > Metazoa > Chordata > Actinopteri > Lutjaniformes > Lutjanidae > Lutjanus > Lutjanus erythropterus. Next base: position 6,631,791 of record NC_139336.1, read on the forward strand.
CTGGATGACTCCTTATTGCTTGTTGTTGTCAGTTAAAGAGGTTGTGTGCAGCCTGAGCTCCTGCAGAGCTCCTGCAGAGCTCCTGCAGCCTGCCTGCATGTGTTCTAAAGGTGAGGTAGTTGGGGCAGTCTTTCTGGACCTAAAAAAAGCTTTTGATACTTTAAATCATGATATCCTCATTCATAAACTCTCCAAATTTAATTTTGCCAACAAAACATTACATTGGTTTGAATCTTATCTGTCCGACTGACAGCAGTGTGTTACTGTTAACAATGAGAAGTCTTCTTTTTTAAAGACTAAAACAGGAGTACCTCAGGGTTCTGTTCTTGGTCCACTTCTTTTTAGCTTGTACATAAATGATTTACCACAATCATGTGCTGGAGCAGGTTTTCAGATGTATGTGGATGATACAATAATTCATGTTGTTGTCATCCCACTTGCAGTTCATCGCAGCATGGTTTGAAAAATCACATCTCACCCTTAATGTTAAGAAAACGGTGTCAGTTTGCTTTTCCTCTAGGGCTCGGTCATCAGCAGAAGCTAATGTGTTAAATCTGAATATTAATGGACAACATATTGAACAGGTCTCAGAGGTAAAATACCTCGGCCTCATATTAGATTCCCACAAACATGTTAAGATGGTGAGCAGGGTTGCAAAAGCAAACTTACATACGTTTAGTTTACGTTATGAGAGATGGTCTTCCATTTCATGCTGCAAACAGTTTCATGCATGCTATGATTTTTTCACATTTGAGTTACTGTGTAACCTCTTGATCACAAGCAGCATCTACAATAACCAAACCTCTCATGATGATATACAATCGAGAAGTTAAAATGTTAGACAGGAAACCAATAAGATCACATCATTGCCATGTTCTTCAGAAACTAAATATGTTAAATTCTGATAATTTCTTTAATCTCACTAATCTCAAACTCATCCATGAATGCCTACATGATCAGGCTCCTCAGGTGCTCAGTGACCTTGTGGTTCCACTTAGAGCTTCAGGCTCAGTAACACGTGGAACATCCAGTGGGAATTGTAAGGTTCCCTTGTGTAAATCCTCATTTGGACAAACAGCTTTTTCTATCTGTGGAATTAACATGTGGAATTCTTTACCTGTACAACTCAAACTGGATCCTGATTTAGATCACTTTAAATTTAAATTTAAACAGTTTTTGAAGAGGAATCAGTCATGTAGTCATGAATAATTTGGTGTTTCTTACTCTATGGTGCTAATTATGTTTTGTAATTTGTATTTTGTAGTGTCCTGTATTTCTCATTGTTTGTACTTTGTACTGTTACTTGTGTTTTGTTGCTGAGTCTTTTGTATCTTAAGGCCCAGCGACGGACAGGCATTGCAAATTAGCTTAGGCTATAAATGCTATGGTGTGTGGCACTGATTTATGCTACATACTTGTCCCTTTACAAATAAACTTTAAATAAATAAATAAACTTTATAATCACTCTTGTATTTGGTTCTCTATTCTCTCCCTATTCAGCTTGAACACAGTGCGGCGTTAAGTTCATAAAATGTTTTGTACACTCGAATGTTTTCAGACCAGAGGCAGTGAAGCTTCAGAGAGGCAGAAAGTGAAACTTGCAGCCTGGTTTTCCATGTAAATGACACTAATTCAACGGTTTCCGTTCTGTCGGTGGACCTGGTGTCTGTTTGCGGGCAGGTGTACTCAGTGTGGATGTGTAGGTGTGTGTGGTTTAGCAGACCAGACCAGAGTCGAGCTTTATTGCCCTTCACAAATGCTTCCTGTATGGTTCAGGTTCCCCACTGCAATTGACATATTTCAGTTTATATCACTTTCTATTATTTTGGATGTCACTATCAGTCTGTCACTTTCAGACTTTCAGCTGGATCCTTTTCAGTATGGGTATCCTGATGGTGCCATCAGGATAATAACTTTGGTCAAAATGTTCATTTGTACAATACCTTGGTTTATGAACTTGCTATGATTGGTGCTACTTACAAAATGAACTCAACTAAGACAGTGAGCATAGTAAACATTACACCAGCTAATCAGAGTGCTCACATTACATGCATTTTAGCATGCTGATGTTAGCATTTAGCCCAGAGCACAGCTGAGCCTTAAGGCAGCCTTACAGAGCTCCTAGCACGGCTGCAAACTGTTAAGCCGGTGACGCAATTTTCACCATCAGAGGGTATTCACACAGGCTCTGTTTGGATCTCTGTGTGCCAGTTTGTTGGGACCATACAGACTTGTCTACCCAGCTACTACAGATGCCAATGTACTGCACATGTGTGGAACACGTCCTTCCACCAGACTCCAGAAAATAAACAAAATAATTAGGTTGGCAGCTGGCCACGTCCATTTAGGAGTATAAACCAGCCCTAAGTCTTGTTCAAGTTGCTATGAATATATCACAATCTGTCAAACTACAAATGTGCCCACCACAATAAAACTTGATACAATAAAAAAAATGACAATATATCATGATATTTAAAAAACTGTATGTTGCCATATTTATGTTGATGTATATTAGCAATGAACACGGCTGACTTTAGGGCTGCAACTAACAGTTATTTTCAAAGTCGATTAATAGGTTGATTATTTTAGCAATTCATTGATTAACAGATTTTGTTTCAAAAGGTTGGGGAATTGTGAAAAATAAAAAGCCTAAAATAACAACTTCAAATGTCATGTTTTGTCCAGAACCCAAAGATATTCAGTTTACTATTATAAAGGAGGAAAGAATTAAAAAAAATGACATTTAAGAAGCTAAAGTAAGAGAACTATGATTTTTTTTTTTTCGATAAAAAAATGACTCAAACCAATTAATCAATTATCAAATTAAGACGGTGATTAATTTAATTATCGATAAACTGTTGCAGCTCTAGTTGTTTGTGTGGAATTGTTCAATGATATTACATGTAGTTAAATGTTGAAAAGAAGAGCAGAGCGCTACATCACACAACTAAGGCCTCATTCTCCTCCTCTTATGATTAATTGACAGCAACACGAGCTCAGGTCACAGTGGTTGTCATGTCCTCACAGTGTATGTTCTATTTGGGGTAACTAGAGCTAACCTGCTAAGCTGCATCACCAAAAGTGGTGCAGACACCTGCATGAGTTTTTAACCAGTTATGAAACACTTTAATACTGATGCTTCATATGACCTACATAAGCAAACCAGACCATCAGCGAAAAGATCACCTATTTCTACATAGCCTAGTTCTTCTTAATGTCTGCTACCAGGTTACAGTTCCCATATCAGGTGAAAGAATCCTGTTCTCACATTTTCCCAGCCAAAGTTACAGTGAGTTGTATGATAGCCAGTTAAAAAGAAACAGATTTCTCTTTAGATTTTTCTTTTTGATGTTGTATTTTGTGGTTATTATGTTGGGGTCATTATTGTTTCTTTCAACAGGGTCAGATCAGCAAAATATTAAAGTTCCTTGTAATAGCTTTGAGGTTCAGGGTTTCCCCCAGCATAGTTTCAAGGGCTGGTAGTATTGTTTGACGGGGCCTTGGTGACGGTGTGGGCCAGCAACAGACTGATGATAGCTGGAATCATGTCATTTAGAATTTAAATAAACCACAATGCAGATTTCATAGGGCCTTACATTAAAAAAAGCTGACTGGAGATTTGAAAATATTCAAAACTGCATCCCCTGAAAATAAAATTCCCCTATGCTCAGGCCCGGTTGCAGCCCTCAGGCTTGCAATACACCGGGAAAAACCCTGAGGTTGATCAGCTGGACTCAACAGCAGGTCTTCTCGTCACTAATGACTGATCAGAGTTATTTTTCAGCACAGCCACAGCTCTGCTTCTCTCTGCTCCTCCTAAACCCCCTGTGAAGCAGGTATCACTCAGACAAAATACAGTGGCCGATATATGATTTAAGGGACACCCACTGTTACTATAGAATTTAGTTCTTGTAAAATATTAAGATATTGTGTGTTTTTTAATTTTTTTGTGGATATCATAACAAATCATATTTAGATCATCCTGATGTATCAGTTTTGCCCATTGATAAACTTTTCTTAATCTTGAAAATCTATTTTCGGAGGAAGTGTGATAGTTTTAAATGGTTAATATCTGCAGCATGTAAGCCACCTCTCTGTTATTGTGTTTGTACTGCTAATGTTGTCAGACTGTGGTTTTAAACAGTTGTGAGCTTTGTGAAAGTGAAGTATGAGAGAGGAAAGGGCTTCTTCCTGTTTCTCAATGTCTGACATGACTCTGCGTGATGAGGGCAGTGCATCAACCGTCGCACACACCGTGCAGTATTTTCTCTGAGCATCACTGCCAGCCGGTGAGACTTTAATTTGACTGTTCATATAGTCCCGGGTTAGTGACACGTAACTGCGTTATAGAATATGTAACAGTAAACATGTCAGACTGTGGCTCATTCTAAGGACTGCATTTGTTTTACAATTTTTATATTCTAAGAGTAAATTTCAAAGTAAAAGTCCTTGTGCAGTATGTCATTATGGAATTCTGCTGTCCAGATGTTTCTAATGTAAAAAATGGTGCCGCCCTTCCCTCTGTGTAATTATGAAGAAACACACACACGCACACACACACAAACACTGCTGAGAGTATTTAGGGCCTGATAATAACAGTGCAGCACAAGAATCTGTTCCCTCTATTATTACTGCTGCTGCCCAGTAATGACGACAAATAGAGGTGATGTACCAGTGGTGGAAATTTGCACACTTTTGTGGTACTGGTATCTACTTGATTATTTCTGCTGTTGTTCTTTTTTTCTTTATACTGGTAGTTTACTTGGCTACATGTCACAGAAAATATTTGCAGCTATAGTTAGTATTGACTTTACAGACTGCAAACATTGTTGTCTTAAAGAAAGACTGAAAAGTCGAATTCATAAGCAACTAGATGGGTGCGCTCAGCAGAGTGCAGATCCCCACTAGGCAACAGATGGTGAAGCACCTACTGCAAAGCCACACCAACTGCAAGATGCAACCAGCTGAGATTTGCAAAGCCACCATTAACATGACACCCACATACATTGTCTCTAATTGAAACAAGTCAGCTGTCGATGGTCGTAAAAAAAATAAAAGAGCAGTCAAAAAATAGAATTTCAGGGCGCCCCTATAGCTCAGTCGGTAGAGCATGTACCACGTATACTGAGGGTATTTGTCCTCTGCAGCCGCTGCTGGCTCAGATCCCACCGATGGCCCATTTGCTGTGTCATGCGCTCTCTCTCTACCCCATTTCCTGTCATATCTTCAGGTGTCACTATCAGAATAAAGGTGAAAAGGCCCCCAAAAAATAATCTTTTAAAAAAAGAAAAAAAAAAATAGAATTTCTTTCTCACACCAACCAGTCAAGTTAGTGTTTATGTCCATGTCTGTCCAGACTCATAATGTAGTCAAGACTTTGAAGGCATTTAACATGGAACTTACCACTATATTGACCTGTAACTTGAAAGGAATGCTGCCTTCACTTAGAGACAGAGGAAGACAGGGGACTGATAGAGAGCTGAACATTATGATGTCACAGTGAAGTTGACCTCTGACCTTTGAGATATAATATGTCCTCACCTGATCCTTTTACCCAAGTTGTCATTTATGCCAAGTTTATAGAAAGGTGTTCTTGAGATATCACGTTCACAAGAACGGGACAAACATTACTGTATCGTATGTGTGATATTATTATTCTCACCTGTTGCCTAACAAAAATTAGTTCATTTTTTCCCGTTCCTGGACCTGTGAATTTATGTAAATATACTTTTTACCCGTTGCACTGAATTTTTGTGGTGCAACGGGTAAAACACCCGTGAACGACCCGGTTCAGGATGTTTTGTTCAATACACTCTGCTGCTATAGACACCTTACTAATGTTGACCAACTTCTCTATCCTACAAGTGGAAAAAATTGCCAGTAAATTTACTAAAGCTGTTTTCTAGTTTAATGAGATCACTCTAACATGTTTCCAATACAAATCGCTATGACTCAAATGTTGCCTTTTTATTCCGGTGCAACAATCTAAATAATCTTTGTCTTTGTTTCAAAGTACCGACACCCAGTTTTAGACTCTAGACTAGAACAATAACATGTTTGCACATGCAAAACTCTTGGGTTAACTTCGCAATAATAAATATCCAATGTTATAGTAGACTTTCAAAATAAAGCCACAAAAACTATTTGGTTAGCTTTAGGAAAAGATAATGGTTTGGGTTAAAATGAGCAGGTCAACATGTGAACTAAATTAAAAAAAACCACAGCTGACAATTTTAGCATCTCAGTGGAGATGAAGAAGGAAGATAGGTGGTTAGAAAAATAACACAAGGAGGTTGGTGTGGGGTAAAGTAGGGTGAGAGAAGAGGAGTGTGGGCAGGAGAGGAGGATTTCTTGGGAAAGGGTTTGAGGAAGAGGAAGAATGGAAGCAGTTACGATGGGAGGGCAGTGATGACAGGACTGTTATTAAAGCTTCCACTAATAAATGCTCTGCAGCCCATTGAGGAGCAGAGACAAAGACGCTGCACTGAACCTTTGCATCCATGTCTGTTTTACACACACACTGTGTTGTCATATGGTTTTCTTTGTTTCACATGTTTTTGGACGGGCTGTCATGCTTTTTGTGTTTAGAAAGCTACAGTAGTTATTGTGGAGAGTTGAATGATCTGAACGTTTTCTGTCCTCTGACACATTCCAAGATTATTTTTCAATAGTCCAAAACCCAAAGATTCAGTTTACAATTATATAAAACAGAGATGATCAGCAAATATTCTCATTTGAGAAACTGGAAGTTTAAGTAAATAATCCCATCTGGAATACATGTGACATGTGCCGTTTCATGGCAGTACATTCAGGTGTTGTGAAATTTCAGTTTGGACCAAAAGTGGTGGACCAACATCTCTACACCCATACTACACTGACATGGATCTATAATTGAAAAAAAAAAAGCATATGAGTGCTTGTTTGTGCTCACATTTGTGAAAGGCCACTCTTGTGTAGTATGACAAATTTTTGAAGGGTTTGACCGCATTTTTACTTGATCTTGTCTTGGCCTCTGGCAACGACGACTCTGGATTTTCTTTCTAAAATTATATTATATACAACTAATTTGAAAATGAAAAAAAGTAAAAGAAACAAAATATACAGAGCATATCAGTAAAACTTTTACCGACAATGTATTTAATTTGGTTTCCGCCAAAACAGGCAGTCTTGCAATACACTATCCACTAGTGACTACAGCATTGTTCAAATGTCATGTGTGTCATGACATTTAACAAAGAATGACAATCTTTCCCTAACTCTAAAAAAGTACTTTTATTGTTTAAATCTACCTAAAAACTACGATATTCCTTACCTTAAACAAGGTGCTTCAGTTGCAGGAGTCCACACATGAACTCTAGACTGTGACGTTAAAGTTCTGTACTTTATACGCCTGGCCAGCTTGCTACATAAATTAATTATTCAAAGAATATCATAAATTTTCCCATTGTGGGACTATTAAAGGTTTATCTTGTCTTATCTTATCTCACTAAATTGCCTGTGCATTTTCTGAATTAGCAGTTACCTCTGTGAGTTGATGTAAAATTTCCAGCTTCAAATGCAACCAATAACTTGACTCATTTCTAATTTTAAATTTTTGTTACGGTTACCAGCTGTCAAACCTCCCCGCTCCTCTTTACACGCACTGTGACTGTGACTGTGACTGTGGGGGACAGAAGAAGGCAGCCGATCTCAGCTGAATCTTCTATAATAAACATTAGCTAGCTAAACCACAAAGACTTCATTTGCAAAACAGCTTTCAAGAGAAAACACACAGCAGTGTGTAAATTCAAGCGTCTCTCTTGATCCTATCCAGTGGCTCTCTGTGGTTTTGGGGGGAAAAGGGATTCTTATTTTATTTATTTTTATTTATCTTATATTTTTCATTTATTATTGGTGTAGGCCTTAAGTGATTTTCATATTAGCCAATTGTGAAAATGGTGCAGTTTATACAACCAAAAAAATAAAAAATAATATAATATTTATTAATAGTTTGTCAACTAAAATGTGCACCACAGTGCCAACTGGCTAGTTGTGAGTTTCCCAAGGCTAGCTATGGATGCCAAATCCAATCTTTTAATAATAAAGGTCAGTCCATATAACTATGAAGTATCCTCTAAACAACCATCACAGGGACTCAACATTATTACTTTATCACTTTTATTGCACATCTCATATCATATCATATCATATCATATCACACAATAACATTTTGTCAAAAGCATTAAAATAGTCACATTATTCTTCATCTAAATGCAAGCAACTAATACTATATCAAATATTTAACATTACAATCAAAAATGCAGCACAGCAAAATCACACTGGAACTTAAAAAAACTTGAAAGTTAAACACACTAATGACATTCAGTAATAATAATAATTAAAAAAAATCACTCATAAGTAGTAGTTGAAGTTGATCAGGTATGAGACAGGCAGTTCTGTGCCTCACATTTTATTAAGGCCACATTTAATGTAAATGAGATGTTTTCTAAGAAGTCCAGTTTCATTCTAAATACATTGCTGCAAAGAAATTGAGTTTGTTGGTTCCTCCACAGGGAGGTCGAAGGTCCGGCTCAGCGGCAGATCGGCACATGGGGCAGGACGGGGGATTCATTGTTTTTCTCAAGGACACTCCAGCAGAATGAATACAAGGAACTCAAACCTTTTCAAGGCCAGTCTCTCTCTGCCTCTGCATTATTCAGTTTCTAATATGTTTATTCATTCATTTTAAAGGACTGCATGTGACGCATGTTCTTGATGGAAAAACACACTTTTATGCGCTTAAAACCTCATTTTCTCAAATTAGTCTCCTTTCTGGACTATTGTAGCGGCTAATGCTAACATTGTCTTGCCTAAAATGTCTCTACCTCCCAGCTTAAAGGAGAAATCCTTAAATGCATTGCAAAAATGTGCAAATGCATGCCTTAGGTATTACTTTCCTGCTTCAAAAATGGTCCAAATTGTCAACTGTCAAGATTAAAGGTTCAAATGAAAATAGTACAAAAGACTTAGATTCACACACAACGTGCTAGAATGATATTTTTTCATTTTAATTTTTTTCGTTCCTGTTTTTCTTCCTTCTTAAATCGTATTTATGTTATCATGTTCTTATTTCCCTTCTCTCACGCCTCCACTTTCTGTGAAACCACTCAGGAAAAGCTGAGAAAGTAATGCATCATCCTTTTCACAGCTTTCTCGGAAATTCCAGCTAACGCCCCACTTCCTCCTGATCTACAATCGAGATGTAAAATCAGGTAATTTTGTTGATGAGCGCTGTCTAAGATTTGAAATTTGTTTTGGCAGCTGTCTCAAAATTTGAAAACCTGAACACTTATCTAACAATTTTGCGACAGAATTCTCTTTCATTCAAGTGAGCTAAAAAGCATCGCATGAGAAGAATCCATGACAAAAGAAGAAGAAACATCTTGTGTCATGATCAGGCCCACGTGGAATCTACACCTCCAGATTTCCGATAACACCTTTACAAGTCCATAGATCTTTAAGGAAAAGAAATGGTACTTCTGAAACTCAGACTGTTATCAAGCACCTTTCCAGTTATTTGTCATTGTGTTTGTATGTGTTGAAGAAGCTGGAAGAAAGATTAATGGTTAGTGGTATGTCTGACACCTATAATCAGTACTACAACCGTGAGTAGCTCCGTACTGGTACCAATCCTATCAGGGGTTTTTTTTCACCAATATTTTTTCCATCTCTTGAGAAACTAAAGATGTTAATAATAAATTCTTATGGATGCACTTTGCTTGACCTGCAGTCTAAAAAAGATGATGCTCAAACTGTGAGACAAATATTCTGCTCCCATGAAGGAAGTAAGACACAGCCCACAACACGACATTCAAATTACAAATTATTTTTAATCTGTGGCCATCTGTTAATCTGTGTCTGGCTTGTCTGTATTTACAGAGTAATTTTTATGTACTAGTTTTTTTTTGATATCCAATCCAATGATTTTGGCCAGTATAAGACTGATACAATACAAAGTACTGGATGGACACTTCCCTAGTTAACAGGTAATTAATTTTTGCTCTCACTGCTCCACATTGAACCTAGCATTTCATTAAGTACACACCCTACGTTTTATGCCAGTTGGCTCACAACTAAAATCTCAGATTTAAAGGTTCTCCTCAAATCTGCTAATTTATCTCAGTCCTGCCTGGGGTCAGTTTCAGTTACTTTAATGTATTGTTTGTGCTTTTCTTGTGCTTAAAAACAATGAATCACATTAAAGCAAAAAAGCAAGCAAACAAAAATAAAAAAAACAACACTAACACAATCACCGCAGAATACTCTGCAGATTCTATTTTGGCCTCTCCATGATATACATCTGCTGTTTAATATTTGCATTTAATGCATGTTCTCACAGAAATCTGAATCTTTCCTAACTTTATAAGTCAAACATTTTGATTGTCCTGTTGTGTAAGATTCTCACTGTCAGGTTTTCCCCTATTGCCACTCCTACAAGCTGCATTAAGCCTTCTTTTTACAATTTCATGAAGTAAAATGTTGCATTTTTTCAGCAGTTGAGTTCACATAATCAGCTCTCTTAAAACTTTTTCTTACAAATATCCTGTGAGAGTCCTGATACCTCTGGTTACTATATGATTATACACTGTGTCTATGAAGAGCAGTTAAAAAACTACTCAAGTAAAAACTTTATTTCCTGAGGCTACTTGAACGAAGATCAGTGGAAATGTCACTACTGAGTGCACACAGGCTGCATGTCACAGTTATAAAGTGTGACCAACCTGAACTCATTATGCACACACCATAAACACACCCTGATCAGGACGTCTCCTTCTGCAGACTGACTGAGGCCTTTGGGGTTCAGGGGGGTCGCCACTTCCGGAGTCGGAGTTCAAAAGTTGAGATTCATGGGTCATACATGGGGTTGGAGAAGTTTCCGATAGTGCTGTGGTCGTTGTCCAGAAGAGGTCCGTAGGATACACGTCTGTAACGGAGAGGTCAGAAGTGTGACAGGGAGTCATTAATAAAGATTAGATGACAGTAGTTTCATTTATAGGACAAAATGGGATATAAATATATCTAAAGAACCTTTTGGTTACACAAACACTTCAGAGCTGCTCTGATGCCTGAAATAATCTCCACAGTTGAAATAAACAGCTCACTACTATAGTATGAGTCCTGTTCACAAGCATGTTCAGTCGGATTTTGAGTAATTAGGACACTATTAATGAAAAAAACATGTAGCTCTTAGCTTTTTTTCTATGTTATGAGCTGAGAAATTCCATTCATTTTCTTTAGACATATACTTAAAGCGATAGTTCACCCAAAAATGAAATTTCACTCAATATCTACTCACCCTTGTGCTGATGTGAGGATGGGTGAAGATCTCCAGTTCACAAAACACTCACGGAGCTTCAGCGGAAAATTTTAATGTCACAGTTTACGGACCCTTGGATTACACCACACGAGCAGTATGGAGACATTTTGTGGATTTCTTTGTGTTCTTTTTTACATTTTAAAACTGGTCACCATTCACTTCAATTGTACTGGATTTGGCTGCAATGCTGTTTTCCACTGAAGCTCCAGGAGTGTTTTGTGAACTGGAGATCTTCACCCATCCTCACATCAGCACAGGGGTGAGTGGATATTGAGTGAAATTTCATTTTTGGGTGAACTCTTCACTTTAAGAATAATGCAACAAATACAACAAAAATTTTCTGTTTTTGTAGTTAGTTGAATATAAATATTATATCACATTTTCCACAAAATGTCATTAGTTGAGCTTTAATCAGTTGTATGTTAATACACTTTGTAGGAGATTTGCTTGAGCTCTGGACTCACCGGATCTTGAAGTAGTACAGCCCAAATAACACTACGATGACACACAAGATGAATATACACACAATGGCAGCAATGCTTCCTGGAGAGGGAGAGAGAGAAACAGTAAGTCTGAAAATATCCATTGTTAGTCAAAAAAATGTTTTATTCTCTGTATGTCTTTTTCACACAATGTCCCAAACAATGGAAGTGAATGGTGACCAGTTTCCAAATGGAAAAAACTTGGGGGGATATAAAATGACTACAGTGAAGATTCAGGCTAAAAACTTGGAGTAAATAACATTTTTGTGGTCCAGTTGGCATGTTGGGGCTTTAGGAGACTTGGAATACACCAGACGAGCAGTATGGAGGTGTTTTGTATTATTATTCTGTTGTTTTACTTGAGTGGTTAAGTCTCCAGTTTGATTCGCTGATTGGTGTCCCAGGTTGAGAACTTAACTTATTAAAATCTGAACATCTACCAGGCACTGACAGATTAATGTTCAAATTCATCATCATCATTATTTCGTATCTGGAATCTAGCAGTCACTTTCATATTTTACCAGAGTTTTGCTGGCAGCTGACCCTAATTTTGCACCCTGTGTGTGGTTTGATTAAGTGTGCTGCTCGAGCGCATTGGAACACTCCTTTGAAAACTTCTTTTTCTCCAATTGAGGAAATAAAAGAAATAAAATATTTGCCTTGTGCCTGACTGCCTTGTGCTGCTGTGCCTTGTGTGTAAATTAGTGCAGTGTCTCTCTTAATGGGGAGATGCTTTATCCTATTTCATTCACTATTTCTGCTAATCTAATCAGAGTATTTTTCATGCACTAGTAGCAGAGTGTAAGCAAGTTTTTAACCCACCTGTGTAAGTGCATGTTACTATCTGAATAATGCATCCTTTAATTAGCAGGAAAATACTGCAGCATTGACTATAGACCAGGTTTTTGTTGGTCAATGGCGCAATTGCTTTCTGCTGCCTCAAAATAGCAATGCCACAACAATAAGCTTGACCACACCTTATTTTAAGACCAACACACCCATGGGTGCATGGATGGGTGCAAGTACATTTGCTGCTTACACAACTTGGACCCTTGCTGTGCAACTGCATCGGTCTGAAAATAGCAATGACAGTTGTGTTGTGCTGTGCACTGCTTTGGCTGCTAACTCCTCTGTGACGCTGTATTTAAGCAGAGCGGTGCTTTGTGCTAAACGCTAATGTTTTCATGCTAACATGCTCACAGTGGCAATTTATCAGGTTCATTAGAATGTCATTACTTTTGCAGGTTTTCAAAATGGTGACCTGATGATGGCACTATAGATGAAAAGTTACGGGATTGTGGTTCATTCTCAGGTCATTGTGAATGCGTGCTTCACATTTCATGGTATTTCATCCAGTAGTTTAGACATTCCACTTCAAATCCTCAAACTGTCAACCTCATGGTGGCGAGCAATATGACAAGTCAAGGGATCACATCATTTGGACTTATTCTCTGGGCAATATTGATGTTTGGGAATATTGTGGCAATCCATCTAATAGTTGAAACATTTCAATATAAACCAAAATGGTGAACTGATTGATGGACCAACAGATCCACAGAATCGTGCCTCTAGCAAAACTGTTTGAGAAAGTACTTTGAGACATAAAAGACTCCTTGTAATAAAATAAATTCAATCAAATGTAAAACATGCCCCAAATTTCACACAATCATTCTTTGTTTAGAATTCACAAAGATCCACTTAAAAAAAAGTTTGTATCATCCAAGGGTGTCAAGAGATTGCAAGTCTGAACACGCCTCAGTTCACTGATTAGTGCAAATCATACTGTACGTGCACGTTTGGCCTCAACTGATAATACTTCTTTATGTGACTGACTTTAATCTTCTGCTGGTAAATATTTTACTCTACCACATAAGACTTGATGGCCAAACTGACCTTTGAGCTTAAGCATTAATTAATAATCTCCTTGTGGGAAACTGGATCAAACACATTGTACAGTTTGTGTCAGTGAGATGGTACTGAGGTCTGGTAAAATGTTTAGACAGAAGTCACTCCTTCTACATGGAAGCATAATTCAATCAGTGAACACAGCCTTGAAAAATCAGCCCGTTGTTAATTCCTCCCTCTGAGAACAAAGTCGGATGACCGACCACCAAGAAATGGGTAACTTGGAGGATATTTGTTGGCTCTGTTGGATGTTGTAACAAAGTCTGGGATCTTAACTGAAACAACAAATGAACCGGCAATTTTTTTTTGTCTGTTTCTTTTAGATGATCAATCTTCAACTTGTCCTGGAACAAAGCTGTCTGATCTTTGAACTCACTTCACATAGGGTGGGTGGAGTCGAACATAGACTGAAAATCCACTCCTATTCTGGATGACAGAAACAACTGCAAAATAAAACAAGATACCCTGACCAGCTGAAATAAGTAAACTAAGCAAGTTAAAGTTTGTTAAAGGACAAATCATGAACCATCTTTGTTTCATGTCTAGCCAGGGACCTTTTTTAGTGCTCATTCCCCATGTTTCTTTCCTCTCTTCTTTACTATAATTTAAAATATAAGCATAGCCAAGATCAAGTCTTTTCTGATAGTCAAACCTGCAAACAGCCATACAACCAATATGTGTCTGAATATATTTAAATATGCTTCTGTATATTGACTTGGATCAAACCCTAAGGATGATTCAGATGATTCAGACATTGCTTAATCTCTTTAAACAGATATCTGCATACGAAGATGCAGGGACAAGATTTTGGTATTGAAAGCGTTCTGGTTTTTGTATTGACCAATCATTTTTATGCGAGCATTAGTTTGCTAATTCATGTGAAGAGCAAAAGAGACGGAACACATTTGCAGAAATGTGATTTCTAAACCTATCTGCTATGGTCTGATGATGATTTAGTAAAAATCTACTGATGTTTTAGCCTTTTAAAAATGTATTTGCATTCATATGCAGTTACATCAAGTTGATAATTGGACTCAAGAGGTGGAAGGTGACTATATAAATAAAAGTAGATTTTTCAGGTATCTGTACTAGAGTATTTATTATTCAGACTTTTTACTTTTGCTACCTCTTTTTTAATACAGATATCTGTACTTTCTACTCCTTAAATTTTCAAAACAGACCTGTTACTTTAATTTTAATGCATTTGTGGGGAATTATTAATAATTTGATTTTGCATCATTGGATGCCACCTTCCCAGCAACAAGAACAAATAAATAGAAAAGATGATTCCTTGTGTAGCCATCAGTGCATATCATGCACAACAGATGCAATGAGATGAAAATGATGTAAGAGACACAACAGGACATAAACAACAAGAAAAAGAACTTGTACTGAGATGAAAAGGGATGCAACAAGATGAAAAAGATGTAAAAGCCACCATAAAATACATAACACGATGAAAACAATATATCAAGATGTAACAGTATGATATCAGCTGGCTACACCAGAAACCCCAAAACATTGTCCGTTACCATTGTGAGACAGAAGCTAATGGGTCCCTGGATTGGACATTGCTACACCCTTCCACCAAGTTTCATGGTAATCAGACCAGTAGTTTTTCCGTAATCCTGCCAACAGACAAACGAACCAACAAACCGAACTGGAAACATGCCCATCTTGACAGAGGTAATACTGACAGTTGTAGAGCAATAAACCACGTAGCCAGTAGCAGTCAGGCCAAGTGCAATGCTCAGTTGGTTGGGTTCAGCACTGTAGGTATTTGCTCATAAACCAAAGTAATAGTCAAATTACTCTAGCTACTTATGTAACAACACATTTCCACTGCAGGAACTCTTCCAGAAACTTCAAAATTGGCTTCCTGGCCCTTAAAGTCCCTACTCTGGATCTAGGCACTGCTGAATGGACCAGAAACCATTGCTACTTGAACTATCATCAGTCTAAATTGCCTAAACTTTTTGGTGCTTCATAAGTTACGGAAAAACAAACTTTTTAGTTTTGGAATTTCAGTTCTCCCTCGGTATACAACTGCAGAGAAATAACTCCAGTTTTAGTCCCTGACCTTCATCTCTAGGGGCACTTTGGTTAAAAAGGAAGACTTACAGCAGTTAACACTTTCAGTGTTACACTTTGTCTAGCAGCAATCAAGTTCAAAAATAACTGCTCTGAGAGATGCCATAAAAGCTCTGAGTCATTTATTATCAGATGCGGTGACCGATGACGAGAAGGAAGGTCTTCTCACAGTTCCTGCATATGAGGGACAGAGTTCAAACTCAGTTACAGGACAACAGATAAAACCTGGAGTTGTTGGGGTTTTGATGCTGTGCTTAAAAGCACTTAAACCAGGCCAGCACATACAGTAAGAAGTAGTAAGAATGGATAGATTTGAGGGGCTAAAAGACGTGTCTCTGTAAAGTTGAAGGACCCAGAGTCCAAAGAGCATTAATGAACATTTTTTTTCATTTGATCTCATGAATTTTCTGTCAGGGTTGCCTGGACAACTCCTAGTATTCACTAACAGGTCTGTAATGAGTGCTACCACAATAAATGACATGGTGACAATGATTGGATGTCCTTAAAAAAACAGGCCAGTGGTTATGTGAATGATAGAATGAGCAGGAAAATAACTGGCTGGCAGCCTTTTCTCTTCAAACAGCTTTCACTCATTCAGCTAGTTCAGACTCAACTGCAAAGTATACAAGGAAGCACGAGAGGAAACTGATCTGCTCACATATTAACCACAGACGGTCTTAAAGGAGGAGGAACAGATAATCTGATGCATCGACTCTGCAAGTGTACATTTGACCCGATTCAATCAGAGAGGTGTGATTACTTGTGCTGCCTTGGTTTACATTATCACTAACCAGTTTTGTGTGTTGGACAATTGTACACTCAAACACTTACATTTTGAGTTTTTAAAGGAGAGATTATTTACATCAGATTTACATTAGAAACAGTTGTTTTTATGAGATAACCTTCCGTTTACCGGCAATAGGTTTTCACTATGCTTTCATAAGAAAGTTAATAAGTAACTGTTACATCAGAGGCCATGAGTGACGGAGGGCTGGAGGTGGGGACAAGTCTGCATTCAGGCAGAAATTAGCACTATGTCAACACCACTTAGAGTCTGACGGAAATGAATGCAAAGTGGACTTAGTGGGTCTAATGCAGGGGTCTGCAACCTTTACAATCAAGAGACATTTTGGCTAAAAAAATTTTGGTGTATAGGTGACAATTTTTTTAAATTTCATTTTATTTTATTTAATTTATTTTTTTGACAGTTGGAGAATGTAAGAATCACTTTGCAAAGAAATAATTGTGACAACTCAAAATGTCAAGGCAAGGTACTGCAATGGATTGTTGAGTTTTGAGCCCAGCTCAAACTTTTTGACTTTTCAAATAAAATTTTACATGTTTTGCCGACCTATGATCTTTGAGTTGACTGATTAACTTTTTTCTTTAGAACTTTGAATCTTTGAATTTTAGAAATTAAAAACGGGGTTACAGTAAATTGTGAACCCAGTTTTTATTGAAAATATGTACATTTTAAACATCATTCACTTTCACTCCAATGCTTTTACTTAATATTTGTAATATTTGGTAATCCAGTGCCACCAACTGGTTGATATTCCTCATTGTTATTGAAATATCTTGACATGTTGTTGAGAAATTTGGAACAGACATTTGATCATCTGGTCTAAATCTTTCTAATACATTGATTTATGATATCTGTAAAACCAACAGCTTGTATGTAGTGATAATTAGCATGCAAACACACTAAACTAAGATGGTGAACCGGGTAAATATTATACCTGCATGTTGGCGTAGTACTTCTGAGCATGTTTAGCATACTGCAGTGAATTGTATCTAGAAGAGAACCCAAACCCAGACACCCCAGAACCCCGAAACATCTTGTGCCATGATCTTTCCTTAACCCTAACCAGTGTTTTTATCCCTAAACGTACCCAGATCTCAACCACAGTATTATCACAGTAAAGATTGGTAAAAATTTGGGTAGGGCTTGAAGGGACATGTCCCTACCAATACCCTGGGATTATTGAATTGCACTAGCAATAATACGGATCAAAAAATTAAAATATAGCCACTGTTGTCTGTCAGTGTCTAGTCAGTGTTAGCTACCCGTGCTAATTATCGATGCAAAACAAAAAGTTTTTATGTTCTGAAAGATTGCACGTTTCACTTCATTATGCCTCACATTGGTTTGGTCCCCTGCCTACCTATAGCCATTGGTTTCTTTTTACTGCCAAAATAGTTAATAAGCGACTGGTGACAAATCTAGGAAGTTATTCTGACCATCAGGGGTTAAGTGAGAAATACACTCAAATCTGTTATACATTTTTATCATTTATTCCTATGCTGTAATCTTAGTCAGTAGTCCTGTCTCTCTCTCTCTCCCTGTCTGTGTGTCTCCGTCACTCAAACTTCAACAAGCTGGGACATGTTTATTGTCCCCACTAGCTGTGGCATGAAATATCCTCCAGCTCAAACTACCACAGTGCCAGTCTAGCGTCGCCGAACTGCTACCGTGGTGTTACTCAGTCTTGTTGTCCTACAACATACACAGATTTGTTTTAGTATAAATCTTACACTTATAAAAGAGGATTATTATTTCTCAGTGTGTTCAAA
Organism: Lutjanus erythropterus; assembly: GCF_056507025.1. Taxonomy (NCBI): domain Eukaryota; kingdom Metazoa; phylum Chordata; class Actinopteri; order Lutjaniformes; family Lutjanidae; genus Lutjanus; species Lutjanus erythropterus. The sequence goes on from NC_139336.1 coordinate 6,650,199, forward strand.
TAAGGATTGAATAAGTATGTAGGTTACTTTGCATAAACTGGTGACAACATCATTTGCATTGTGTTCACACAGAAACAAAAACAAAAAAAAACTTTTCGTTGCTGCATACCTGAGCTCAGAGCCTCGGACTTGTGTTTATCCTGTACCAGTGTGGTGGTTTGGGTGGTTCTGGTGGTGGCTCTGGTGGTGGTGGTGGCTCTGGTAGTGGTGCCGGTGGTGGCTTTGGTGGTGGTACTGGTTGTGGTGCTGGTGGTGGCTCTGCTGGTGGTACTGGTTGTGGTGGTACTGGTTTTGGTGCCGGTGATGGTACCAGTGGTGGTCTGGATGGCAATGGTGGTGCTATTGCTCTGTGTAGTGCTGATGGTGATGCTGTTGGGGGTGCTGCTTGCGTTGGTGGGAGTGGCAGTGTTGGAGCTGTTGAATTGCGTAGTGCTGGCAGCGGTGCTGTTGATGGTATTGTTTGCATTGGTGGGACTGGCAGTGGTGAGGTCTGTGGTAGAGTCTGGGATCTGAGTTGTGCTAAATGTGGATGACGGGGTTGAGGAAGAGGATGGAGAGAATGTGGAAATCACATCTGTTTGTGATGTACTGTTAGGCGAAGAACTGGCGCTGTTCTCAACAGTGGTGGCTGACGTTGCGGTGTTGTTGAACGGAACAGATGCAGGGATAGGAGTTGTAGTGACATCATGGGAAGCCGGTGAATTGTCAGTCGTGTGGGGTGGTAAAGATGTTGTTGTCATGACTGCTGATACGGTAAGGCACAACAGTAGATCTACAGTCCAAGACAAAAGACGTCTGTTACTTGTCAAACTTTATTTAATGTATGCCTGAATGCCTGCAGCAGTGAGCATACGACAGATATTATGATTGCTCTGATCAGCTCCTTTTTATGGTCTTCAAATAAGAACTCTGCATAAGGACTTCTGTGGCTCTGAGTAAGCTTCCCAAAAAATAAACCTGCTTATGTCATCATTGTGACTCGTCCAGCTTGATGGAAGTGGAAAACTAAATTGCTTTAGTACACCTTTAAATTTTTATCTTGGTAAATGCTATCACTGTAATCAATCAGCCAATGCTAAGCTAGCAGCAAGTACAGTTGGCAGTTTTTTTTTTTCCCAGGATGGTGAAGTCTTGACCTGTTCTAGTCTGGCTCTGATTGGTTAGTAATCATTGTCTTCGTTGGTTTGGGCTGTTTGTTAGTTTCAGGGTAGGTTTAGGCATGAGGAGTGTGATTGGGTTGAGTTAAGGTAAGAATGTCAGGGCGAGCCAGTCAGAGGCAGAATAGAACAGGGCAAGCCTTTGCAAACCTGGGGAAAAAATTACGTACAATTCAGCTTAAATAAAACTGTGCAAAGCTAGTGACAAAGAGCACAACAACTCTAAATCTGGTAATTAAAAAGAGTATAACAACTGAAAGTTTCTGACTAAATAGTAATGCCAGAATCAGTTGCCTTCCATCATACAAGTATGGCTAAGACATATTAGTGAGCCAAGCCATTTTTTAAGATTAACATCTTCAATAGGAACCAGTGTGCTTGGGGCTCAGTGCCACAGACAAGGTAGGGAAGTCGTGAAACATTGAGAGATGGACAAACAAAATAGCCATATCTCTATCAGTGCATTTTTTGTGCATTTTGTATAGTATTAAAAAAGGTTGATGCAAACAGCAACATTTGGAAAAAAAAAATAACCTTGCTCAATGTGTAAAAAGTTGGTGCGGTTGTGGTTTTTGCCTGTTGTCTGAAAAAAATTAAATGTATTTAATAGGAGATTGAAAGACTTTCGGAATAAATTCTGATGTAGAAAATATTTAACTCGCATGACTGATGAGCTGTTTTTGTTTCCACAGTCTCTTCTTTTAATTACTAGGGCTGTGTCTTGGCAACAATCTGGCCATCTGATACACATCAGGGCACAGGAGTTGTGATTTCATATATTGCTATACTGTAAGACAGGTGATACATTACTTTTTTAAAATCCATTATAAGATAATTGTCATTGTATATATAATAGTGATACATCAATAATACCATTTTGATACCAGTGCTCCTTTTTTCTTCTCTAATTTAGTGGTGGAAGGTTCTGTGTCAGTTGACGCTGATGCACATTTAGTCAGAGTTTTTTCTGGTGGAAAGCTTGCTTAGTTTGTTTAATGTAATTTGTGTAATGGTCTCCTCTGACTATTATGGGATGCTGCAGGATTGTGGCCTGTGACAGTCCCATGTGCTGCAAATAATGCTAAATGATGGCCATTATTTACATCATTATTTGCTGAGTATGTTTGCTCCAACATGCAGTGTTTGAGAGAATCAATACTGTACAATGCAACATAGTATTATGATACTGCAGTGTGTCATATTGTTTTACAACACTATTAATTATGTCATCTTGCTGTGGTATATTGTTCTGCAATGATACAATGGATTTTTGACTGGAGAAATGATGCACAGTCAGACTTTCTGAAAATATTAACGTGGCTTCCTTTAAGCCACTGCAGAAGTTTTAAACAGTTTTTTAACAGTTTGAAACACCTTTACCGCGTCACTCTTAGAACACATAAAAGACTTGAGAGGGTCACAGTTAACAGTCATAACAGAATAACGATCTGATTAGAAGGATCATGTAATGTTTAGCACAAGAAGCAGAGTTTCGTTATCACTGTTTCACTGAACAGGAAGTGAGGGGAGAGATCAGGTATGACGTGTTTAAAGTTTTCCCAACTTCTTAGTGCTCTGGGAACAGTGTTTTAAATTTTTAGTTTAGTCTTTTCTGGAAGATCACAGAGAAAGCCATAGGAGAAGAAAGAAAGTGTCATTCTTTCTGAAACAGTTTAACTGATTGTACATTATCCTGTGTTATAAGACTGCCATCACTGCCCACAGGTTTCAGAACAGCACGGTGTTCTTCAGAGTCAAAGTCAAAGTGTTCAGTTCCTCTGAGCTAAAATGCAGACAGACACAAACCTGTTTTACCTTCACTTAGTTGTGAAAACCAGTGGAAGTCTTGCCGCTTACGCAAATTGTGGTTTGTGCTACATAAATGAAAAATGATGTGCAATAACCAACCTGCTTTCTCAGAGTGATTTTAGAGCTCAGCACCAAATCAAACATTGTAGACACAGTCTATTAGGTCATTTATCAATGAGAGCTGTGTTGTGATTTTAATGAAAATTAACTTGTGATATTTAAACCTGTGGGGAAAAAAGGTCTATTCTTAAAAGATGCTGTGACTTAAATTGTGAAAAAATTTCAGACTGAATGAAACAAGCCTGACTTCACTGTAAACAGGAAATTTCTTCACCCAAACAGCAGCTTCAGTGACATTAGGAAAGATTTTCAACAACTGAAAGAATAGTAAGCGAGCATCTTTGGCAATGGAGTCTGAATATTAACCAGAATTTACATGGTAGATGAGGCGGCTTGTCAACTTTTTAACATCTGTATTTCCTCCATCTCCGTGAGCCTTAATTTAACCATCTTACACCATTGAAATTCAGATTATTTCAGCTATTTTCTTCAGTTTAGAGGATTATCTTGGTACTTCAGATGAGACCAACTCCATGTTCTGACTTCATCAAGACATTTAAATTACGGAGAATCTTTTTCGCATAAAAGAGAATAGAAGAAATTAGATTTTAAGGCTAAGTTTACTTACATTTTATCAGATTTTGCAGGCTGACCCTCATCATTGTGTTCCTTTTACTGTATATCTCCACAAACACTTGTGCAAGTGCAGCTCTGCAGCGCTTTCTGCTCCCTGTGGACAGCTGTAGTGTGTGTGGCTGCCTGTGGCTGTAGGTGACTGATTATAAGAGCCTGGGGGCGAGGCTACATGATGACTGAGTCACACTCTACATCTCACAGGGCAGCCCAGTCATGGTACGAAGCTGCTGTAATGAAGACTTAAAAACTAAAAAAGAAAGTGGCATTACATATGACAAACTGTATTGGTAGTATACTTCTAGAAGGGCTTGATGTAAATTTTGTTGTATTTTCAATTACCAGTGAACTTGTGGTTCATGTTAGTGTTAATTTATGCTCTCACTAACATTTCCTATACTGTATAATGTGCTACACTGTATATGGGTACCTTTAATGGGTGATTTTAAAGGGGTAAATAGTTTTATTCTAATAAAATTTACACAATGTCAATATTTATTTTGTTCTTTTTAAAGCATTTTTAGGAATGTTTGCATGTGATTGATTAAACGATAAAATTAGTGACATATCAGTTGTAATTATTAAGATATACCAGCAGAGAGCAGCAGATACATTTAGAAAGTGGGGCTTTTATAATAGTATTACAACATACAGTTAATCTGAGTCCATAAAGATAAGTAATAATTTATTAATGACGTGTCTTGACCTGAATTGAGGCTGCATTGATTGGAGCTGAAGACTTCAAGTCTGAAAATGTGTTAAAAACAAGTTTGAAAAGAGTTGAAAACAGGTTAGAAAATGAGTTAAAAGCAAGTTTAAAAAGAGAGAGAGAATTGGGATCAAGTTAGAACATAATTTGAAAAGAAGTTAAAAAATGAGTCAGAGAAATTACTTTGAAAATTTTGAGTTTAAAACAAATGTGAAAATGAGTTGAAAAAGTTTGAAAATGAGTAGGAAAAAAGTTCAAAATTAGTTTGAAACAAGTCTAAAAATGAATTAGAAGCAAGTTTGAAAATGGGTTGAAAACAAGTTAGAAAGACGTCTCTAGGCCACTTCACGTCTCTACTTGAGGCCAGTGGTCTTAGGCTACATTGGAGGCACTATTTGCATAATGCACCCAAATGTCAGACTGAACTCCTGGCAGTCAAATTGCGTTCTGGGTAATGTAGGTGCGAAGTTTTGACATGAAGGAAAAATGTGTGGAATAAGAAAAAACAAAATTTCTACTTCTAATTACTTTTGAAAAAATGGATATGTTGCGTTGTATTTAATTGCCATACAGATCACCATTGTCTACAACTCTCTGCTACCATGTTGTCAGAAACTTGTGGAACTTTTGACTCTGAGTGACGCCCTGTAGTGGGTATTTTGCTTGACAACCATGCCAACATAAAAGACGCACAGATGTATATGAGCAGTGACAAAATTGTTTAGAAAGAGGCAGATTTATTTGCAACACCAGCATTAACGTAAAATGAAGGTGGGCGTAAAACAGCTTTTAGACTTGTTAGACCAAAGTCTTTTGTGTTTGGACCAGCGTACCTGAAGAATTCCGGCTGACACCGTCAGTTTTGTTATTTAAAGAGCTGCTGTTGATGAAGCTGCGAGCTGTGGTGGTTGTGATGGTAGCTGATGTGGTCCAGGTCACAGGTGCTGGGTCCAGACCTGAAGTAGAGTCTGTGGGCTGGGCTGTGGTGGGTGGTGATATGGAAAGAGAATTAACAGAGGTGGTGTCTACTGGTGTTGGAGCCGTAGTGAGGATTTGTCCAATCCTGGGTGTCACAGTTGACGAAGCAGGTTGGGTAGATGAATACTGGACAGCTGTGGTTGGTGTTGCTGTTGAGAATTTGTCTGTACCATCCCGCTGATTGGTTGTCAATGGAGGAACAATGTAGGTCAATGTATGAGGAAGTGAGGTTTGTAGTCCACTTGAGCTTGGTGATGGTGTTGATGGTAGAGATGGTGGGGTCGTGTGAGCTGCAGTCTGTCCTGCTAGGGCACAGCAGAACAGCAGTCATGCAGTTAAAGTTAAGCAATTTTCATACAAGAGCAAGTGTGAGGCTGCGTGTACTCTGTAGATCATGGATTGTACCATAGATGGTTGATTTATTTTGTTTAAATGGTTGTTTAAGAATTCTGAGAGTCAGCAAGCCATATAGATGTTCACTAACTGACTGAAAACTTTAAGAAAAAGTTTCAATGAAATCTGAGCTGCAACATGTAGTCTGGCTGTGCAAGGTGAACAAATGTGAGCAAAGATGTGTGTGCTGCAATGATGTAGATAAAGATTTAAGATGAGTCATCCAGACTATTCTTTGTGCGAACCAAGTAAAGGTGACCAGGCTTTGTGCTTTTCACTAACCAGGTTCCCATGGAGCAACATTTGTGGGAGGAGTCGTATTTGAGATCATTAATGGTGCTGATGATGGAGCTGATGACACAGATGGATCTGCAGTATGTCCTGTCAGAGCACCACCGAACAGCAGCCCTGCAAAGTCAAGACATGTCTGTTGATTACGATATTGAAAATCCAGATTTGAGTATGAAAGCAACAAAATATTCTCAAACTTGTTTCAAATATGAAACAATATGTGTGTGAGTGAGACTGACCAAAGATTTTAGATTGTTTCAAACAAGTATGATGAATTCGTCTAAGTAGCTATGTAGCCTTTTAAATTCAGGGGTGGAGGTAACTAATTACAAATACTCAAATGACTGTAATTAAGTAGTTTTTTGGGTACTTATACCTTTATGAGTAGATTTTTAAGTAGCTTCTTTTACTTGTGTACTTGAGTACTGAGTACAAGTTGAATTAATATCCAATCCTTTCATCTGCATTTTGTGTCCAATAAGACTATTGGATCACAAGTCAGCCAATGAAAACCAGGACATACAGATGAAAAACTAAACACTGCAGCACAGGTGTGAATGATTAATTATCAATTGATTAATTGGCATCAAGAATTCAACCAGTTAAAACTGCATTCATTAATCTTTAATCTACAGTCTATAAATGGCACTTTTACTAGTAAATGAGTAATGTTTTGTAATTTTTGTTTTGAGTAATGTAACAGTACATGTACTTGAGTATAGATTTTCAGTTCTCTTTCCACTACTGGTTAAATTTAACAGTACTATCAGAATAGTTTTTTCAGTGAGCTGCATATTGTACACATTGGCAGTATCTGGTAGCTACAAGGACTCTACTTGTATCATAGTATAGTCTAATTATACACAGGAATTAAAAGTAAAATTTTAGGGCTACAATTAAGAATTGTTTTCATTGTCAATGAATGTTAATTTTCTCAATTTATTGATTAGTTGGTTGGTCTTTAAAACAAGGTAAGACATAATAATTGGGTGAAAAAGAAAAGGAAACAGCGAATTAAAAATCTATATTAAATACTTACTTCGGGGGATACTACAGTTTGTCATATCAACTTTAGTTGCTGGACAAGCAGCGCTGGACGGAACTCTGTTTGATCACAAGCCAAAGTCACTTCAAGCCACATCATATCAAAGCAGAGAACTGTGAGGGAAGAGAAGGGTGTGTGTGTGTGTGTGTGTGTGTGTGTGTGTGTTTTTAAGATGGAGGGAGAGTGTGTGTCTGTTAGCTTGTGATGGGGAGGAGGATGTGTGTCTGCTGGGTCACGTTAGGACGACTGCCCAGTGCCTGAAAATGTGTTACACCCCTGATTACAAGTGTTTTTCATTGATTTTACATTATGTACATATACATACATATGCGTACGTATATATATATATATATATATATATATATATATATATATATATATATACTTTTTACTTGTATTGCAAATTACTTCAAGCAATATACCTATATACACCTATACCTCCTTCATACCCACATATTACATATACAAAATATTATTGTAATGTAAATGTAAAGTGTTAGTAAAGTTAGATCAATTAAAAAAATAATTAAAATAAATCAATTGTTTAAAGGAATGGTTTAATTTTAATATTCAATTTGAATGACATAGCAATCAAATATATCATAGACAACTGTAGAGTACCAATAAAATTACTAGAGATATTTTTTATTATTTCATGATCATTATCTGTTTTTTAAGTTTATTAAGGTTATTATTCATATTTTAATATTTTAAGTTTGTAGCCTACGTGCCAAATAATATGTGTCCACAAGATCAGTGACCTGTTTAAATAATAACTTCTGCAAGTTCACTGACAAGTTCTACACGTTGTATTGTATTGTATGTAATTGCAGATTCTGAATCTCATGGTTTGGTAATGGTGTCACCCCAGCCTTGTAACAGTACTGGTCATGTGACTTTGAGACTGGTTTCTGTTTCCTGTAAATGGCTGTATTTCCACTAACTGAACTTAAACTGAAATGGTAGATTTATGGCCTGTTGTGTGGTCTATAAAGCTACACTGAAATGAAGCCAGTTTTTCCTTCAAGTTTTATAATTTTTTTTATACACAAGTGAAGAGTCAATCAACAGTGAGAGAATTTTTCTTGTAAATCAAGAAATGTAAAGCAGCATGCCAGCAGTGAAAGAAAGACGTAAGGTCTTATTTAAAACTAATGAAAAAAACATACATAGCTTAAATATTATTTAAACATCAAATAAGACCAAATAATCCTGAAACAAATCAGTCTGTCCTGTAAACTATGGAAGTGTATTGCTGCTACAGAAAAAGAAAAACAGATCAGTACCACACATTTTTCACATTATAGCAAGATATTTTTGTATTGTTACAACATATAAACTTATCACATTATAACAAGAAACTACCTCTTATAACAAAATACTATTCATCTTGTCGTATGTGAAATTTTTTTGTTATAAATCGTTAACTTATTGTTATAAAATGTGACACATTCTAACATGATAACTTTTCATGTTATAATGTGATAACTTAATGTGATAAGTTGCATTGTAATAACATGACCACTTAGTTATAATGTGATAACTTATAGTTGTAACATGATACCTTATGCTGTAATAACACAAAGTTTCACGTTATAAGATAACTGGTTATAATGATAGAAGTTACATTGTAATAACATAAAAAGTTTCACATTAAAGCATAATAACGTATTGGGGCGTTCCTATAGCTGAGTTGGTAGAGCACACGCCCCATGTAACTGACGGCTGTTGTCCTGGCTGCTGGTTTGACTCCCGTCTGCAGCCTATCTGCTGCATGTCATCTTCCTTCGCTCCACCCCCTTTCCTCTCATTTCACAGTTTTTACTATTAAGATAAAGGCAAAAGCCCAAAAAAGAATCTTTAAATTGATTAATGATAATAATAATAACTTTTTGTTGTCACATGCTAGTTATATTGTAATAACATAAAATGTTTCACTGTATATAGTGATAACTTATATTTTTATAATGTCATATTAAAATAAATTAAAAGAACCAGATAACCATATATCAACATAAACAGTACATTGTTATGGCATGACAAGCTTCTTGTTATAACATGATAAATTTGTTTGTTGTAATAACATGATGATGTCATTAAGACAAGAAAGGTCAACAGAGTGTGGCTCCTTTTAATTTCTTTATGTAGCAACACACTTTTTAAGTTATACTGTGATACTCATCAGATTTTCATTATGTGGTGTAGAAGCAATATGCCTCTGTAGTAAACCACTGGAACGACTTTTTATAAGGCTTTGAATTAGACTGAATATTCAACGGTGTAACCTTATTTCCTTCAGTTAAGTAATATTACTGTGATACTGTATTGTGACAGGAGCTATTCTGGATTTAAGTGACAAATGCCATGTGAACTGACAGAAAAAAATCACCCATCTGTAAGATTAGGATTATAAGGCCCATATAAGATTATATGGCTCACAATTTGCCATTTGATTCTCATTGTTGTTTTCCAGTTTTGATTTTCCCACAAAAAATATGTTGTGGTGGTTCCTAAGTTGGACTTAACATGAGTAACATCGGATGGTGTAATAAACTTGGGATGTTTGCCTTTTTTTTTTTTTTTTTAGAATAAAACCAGATTCCAGGGTTTAGCACCAACTGAAACATCATACAAAGATGAACATTCAAGTACAGCTGGGTGAGTTTACTTACATGCTAGCAGAGTTTGTGGACAGACCCTCATCACCGTGTGCCTGTGTATTTCTCCAAATTGTAGACCTACTGTGTTGCATGCGGCCCTGTGTTCACTGCTTCCTGTGGATAGCAGTGGTGTGTCTGGCTGATTGTGACTGTAGGTGACTGATTATAAGAGCCTGGGGTGAAGCCAAATGATGGAGGAGAACCGACTGAAGGATGCCTTCTTTTCCCAAGAAGCAGAAAGTTTAAATAAGAAGTGAAAGTGTGAAACTTAATGATAAAATGTTGCTGAGTCCTCACAGACCTTGCTAAAATAATGTGAAGGTGGTTTAATCTGCATTTCACCCAGACAAAAGATCAGAGAGGAACCCACAATTTTGCAGCAAGAACATTTTTATTGACAAACACACAGCTTTGTGGACTGACATGGATCAATCCCAGGATGGCTTTTCCAATACACCTGTCTCTCAATAGAAACAAAAGTATGCTTTTTATTTCTTTCCATTCCTGTTAAAGTTTGCCAGTATCAACACCGGAGAGAATCTTTCTGCTTTCTAACACTTGATCAGACAATGTCCCCAAAACCACCTTGACAATGACAGGATTTATTCTCACTGTCTTGTCAATCAGTACAAATTCGCACATTGTTTGCTCTTTGACTTTTCTTGTCTTTAGCTCCACAGTGTAGGACCCTTGGTCAGATCATGTGATACCTGTGATACCTTCAAGTCTATCTTGGACGGTATCACAGCGTCATTTTTTGAACGACGCAGTTGTCATTTTCACACCCAACGCATAGTTGTGGATTGTATCCTGAGGCAGCAGAAAGTGATTGCGCCATTAACCAACAAAAGCCTGGTTTTAAGTCAATGGCGGAGTATTTTCCTGCTATTATTCAGAAAGTAAGATCCACCAACATAAGCAGGTACACAACATGCATACAATCTGATTGTAGGGCACTGCACAAAAAATAATTTTCTGATTAATGGGTTGCAGGTTGGTGAAGAAGCATCTGCTTCTCGCCACATTTACACACGAGACACAGCAGATGTAACTTTACTGATTGTTTAATTCTGACAGGATCGGTCTGGATTTAAAACTAATTAATGTCCTGTGTTTTTCTACACATCAAAATGTCTCCCATGGTCTCACACACAGTTAAAGTTCATGCAGAATATCTGTTAGAGTAAAGCAGCTGTATAAATCCTTCCATCAGAAGCGGTGTTGTTTGTGGGGCTTATATAGTCTTGGAGGACACTGTCTCCAGCAAGTCACGTCATACCCACTTGGTATGTGAAGGTGAGAAAGGAGTCACTGTTTGTACTTCTTTCTCAAGTTCTCTTTTTTCATTTGTGGAACAACAATTTTTCATTTTTCAAATGAACAACCAAGTGCAACACTAACTGTATTCAATTATAGACTGTCTGGAAATAGTTCTGAATGAACATAACCATTGAAATTGGCTCCAAAATGAACAGATAAGCAATGAAGAGGTCAGGCGGGATGTTTTTCATTGGAAAAGAAAAAAAGCCTCAAAACGAAACTTAAATTTTGGCACAGACCTGAAAAGAGGGAGTTACAGCAGTCTGTGCATGAGAGATATGAAAAGACAAGTTACCCCCTCAAAGTCAGTGAATGATGAATCGATTTAATTGGGGGGAAAATGAACCAAATAATGCACATAAATGTCCAAAAGTGATTTGGGGGATTTCAAGGTTTGATCAGCTCCAAGACAGCAGCTTGTTCAGCAACATGAATAATTTGCACATGTTGTGTAAAGCATTACAGTAATGTAATGTTACTTTTCTCATTAACAAGTTACAATTTGAAATTCAGCAATTACAATTACTAATCCCTATAATGCTTCATTACTTTAACAATTTGGGGACCAGTATTTTTATCGTCTCAGCTGATATGAGATTCATCTTTCTGCATTCAGTTAATTGACTGGTCTAGGATGTGTTAGCACAAGGGCTGGAGGTGTGCGGAGCTGGCTAGCTTCAACCAAATAAATAGATAAATGTGACTCTTATCAACCCCTAAATTGATGTATTTATTTGATATGTCTTCTGCACTGGCTTGGTAATGTTAACAACTGATCAGCCTTTATTCAGGAGTCATTTATTCATTCAGTCAACCTTTCTGAAAAGAACATAAAAGAAAAACTTATATAAAAGTGGCAACATAAGTACTTCAGTGGGTCAAACTTGCCCAACACTGTGTGTTAGTGGTGAAACAAAAGGCAAAGGAGTAATACACAGGCATAAATGAACAACAGTGGACCAAGGATTGTGCCTTGGGGAACACCATGTAAGAGATTATACAGGCATGCTCCAAAATAACCAGAAAGCTTTGGTCATTATCAGGGTGTGACTATCCATCTTTCTGATGATGTTGGCTCATCACAGGCCACCTGAATCAGAATCAGACAAAAAAAAAAAGGCTTTGGCTCAGAACTTGCCCAGTGCAGTCAGGGCAGGCAGCTATCATTGTGAAATACCACATAGGTCCTGATCACAGACTGATGCTTATTGTTCACCTGCTGGCAGCACGGTTTAATATGGTTTTCTCTAAGACTGCAACTAATGATTATTTTAATTATCTACAATTTTTTTTAGTCCATAGAATTTCAGAAAATTCTGAAAAATGGCCATCTGTTTCCCCAACACGATGTTGCTTGCTTAGATGAGCAGTCCAAAGACTAAAGAAGAAAGTAAAGAAAGTGTGAAACTTAAGGCCTCTACACATGATCAGTGGTAAAAACACTTTGCGCTGGCTGTCCCATTATTTTCCTATGGAGAGAGCGGTGGCGCCCGACCTAGCGGCACTGCTACCCTCAGCGTGGCGCACCGCTCGGATCTGCCACTCACTGCTGCGCCCAAAGTTCAAATTATTTGAACTCTGACCTTGTTTGCCGCTGACCTTTCAAAATGCAACCAATGAGATAACAGCTGAATGTGACGTAGCCAGAAGTGACACATACAAACAGAGGAGGGAGAGAAAATGGAGGAAAAACTCAGTTCCCCGAACTGTATAACACCACATTAAAATCATACGGAAGAGTATTGCTTGGTGAAATGTCAGTAGTCAGATCGGGCTGCTAGGCTTACGAGCTACCGTTAAGCTAAATACAATGCTAACGTTAGTTTAGCTGTTGTGTACATTCACTATTCCAGGCAGACACAGTGACAGGATCAGTGCTTCGTAGCTATAAACTGTGGTTTGTTTTTGCAGAAGACAAGTGTGCTTTTTTCTCCTCGTCCTTTTTCTTTCCGGAGTGACAAGTAGCGTTTGGTGTTGCCTAGCAACAGTGAATAGCTCGCACTTGTTGATGACGTATACCTGAGCTTCACTGCGTCCGCTCGGTGCCTCTGCACCCTACCTGGCGGTGAGCGAAGAGCAAATTTCTTGTCATGTGAAGGCCCTTTTACTGAAGTAAAGAAAGAATTCAGTAATAATGATATTAAACAGAGAAAAGCAGAAAATCCTCCCGTTTGAGAAACTGGAACAAGCAAATGCTTTGGATCTTTGCTTAATAAATGTCTTCAGCTACATTATTATTATCCAACAAAATGTTTGATAAATGCTGTAAGTATGTAAACTGCAGGGGAGGAAGCAGCTAATTACAAATTCAAACTGCTGTCATTAAGTTGTTTTTTGGGGGGATACCTGTACTTTTGAGTAGATTTTGAAATATGTACCTATTCATACATTAGTATGCAATGTAACATGTAGTCTACTTAGCTACTTCTTAATAAATTACTTAATTATTAATTATTAAGTATAATTTGAATTAATATGTAAACCTTTTGTCTGCATTTTAGTAGCCAATGAAGTGATCTGATTGCAAATGGGCCAATGAAAACTTTACATACAAAATGAAATACAAAAGAAAATGCTGCTGCGGCACGTTTGGAGTAAGGATGTTAATGATTAAGCATTAATTGATTAAGTGCTGTTAAGAATTTAACCAAGTTATTGCACCTCATCTGGCGCTGTTTTATCTGATGGAGCCATTTGTTGAATAAGGTAACTTAGACTTTAAACTTAATTGTAATATTAGACGGTCAGGTTTCTGACTTAAGTGCTGAAGGTTAGATTCATTGTGTGTTTAACCATCTACACGTGACATTTTTTAAAAGATGTAGTTTGTATTATAAGCCAGAAGAGAGCAGCATATTCATTTATAACAGGACCTGTGGTTTCAAAACCAGTGAAGTCATAGATTAACACCACCACTGTACTGGTCTTTATAGTATGAGCCCCTAATGAATGAGTGAGTCTCTGCAGTATATGTTAGGATTATTATAGGAATGCCACAGATTAAAAACATGGTTAAATACTGTAATGCTACTTAAAAATTAATCATAGTGAAATTCTATACAGGGCCACAGAAAAAAGGTACGTGATTATTGCAGGAACACCTGAGTGTTTTTGATTTTTAAGATTTCAGAAGTCACGTTTGTCAAAGTTTTTGGCCTGTCAGCATCATAGAAGAAAACTCTAGCAACAAGCCTTTCTGCTAAGTGTTACATTTGTGACTTGAATGACTAACAGCTATATTTACTATGTCAAGAAAAAAGTCCCACAGATTTTTTCTTGTTAGAAACTGAAACACAAAATTTGCTGTGGAAACTGTCAACGTATGTGGCCACATGTGACAAAATCTATGTCTTTTTCTTGTGTGTTCTTGAGTTGGGATGAAAACATAAGACATTTTATTCATATTGAAAATCCCATGGAAATAGTCAATCAACCATCTGCACAATGTCAGTCTGGAAGAAAAAACAATTATCATTTTTCTTTTAAAATCTGTATTTAGTTCAGACTATGTGTTTATGAAAATTGTGAAGGTCTGAAGACCCAACCTATTGTTCTAGAGGTGTTTTCATGGAAAATGAAAAATGGCAACCCTTTTTGACTTACAGCTGAAAAAAGAATGTTAAGAAAAACTCACTATAAATCACTTGCTTAGCTCAGCTACTATAAGAACTGTAAAAGAAATGATAAAAATTAATTGTGCATTAATCAATGTAATGCTGATTTTTTTTTTTTTATTACATTTAATATCTGCAAAATCTCTTAATATTGACACTAAACATGTCAAAATGCTCACCTAAATGTGATTAATGTTACGCTTCTGTTTAGGCACTTAGCACATTTGGTCATGGTTAGGGTCAAGACAGTGTTCTTGATTAAAGGGACAGTTCAATCACAACTTTTCCTCTGGTCTGTAGTGCTATTTATCATCTTGATAGTTTTGGTGTTTAACAGCAATGTCTCTCTCTCCAGAAACAATGACAGACGTGCATACAGGAGAAGATGTTATAGCTCAATCAGAATTCGATGCCATGAATGGTTATATCTCGTGCTGTCCTGTTGCTATGTGGGTGAGCTGTCCCTTTGCAATGTGATGATTTGCAGGGCGCATATTTTCCAGTGATTTCTAGGTGGATTTATAGACATGTATTCATGGTTGATATGGGATATAAGATCAAGTCAAAAATTGTAAGTCACACCAAATAAAATATAAAAATATCTCGTCTGCGTGTTCAGATTTAACTGAATAAGAATCTCCAGTGTCAAAACATGGCCATGTGCATGTTACATAAAAACTCAGGGTTCCACATTAACCATGGCCCAATGGCGTGTGCCCACAAAAATATTCCCTGTAGGTGTCCCCCTGAGACCACCAGGTTTTATCTGTAAGCCTTCAGGAAACGCCACATCACAAGTCATAAAAAGTGGACAAAATAAGTGTTGCAGTTAAAGATGGCTGTGTTAACTTGTTTAAATTGCCTTTCCTGTATCGCTTTTACAGAACTTTACATTTGGGCCACCAAATATGTATTTTGGCCACCAAATTAAAGCATTTAGGGAGTTATTTGATGGCTTGTGGGACCACCGCTGTAAAAATATTGCTGAAATGCTGAAACAGTTTATGAAGCAATAAATCAACATAAACATAAAATTAACTGTTTCAGAAACATATAAAACAAAACTTCTGGTTCCAGCTGTTCAAAAGTGACACGCTGCAAGAATGAGACCTGCGCTGTAATCCTTAAATGCTCACTTATGTAAAGACATTTCAGTATTGTTTTCACTGATAACAGCCAGCAGTAAGAGGTTTACATACACCTCAGTGGGAGATGAGAATAATGGACACCTCATGCAGTGACCTCGCCGTGACAAACTCCCTCCGCTCCCAGCCGATTGCCTAATTAATCGGCCCGGCTGCTAATAGCCCTGAATTAGTTTGCAAAACAAATGAGGACGGCTGCCGTGCCACTGAAACCTCTGTGGAGAAGGGCAGCGAAGGAGGGACCGCCATGAATGAATAACAAGACTTATACTTGTCGAATATAAAAGGAATAACTTTATATTTCTTTTTGTGTTTGATATTGATAGTCCCAGACTGTACAGCACGTAATGAGCACTTTGTTGCTTTGATATTTTAAAAGCACGGAGAAGGAGCAGGTCGAGTTTACCGCAGTTTGACACAGGTGGACGTTTGGTTTTTCTGGAGGCTGAACCAGTGCCCACACAGTCATTACAATCTTTTTTTTTTTTTAAAGAACTTTTTGCTTTATGCAGCACAGGAGGCGCGTTGCTGCTGTAAAATACAAAGAGGGTAAAACATTAAAGGGATTTTTCAGGTGCCACTTCATCAATAGAATAATGGGGGTAATTATCCCTGGAGTGGAGAAAGGTCTGCAATTTAAATGGACTGTTTGATTGAGGCTGGAGTTTAGCCATGACTAGATTAAATCCAGAGCAGAGGGGTGTGTGTGTGTGTGTGTGTATGTGTGTACACTAAATTACCAAAGAGAAAAACAAAAAGGTAGTCTATCTTGCTTTGGGAAATAAACTAAAACTTCCAATTCCCATATGATATCAGTTTACATCCAGCGGCAGGAGGTTTTCATGTGGGAGACTGGAGTTTGCGTTCCATAAAACCAACACATCAAATTCTGTTCTTTGTTTCTTTGCATACATGCCAGTATAGACTGACCAAACAATAGGTATCTCACTTTTTGAATAAATTGGATCCATTGTACAGAGAAGATGTAAACCAGGATAATTTCCATGAGTGCGTGAGTGTGTGCATGATCACTGAACCTACAGCTTGTCCGGACCTGATCTCCAATACTTCGGGCCCGATTAGCCTAATATTTTTGGTGCACTTTCATGACTGTATGCTGAAGGATCTCTGTGATTCAGATTTTTCTGAAAAAAACTTTTTTTTTCCTTCATATTTTCATGACAACAGTCATCATTCTTTCAGGTCATCCCATTCTTGTGAACGCGATATCTCAAAACACCTGAAATTCTTCAAATTTGACACAAATGTTCACTTGGACTCACAGATGAACTGATTAAATTTTGGTAGTCAAAGTCATGGTGACCTCATATCCAATTATTCATTAAAACCATGAAATGAATATATATACCATATTAAATTCCATTACAACATATGAGTCTGGACAGACATGGATGTAACTGTAACTTGACTGGTTGAGTCCTACAACTGTGAGGCAGTAATTCTATTTTTGACTGCTCTGTTTCAATAATATATCATATTAAATTAAATATCATTGGTTACTGACAAAACACGACATTTAAAGACATCACATAATTGATAACCGCTAATAAATATGGCAATTTGACTGACCGGGCAAGTGAGAAAAAAACATTGTTGAACCCTGTGTGTGTGTGTGTGTGTGTGTGTGTGTGTGTGTGTGTGTGTGTGTGTGTGTGTGTGTGTGTGTGTGTGTGTGTGTGTATAGAGGGGCCGTACCATAAACCACAGCAAAAGGCAGTAAAGAATCTGACTCTGAGCTGAAATGAAATGAGTGCACATAAATTATGTAAGGAAAATAACATATTGTTTATTTCAGTGGGGACGGAGGGTCCTGTTGGTAGAGGTAGGATTTATGGCTCCTTCTTTGCTTGATTAAAATGGAAAATGGGTTGAAAGAAGTCCTGAAATCAGTACAATTCTGACATTTATGCATGTGTGTTTATGTGTGTGTTCTTGACTGTATCACAAGGAGGCTTATCAAAAGCCCAGTCATGTTGTGAAATATTTATTGATAATATGGAATCTGGCCAACAGAACACATGAACATACAGCCAGTCTTCACCAAAAGACACCAAATAAAATTGGTTGAAAGTGCAAGCAGCTTATTCCGACTGATATTTCTGTTTTTTCTTTTTGTCGGGCAGCGCCCCCTAGTGAATGTGGTGATCATCACAGGAGAAGTATAAGGAGTGAGAAAGTCCACATTTGGAGGTGGTGGAGTAGATAGATGCCTCAAACAAGCACAGGACTTTGACCAAAGAGACTGCTTTGAGTCCTGTGTGGAACAAAAAGTAAATGTAGTCATTTAAAGTTTTGAGTAACTTAAAATTTCCCTGTGAATGGAACGTCTCTTGCGTTTTTACCCAAACCCCAATCTTCTCCTAACCCTAACCAAGTATTTGTTGTGCTTAATCCTAACAAAATTGCAACCATTTTACAACATAAACTGCATGTATCATGTGTTATGTTGTCGTGCAAATAACGTCACTTCTGTCACGTGACATATGTAAGGTAGTGATTTTTACCCAAACCACAACTTTTACCTAACCCTAACTGAGTAGTTTTATTTCATCAGCCTAACGAAGTAGTTTTATTGCCTTAATGAAACCAAACTGACCATTTCACAACAAAAACTACATCTTTCTCATGAGTTATGTCATTATGTAAGTGACATCACTTCCATCACATGACATATGTGATGTAGTTTTTTTTTTACCCAAGCCATGATCTTCTCCTAACCCTAACCAAGTGGCTTTATCGCCTAAACCGAACCAAACTGCGACCATTTTACAACATAAACTACATGTTACATGAATTATGTCATTGCTCAAGTGACATCACTTCTGTCACATGACTTAGGTAACATAGTTATTTTTACCCAGGGTTTGCTAGCCGTAACCAAGTAGTTTGACTGCCTAAACATAACCATGCTGTGACCATTTTACAATATAAACTACATGTGTTACATGAGTTATTACATTGCTCAAGTGACATCACTTCTGTCACGTGACATACATAAAGTAGTTATTCTAACCCAAACCATGATCTTTTCCTAACCTTAACCAAGTTGTCTTTGTACCTAAACCTAACAAAACTGTGACCATTTTGCAACATAAACCATGTAAATTATGTCATGTGACTTATGTAATGTAGTTAAGGTCCTATAAACTCCTCCACCCTACAGTATATGTTGTTTTAGACTAACTGACAGTTGACCTGTTCTGGTGTTTGGGTATGAGGATGCATTTGAATGTATATGCGTTAGGTATTTTCAGTAATTAGTAATTCAAGTTCATGCTTTTTATTCTGCACACAAACATTTTCCCAAACACTTTTTCTCCTACAACAGGTTTCTGCACTTAAATTCCTATCGCCTGATTTAGAAATTCCTTGAAACCAAGATATTGAAGCATCATGTGTCAACAGCAATGAATTAAAAAAAGAAAGCCATGCTACCGATAAAACAAGATTGAGAATAAACTACTTTTCTAGTGTATATAAACATTGAATCAAGTGACAAAAGGTCATATAGTTCTTTTGTGCAGGTTTGCCTCACTGTAAGTGATTTGACACATCATACAGCTGCTCCCCGGTGCAGCAGTCCCAGCGCTGAGCATCTTAAAAAGGCCCAGCAATATTGTTGCTCTTTACAGTGTACAGACGAGTCAGCTCATCCCCTTATGCTCACGGTTCCAGTCTTGGCAATCGCCCGAACTTAATGAGCCAGTGACCTTTCGCAGCATCATTTGGCACAGACAGTCTACCGCTAAGTCATAATCCACACAGCCACACCAGATTGTATGATTTGCATTTATATTGACGGGAGGAATGTGATGATTGATGCAGTGGTGGCTGCAGCGGCTGCAGCCTGGACGCAGTCAGATAAAATGACATATTGGATCATCTGGGCCCCTTTTGGTCTCTCCGGCCGAGCCGAACCCAGACTTTATTTTTCTGTTTCACACGTTGTTCTGATGAAGTCCCAAAGGTCTTTGTGAAGATTGGGGTCGATGACGATGACCAATCAATAGCTGCTGGGAGAGGATACCAATATGAGGAGAGCAGGGACATTATTGAAGTGTTTTGCTCTTTCTACCATTGCTATTGACAATCAGAAAGGGGTTTTTATTAGTGGCACAACATCTCAACCAATTACAGCAACAATACATAAATATAATTAACCATTATGCCAAATAAAAATTAAAAGGACAATTATCTTTGCCAAGAGTGTGACCATGTTCAAGTCTAATTCCAAAAAAATCTGGATGCTGTATAAAATGTAAATTAAAACTGAGTGCAATCTGCAAAAACTTTTGGGCTCAAATCCAATTTAATACATTACAAACAAACCGACTAGCTTTTTATTTATTTATCTATTTTGTAATACACTCTCTCTGAATTTGCCCGAAACATCACCTTTTCTTTTTACAACATTCAGTGAGCATTTGGGAACCAGAATACAAGTCAAAAATTATTTGCAAATCACTGCATTCTGTTTTTGTTGAAAACATTTCAAGAAAATAGACCAAAAAGTCGCAGAAGGACTCCTGCACACTTATTCAGATTCCAACAATTTACAATTGTATCATTTAATGTAGAAAATTTAGGTTGATATTAATCTTCTCAGATGCCATGTTTCTAGGAATTAGATACAGCCACAGTTGTTGGCTGAGTTTTTTTTTTTTACAAATTATTTGTAATTCATATATTTGTTGTGAATGCGATTCATCATATTATGTATTTGCCCATTCAGACATGTTGGGGATATTTTAGATTGTTGTCATACAGAAAGCTTTGTTTTTGCCATCTCTGTGTGGGATATTGTTGTGTTTCAATAACCCTATGATAATTTTGTCTCTCTTTGTTTGCATGTGGGTCATGTGATTGGTTGTGGACAGGCAACAACTCCCTATTTTAGATGGCTTCTCATCAACAAAAAACTGTTGAAGGTCTAGTACTGAAACGTTGCAGATAAATGATGTATTGAAAGTTAGACAGTGTCCGGGAGTCCTTCTGCAACTTTTTGGAATTGGAGTTGTACAACATGAACATTAGCACTAGTGAAATAGGATTTTCTAGCAGTATGAAACTATTTTTAAATTCTGTAAACCAAAAACATCTTGATTTGCAAACTGCAAACTGTAGATATGCAAATTATTCTCAAATGTGCAATTTGCAAGACTGCCTGGCCAAAACATAAAGTCACCACCTGGGTTTAACTGAGCAAATAGTTCAAATCCTTCCACTGGATAATTACTGCAGTGATTAATGTTTCAGCTGGCAACAAGTTATTGAACTCTAACTAATGCAGTGAGGAGCTTCTCATTTCTTCAACAAACATGTCAGAAGACATATCCTGTGGTCGTGGAAAAGATGTTGGCCTGCATCAAGCAAAGAAAACAACTAAGGAGATTGATGAAACTACTAAAACTGGGTTAAGAACTGTCCAACTGTCCATTAAAATCTGGAGGGATAGGAGGAATGGGTATAGGATTTAATGATCGTCATCGCAGATCACTTAAACGTTTGGTGAAATTGAGTCATAAAAAATCAACAGTAGAACTCTTGGCTGTGTTCAATAATGAAAGTAGGAGCATTTCCACTCACACAATGTGAAGGGAACTCAAGGGATTGGGACTAAACAGCTGTGTAGCCTTAAGAAAACCACTTATCAGTGAAGCTAATCAGAAAAAAAGGCTTCCGTTTGCTAGGGAGCATAAACATTGGACTGTGGAGCGATGGAAAAAGGTCATGTGGTCTGATGAGTCCATGTTTGTGTCTTTGGGATGGAGAAGACTTCACACAGTGGTCCGACTCTCCCATCAAAAATTAATGCAGCTCTGGACAGAAGTAAATGTTGTGACATTGCATAAGGTTATTGAATTGAAACCATTAGGAATGCATGCTGTAATCAAAGCCAAAGGTGTTCCAACGAAATATTAGTGTGTGACTATTTTTTTGGAAGGGAGGGCAGGCAGTGTACAACATTCATCTTCACGGCAACCATTCTCTATGAATAGATACAATGGAGCACAGGTGTCTTGAGCAGACAGTGTTAGTGCATGCAAGCTCCTGTCTGTCCTCTGTGCATTCGCTCTCAACATGGCGAGAATAAAACAGTTCAGTTTCTGAAAACATTTTAGGTGAGAAATAAGCAATCTTGATCCACATTTGATCAGTACTCCCAAGTTTCACAGTTTGATCTGAGTTTCTGAAGCCTCCATTGGTCCCAAAATGGTGGCTGCCCTGCCTGTTTCTGAAAATCTTAGAAGTGAGCAAAATGCATCTTGATCCATCGGAGTTTTGTGAGCAGTGTGTGCTCACATGCTGCTTTCTTTCTGCCCCAAACTTTGAGAAAATGAAGGGTGCATTTGTTTTGGTCTGAGATGCTGGTAGTCTACTTCTTCCTATAAAGGGCAGGACCTTTAATTTGTTTTATTTTATTTTTGTTTAGATTTTTATAGCATTCTGTAGCTTCTCAGTAGTATGCGGTGAACACGGCTGAACCGAGACCAAACACAGTCTCTGAGGCTGACAGGGACCAGCTTGACACCAGGGAATACTGTCCCAATCTGATATACAGTGGCTCTGATCGGGAGTCTGACTCCGTGGATGATGAAGACGGCAGGCGAGGACAGGAGAAGCGTGAAGCGCAGAGAGTAAAAGGGAGGTCGGGCATCAGAGAGGCAGCAGGGAGTTCCAATATTTTCACGCAGTGGATTCAGGATTTATTTCAACCAAACCAGAGCTGGTTGATTGTTGAGAGTCTGAAGTGTGTTTTATGAACAAATCATCTGAACTTGACAACAACCATGTATCGCTTCACACAGAATCAATCGCAGCCAATCACATAATCGCTCCTTCTGTTCTTACCCATCAAAATAAAAGCCCCGGACTGTGCCACGAGTTTATGGAAGAGTCAAAATTATTGTATACTCGGCCGTTTTTTGGGAGTTATTGATTGTATGTTGTAAAGTCATTAAATACAAGTACAGTAATTATTGTACATCTGGCAAAGCTGAATCTTCATCACTGCTTTTTGTAACAGCTGAGTGGAAGTTTCCATTTTTCCACTCATGCCCACAACTTAACTATTTTGCTTCACTTGCGCAGCTCGTTTTCGGCAGCTATTTTCAGAAACACAGCTTTAAAAACTCTATAGTTTTGCTCCACCTCATAATGGAGCATGTAGCGACCAAAGAGACTGATATTTTACTCAGACATTGGTAGAAACCAAAATTAGAGCTGAAAGAGAGTAAATGTTGGACTTGCATCTGTCATTTGACTCCAAATGAATGAATTGTAACTTTGATTATCCCAAGCTTTTTAATCTAGTGCCACCATCAGGTCAAAATCTTTAATTTGTCTAGTACTTGTGCACTTGTTAGCATGCTAACATTAGCTCAGAGTACTGAAGTCTCACAGAGCAGCTGGCATGGCTGTGTCGTAGTCTTGTTAAAACATAAGTAAAATGCTTATCCTACAGTAGATTGGGTCTATATTTCCAAATCAGAACCCCGAAGGTAAAATCTTATTAAGTATTTTTTTTAGATAAATAATGTGAGCTTATTTACAGTTTTATTTTAAGCTGAATATCATTGTGTTTTGGACTGTTTGCCCTACAAAAGAAACAATTTAAGGACACCGCCCCAGGCTTCGGCAGGGTGTGATGGACATCTTTTACTTCTTCTGACTTAACTAAAGGATTTATTCAAAAACCTTTACCAGAATAATTGATAATCAAAATACTGTAAACTTGGAGCCCTGTCAGCCTATCGCATACAGATAGAGTTTTAAATGTCATCAAATTTAAAACATAGGCGTATTGTAAATGCTTGTTTCTGGTTACTTTTATCAACTCTCTCCACCACTGCCCTTGAATTTTAAAAAAAAGTGCACATAATTTTGTTTTGTCCTGCATGTTCATCACTGTAACCTCCATTATGCTAATAACAATCCTTTTCTATCTGTAGCTACAAATTATTTATGAATATCATTATCCTTATCAGAGATGTCTGATATTTAATTAAAGTCACATATTGTCATATCAGTTTAACCCAATTACCTTTAATTGGTTGGTTTTAATTGACTGAGTGAGATTTTTCTCCCCAGGACTTGAACACTAACAATTCCTGAACACCTACTGCTTCAGTGTTATTTTTACACTCTCTTTTAATTACTCACACAGCTCATAATGACTTTTGACTTTCTTGAATGACTTCCACAAAGTTTGGTTCCTCTGACAGGTCTATACCCTACATTTCAGAAGTTTTGGAGGCAGATATTAGATTATTGCTTCAATAGTTTTTCCTGTTTTTTTCCATATGGAAATAGATAGGTTATTTGAGGGTCTCTATAATGTGAAATTTGCTAACCCGTGTCAGGCCCGTGCAGACTGGCAGATGGTAGCAGCGGGTGGTGCAGTCTGTTTCCCACTGCAGAAATGACTGGAGGGCACAAATGAGCAGGGATCTGTGAATGACAGGGACTGTGGCATTTAGAGATTATGAAGAGGTCAGGCTTTCTTCCAGTGAATAAAGCATTTCATGGCAGGTAATCACTCTCTGAAGGAAAAACCTGAGGACGGGTCTGGAAAATGCCACACGGGCTTTTGTCTATACTTGCTTATGCCTTTACATGGACTGAAGCACTTCAGGAGGATTCTACCTCACTGTATGCCACAGTCCATTAGCTGATAAAAGTACAGAATAGAATTCACAGCTTTCCATAACTTTCTTGTAGTCATCATGACTTAAAAAAAATACAAAGACAACAACTGATCATCTTCAAGTTATAAATGTACAAATCAAAATCAAAATCAAATCAAAATTACAATATACTATACAGTATACTTTGGATACTATACTGTATTATATTATACTATAGTATGTATAATAGATAATTATACACTATAGTATAACACAGTGCAATGGTCTGTAGTCGGGATCAATTTCCCACCCACAGAACTATATAACTGGTCACATGTCACAAATAATAGCCAATCAACACTGAGGCCTGTGTCACAGACTGGCAGACACAGAGCTGCTCCGATGAGCTGAGCAGAGCTGTGTGTAGAGGGTAAGACTGCACATAGTGCCAAAGTCAATTAGTCAGTTAACATCACAATCTTATCATCTATTTGTATGATGTCAAGCCTGCCCAGTTTCCCAGCTACACCACTGAAAATGTCATAGATTGATTTAACTTGATGGAGACGATGTCACAGCTTTTAAATCAGCCGCTCCTTTTTTTTCCCTTTAGATTCCCGCTTAAATGTATCCCATCTTTTCACTGCCACTTTGCATTGAGATTCAGGGAATTATTTCTTTAAAAAGTAACAGCAACAGTAAAAATGTGTTTTCCACTATGATGGTTACATTTAGTGTGCGGATCCAATGTGGGCCGAACAGTGGGGGGTTATCCATGTGGACCATGAGCAATGACAATATGTCATGCCACTAGTCCGTAACATTACATACAAGAGCAAGCATTCGAGGACAGTTATTATCATTATAAAACAGAAAGCTGTGCAATGAAATCTGAGTTGTACTTCCTTCATAATACATACAAAATAGATTAATTATACCTAAAGAGTTAAAGTTATAGTTAAATAAGTTATGTAGTACAAGCTGCGTACATGACATAGAATTATGGAACTAATATACTTAAATGTATTTAAATTTAAATGATACTTATGTACATTACATAACTTACATATATTATGTAACTTACTATTGGTTTCACATGGGACAGGACCCCTTGTCTCCTGGGTAAAAGTCCTGTGTGTGTGTTTGATCCATCCAGCTCACCTCCTCCATATATGGACTTTCTTGCTCTTAGACTCTCTTGCGTTATAGAGGGTTACCTCTCAAAAAGACGCTATGGAGGGGTACCTAACAAGTCATAGTCTGAGGCACAGAGGCACTGACTATGCTGGTGTAGGCCTCTTCGATGTATTGGGGGTGAGAATGGGCTGTCAACAAAGATTTGTATTAATCACCAGATTTTTGACCTTCAGTGTACAAGAGACCCAAAGTATTACCTTTTCCAAACAGTAACAAATTGCTATTCCTAAATGTCAATAATGTTGATATAGATGGAGATGATAAATCAATAGACAATATGAATTCATACACAATGTGTGTCGTCATAAAGCTCCACTAAAGCAAAATGGTGTGTCAGAGTTTGTTACTGACATCACTTTCTTGCTACATTTATTAAGCACCAAAATGCTGAGTCACATTTAATTTTCTGACCTTTGTCAACAAACTCATAATGAGTGTTTAGCACCTTAGGATATTTGTGCTCTATTATTCTAACACCATGTTCAGTTTGTACTCTGGGGTGACTTTTAGAGCCACAAAGACAAAAAAAAAAGCAAAATGTGCCCACAAGAGTATGTTTGCCTCAAATAACCTTAACCAAAGTTAACATGCTAGTCAACCCAATTATGAGGACAAATTGACAAGAAAGTAACAAAAATTTTCTGATGGTCTAGTTCTGAACAGCTTTGCAGCTTCCATCAAATTAGTTGTCGTTATGGTCATTTCACACAGGTTTTGGTATATCCTGTTATATGTGTTCTGACCACAGCTGCTTCCTTGATCAATCCATAGCATCTCCTGATAAGATCTTAACACTATTGGTATTGGTGTTGGTATCACTTTCAGGGTACTTGTATTTGTACTGGTATCATAATTTGTTGAACTATACCCAGCCTGCAATCATCTGTTGTTCATCCGGATGTTAATTTTTATGATTCATAGATTAATTGCAGTATTCTAGAAGCAGAGAATATACACACTGTGAACCTGCCTATATGTGCACATCCTACTATCTGAACACCGTGCTTTTCAAATAGCAGGAAAATACTGTGCCAGTGACTTTAGACCATATTTTTGTTGGTCAGTGGCACAATTGCTTTCGTCTGCCTCAGGATAGCAATGCAGCTGACCACACCACATTTTAACCAGTTGATTCCACCAAGCACAGAACGTCTGCGTCATGCTTCAGATCTGTCCTCTGCACAGCTGGAAGCCCCACCAGAAGCGTTTCAGCAGCGGAGCGTTTTGCCAGTCTGATTAGGTTTATTTGGTCAGATTTTGTTGATTAGGTCCTCTTTCCGTGCTCTTTGTGTGTCTACCATGGATCAGCAGCTTACGTGGTTCAATAGTTTCTTTTCTGTCTGTCTTTATGATCATGAGACTGCATGGGGTCTTTTATTTTGAAAATTAACCAGATTCTCCTGGTCTGACTTCCTGCCCTGCTCTGTGTCAATTGACGCATCATCCGTCAAAAATAGATTTGGACTTGCATTTGAAGCAGAGTGGAGAGATGCTTCTGGGAAGCACTGAGGTGCTGCTGGTTGAATCACAAGCATTGTGTAGAATGACTGCAGTCTGCTCTGGCTGACATGGCACAACCAAAAGGCGACGCAGCCACACCTGGTGGAATTGAGCTGTAAGAGAAATTCATGGGTGCACAGAGGCACACATACATTTGCAACTCACACAAAGTGGGCGCTGGACAAAAACAATGAAAACTGCATCAGTCAGAAAATAGTAATGACGGCAGACAATAGAACCCTTAGTGCTTTTGTCTTCACTGCTTGTCAGAGACTTCTGTATTCCAACTATACCATACTTCACTCCATATGTAGCCCAAAGACAAGGAAGCTGTGGGGGACAAGCAGAAGCTTGAGGCCACTCACAGGCAGAGCCCCATGATCAGCAGCTGGGTTCTGACTGAAAACTGGGAGAAAATAGCTCACACAGACGTGGGGACAGGGTGAGGAGCTGGAAACTCAAGTGAAGTCCATCCATCCATCCATCCAAGCTACACCCATGCAGTTTTCCTCAGCCACATGCTCCAGCTCAAACTGA
This sequence comes from Lutjanus erythropterus, assembly GCF_056507025.1. NCBI lineage: Eukaryota > Metazoa > Chordata > Actinopteri > Lutjaniformes > Lutjanidae > Lutjanus > Lutjanus erythropterus. The sequence goes on from NC_139336.1 coordinate 6,677,895, forward strand.
AGAGTTCCCAGGCCAAACTGCCAATGAGAGCCCATCCATATTCCCCTATTGTTTTCATTCACACTTTGTTTCTGAGTGTAAGAATATACATAGAATTTACATACATTTTTAAAAGCTTAAGAAAGATTTCCAAAGAAATCTAATTTACCAACAATCATATAAGACCTTTAAAAAGCAGTAAAGGTTTAGGCTATCATTTTTCTGTAATTTTCAGCACACACTACGAGGAGCCGAAAGTGTTGAGTTATTCGACATGGCTGAAACTCCACCTTCACATGATGACATCAGATAATATTAGTATGGCCCTGGTCATCTGCGGATACAAATGCTCGCAGCACGCTCAGCTGTGTCGCACCATCTACATTCTGACAGCTCCATTATGCCAAAGAGAGTTTTGGGAAGCCGCCGACATGCTGCGAGTCAAAAAGCACCAGCCATCCACTCCCATCAACAATCACAAAAATAAGGCCCCGGCAAACAGTGGCACTCAAAATAGATGAGAGTTGTTTACTTGCTTGAATTATTGTTAGTTTTTTTTCCTCTTCTTCTACACTACGCTACAGGGAAGAGTATGGACTAAAGTTAAGAGGGGTTGGTTGCAACATGGAACTTTTCATGCGACATTGAAGTCAGAAACATGTACACAGCTGAAAATTAGCCCAATCCAAAGATGAATCATAAGAAATCACTGATAATCTTTTCGAAGAAGTAGATGTTTATAAGGGTTAAATTGAGCAATGTGTTCAGTCACTGAACTCCAGTGTGTATTTTCAGAGCAGTGGGCTTTTATTTTCAGGATAACAGGCTTAACTTTACATTGACAGACAACTGACAGTTATAAACAGCTCGTCAACTTACAGTTTAAGAGCCATCCTTGCTTGTTTTTGTCAAATTACAATGTTGTGGTTGTCTTGCGCTCCTGCAGTGTTCCTGTAGCCTGCCTGAGCTTCCTCGAGTCTGGGGAGGAGGGGGCAGGAGGACACAACTCACTTCAACCAATGCTTGTATATTAGATAGGATTTCAACCTATTTTGATTTACTGTCTATGGCTCCAACTTTCTATTTAGACCCATTTTTGGATTCCTAGTTGTTGCATATTGCTCCTTTAAAGATACATTTCTTTACTACAACAGTTCGGATGTGTATGCTAAAGCAAGTCACGTTTAATGTAAGAGTCAGTCCATTAGAGGTGATAATGCAATAAGCTGAGTCTACAATTTACTAATTTCATACCATTGATAAATGATAAAACTGATCTGAGAGTAACATGGTCATTTACTTGGAGGACTAACTGAATCATTAATAAGATTTATATGCCAGACATATTGTTTTGTGGTTGATTTATCCAACCGTTACTTTCATCTTGACAGAGAGGGCAAAAGTAACAATGTATAACACTGATCCAAAATTTTTTTTTAAAAAGTTTGGTATTGGCAGAGGACATGTATTTTGATCACAATGAAATATGGTGATTCTAAATCAGTGGTTCCCAAACTTTACTTTATTAAATAAATTTACTATGACAGGTCATTGTACACACTCATTTGTCAATACAGATAAAATTATTATACCCAAATAATGATGGTGGTAGGAATCATGACAGCATGAGTTATCAAAGGCAATGGTTGATTAATGGCTGTTATTTTTTTAAATCCTACCAGCGCTCTCTGGGAACTCTGCCATCTAGTCCTTGTATAAGCCAAGTGTGAGTTGTGTCCACAAGTCAAAATCTTTTCCGTTGGGTGTTGGACTACGTCCCTTGTCTCCGATCCTGTTTGTGATATTCATGGACAGGATCTTAAGGTGCAGCTGGGGTGAGGAGAGTGTCCAGTTTGGGAACCTCACAATTGCCTCTGCTGTTTTTTTTTTTTTTTTTTTGCAAATGATGTAGTTTTGTTAGCTACTCTGGGCCATGACCTTAAGCAGGTACTGGCATGGTTTGTAGCCGAGTGTGAAGTGGCCGGGATGAGGGTCAGAACCCCCACATCTGAGGCCATGGTTCTCTGCTGGAAAATGATTTCTCTCTCCTGGTGGGGAGAAAGAGTTCACATATCTGTGGGTCTTGTTCACAACTGAAGATGGAGCATGAGATTGACAGACAGATTGGTGGGGTGTCAGCAGTGATGTGGGTACTGCGCCAGACCATTGTAATGAAAAGAGAGCTGAGCTGGAACACAAAGCTTTCAATTTACTACTTGATCTTTGATCCAACCATGAGCTTTAGGTAGTTACTGAAAGAATGAGATTGCAGATTCAAGTGGTGAAAATGAGCTACCTCCATAGGGTAGCAGGGTGTGGACTTCACATCAAAAGGAAAGGTGGTTTGGCCATCTGATTAGGATGCCTCCTGAATGACTGCCTTTGGTGGTTTTCCATGCATACCCAACTGGGAGGAGACCCCGGGGTAGGTCTCATCGGAGAGATTACATATCTGATCTTGCGTTGGAATGCCTCAGGATCCCTCAGGAGGAGCTGGAAAGCATTGCTGGGGGACATGGACATCTAGAATATCCTGCTCAGGCTGCTGCCACCACAACCTGACCCCGGATAAGTGGAAGAAAATGGATGGATGGATGGATGCTCTAAATAAATGTATCTCTATGGACAGAGGAAAACACAAAAAACTTTTGTCCTTGCTGTCCCTGCTCTATATGGCCAACAGTATGTGGACACGCACAGGGCTGTTTTTTATGGTTTGGATCCTTTACTTTAAATGAAGGTAAATCTTAATGCTGCAATATTCAGTGATATTTTAGATTGTCGACCTTACATTAGCAAACCCCTGCAGCCAGAATTAAAATCACTGACCAGTGAAATACTTCACCTGAGTTTAGTTCTGGAGAACTAAATCCTTTTAAAAACAGAGATGGACCAGACAGTTTTAAATTACAAAGGTGGACTCTATGGTTCAATTGTCAGTGGAACACCACAGAGTGACACTCTTAGAAATAAGGGTTCCAAAAAAGGTTCTTCGTCAAGGGCTGGAGTTCTATCCATTAAGAAAGGGTCAACATTTTTTGTAAGACTAAAGGTTCCATTAAGAAGCTTTTCCATCCAAAGAACCTGTTTTGGAAGTTCAAGTTCTGCAAGGATTGTTCAAAGCATGGGTTACAACCTCTCAAAGGGCATCCTCAGTGAAACCTTGCACTCTGCAAGGGTTCCAGCTGAAACCTTCATAAAGGATTCTACCAGGAACTAAAAAGAGTTCTCTTGAGTGGACAAGCGGAGGTTCTAGTTAGCACCTTTATCTCTAAGAGTGTATGTTGACTGTGTTGATGGAGCCACAGTGAAACACCCACAATGTAAATGCAACTGTGTGGTCTCTTTTCCCAACAGGCCATATTTTCCTGTCACATTTTCTCGGACATGACATTAGGTTTCTTTATGGAGGACAACAGGCCGGGTCACGTTTACATTTTCCAGCTCGTGCTCTTGACTTACACAAACACTCACATCCTCACTGTCTCTCTTCACCCCCTCGCTCTTACAAGTGCACACATGAATACAGAGATCCTCAGACGGCGCACTAGCCGAGATGCCTATCATCACAGTGCATCTTCTAAGTATTCCAACTCAATCAGAGGTGATACAAAAGGCCTTATCAGAGCTGACGAGCCGCCCTCTCGAGTCCCCTTCTTCCTTCTTCTGCTGATTGCAGCTATCAGTGGCTGTGTGGGCGAGATGCTGCCTGATAACTCTCCTCCTCAAATGAGCCCATCTTCCACATTTATGCTCGGCGAGGTGATGTCCCCGGTAGGTGTCATAGCAAAATGCCATGTGGTGTGCACACACATAGAGGCTGAATGTTAAATGTAGTGTATTTTATGGTTGAAATGCCATGCACCACATGCAGAGAAATCTGTTCATGTTTTTATCATTCCATTTCCTGTTCAACGTTTCAAATCACTGTTATTATATATACATACATATATATACATATTATTCAGACTTGTATATGTATTGTATTTGGTGGTTAAAAATGATAATTCAGAAGAACATATGTTAACCTAAGCAATCTATCATTAATGTGTCCATTAGTAACTCAATCTTTAATGCCAGACTGCTTTGTAGCTGTTTCTCAGTGGCTAAGTGTGGGTTCCCTTTTTTAAAAGGAGGAAACAGGAATACCCTGATCAGGTCTTTTTCAACCAAGTCCTTAAAAATCAGATATCTGCTAATACTTATTCTTCTCAATTCACACTAAGGTTAGGTAGAACTACATAATAGAATAACTCTGCATCGCAGCTTTCTTTTAAATGTTTTCACTATTTTTTATTTTACTAAAATGGCAACATAGAACTAAATTAACTCAAATTCACACAGTGACCAAACATGCAATACTCCAAAAGATTCATGTGGAAATTTCAAGTATTTGTGAATTTAAAAGTGATTCTGTTGACAAACCTGTTTGTACGAGTGGTTCGTCCATGAGGCCAATTTTTTTTTCTGGAGGTGATGGTTGAAGTAGTGCAAAAGTGAACGATCTTGCTTCGATCTCCTCTTAGTTGAGAAATGCACATGTGCAGTACTGATTGGCACTTTTCAACGCCACAATAGCTTCGTTAGCATCTAGCTGAGTCTGGCTGGATTGGACATCCCAGACTGACGGTGACACGGTGGCTAGTTTGATGACAAGGAATCCAGTACGGTGGTGGTTTTCATTCTGGGTTCGGTTCCTTGCACCCCTGGCTGAGTCAGGTAGTTAGGCGGCTAGCTCAGCAACAAAGTCTGCTATGTGAGCTAACAAGCTAATACTAGCCACAGATAACAGCAGTAAGTAAACTAGCTGACTGCTGCCTGCCCATCCACTGATTCTTTAAGCTAAATCACCTTGGTACTGCACTCTGTCTTCAGACTTACCTTATAACATTTAATGACATCTTTATGATAAGTCCAGATGGTAAAACTTTACTTGAAGTGAAGAAAAATATTCACAACAGCCAGTGTTAAAACTAGCCAATGCCAACTTTGCATTAATGATACAGTACTGACACTTGTAATGACAGCATAACCATTCATAATTTCTCCTTCATGACAGGTGTCATGATGTGGTTATGACAGTGTATTGACAATCTTTTGCACACCCCTTCAAATAAAGTGTTACTCCTAACATAATACAATTTATATATGAACATCCATGACATTTTAAAGGACCAGGTTCATTTTAAGGCAACAAATATAAAACTATTCTTATTTTTAGATGATTAAACACTAATGAAAACATATTTATGTATATTTTATTCAATTTTTACATATTCTGCCAGTAGATGTGTGTTCTTCTTTCACATAAGTAAAAAAAAATAGGCTATGTCAAATTAGTGGACATAACTGAGGGATCTGTTCTTTTAAGGAAGCTCACTGAGAAAACATCTGATTTAGGGATAGGCAGTGTGTGCAAATGCTCAGGCTGTCAGGGTACAGAGGTGTCAACTGTGCACATGTTTATTGCTGTGTACGTTTCTCTGTCAGCTCAGATTGAGACATCTTGTATGTGATCAAGTGGCAGCTGCTGTCATCGGTGATGACAGATAATTAGCAAGCAGCGTGACGCCTCAGTGGGCATCACAAAACACAGCGATTTCAAAACCTGAGGGAAATGAGAATTATTATCATCATCATGTTGAGCAGAGAGCAGTTCAGACAGCTCGTTTACAGACCAATCATAAGAGCTGGTGCACTTCCATCACCCTGAGGTTTTCTCTCACTGACTTACTGCCTCCTCATTCACAAATTGAATATGTCTCCATGTCTGAGCAAACAACTCATGTCTTGAGTTCCACAAATGAATCAGTAGTTACATATTGCTTTTAATACCTGTGCAGCTCTTTTATCCTTCATATCAAGTGTTAAACAACCCTCTCCAGGTCATAATCGGCTCTAACTTCACCCCCTGTGATTGTCATATTGTGTTAGATTCTTCTACCTGCTTTCTTTTCCACCACACCAGAGATCCTGTCCTGTCTTCTGTCTTCATGGTCCTGCAGTTTATGGGAATGATATTTCATCTAAATGTCCAAAAACTGAAACTTTAGTGAATGGTGTTGTGCAGGGAAGGATCTTATGTAGCTCCTTCCCTGCACAACAATGGTCAATAAGGAAAATTCAGAAAAGTACACGTCTTATGTAGCAGCCTTTAAAACCGGGAAAAGACAACACTTTTATCATGTCACGATATAAAAATCTAAGAAGAAAATCTAAGATGATATCTAGTCTTACATATTGATATATTGTTCCGCAGTATTAGTATAATTTTAGTCTGAATCCAAGCACATAATCAGTGATGATTTGGGGTGCTTCCTCTGACAAACATCATCAGTCTTGCAAAACTGCAAAAATGCCAAAACACCAGATCATCTGAGCTTTCCAAGACAAATTCACAAGTGGAATTTACCAGGGAAGTCCATCCTCCCACCAGACAGCAGGCAGCTCTGTACAGCAAGCATGTAATAATGATTTAAAGGCGGAGTTTTCTTTTCCTCCCTGAATTTTCTTTTTAAAGCACTTCCAAGCTTCTCCACGGCCGCTGTAGGTGCATTGGTTTGTTTCTTGGGACGTTTTGCCACCTATTGATCGAGTGGGATGGTGTGAAACCACTGGCTAGAGTGTGTATAGTATCATCCGCATGTGTGTTTGTGTGTATCTAGAGCAAACAAAGCTTGACAAAAGCTTAATAACATCAATAGTGGTCAAAAGCTCCACAGGGAACTTTTCAGTGTTTGGTGGGAAAAAAGTATGCCTGTGAGACTTGAGCAATCATATAAGTTTATTGCAAGACTCTGAGCAACATGGATCTAATAAACTTAGGTGTCACATCAGGTTTGATGAATGTAGACTGTATGATGATCAGTTGTAGGCTACAAAGCAAGTCAGTATACAAGAAAACATCATCAACATGCATCATTCATCCGTTCTATAGTGTTAAAAAAAATGAAGCTAAGCAAGAATCAAGCCCTTGCAATAACAGTATTTATGCATATAGGAAAAAAATCCAAAGAATGTGGACCTGGTATTAGTGCAAAAAAAGAGGCCAACTTTGAACGCCAATTTATATGCTGCATTTAGCCTCAGCTTAAGAGAGCAGTCATCCCCAGGCTAAGGGAGCTGTTAGCCTAGACTAACCCTTTCACACTGGCACAATCGTGGCACATTCCAAAGTGGGCTAACCCTGACTTTAGCCCAGGGCTAGCTGGCCCTGCTCTGGAGCAGGGTTAGCCCTGAGTTTGTGGGGTTATCCCTTGAAAATCGATTAAGGGCTAAAAACAGCCAGTGTGAAACGGACAGGATAATCAGCCAGGTTAACGGAAAACACCTGTGTGGATGTACAGATGCTAGAAAAAGGGCAGTGTGAATCATATAGCCCTGGGCTTAGCTTGACCCTATGCTAACAATGTGTGTGTGTGAAAAGGGGCTGAGTTATCCCAGGGTTAACCCTTAGCCCAGAGCTAAGGCTAGCCCTGGGCTAAGAATATGTAGTGTGAAAATTCTGCACAGTGTATACCCAGGTTAATTCATGTGAATTAGTCTGGATGCACTCAGACCATTTTCTCTCAATCCCTGTATAGACCCCCCCCCCCCCCCCCCCCATAATAAATTAACGGTTGTGATGAACTGGATCTAAGGATGGCGAAATTTCCGTCTGAATGACTCGGGGCCAGACTTATCTGCCAAAGCAAATGAAAACCTGAGCTTGACAGATTTGTATGGTTTCAAGGTTTCTGAAACACTGTTGATTAGTTGTTTTTTTATGCACAGCTGTTTAAGCACCAGAACAAACAAACAGGATGTAAAGTAGAAGCCTCGGACAGGCCTCAGTATTATTTTGGGAATGCACAATTTTGAAATAAACTGAGTCTGTGCTTTTAAAATTGTGAAACAGATAAGCTGCAGGATACCTATTAACCTGACACATTACATTCAGCAGATGAGTGTGCTCAGATTAGGAGCGTGGCAGTTGATGATTACATGTTCAATAGGCCATTCAATTGCAGGCATTGAATACAGTGGAATGGATTTAAGAATAAACCGACACCAATGGCAAGACTTCATGAGGAGAGCGGTGCAGTGTTACTCAGATGTAGTTAGGGAGAAATCAGCCTTCCACTTTGCCACTAATTCATTAAAAGAAACAGCTCACTGGTCACCTGTCAATGAAATCGGTGCCTCCAAACACTCTGGCTAAACTCATACCACCATCCTCACTGAGACTGATGTTGATTGTGAAGGAAACTTGTGTCATACTCCAGCAGTCACTGTGTCTCTCTGTTACTGCTGGAGAGCCATTCATTCGTCTCTACTCAGTTAATGAGATGTCAAATCTTTTGCACACTTGTAATTGATCCAACTCCCTTCTTTGTCTAATTGACCATATAAATCTCAGAGTGACTCCAGATCAATGAAAACCGATTTTACTATTCTCATTACAAGCCATGGTCAGTGTTATAGTCTAAACAATTGGTTTTACATTCACAGTGATCCATTGTTATTCTCTTAAGCCAAAAACGTATCTCTAATCGGTGTTTCCACATTGAACAGAACCCGTCCAATCGTCAAAAAAGAAGCTTGTTTTATTTTCATGTAGGAAAATGTGTGTAGATGAATGGGAGTATCAAACCAATTTAACTGATAGACAATAGGGGTCATAAAATAGTAAAATAAGAGTCTTTCAGTGGTAAAGGTTTTCACTCATTTGAGTAATTGCAAGGCTTTTTATCACAGAGCTATGACTGAGTAATAATTGGAATTGGAAAAAAGTTTCAACTTGGTTGTATTAAGCTGAAATTACATTTTTAAAATTTTCATTTGATGTTGAGCTGAGCCCTCTGTCCTCTAAATCTTTTACCCAGACAGGAGGTGAGGTTGATTTGTTAGAATAAAACCTAGACTTTTTGTACGTGGAATTGGCCCAGATGTTACAAAGAGCAATCCAAATTATCACATCTATCCACAAGTTCAGTTAAAATAAGAAAACTGTCTAATATGGCAACACTGGTTATAATGCCTAAAAGAAAACTTTGAATAAAATTTGGCAGATCTCAGAATTCTATTGTATTAACACCTAAAAAATATGGTTTCAAAGCTGAAGGAGACTCTGAGCTGAGCTTTGGATACTGAGCAAAATTTGCATCCCTACAATGGGTAGTTAAAGACCATGGACACAATTGATCATTAACTGAAGATGAATAGACTTCCAATTATTGATTCTGGTGCCACGGCCAGTGTGTGATTAAAAACTGTCCAAGCGTGGACTTCTGTGGAAGCCTTACTTAACCTGACAAATGGCAAATACATGTATGACCACACAGACACCTGTAAGGTCACCGCTACTTTCCTGTTCATACAGAAAAAAATGGCTCAAAGTTGGATCATAGAAAATTCAATGAATGCAGTTTGGTTTTGAATTGACAAGATTTAAAGATGTAGGCTAAAAAAAAAGAAGAAGAGCACAATCAGATTTGCTGTATCAGTGGCACAAATCCAACAAAATAAAAAGTTTCTGTAAGGCCTGCTTACACAAGCATTTAAAAGTGGTGACATTTTGTGGCAAAGTCAGATCATTTCAAGGAAATCACCAAAGTAAGTTGTGTAAAACTTTCACATCTTGTTTTACTTTGGTGAACTTTGAGCGTAAGCCCTTTAATCACCAACATTTTGATTAGTAACTGTAAATTCATTACTAGGGATGACACTTTGTGACCTGACTTCAAACTGCATAGCTGTAAGTGTTGCCATGTTTTAGTGTTTACTCCATAGGTTATCCTGTTGAATTTGGTGCTAGCATGTAGCTAACTGGGGCATTGTTGGACAAATTATGTAACGTTGGGCGACAGTTAAGTAAAACTGTATTAACATTAAGCCTCGGTTGGATGCTGTAACTGTTTCATGTTGCTTTTTGTGGAAATTTATTCTGCACAGTGAGCTGCTTTAGTGCTGAGCATTAGTTATATATGGAGGCAGGTGTGACCTTGGCAGCTGGTGTGTGCATAATGTGTTTGAATTTGTACAGTATGTAAATTTACTTGATACATATGCCCTGAAGGTAACTGTATAGTTTTGTCTGAAAAAGAAATGGTCAAACTGAAGAAATTCATTTGCTTGGCAACGTTGCGTAACTTTGATTAGCACCATTTTAAGCTACCAGGTAGATTCACTCAGTAAACTGTAGCTTATTTAAACTGATAAAGTATGTTTTTTTCTCATGACCAATCAGTTGGTAGAAGAGTGGGCAGATTTTCTGCTAGCGTGGGTTTCCTCCTGTCCCCCACCGACAAAAGAACGTATATGTCAGCTCTCAGGTCAGTGCTCCTGACCAAGCTGCTTGCCTCGAACTAGAATTGGGCACTGTATAGTAGCTGCCCATTGCTCCTAATACTAGGACGGGTTAAATGCACTGAATGAATTTGACTATAATTGTATGATCACAATAAAATTTGCCTTTAAAAAGAAAAGTCCCTCAGCATACAGTCATGAATGTGCACAAAAGATTTGGCTGACCAGTCCAGTAGTGCGCCAGATTAGACGAGCTCCAGGTCTGTTGATGATCCACGCAAATGATCACATGACCCCCTTCATAGCTTAAGCCTGGTTGTCTACAGGTGTGCAAAAGTTTTGGTCTTAAGTGAACTTTATCAAGCTGCCTTCACAGTCCTGACCTTTGACGGAATGGCGAGCCTCCCAAAATGGGGGAGGTTATAGCTTATTAGCTGTGTCACTTGTGTAGCTGTGATTTAACCTCCTCTGTTGAAGAATAAACTGCTCCACAAAAGAGGAATGGCTTGCAGACAGTTATGAGACAGGAGGCAGCCTTTTTTCCCCCTCTACAATAAAAGTCTTTATTGAACGAACTGATATACAGTCCCTTGGGGAGTAAACAGCCCAGTGCAGAGGAAAGTGAAAGTGAAAGAGGTGCTATTGTGATTGTCTAACAGCAGCATGTCCAGGTTGGCTGATGTGTGAGCGGTCAGTTCACCAGCTACAGTAGTTCAGTAGTTACTACACCACCACTCTGGAGATGTAATGGATTCATTTCACACAAACAAACAAATAAACAAAAAATAAAACCTGAAGGACAAGAAGAGAAACAGAAATCAGTCCGACCTGTCTGTAAATGTGCTCACTCACTTAAACATTTATTGTAAATAGCTAGCAAAAAAAACCTTTATAGCACCAAATGAATAATTTTAGGCTGGTCTATCTTAAATATATAAGTTAAGTGAACTTGAACAATTAGTTCAAAGTCTTATTCATAGTTTTCAGTCACATGACATGCACGGTGTCTGTGGAGGGCAAAAACAATGAGCCAACATGGCCGCTCACACCAGACTCTCTATAGAGATGCAACACAAGCCGCTAAAATTTCAATCTGTTTCAAGCCACAAATGTTTGGATCACTTCTCAACTAAAGGATAACAAAGATATGAAAACAAACTACAAGTTTTTGTACAGTTGGGATCCAACCTGCCGCCATATTTGAGTCACTAAAGTCGCTGCCAGAGCTCCACTTGGGCGATGTTTACATCTGTCTTGTTGAGAATCTCTCTCTTTACACTGCTGATCTGGATGAAAGTGTACAAAAGTTCAGACAGTTATATGTTTTTGATCTATATGAGTCAATAATGCTGCTGTTTGAGAGACAAAAGACAAGAAATTCTTCATAGTCAAAGCAAAGGTGAGTACTAATAAAGTAACGTTAACTATCTAACATTAACCAATGGGTTTTAGTTAGTTTCAGGGTCATTGTGGTCAGTGTTGTAGGGCAATAACGACAAGGCAGTATCATTTTGTCAGGTTAACATAATGTCTCATGACATAAATCAATCAAAACTTTGGTAAAGTGTTTTCTGTAAATATGTGTGCACTCTGACAGCTGCCATTGTTTGCCCTCCCCGGGGACAGAGACATGTTTAATGCCACAAATCCAGAATCTCTTCCTGTCTGGGTTTTCTTTGTCGGACAGGGTTGATGAAGGCATCCGATGACACAACAACTATCAGAAAAACAACAGACACCATTCAGTTCGTTAGCTGGCCTGGCAGCAGAAGACAGCATTGTTTTGCCCTCCATGGGGGAGTTCCCATGTGGATGTGACGTCAGGTGAAAACTATGAAATGATGTGAGTTAACTGAACTTAAGAAAACATGTTCAATAACTTTAAACAAACAACAACACCTGAACATTAAAAACCAATCTGATTTCCTTTTAGATTTTCTCAGTTTGAACAGTCAGTTCATGTTACACAAAGAACTTGCAGCTGCTCTCTTACACAATGCATGCTGGGAAGTCTGCTAATGTGCTCCTCCTTTGACTCATTTTTACTAAATTGACTGTACAAGAAAATAAGTTCATAAAAATAATTCTGTATTTTAATGTTGAGAAAGCAAAAACAAAAAATGTTCAACGTAACCCCACAACAGTTGTTGTAATAACATGTTTTTGTCATGTAAAGTGATCAAACTATTTGTTTTATTCATCCAGAAGTTGAGCACATATCATATGAACATAAATAGATTGAGTACACATTTTTACAACCATTTTAGTTCATTCAAACTATCAAAATATATGTTTAAAGCACAGGCATACACACATGTATGTGTTGTTAATTGGTTTTGAAGTAATAAACCCCAACCTCAAGTCCAAAAAATTTGCATAAAATGTAAATAAAAACAGAATGCAGTGATTTGCAAAGATGCATCGTATCGTTGAATATATATCATGATATGTATTGAACTGATCTCAGTCAGTGAGATGTACACCCCTCCAGGGCTCACTTGAAAATTCTAAAATCAAGATACAGAATGAAAAAAAATAGGTGAATGATTTCAAGTTTTTAGGAGTAATTTTAGATCCTCAGTTTAAATTTTGATAGACATGAAGAAGATTTCAAAAACAGTAACCCCTCAGGCAGCCCAGTTATTCATGCACTCTATCATTTTGTCTCATTTTTCATTTTGCCTGACAGTATGGGCTCAAGCATCACTGTGTACAGTCAGACACCTCACATCCGGTGGCCTCACTGTCGCATATTAGAACGATACAACCTTCTCAGCTTTGCCAGCTTCATTTTTTTTTTTGCTGAAATTATTCTTCAAATGTATCAGCAGTCTAGCTTGAGAGCCTCTTTCTAGATTAATTCAAAGACAAGACAGTAACAGAGTAACTAGGAGCAGGGTAAGTGGCAATTGTAAAATACCACATCGTAAATCTAAATTTGGACAATCAGCTTTTTCCATGAAGGGCTGTCAACTCTGGAACACAACTGCAATTACATTAATTCCAGATATAAAATCCTTTACAACAAAGGTCAAGTGCTGGCTAAAAGCAAACCAGAGCCGTACCCACTCAGAGCCAAGTGTGCTCAGAATGTTAAGGTATTAGTGTACCTGTGTTAGTGTATTGTGTTATGTGTATGTTATTGTGACTTCTGTGTCCATAGTGTATTGTGGTTTGATGATGTTGTTGTTGCTGTTGGGACACGTGCAGAATGTGTCTTGGTGTTGTCTTGCTGAAATGAGCAGGGACGTCTCTGAAAAAGACGTCGCCCGTATGGCAGATATACGTTGCTCCAAAACCTGAACGTACCTTTCACAGTGACGGTTACCCATGATGCCATGGGCACTGACACGCGTCCACAACCATCACAAATGATGGGTTTTGAAGTTAGTGCTGATAACAATCTGGATGGTCCTTTTCCTCTTTAGCCCAGAGGACGTGACGTCCATGATGAAACAATTTAAACTGTGGACTCGTCAGACCACAGCACACTTTTCCACTTTGTGTCAGTCCAACTCAGATGAGCTCAGGCCTCAGAAAAGTCTGCAGCATTTCGTTAGATGGTTTTCTCTTTGCATGATAGAGTCTTAACTTGTATTTGTAGATGAAGAAACAAGCTGTGTTTACTGACCACGGTTTTCCAAAGTGTTCCTGAGCCTGTGAAGTATCCTTTATATAAGGATGTGGGGTTTTTAATACAGTTTTTAATCCAGGGCTGCCTGATGGGTCAAAGGTCACAGGCATTTAATGTTTTCAGCCTTGTCCCTTACATGCAGAGATTTCTCTGGTTTGTCTGAATCTTGTAGATGGTGACATCTCTAAATTCCTGTGGTTTGTGTTGGAAAAACTGTGTTCTTAAACTCTCGGACTGTTTACCCACACAGTTTTCACAAAGTGACGAACCTCACCCCCATCCACGCTTATGAACGACTGAGCCTTTTGAGGACTCTGCTTTTAATACCCGATCATGATACTACTGTTACCATTTAACCTTGGGCATCAAATTCAGAATGAGTGTATATTTACTAAAAAACAACAAAGTTTATCAGTTTGAACATTAAATATCTTTTCTTTTAACTGTATTCAATTGAATGTAGGTCAGAAAGGATTAGCAAATTATTGCATTCTGTTTTTATTTACATTTCACACAACATTACAACTTCTTTGGAGTTGGGGTTGTGTATTGGCCAGAGGGGGAAAAAGTATACACATTCTTTACTCAAGTAGAGGTACAGGTACGTGTGTAACAGATGCTTTGTCATTTTAGTCTCTAGTTTAGTCTCTAGTTACGTTTTGTTATGTAATTTTCATCTTGTTGCGTCTTTTGCGTCATTGTCGTTAATTTTTGTCTTTTTATGTACTGTTGTATTGTTTTGTCAATTTCGTCTTATGTTGTTTTTGTCTTGTTATGTTTTTTTTACACTGTTTTCATCATTACGTCTTGTTACGTCACTTTTGTCTCATGTCTTTTATATCTTTTTTGTTTTGTTAGGTTATTTTTGTCATTGCACATCATGTTCATCTTGTTACATCTTTTACATTTTTGTCTGTTATGTCTTTTCTATTGCATTAAAACTAGAGTAACAGGTCTGTTTTGAAAATGTAAGAAGCAGAAACTGCAAGTATTTGTGTTAAAATGTAGAGAGTAAAAGTAAAGAGTTGTCAGAAACAGAAATACTCAAGTAAAGTACAGATACTTCAAAAAATCTACTTATACGTTCATATAGTAACAAAGTATCTGTACTTAGTTACTTCCCACCTCTCATATTGGCTTCATAAATTCTAGTAAAGTGAAAACTTGTGTACTTAACATAAAAAATATATATGTCAGCTCAGTTTTTTGTCTATTTAATTCTGACAGTCCTGAACATTTGTGTGGGCTTGATGATAAAATGTTGTGTCATTGAGTCAGTAGTAGTACAGCTCTGTCTGTACCTTCAGACAAAGAATTGGTTCATTTGATGTTCATGGCAAAAAAAAAAAAAAAGAGGAAAAAATACAATAAAACAAGAGCCAAAAATTCAGCTGAATGCTGAACACTGATTCTTCGACTTTGGAAAAAAAGCAGCTTCCCACTGCAGGCAACATCACTCAGGCTCCCACAGACCAGCACTCCTCCCCCACTGTATAGTATGTTAGGCACACACACACACACACACACACACACACACACACACACACACACACACACACACACACACACACACACACACACACAGAGGGGTGGTGGTTAGGCGGTGGCGGTGGGTTTTGCCCAGGGCGCCATTCGTCCGACGGACCTCTGCTGGATCCAGTCCTACATGGCAGCCACTGTTCTCTCCACTTTCATCCCTGTCTGGTTTGACTCAGACACCACACAGGACGAGGACGTCACTGCAGACTCACACTCCATCTGAACAACGCATTTGATCTGAACTCCTCCCCAAACCATGATGAGGACACACACTCATAAAAGCTTCACAAAATCATGTCATACTCCAAGCTGTTGGTACACAGTAACACTACAATATATTCACTTAGAATATCAGAATATTTTACATACACATACACATATTCTGCAACAGCTTTAGGCCCTTCATGATCACCTGCACTTTAATTTCCTTTAAAGCTATAATCTGTAACATTTCAGCATTAAATTGTCTGAAAATCCAAAACATGTTATATATTTTCTTGAGTTGTGTACTTATATTATCCCAATGACAATGTTTAAATGCAGAGAAATCTGATTTATTCAAGCATAGCAATACACAGTTTATTAATATTAGAAAATATACTTTATAATTTGTACTTTTGAATAGTTACATATTTTTAAACGAAAGTACTGTAGTATTTTAACTCTGTAATTGTTCTGAATAGAATGTAGAATTTACATATTGAGCATTAAGCTGTAATTTGAGCTGTAATGATCTGTAATTTCACCAAGACTGTAAGTACAGCTGTTTCATTAAAACACCATTATTTTCTTGTTTTAATAACTTAAAAAAAACCTGTCCATAACAAGTTCCAAGAATCCAAAAGGATTTACCGTTTTGAATGAGTATTTTGTGTTATGTTTTGTTTGTGCGTTATATTTGTGTGCTGCCAATGCACCTTAACTTCTCTGCCTTTCTGCTTAAAATAGTCACTGATTATTTTTTGTCACTTGACAATTAAAGGACCAGTGTGTAGGATTTAGTGGCATTATTGTTTTTGTGAAGAGCAAAAAACGATAACCCTGTGTTTTATAATGATGAATAAATCTACCCTGTACCTAATGTCTAATTTTGAGCTTGTTGGTTGCATGGCTTCACGTCAGGATCAGCTGCACTGATAGAAGTATTGTCTAGATTTTGTTGGTCCAACATCACTGTGATCTCACAAAACGTTTTTGGCCATAACTTAAGAATTCATACACTAATTATGACAAAACTTAACAAAAATAACTACTTATATGTAACTAGTTACAGGCAGTTAATCTATGTAATTGTAATGTGTAACAGTTACTGAGGAAAAAACTATGGGAAAAAATTATAGTACTAATCAAAATGTTGGTTATTTTAAAGGGGTTACATCCAAATATTTATTCTGAATTGCCTGGAGGAAATCTGCACTCCACTGAGTGTTTGTCTCTCTGGTCTTCTGTCTGATCAAAATTTAACAAATCAAGACATCCATTTTGGTTGACTATGACATAATGCACCTAATTATGACGCTTTCATCATAAACAAGTGCGCCTCATTCATTTTGTAAGAACCACCGCAATATGCAGTTATTTATTTAAATGTTTATTACATAATGCAGTGAAAATTTACAGCAGTTTCTCAAGGGATTACATAATACGTTGTGACACTTAGACATAAACAGCTCAGCCTAAGGTAAGAAAAACACAGCTATTCTCATTTTCAGGAGATTAGACACTAATGAACATGCTTATGAATATTAGATTCTGTTTCAGTCCCCATAAATCTACACACTGGACCTTTAATTGACTGACTGCTTCAGCATTACTCAAAAAGTAGGTTGTATATATGTTTCCCTGTACATTATTGAATATAGCTGCACATATGGCCATATCTATATATAATTCATAGTACAATCCATACACTATTTATTTCAACCTATTTTTTGTTGCACTGTTTTACACCAGCACCCTGTATAAATGTTGATCTTTAGCTTTATGCATGTTGTTTTGGTGCTTTTCCTGACTTTGACTTTCTGTCTTGTCCTTGCCTGTTTTTTTTTTCTCCTCCCAGAACTCCACTATATTCCCTTATACTCTCTAATACGTTTTATTTCATGCACACGTGTTGTTGAGGCCGTCTTTTCAGGCCTCTAGTGGCTAAATGATCTTAAATGGATGCACTTAACATGTACTGTCCTACATTTTCCCTCTTGGCCCCCATGTTCGTCAGACATGTTCCATTCTCACAGCCATTATCAACTTACGACATGGCCCGAATCTCACCACATGTCCGTCTCCACATGTTTCGGTGACACGTTCAGCCGTAACCATGGCGACTAAAAGCATATGACTTTTTGTCTTTGTCAGAGCATTTACATGCCCACTCGTCACAGGACAAAGAGCATATTTTAAGATTTAAAAAGGCTGTCTGGATGGAAACCATGTTATGAAAGAGCAGGTTGGACGACTGCACTGTGTACAAGACCTTTTTATAGTTTACATAGAGACACATCAAACTCTGACCTCCTACTGTCAGACAGATACAGTACATGTTTTACATCTCATATCGTCTCAGTTTATATTACTGAACTGTTCAGACACCTTTGTCCAAATTTGGATCCTGCTTTTTGATACGCCACCAGAGAGGAAACTGTTAAATGTTAAAAACATTTAACATTTCATCACTCAGGTGATCAGCAGCTGCAGTGGACCAGCTGAGTGCAGAGATGAGAAGTAACTAAGTACTTTACTTGAGTATTTTTTTTTTTCTTACAACTTTTTACTTTTAGTCCCCACATTCGAAGACAAATGCCTGTATATCCTTACATTTTCAAAACACTTGTTACTTTAGTTTTAATGAAAAATAAAAACTATGTAAAAAGACAACACAAGATAAAAAGAAAGACATAACAAGGCATAATGATGAAAACAGCATAAAAGAATATAACAAGACAAAATGATGAAAAGTAAACTGAAATGATTTAAAAAGACAAGAACGACGTAACAATACGTACAACAAAATTCCGTAAAAGATGTAACAAGATAAAAGTGACAAGACAAGACACAAACTATGTAACAATACATAACATGGAAGCAATGTAACAGGATGTATTCCTGAAAACACCGTAAAACAACGTAAGAAGACAAAATGATGCAAAACATGTAACAGGATGAAAAAAATGTAACAATACGTAAAAAGACAAATGCCATAGTAGATGTAAAGAGATGTAACAATACTAAAATGATGTAAAAGATGTAAGACGACGAAAGCAGCCTAACAAGACGTAATGCTGAAAATGGCATAAAAATGAAATGAAAAAAGAAAGACAAAAACAACACAACAAGATGAGGGTAACACAAGAAGATGCAACAAGAATACAGTAACTAAACAATAAACTATATATGACAAAAAAGACATAACAAGATGAAAATGAGACCAAGATGAAAAGATGCAACCGTATGTAACATGATGAAAACAGCGTAAAAAAACGCAACAAGACAAAAATGGTATGAAAGACATCAGATGAAAGTGATGTAACAAGATGTAACAACGAAAACAGCATCAAAAACCAAACAAGACAAAAACAACATAACAAAATGAAAGCGATGCAACAAAAAAATAGTATAAAAAACAAGAGAAAGAGAACAAGAGAAAAATGGCATTACAAGACAACAGTGTTGTAAAAGACATAACAAGATGAAAACAACATAACAAGATGAAAACAACGTAACAATACATAACAAACCAAAATGATGAGATGTGACAGGATGACGATGACATACCAAGACAGAACAAGACAAAAATGACAGCCAAAAAGTAACAGGACTAAACAGAGAAAAGGTGAGGTTCAGTTAGATCTGCACAGTACATTTCTTTTGTCTCTGTCTTTTTTTGTACACAAGTATATCTGTACTTCTACTTGAGTATAGAATGTGTGTACTTTTTCCACCACTGGCTGAACGTGAATTTCAAAGCATTGTTAGTGTCAGACTTTATTTTCACTTTTTTTAATTGCACCGTCGCTCCCTCATGGAAGAGGGCAGCTCCAGTCAGTTTGGATTCAGAGCAATTAAAGTGGATTCCATCTGATCAGACTCACAGAAACACAACATGTCAAAACATGTCAGCCAGCAGCCAATACTCATTTTAAAATATAATTCAATTTAGTTTGCTGTTTGATGGTGTTTTACCCATCGGCACCGTGTTCCCAACAATGTAACTGATCAAATTTAAATGCAAAAACAATATTTACTACATTTCCTTCAGAAAGATTCCATTAATATTCTGTTCTGTTAAAAACTGACATCTCTCCATCTCTTTGCTTCAGGAGAATATCAACTTCATGTTTTATTTTTGTTTTTTTATCACTTCATATTGTATGTGTGACATCACTGTCACCAATGTGGTTAACATTAGGTGTGTGTGTCCACTGCCCCTCCACCTGAAACACTGTGTGAGAGGCCTGGGGGCCGGAGTGCTCTCTGCCCGGGCTGCGGCACAGGTCCCAGGTGCTGCGGTGTGAGCAGCGCCGTGCTGTGGAGGTCCGGGGACCGCAGAGCAAGCAGCTCCGCTCTGCGCCCGGATCGCGGCGCTCTTTGACCTGGCTGTGACGTGACTCCGGTGTGAGCAGCTTTGTGGTGACACAGCTGATGTGGTGGTCCAGGGTCTGCAGCACAAGCAGCCCCGCTCTGTTGTCAGGTCATGATGCTCTCTGACCCATGGATCTGCAGCTGAGCACCAATGTTTTCACGCTAGATTACACCATCGTCTTCTGCTGCCGCTCAATTCCAGTGCTTCCCTTCTTCTTAGAGTGACAAATGTTTGTCAGATGATGCATCACAGCATCCCCTATGACCTCACAGTGAAAACGGCACTTGACAAAATATCTCATCATTGGTGGCGAAAGAGTTATGTGTTGTCAGATTATGACGTATATCCAATGGAAAGACCTTACGGATTCTTACAAGTTCTGGCGATGGGTGGCAGGTTACACAAATTCCTGTAGTGGAACAACACACTCCAGTGTTTGCACAGTAACGGCAAACTCTTCGCCATGGCCACAGCAAAAGAAAATCACAAAATAAAATGACACATTCTGCAATAAATCATCTGATCCACTTCCTCAATAAATGGCGGTTGTTGTTGCTGCACCACACATTTGTTACTCTGCTGGCAAAGTCTGATTCCATGATTAATGTGTTTGCATTTCGAGCTCACAGCTCTGAACTGTAGCTGGGAGAACACTGGTTTTAGGCCATTTTAATTAACTTTAGCCTGACTTATATATAAATATGCAGAATCTGTAGGCAAGGGACAAGATTTTGGTATCGGAAGTGTTGTGGTTTCTGTTTGTTTCATGTTTGAGTGGCCTTCCTTGCAGGTAAACAGCCTGTATGGAGAGCAGAAGAGGTAGAATGCACTAATAGAAATGCAAATTTAACTGCATCCACACCTGTGGAAAGATACAGGAAGATGCCAAAGTAAAGTTGCATCAACAGGAACTTTTATTTCTCTTCTGTGGCAGCACACAAGACGTGGCCTTTCACTAAGTAGTATGCTGCAACCTGAATTTTGTGGCAGACTAAAGTAACATAACCACCCCTGATAACATGCACTTTTCTGTGGCTGGCGCTTCTCTATTACACTGAATAAGACCCCAACTCCTTGAACTTTGAACAGTGACTCACTCCCACCACAAAGGGAGCAATCTGCTGTTGTCTGTTTACCATGACCTCAGACTGAGTAGTACCTTTGTTCACTTTTGACCAGCAAATTTCGCAGGGACAGACATGAGAAATAGAGTTTTTATGATACATCTTGATGTGCAACATGCATTATCAGTCAGCGGGTCAGTGCCTGGTTTTGTACAATATTATACAACCCGACTACAAAACAGACATTGGTTCCCTTCCAGTGCTGGAAAAGCTTCTTCCCCCTGTGACCCTGAACAGGATGAGACAAGAGACTGAATGAATGTGATGAAATGAATATTTGAAATTGGACGGTTCCTTATATTTGAAAGGGTGCCACCTGTTGCTATTTTTCATTGTAGGGGAACTCCACTGTTTTTACACACGAGGTTTAGTTAATTTATGCAGCCTGCAAACAGCTGTTTAATGTTCTCTGTGGGTCTGAAGGGGGCTGAGAAAATAACCCAGAGGACGTCAACAGGTTCATCTCGGTTTCGGCTTGTAAATTAGTGACAGAGAGATTGTTTTACAAACTGGGAGTGTTGGGTTGGCAGGATGTGGGTATTTATCAGGCAAGGAGATGAAAGACAGAATTGACTTGCATCATGGGAATTGTGGGATCCAGTGTTTTTGGAACTTTGGAGTCGGGTGCCTCAGCCTCTTCTGCTTCAATTTTGAGCATCCTTTTTCTGTTTCTCACAAGCCATCAAACTATTTGAAGTGCAACACTAAATCTCTGGAGTATCCCTATAATATGGCTACAGCTATTGTCCGTTCATTGTATAGCAAAAGTAACTGCTGCTGACAAAACTAGAGGGACATCCGCTGAGGCCAAAAGTCCACTCTTTTGTGTGATCTGCAAGAACAAAATTAATGATCAGTACTGTTGCTTGTCCTCATGAAACGTAAAGTTCGAACATATTTCTTCAGTGTCTCTGCAGACAATTCACATTTGGATTGCTGTAAGATTACAATTAGTTGCATGAGATACATATTTATTTTTCTATAGCCACACCTCAGTTTTGGAAAAGTGTTGTTACAAATGTGGCAATGTTATCACACCATAAACCAAAACCCAAAAGAAATTTGGGAAAACTCAAAATTGTAAAGCAACTTGCTGCAATATATTTTTTTCACACTCTTAAATTTTGAAAAGGTCTTACCAACTATTAATCTTTTGTTGAGATAATTTACTTTTCTTAGTTAGATAAACTTGAATCTTCGAGTTATAGAAACCCTTAAATATGACAAATTATTGAATAATTCCATTGAAGTGAAAGTGAATAACGGTGAATAATTTAATATTTTTTAATTAAAAACATTTAATTTTCAGAAAACTAAATAATGTCAAATAAGGTTGACAGCTCACTGTGCTTGAACTTTGTCTGGGTTGGTCCGCCTCTCGACCACACCGTCCCCCAGCCAGCAGAGCTGCATAATAATGATGATGATGATAATAATGAATTGTAAAATACAACAATAATGTCAAGGTGTTTCAGTGGAAAGCATAACCAGTTCCACATCTGCATGACCTTTATAGCTCATGTGTTGTATTACTTTTTGCAGGTATTAATGTAAAATAATAATAATAATATTAAATTTCCAAATGAAGCTGCTTTGGAGACGTCCTGCTGTCTCCATATGTTGCGCACCGTTTCCTCACTTGAAAATCTTTTCTCTTTGTTTCTTCCTGGCAAATCCATCATCATGCTGCCACCACTCGTGCTCCTGGTGCACCTGCTTCTTAAAGGTGATAAGAGCTGACTTTCTGATTGGTTTATTGCGTGTTCAGCCTAAACTCGCTGAGGAATTAATGAGGGCTCTTAGCCGCAGCTGATGGGTGTATCCCACTGTGCGCTGTTGGCGCAAGAGACTAGAGAGGGCAAGATAACCTTAGACCCCTGGCGCAAGATGGCAAAGGTGGGTTTAGACACACTTTGAATAAATTAAATCCATTGCGCCTTGCACTTTCCAGTGTAAGACAGGGCCCTAAAATTTAAAGGGTTCTTCCTCGTTCCATGCTACACCTTTCCACCAAGTTTCATGAAACTCGGACCACTAGTTTGTTTGCAATTTCGCTGACAAACAGACAAACGGACAAACAAACCAAAGAAACAACCTCCTTTGCGGAGGCAAAAATCCCTGTCTTTCTCTCTACTGGAAGTGGGGATTTTAAGTTAAATTAATTCCACGACTCCCACTTCCTCACTTTATTGGAGGAGGAGGTGGCGGAGGAAACACATATTTAATTTTAACACCTACGATACATTCAGAGAACCTGATTCAGTTTGCTCCCAGACATAGTCACTCCGCTTTTGGACTGTCTCTTCCTGTGTCCTCGTGTTGACCTCAGTAAGACAAAAGCTCGCTCGTCTCTTTTACATAAACTGGAGAGATGCTGTTAAAAGGATTAGACTGGATATTTTTACAGTGCAGTAGTATGCAGTGAGGTGATATGTTTATTCTCTTTAGCAGGTGGTTTTGTGGCTTTTAAAGCTACACTAGATACAGATTAGCGTTCCTATCTAATGTGTAACCACAGATGGACATCGTTTCACAGCTGAACTGATTTGGACCCATCTGAAGATTTGAACTGCTAAAACACCTCTGTTGTTGCTTATGCAAAAGGCCTAAAGCACACAGTGACAAATCCAGAGGCTCCGTTCCAAATGTTCCCCAGAGCATTTACACCCCCTGGTTTGTTAAAATCAGGGCAAGAGCACACTATGTAACAGAGATGGAGAGAGAAATGTGATGGGATTGAGGACCTGTGGTGCTTGAAACATGTTTGTCATGTATGCATAAGTGCTGTCAAGGGGGGTGGGCACTGGGTTTTGAGCCACCCCAAAGTTAAAGATGGTGGTGCAACGCCCCCTAATCCTGAGACAAAGCAGGAAAAATTGCCATAAACTACTACATTTTATTGCCGTTTGAAAGGATAGATGAAGTCGTAGCATGTGTTATATTGTTCTTATTATTAATAATTATTACGATAAGGATGTAAGGTGTACACTCCCCTCCATGATGAGGGATCAAATGCACTGGACTGAGGTTTGCTGCGATATTTGGAATCTCAGACAGTGAAATCCCAAAGCTGGATTTATGATTTATCCAAGGCAGCTGGCAGCATGTGACAGATTTACCTTCAGCAGCTGGCTGTAGTGAGGAAGCTCTCACTGAAGATAGATGGCTAACATCTCCACGAGAATCCATCGAAAATCTCACACCAAGTGAGTGAGCACTTTTTTCTTTTACTTTGAATGATCACTGATTTTATTAGGCCGACTATATCTAACACTGCGGCTCACACAGTGAGAGCCCTCTACTGTGCACAGCAGCCCTTGAACGCAAACAGAATATGAAATCTGTGTCAGCTCAATATCATGGCTGTGAAAACACCAAATGACTTGTTATAATAAATTTTGTTTGCTGTTCAGTAAGACAGTGACAGATCACAGGCAATAAACTTGGCATTTCCTCCTCACTGCTGCAGCGAAGTTCAAGCTGCATGTACATTCTATTTTGTTGATTAGAATGTTGCTTAAAGGAGAAATCAGTAATATATTTACTGTAATAAATCATAAAATGACTATGATATGTCATCAGAGATCAAGGACACTGTGTTAAGAATGCTACAGCCATGGTGTTGTTCTTTAAAGTTTCCATTGCAGACCAGAATAACTGTGTATCTATACTTGTTTCACATTACTCAGAATTCAAATTATTGCAGAATCTTTGCCAAATGAGTTAGTGTCTGCTTATGATATGTTATAAGAAATCATTGATAATCTTGTAGAACAAGTAGATGTTTATAATTGTTAAATTGAGTAAAATGTTAATGGAGTTTGGTGGGCAGTGAGACAGGCAGTCATTAAACTCATCATCCAGAGTGTGTATGTTCAGATCAGTGGGCTTTTGTTTTCAGGATAACAGGCTTAACTTTACATTGATAGACAGTTGACAGTTATAAACAGCTGATCAACTTACAGTAGAGGACTTATGGTTGCTTGTGTTCATCCTGCGCAGCTTTGGAGCTCCTGCAGCCTGCCTGTTTCTGCCATGTCTGGGGAGGAGGAGGAGGAGGTGGAGGGGAAACAACTCGCTTCAACCACATACTGTCTATGAAACAGGATTAAAATACAGTCTGTGGCTCCAACTCACTATTTGGACTGTTGTATTCATTTTTGCATGTGCAATTGCTACATATTGCTCCTTTAAAGCGATCTGGTTTAGAGCCTACATTTCCCCTTGTTACTTGTTTTGTTGCTGTTTTGTATGACCAATGCGTTTTGATGGTATTCAAAAATTATACTGTAGAAACAAATGCTTTTCCCAGGTTACATCTGTTCCTGGGATAAAAAATATTAATCTTTACTCCTCACCACATCACACCATCTAACGTAAGTCCAACATTTTTTGCCCCCCTGATGTTCAATCAAAGTCACCGTCCATGCATGTATGCGTTGTAATATCTATGATTTCTAAACTGTCGTCAGCAGAGAATGACAGCGTTGGTCTTTCTTTGCGCACCTAAAATAGCCTGTCTCTACATCTCTTGCAATCATGTGTGTAAAGTATCCATTAGAAGTGAAAGAAACTAGCATGATGTTCTAGCTTCTTCTTAGGGAGTGGGTGGGGGTGAGTGGTTGGACATTCAAAGTGTCTCATTTTGACTGCTTTTTACATGACGTCTCCTAGCAGCACTTTAAACCTCTTCCCTGTCCTGTAAAATTAGCCTAAAAGGCCTATCCCAGGCACACAGTAAATTGAAAGCTGTTCTTGAACTATTCAGAGTACATGCATGATTTTGATCTATTTTGAAAGGTAATGCTCTGAAGTGTTTTGCCCAACAGTCAAAATCACTCTAAGTGCTACTGGCACTGAGTAATACAAGTTTTTGCAAACAGATGCCTGCATATGATCTATATAGCTGGGACTAATTAGCAGGAAAACACAATGGGACCACAGCATTTAGCCTTGCAGTCCTAAATTATAATTTGATGATTTGATAATTTGACAGAATCACAGAAAATGAATACGTGCATGTTTTTCTACTGTATGTACAATTTAAAATTTCATTTAACATGCGCTTTTATGCAAAGTGATCATCCGTGAGCTAGGGTTTTGAATTTGATGCGGGCAGTGACTGGAAGCCAGCAGGTGACATGTGCTATTCCAGGCTGGTTGAAAACCAGATGTGCTGCCGTGTTCTGGATCATCTCCAGAGGTTTGAACATTCATGTGGTAAAGCCTGGCAGCAAGGAGCTGCAGCAGTCAATGCATGATATTACAAGCCTGTGCCAGGAGTTGTGCTGTATGCTCAGACAGGTAGAGTGTGATCTTCCTAGTGCTAGCTAGCTTGGTAATATGGTGCAGTAATATTATTTTTCATACAGCTGCTGCTACATGAATCACATGCTCTGTGTGGAGCAGAAAGTGCAGAGGGGGACACCAAAACAGCCTCACTGATGTAGCAAGTATTTAAAAAACCCATATTAACTCATAGCAGAAGTCACATGAAGCCTAAAGGCTTCTCTGTAACTCTGGTGTATCAGTGAAGTGTATGAACTACACTGCAGACTAGAGTCTCTGCTATAGTGCGAAACGTACAGTTAGATCTACATTATACACCAAAAACGACTGTATCTATAGGAGCCCATTTCTGCCAGTGTGATTGATAAAAGGAGATCCTGTATGTCATTATAATGACATACTCTGTAGAAATAAGTGCTTAGAATCTCATAATATTGAGTTAGTATAACAAAATAATGACTCGGTATCTTAAAATAATGAAAAACTCTCTAATAGTAATTCATTATTTTAAGTTACAAACTGAATATCTTGAAATAGGGGAGACTGGGGTCAGTTGTACTTTTTTTTTTCTCCAGATGTTCCTTTCTTGCTCAGACTACTGGAAATAAACCAGTCATCTTTAGATATGAGAAACACATATATGAGAGATATATTTTCACTACCAAGGTAAATAAAAGTGAAAGTAAAAGTGATCTTGAAAGTTAATTAACAAAACCATCTTATCTTAAGGTCCATTTATTAGCCTGCTCCATGATAGTTCATACATAAGGTAATGTAATGTCTAGATATTTAATTAGAATTTCACATCTTGAAAGATGGAAAGTTATGGAAAGTGAAATTTCGCAAATTTAACTGTTGATGAAGTAGTAAAAAGTTCTAGAACAAGCTCATAAGTAGACTTTGAGTTGAGATTAAGGGTGGAGGTTCATTCTTAAACGCATAAAATGTGTGTTTTTAAAAAGTTTAGTTAGAGGTTTACAGAGAGTTTCACAGTTTGACTTTAGATTGTCTCACCTAACTTCTGTTTCTCAGACCACAAATAAACCTCTAAGCACAATGACCGTCCAGCAGAAGAGTAAAAACGAACCAGACACAATCCTCACCACTGATCTGTTCAAAGACACCTAGACAGTAATTCAAACTCTGACCTCTACGTCAGCACCATGAATATGCAAACGAGCTTGGGAATTATGATGTCGACTGAACCGTCGCTTGATGAGTGTGACGCATTTATTAAGCGTTTGGTTAGAGACTAATGAAAGCCTTTTAACCCACATCTCATCTCCACGTTCAAGACAAACCAAGTCTGACACCAACGTCCACTTTGAATCAGCAGGCGTGAAAACTGATCCTAAAATACACACTCAGATCTCGAAGCTATGAAGCTGCAGAGATAAAACTTCTTATGGAGTTCAGCGGTGTTTATCTGCAAATAAATGCTCATTTGTAAATGTTTATTTTCATATTTCCACATCCTCAGTGAAATCAGTATGATGCACACTGCTGTCAGAACAAATAAGCAACATGGATCCACTTACTAATCTGACATTTTTACAGCTTTTTAGCTGTAAAATCTACTGTCTGATAAACATCTAACTGGCTAGTAACCACTGCAGTCTAGGGCTTGTGGGAAATGGAGTTCATAAAAACTCACTAAACATCTCCAAAATAGAATGACTACTCATTATACAGGATTGGGTGCACTCACTTTCAGTTTAACTTCCAAATCATTAGTCAGTCATTAGATAATGTGCGTGTCCTGCCCACATCCATTTTCAACATGGCGCCCTGGTTACAAACATTCTCATAGATTGGAGTTGGGTGTCATATACAACAGTACACTGAAATATATTTCTGAAGACATTTGAGGTGAGAAATAGGCAATGCAATAACATAATTTTGACACATATTTTATCAGCACTGCTTAGTTTGACCATTTGATCAGAGTGTCTGGGTCCTGAGTTGGTAGCCACACAGAATGGCGGCTGCCCAGTCGTAATCTTTCACATATTACAGCTAAACAGTACACTAAAGTATGTTTCTGAAAACATTTGAGGCAAGAAATTGTCGCTGTATTAGCATAATCTAGATCTATATTTCACCAGCACTGCCTAGTTTGACAGTTTGATCAAATTATGGGAGCGGTGTGTGTTCAGTTCTCAGATTTCTTTCGTTTTATTAGTAAGGCACTTTTTTTTAGCCTCCTCCTTCTACTAAAAACTACTCTGAAAACAGAATATAATAAGAGGTTTGCAGACAGATATAATATATAGTCAGTGGTTCAGGTATGTCTCTTAAATAAGACAGTGTGAACAGTTAGCAGCCAAGCTAACAAACTTGCTAGCTGGAAGTTAGCAAACTACTTAGCTCAGACAGCTTTTATGCCCTTCAAAAACTCTTAATTGAATGACATGATGTATAATCATGACAATGATGGAAAATAATATTCATAAATGTTTTTGTTTTTAGTGTATAATCACCTGAAAATAATTATTGTTGTGTTTTTATTATCTTAGAATGAGTTGTTTGTATCTATACAGGGTGTGCATCCTCTTCCATGTAGGCCACCACTTTTCTACGAGTTTTTCAGCCACCGTAGGTTGTCCTACATGGTTGGAAGGGGAGGGTGAGATGAGGTGTTTGCAATTCAAAGCTTACCACTGGATGCCACTAAATCCTACATGCTGATCTTTTGATTTGCACTCAACTGTCTTTGTATTATTGTTATTATCATTATTATAATTATTATTTTCTGTTTTTCATTGTATCTATTTATACTGTAGCACTGGAGGAACACAATTTCTCTGCAAATTCTACTTTGAAGCTTTTTAAATCATGTTTCTTATCTTTGGGTGTAATAACCAGTGCAGCCTCTTGGGGACATCAAGAGAATCTTAGCCTGATGTGTGCATGTGTGTGTATATATACATGTGTGGGTTATTTCATACAGTATCACATTCAATGTGAGTTGAAGGGTTTGGAAGGTCAAGCTCTTCAGTGCTCCTCGGTGTTTCTTCTTTCTGACACAGAGACACATTAACAGTAGCACCAATTTCCACCCCAGCCGTCTGATGATTGCCATCAAGTGTCCTAAACAGCTCGCATTTTGTCCTCCGCTCCTCTATTAAGACGCTATTCATTCTCAACCCGCGTGTTGATTCTCAGAGGAGGGGGGAGAAGAGACGGTTATGATGGCGCAGTGATCAGGGGTGGACTCTTCACCTCTGTGTTGATGTCTGCATGACGGACAACAATTACCTGAAAGACACAATATTATATTTTGTAAAGGATAATGTGACATGCTCAGGCTTTATCTGAATCAGGTGTGCCTGTTTTATTCACGGTAAAATTGTTACTCTGAAGGATCAGGAAGGTTTTTATACTTAGCTTTTTTGCTTTTTAGTCTTTCTTTTCTTTCCTTTAACAGATTTAACAGACAAACTATAAAATAAGATATAATAATTACCGATCTTCAGAGGTGCTGGTGGGGTGATTATTTTAGGATAGTCAGGCTAGATGCTTCCTCCTGCTTCTAGTCTTCATGCTAAAGTTGGATCATCATATTTATCCGACAGATATAACAGTGAAATCAAAAGTGGTATCTCATCTAACTCGTTGTTTTCATGTTGTTACATTTTTAGTTTTGTGACATGGGTTTCGTCTTGTAACATTGTTTGTGTTTTGTTATGTTTTTTTCTGTCTTGTTACGTTGTTTTCATGTTTTTACATTGTTTGCGTCGTTGTTTTTTTCCCTCGTTACATTATTTTCATCTTGTTACGTTGTTTTTGTTTTGTTACTTCTTTTTTTTGTTACATCATTTTTGTCTTGTTTGCGTCTTGTTAAATTATTGTGTCTTTTACATCTTTTATATTGTTTTGTCTTGTGTCGTTTTTGTCTTATTAAGTCTTTTATGTCATTTTCATCTTTTTCACACCTTTACACATCGTCATTTTTCATCTTTGTCGTCTTTGTCTTGTTAGGTCATTTTCTTCTTGTTACATTGTTTCATCTCAGTGTGTCTGTCAAGACTGATGTGCATGAGTGGAGTTTTCTGTGTTTGTTCTTAATATTGGGAAGGGTTAATAATTCCACTCAAATGCATTAAAACCAAAGTAATGAGCCTGTTTTGAAAGGAGTAGAAAGTAGAAATATTTGTGTAAAAGTGTAGGAAGTAAAAGTAAAAAGTTGTCTGAAAAATAATTAAAGTACAGATACCTGAAAAAAAAAAAACTTAAGTACAATAACAAATTATTGTTATTTGTTTGTTAGTTACTTCACACCTCTGGCAGTATGTGGGGTTTAATGGCATCTAGTGGTGAGGTTGTAGATTGCAACAAAATGAATACTGCCCACTTCGCCCTCCCCTACCAAGGATGCAGGACAAAAACACCCTAAAAAAAACCTTATTTAGAGCACAGAGATCTAGTTTGGTTCGTCTGTTCTGGGCTGCTGTAGAAACATGATGGTGCAACATGGAAGAGGACCCACATATTATATTCAATTTCTGCAAAATTTCTGCAAATGAATCTCCTAAATCTTAAAATAATGTCATGAAAGCTCCAGTGTTTGAGCATCAGGATAACTTTGAAGTGAACTTTTAATCAATTAATGAATAATTAAAATAATTGGTTAGCGCCCTTAGCTAAAACTGATCTGCCTGACATCAATATCTAACCAACAGCAAATCAGTGAATTTCCCAAAATGTCAGGAGGAGCCTTTGGATGCAGATATGTAGCTGTGAGTGTGTTTGCAGACAGACGAGGGGTTCGGCCCGGCTGCAGAGCGGTGCCACCCTGACGGCTGGTGGGCGCAGGACAACGGCTGACTGAGAATGAGTGTGGACAGCTGAGCGACCGCGGGGCACCCCCGGCCCGGGGTCGTCGTCTGATGACCTTGTGCTGTCTGCCGTGGAAAGCTGATCTGACAGCGCGGGGCCCGGGGCCGCGGACACACACTGTGGGAGCTCAGATAGCCACCGGGACGCGGACTGACTGACGCGGTGTCAGGAGGACTGGGAGGCGTCGGGGCGTTAACAATGACGCTTCGCACGTCAATTAAACAATTAGTGCTCTTTTGAATTGGCAGTGCGGAGTTAGTCTGGTGAGTAGTCGACACTGTGACACATTAAGCGGGTCAGGAGTTCAGTCCCTGTTGTGAGTAAGTGCTCAGATGTCCTGGAGTGAGATATTGAGCTCCTGAGGTGTTAGTCATGACTGTGCCTGCTGTCAGCAGTAGATGGATGAGATACGAGGCCACAAACTGTACATACACACAGTATGACACACATAAAAACTAACAAACCATTTTCTCTTCTCCATAACACCGTTTTGCAATCAGCAGCTTGTGTCTTTGTGTGTCACTGTAAAAATTTTAATCAGGTTTGGGGAATAACAGATTACATGGAACAGAACTACACAATCTGGATACCAAAAAAAGGTAACTGTATTCCATGACAGTTCCAGGTTACAGAAGCATTCAGTGAAAATGCAGATGATTAGTAGGATTACAAATTTAAAATAAAGAATGATATACTGCCATGCACAGAGCACATGCAGCTGCCAATTCATTATCATCTCCTCTAGTGAAAAAATGCTTCACTGGGTGGAAATCTCACCATTTCCTGTCTCTAAATCAATCAGTCAGTCAGTTGCGTGCAAAAAAATGTGGACCAACAAATAAATCTAACAACAAAACTTAAAACTAAGAGCTGCAACAATGAATCTAGTATTAATCAATTTTAAATTAACTTTTAATGAACTATTCATTGATTTGAGTCATTTTTGTGATTCAAAAAAAGTCCAAATTCTCTGATTTCAGCGCCTAAAATTCAAATATTTTCTGTTTTCTTTACTCATCTCTGAGTAACACTGACAACACAGTGACATTTTTGAGCTTTGATCAACATTTTTCACAATTTTCTGACATTTAATGGACTGAACAACTAAATAATTAATAGCGAAAATGGCTGACAGATTAATTGATAATGACAAATTTTCAGGTGTCAAGGTTGTGACAGGATTAATTAATGATTGATCATTTTTAGTAATTTTTTAATTAACAAAAAGAGTTTTAAAAAAATCATTAGTTACAGCCCTAATAACACTACATGAGACTAAACAGTATTTTATAATGAGGTAATGTGTTTGTTACATTTCAACAGCAGTTTCCAGGTAAACCAGGCTTCAGGGATATAGCTACTATTGAAGACATAATAATAATAATATTACTGAAAAATTGGGAAGTTTACATAACATCTAATGGAGTTTACATTCTATACATACATATATGCACTTAATTATGGCAATTTCTCATATGAAGGGCTAGAGATACCATTTTTCTTCCCAGAAGGGCAAAGTCATAGCCCACCCTTCTCTGCCACTGATTGGCTTACCCTGATATTCTTACCTTAACCATAACCTATCACCACTCACCTCCCAACCTAACCCACCCAACCAATGAAAGCAACAAGTACTAGCCAATCAGACTCAGAGTAGGGCGGGTCATGACTTTGCCGTACTGGGGAAAAAAATGATGGCTCTATGTGAAATAGCCATAGCTCACTGCGTACTAAATATCTTTTTCAAAATAAAACATCACATTCTAGAGCACTGGTTCCCAACCTGGGGTCTGGGCCCCTCTCAGGGGATCAGCTGAAATCAAAGACTTTGTTTGCTCTGAGGTTGTCAAAATTAGATTTGCACATTAACTAAAATCATGGTTTCTCTGTATAAAAAGTTTGTATGAAAACTTTTTTAAGAGACACACTTTGTTCTCAATCAAAAATAATTGGCTACTCAGTAGGCCGGACCTCTGTGACCTCACAAGCTCTTTGATGATGAATCATTATTATTCTTTTAGTAAGGATGAGTATGTATAAACCTCCTCTGCTGGGTTGTTAAAAGACAAAATCTTAAGTTTTAGGGTGTGTGTGCATGTATGTGGGCTTGGGATGGGGGGACGCTCAGCTTTCCTTAGATGCAAGCAGGGGGGCGCTTATGAAAAATGATTAGGAACGACTCTTCTAGAGTGACCTTTTATTGTGACCAGTCCAAGGCACACCGTGCAATAATCCTGCTGTCACTCCTGGCATTAACAAATAAAATCCTAGATTCTGCCGTGCCAGTTATTCATATCAGTTCACATTAGCATCCAAGGTGGAATTATTAAGAAAGTGAAGTACTAGTTGGTACCTGATCTCTGTGGATGACGTGCGTCACAACAGCCACTGGTGTGCAGAAAATCATCCACCTAATAGTGAATTATTATCAAGCCAACATCAGTTATGTATAGGGATGGGAATCGAAAACCAGTTCTTGTTGAGAACCGGTTCCCAGTGTTTCAATTCCTTGGAATCATTTGCCAATTTTGCAAACAATTCCCTTATCGATTCCAGCGGGCGCGAATGACGTCACCATGCATGTTGCATAGCTTACACAACCTGCGTAGCAACATCATTCACCAGTGCAGCCAGGAAACATGGCGCCCAAGCACCACAAACGCTCAAAAGTTTGGTTACATTTCATGAGAAAGGATGACAACAGAGCAACTTATTACCAATATGTAGAAACATTTGCACACACAGCATGCGATAACTTTGAATGTACGTCGCGTTTTCGATCCACTCCGGAGTGAAACTCAACCCAGCAGCAGCGGCAACATTAACACGTCCTCTGCTGTTAATACTGCAGGTAACTAACTAACTAACACTGCCTATCATGTTAGCATAATTTGCCTCATTGTAAAACCTGTTATTACTGACTGTTAACTGTTAAGGTTAAATGAATGCCTTCTCATGCATTACATTTAGATGACCATGACGAGAGACAGAGTCTGACTGGCGCAGTACTCGCTGTCTCGATGTCTAGCTTCCTGTTTGTTCTCCTTTTTTCCAAATGAGAATCAATAAGAGAATCGATAAAGAACAGAATCGTTAAGCAGAATTGAAAATGGAATCGGAATCGGAAAAATCTTATCAAATCCCATCCCTAGTTATGCAACAGCTGAAGAATGTTTGTTTTTCTTGTGCACTTTACAAAAGTAATATTTTAGGACCAGTTCAACATTGTGGGAAATATGCTAATCAACTTTTGTGTTGAGAGTCAAATCTTGTTTGTTTGGTAAATATGAAGCATCTACCAGCAGCCCATAGCCCATGCAAAAAATAGTCCCACACATTCCCTTCATACAACCACAAATTGTTGCTTTACATTTTGTTGGGTTTTTTTGTTTTTTTGTTGCTTGTTGGGCTGAACTGCAGGCTGTGCGTGACTACAGTTGTCCATTGAGTTTTATTTTCTCAATTTAATTCATAAGCTTTATTGGCATAAGATATCTAAGATATCTTTGTTTTGCTTACAGTGTGTCAGGAAGTGCAGCTCTGTCTCTGTTGTACCCTGGTCGCAGTAGGAACACAGCCTCTCCTCCACGTCTGTCTGTCAGCCCACCTCCACTGCCAGGTTGTGTTCACTCTGTTTGTGTTTAGTCAGTGTTTTCCTAAGTTTTATGTGGCACCCTGTGGTCAAGTAGTGTGCCACAGTGTATACTCTGTTGAAGGTTAGATAGGTTTACATTTCATTTTGTGATTTTGTTAGATCTGTCCAATCATCTATGCATTTCTCTTCTTCTTTCATCATAAGTTGTTTGGGTCTAATTTTTTGAGTGGATGCGTCCTGAGGCTGAGGTGGTCGGTGAGGTGATGATCTGAGAGGTTGACAGTTCAACTAACTTCAGGACAAGTTGGCGGAGTGGACCCCTTTGTGGGTTCAACTCCTGGCAGCATAGGGCTTTGTAAGAAAATGAAAGCAGGTCACTTGTTTTAATATGATTCCAGAAATTTCAGGCTCGTTTTTGGATATTTAGTAGTAGAGGAGTTCACAGCTCCTCTCTGGACCTGGAGGACACTTTTGCAGAACTCTGCATGCAGGATTTCAATTGGAGTTTTGTCCCATTTTGTCCAATTTTGTTGCATTAGTGTACTCCACACCTCGCTGACATATAATGCATTTGGTTCAATAACTGATTTGATTATTTTGTGCCAAGTTCTAATTGATAATTCAGTGTTTATTGATCTCTTGATGGCATAGAAGGCCCCTTTTTGTTTCTCTTTCAGTTCATTCACAGCCATGTTGAAATTTCTTGTTTGATATTTTTAGTCCTAAATATTTGAAGTGCTTAGTTTGTTCATTTAATTTGTTTCAAATTGTTAAATTGTCATTGTGTCTCTGTAGTCTAGACAGTCTAGTTGACAGGTTTGACAGTATTTTTCCAATTCTGATAAGTGTTGCTGTAATCCTCCTTCTTTTGTGGGGGACAGCAGGACCAGGTCATCAGCATAAAGGAGGGTCTCTCATTCCTCATTAGCACATACTGTGGAAACTACAAAAAATAAAAGACATAGAAAACAAGATTTCAAATATAAATCTCTTAGATATTTTAAAGTCTCTGAAGTAAGTGTCCATTGTTAGACAGGCCCAAATAATAAAGTCTCTCAAGCTAGTAATATGGTTATTTTGGGGCTGTACACTTTTCTTCTGCAGCTGTGTTGGTTCTCCACAGCCGTATTGCTTCTGCCCATAATGCAACAGGTGACTGCTACACTCAACATCAAAATAAAAGTTACATAAAGAGCAACTCATTTTTTAACCAAACAATATTTGAAAGGTGATATATTTAAGTTACCTTTTTAACACCTTATTTCTGACATTTTAATCATTTCTTTAATGTCTGTATGAATTCAAACATTAATTGTGACAGAAAATATAAAATAAACATTTCAATAAAAAATGTCTCTCAGACAGTTCCACTGTGGGTGATGGTAACATGTAGTTAGGGTTAGTTTAAATTGTGATGCACTGAACAAAGTGTTGAGGCTTCCCAGTATGGTGGGCCCAAGGCCACCTGCTCACCCTGTACACTGACTCTAACTTTTTTATAGTGAAGCAGTTTTTTCTTTCGTAACAGAAGGAACATAATTCATGTATGTAAACATTTCTTATCACAGAAGCGTTGCTAATTAGTGGCTATTTCGTGGGACTGTACAAACAGTGATAGTGGTTGGACAAACAAAGTTGGCCGCAGCATTCAAATTAAACTGCCTATGAAACTAATGTGGCTGGACAATGTAGTTCATCCTAAGCAGCTACAAAGTAGGTGTAAGTGCTGGTCAAGCTGTCAAGTATCTGCTCTTTGCTTGGGTGAAAGTAAGATTTAAAGGCAGCTTAAAAGTAAGTTAGGTCAGTGTCAGAGAATGGTGTCACCCATCATGAGGCTCAGTTGATTTATGACAGCAGGGCCTAATAATAGGTTTAACATCATTTATCATTAATACCGGGCTAATGCTCACCCAACCCCTGGCACAGTTTTCTGTGTTTGTTCTAAGCTATTAATTTATTAGCAATAGTAAATATAATGTGTTTATCGGTGAGCTTTAGAGTTGGCAAGCAGGGAGATTTTATTACCTTCAGACAGTTACTGGTTGATTCCACGAGGCACGGCACATCTGCACCTTGGTTTTGATCCGTCCTCCACACATCTGGAGCCCCACTGGCAGCGTTTCAGCAGCAGAGCATTTTGTCTGCCTGACTACGTTTGCTTGCTCAGATTTTGCTGATTTAGTCTTCTTTCGTTGCTCTTTGTGCTTCTATCATGGATAAGTAGTGCAATAGTTTATTTTCTGTCTGTCTCCATGATTGTGAGTCTACACAGGGTCTTTTATTTTGAAAATTGAGCAGATTCTCTCAACTTTTTCTGCAGTCTGCTCTGTCCTAATTGAAGCAGCATCTGTCAAAAATAGACTTGACGCATATTTGACATGGAGCAGAGCGGAGAGCTGCTTCTGGGACGCTCCCAGTCGCTGCTGGTGGAATTGCAAGCACTGTCTTGAATGGTAGCGATGAGCTACAGCTGCCGCAGCGCGGCCATGATGCAACACATTTAGCCATTAAGCTACCTCGCTAGGATTTATTTATTTACTGTTGGTCATTCTCATTCCCAACTCGTTAAATACCAATGTTTTGTCACTGTCTCATGTGATAACCAAAATTTTATTAAAAGTTTTGTTGTACATAACACAAGGTGGTTCACTGACTTCACATGATGTACATAACTCTATGTAGTTATTGTAACCTGAAACACTGTCTTATCCTAAATAAGTCAAATTGCAGCTGTTTGACAAAGTTAAATGTGTGAGAGCTTTCTGGCGGTGTCTAATACAGCCACTAAGGCTTTCTTTGTGCATCAGTATGAGATGCAGAGGAGGGGTGATAAAAGGTATGCAAATTATTCTGTGACGAGCTGAGGAGAGAATGGGTTGACAGTACCAAATATTGCCAGCCTTATCATACTGTAATTTCTCCTCTAAAGTTTAGACCAGCACAGACCAAACATCAGACATCAAGCAGCACAGCATTTATTTAATTATAATGCACTTTTAAATCATTTAAATCCCAAGATGACTTGTCGACAACAGCGGATCACTTTAGGGCTTACTGTGTTCAATGAAACATTATATGATGAAATAATCTAATCACACCTGTACTGTCTCCAAATCATGACTCATTTAGCGAGGTTTTAGAACACATTTTGACAATGCAAAACATGTCAAGTCAATTTAATTTATATCCCTCTATTAGTCCTTTGCTGAGTTATTAGGCTCAACATTAATGGCCACTTTGCTCCTGAGCTGTCTGAGCTCCAGCAATGGATTCAATTTCCTGATATCAATGTAACAAATTTATCACCGACTTTATAATTTCCTTCCACAAACACATTCTCTATAAACTGTACTTGATATTGACAATTAAAACTGCAGCAGTGGTTGCTGCTTGCCAGCGTGGATGCTATTTTGGGGCTGGGTGGAATTTACATAAAAGCTGGTCAGTGACCAGTAAAGTCATGTTACCCTCTTCTGGTTGACTGGACAGATAAGGCCTAATCACTCCATGGAGACTCTGAAGGAGAAATAAATCACAGGGTACATTGAGTAGAGTCCACTTTTATGTAAAATACTTCTATTAATAAATGCATCACATTATGCATGCAGCTCAAGTTTTTGGGAATAAATGTCATAGTGTGAAATACTTAATATGAGTCCTCTGGAGCTTTTCAAAGCCTGTACATATCGTTTATAAGGAAATACAGTTGAAACCTGTTATGCCGAGTCAGGTCAAAATTTATTTATGGTGCCTAATAACACAAATCACAATTTGCCTCAGAGGGCTTTACAACCACTCCCTTAAACCTTCACAACAGCAGGTGAGAACGGAGTGGAATGGCAGGTAAATTAGGCCACAAACTGTGGTATTTTGTACAAACGTGTACTTTAGTCTAAGTAACACAGAAAAAAAAATCTACATTTTTTTCCATTCCATTTTGTTCCATTAGCAACTGTCAACAACTACATTCATTAAAGTGTCATGAAATGTACTATTTACTTATCTTTATTTAGATAGGAGCTGGGATGTAGCCAGGATTTTAGAAAGACTGAGGCCTTCAGTTCAGATTACTCCAAATGCCACCCCACCACATTAAGAAATGTTTGATCAGGCACTAGAGGTGTGGACTCGAGTCACATGACTTGGACTTGAGTCTGACTGGAGTCACAAATTAGATGACTTTAGATTTAACTTGACAAAATCAAAAAAGACTTGCAACTAGACTTGGACTTTAACACCAATGGCTTGTGACCTCTCCTGGAAATCAGTCTTATAAGTTGAAAATGCTTTATACTTCCCCCCAAGAACATAGATTAAAAATTATGATATTTACAAATCAATTAAACAAAAACATAACAAAAAATTGAAGTATTCAAAATGTGCAAATTTATGGGTGAATGCAACAGTTTCAACATTTGAATTTGCACAAAGAACGATAAGTCAAGGCTAATTTTAATGTAGGTAGCGGGCTAATGCTTAGCTAACATTAACTTAACAGATATTTAACTTTGTAAATCAGTCATGTTGGAAACTCACTGTTACATTATGAATTGTTTAGGACTTGAAACTAAGAGTTTAGGACTTGCCTATCTTGACTTGGGACTAGAGTGCAAAGATTTGGGATTTATTTGTCACTTGCAAAACAATGATTTGGTCCCACCTCTGCTAGATACACAAAAACACATTAAATTAATCATCCAGTTGCATTCTCAATACGTTAACCTCACCTTGAGTCATTAAACACTTGTAAACTCCCTCTGGGTCACAACATGCTAATAGGTGAGGCATACTAACATTTAATGCATACTCCCAACAAGAAAAAAATAATACTGGGAAAATAGATGGTAAACTACTATAACAGAATAATCTTAACTCAAAGTTTCACTTATTAGCTATTTTCTGGAGCTTTCAGTCACACCTTGTGGTCTTCATCAGTGAATAGATGGCTCAAGTGTCCTGTCTTTACTGTGTACAAGCAAAGATCTTAAGGTGTCTTCAAGTGCTGACTCCTTGTGCTTTAAAGTCAAGATGTTTTGACAGCCACTCAGGGGAGTCCCACTGGGATGCTTCTGGTGGTCCCTGCTGAGTTAGCAGTGTCCTTCTAGTCTCAAGTTCAGGTCAGATTTTTATCATCCTATCCTTGTAAGTGTTGACTTAGAGTGCCCTTCAAATCTGCTGCCTTACAAAAACTATAGAATAAATCACAGCGTTTGTTTACCATAACTTCTGGGTAGAAAATTCCTGTATCATGTACTTAAAAATTAATGGTGGCAACATGTTGAATGTTTTTTTTTTTCATGAAATTGTTATTTCAGAACATATATTCGCTGTACACTTTTACTAACATTACATTGAATACCTAACAGATTGTGGCTCTGCACTTAGATATATAATGTGTTTATGACTTCATGCCCCCTTAGACATCAGTGTCCTCAAATGTAGGTGTAAAGTCAGGTCAAACCTTGACCCCACATATATAGTATTAGTAGGGAAAAACTTCTGAGAAGTGTTTATGAGACCATCAGAGACCTTGAGAGACAGTTTGAGTCTGGGTGCCGTAACATGAGCATCCACTGAAACATTTTATTTTTTACTTCATGGTTAAACAGTGAAGTGCAATACAATAACCCCTCCTTCCTTCATTCATTCTAAAGTGAAATAGTGAGGAACCTCAGAAAACTAGCGAAAACTAAGCCCCTCATTAGGAGGAGCTGAACTGGGCATAAAAGAAGGCTCCTGAGGGACTGTAACTCTGTGTGCTCCCAATCGACAAGTTCTCAGTTTGCTGTATTTGCACTTGAACCACAGTAAACCTTCTATTGCATTGAACTCTACTGGACTCCCAGTGGAAGTGAGTTTTCTCTAATTTTCTAAAGAGATTTTTGGACATATTAAAGACCCCCTCCAGTGAAAATCAAGTTTTTTAACCTTGTTAAAAACTTGTGTTTTTCATGTGTTACAAGACACATATCCCAGCTGACACTGGGTGAGAGGCAGGTTACACTCTGGACAAGTCACCAGTTCATTGCAGGGCTGACACATAAAGACAAACAACCATTCATGCTCACATTCACACCAACAGGCAATTTAGAGTCATCAATTAACCTATTATGCTGCCTGTCTTTGTACTGTGGGAGGAAGCTGAAGTACCTGGAGAGAACCCACACAGACCCGAGGAGAACATGCAAACTCCACACAGAAAGGTCCTGCCCCAGCAACAAACCCGACCCATCGGCATAAGCAGTAACAGAGAATGGATGGATGGATGTTTTAGAGGACTTGAAAACTATTGGCCCACCTGAAGGTTTTGTCCAACAACATAGTATCGGCAGTAGCAATATGCAGCAGCCTTAGCTGAACAGAACAGCATAAAAAAACTCTTATTTCTTACTTATAATGTGGATTGGTCATACCTGGCTGAAAGCTAATCCTCTTAATAAGTTTCTTTCCACTGCACCAGTGGGTCCACAGCAAAACCAGCATACCAGAATTAACACTGTCAGAATTGATTTCAACACTTTTGAAGAGCCTATATGGGTCCACACCACAGAGCGTTGCTTTAACTCTATTTGGAGAAACTTTCTCTCAGACTTTACGGTGTAACATTAATGGTGGCTCACAGTTCAAAAAAGATCAGGCGCCAGAACAGAAATATCAATATCTAAACATAACATTAACAGACAGCAGCTCATTGTACTTATTTACTGAATAGTGTGGTAAACAAGGTCAAAGTAGAGTCTGCGGGTTTAATGACAAACTCTGGCTGTATGTTATGATGGGGGCGTGGTTAACCGAACACTTGAGGTGTCACATCAAGGTTATTTGGAGTTAAGTGCAAATAGTTCAGAGTTAATGTAACTACAATGACTCCAACAACTGAGAGTTAAATATAAGGGATGTAACTCTATCCAGAATATAATGAACTCTGCATTTACTCAAATTTCACTAATGCCAAAGAATTTAATCTCCTCAATTTGCTGTACGGAATCAGTGCATCCCTGTTGAGGTTAGTTTTTGGTTTCATAAATAAGAGTTCAAAGCTAGATTTTGTATGAATATTAACATAAAAGCCATTGCATAACCTAACATTAATTAACCTCCGTACACTTTTCTCTCTGGAGCTCCGGCTTCCTCCCACAGTCCAAAGACAAGCAGGTTCAGAGGTTAATTGGTGACTCTATATTGCTTGTACGTTTGAATGTGAGCATGAACAGATGTTTCTCTCTGTGTGCCCCACCTCTCGCCCAGTGTTAGCTGGGATCGGCTCCAGCTCCCTGCGCCCTAGAAAAGGATAAGCCGTTAAAGGAGCGATATATAAGATGTACTGAATCCAAGCCAGACATGTGGAACATAATACTTTGATAACGAGAAGCAACAGCCATTCCTACACTGTAAGCTGATCAGCTGTTCACAACTGTCAGTTGTCTGTCAATGTAAATTTAAGCTGGAGTTTGAGTATAGTGGTTGCCTGCCTTACTGCCTGCCAAACTCCATTAATACACTGCTCAATTCAACATTCACAAACATCTACTCTTTTGCAAAGATTATTAATTATATGTTACAACTCATAAACAGACACTTCTGCAAACATTCAAATAAAAATCTCATGCCAGACTGTGTGGAATGGAAATTTTAAAGAACATGCTGCTGTAGAGTTGTTGGGGGGAAGCAAGTATTTATTTATTTAAGTATATTCACAAAAAGAAAAACCTTTAAAAGTTATTAATACCAACACTCTAAGTCCAGTTTTTTTGTGAAAATGTATATATTGTAATATGTAACTTTTAGACTGTTTTGGTTTGCTCTGATTTAAATATGTTAAAAACCTTTACAATCTAAAACTAACAATTTCTACTGATAACATATACAAAACTGTGCAATTATAATCAAATTTGTTTTAAAGTATATTTTGGCCCTTTAAAGTTGTGTCCTAGATTTCCATCAACTCCATGAGATATTTAGAAATACATGATTTAATCAGGCATAAAAAGGGTTAGATATGCCCTCAGGACCTCTGTCTCATTTCCTGTTTTTAAAAAAAGGCGTGAATACTGCTCAAGCATTGGTAAACTTTCTATTTTTTGACAAATTCTTGAAATAATATTGCTATCAGAAGTGTCTCAGCCATAACATGTCAACTCTGTAGCCCTTCTAAATCAAAGCTAACTAAGAATTAGGGTTTAAAAATGTGTATTTTGATTAACATTAAGAGAACTCTGAGCAACTTTAAAAAATAAAACGGCTGCTCACTACAACTGTACTTTGAAATGAAAAAAATTCACATTTTGTCAAGACGTCGACTCTACAGTTGACATCTACATTTAATAAAAAAATTGAATCACCAGGAGGTTGGCCTGTTACAAAGTTTAACAACCAAGTTTTTCCAGCATTATTGAAAGAAGTCAAAATACAGTTTCATTGCAATTCTCAGGAATGACTTTACATATTTCTCCTTTAAAGATAATTAATGTCTTTGATATGTTTTTTTTTTTATTGCAAACCATTTCTTTGATTTTTCATATGGACACAAGCTCTCATTTTTCTCTTCTTCTCTGTTTCCGTCCACACTGCCTCATCCTTAAAGACTTCTGAAGGCGGTTGTGGAGAGTAGGACGTGATGGACAGTCTTGTTTGTAGCAGTGTGGGTTAACAGCGGATGGCCAGTCAAAGAGCACTTAACAGCTACCCTGCTAGTCTTTAGTCACACACACAGAAAATAAGTCCAATCACTGAACTCCTACTTCAGTCCGTTGGCTCCGTCAGCCTGTCAGAGCAGCTCCACACTCAGATGACGGCGGCCACATTAGCTCTTCACATTAAGAGCTCATGAATAGATTTACATCTCTGAATGATTATTAACTGGAGGATTCTCTCTGCCACTTTTCACCCCGCACTGTCTTTATAACACCGCTATCAGCTTTAACATGTCATCTTCATCCCCCGCGTTATCAACATCAACATCGTCATCATCCTCAATATTATCATCGTCATTCTCTGCATTATCAACATCTGTATCACATCATCATCACCATCATCATCATCACCATCATCCTTAGTGAGATCCCCATCATGTTGTCATCACCATCATTCTCACTGTCATCATTATCACCATCATCTTAATTGTCTTCAACATCATCATCATCCCCCATCATCAGCATCAACATCCTCATCATCACCATCTTTGTCACATCATCATCATCAGCCCCTTCATCATCATCAGA
This sequence comes from Lutjanus erythropterus, assembly GCF_056507025.1. NCBI lineage: Eukaryota > Metazoa > Chordata > Actinopteri > Lutjaniformes > Lutjanidae > Lutjanus > Lutjanus erythropterus. The sequence goes on from NC_139336.1 coordinate 6,721,981, forward strand.
CCTACACAAGACTACATAAATCATCAAGCAGTATAATATTTATAAGCAGCTGTATATGTAGACGTCATCAGGTGGTTATTTTAGTTCTTCCAAGTGGAGTGAAGTTGGGTTGAAATGAGTTTGAGTGAGTGCATGTCAGACCGGTCACTGGGCATTAAGGAGTCTAGTGGCTTGTGGGAAGCATGAGGCTCAGTTGTGGGCCTGGGTGGGTGGAAAAAGGGCTTTTCTCAGCCTTCACAGAAAGTAGAGATGCTGTTGGGCTTACCAAGCTGGTACTGAGGGTCCTGGTGAGGTTCCCAGGTGAACACCAAGGAATTCGATGCTCTTGACAGTCTCCACAGATGAACCATCGACGTTCAGCTGAGAGTGGTCGCTCCACGGTCTCCTGAAGTTAACTACCAGCATTCTTTTTGACGAGACCCGACACAGTTGTGTCATCAGTGAACTTGATGATCTGATTGGAGCTGTCCATTGCTGCACAGTTGTGAGTCAGCAGGTTGAACAGCAGTGGACTGAGCACACAGCCGTGGGGAATCCCAGAGCTCAGTGTGATGGTGTAACTGTCATCAGCATCTTAGTCTTCATCATCAATATCAATGTGATCATCATCGTTGCCGTCATTACGATAGTCATCTGCATCATAGTCGTCATCCTCATCATCATCAATATAAATAAATAAATGGAGGAAATAAGACAACATCACGCAAGTCTATAAAAATGGGTTTTAAGAAGTGATTTGAAATATGTCACTGATTCTGCCAGCCTTATCTTCTCAGGCAGGTTGTTCCAAAGTCTTGGGGCCCTGATGGAAAAAGCACAGTCACCTTTAGATTGATGCCTTGACTTTGGAACAGCCAGGAGGGCCCGGCCCGGCCCGGCCCGGCCCGAAGATCTAAGGCTGCATACTGGCTCATGAGGGGTTAACATTTCAGCTATGTAGCTGGGGGCCAGACACAGGCGGGCTTTAAAAGTGATCAGTAAAATCTTAAAATCTATTCTAAAACATACAGGAAGCCAATGGAGGGAAGCCAGGACTGGGATGATGTGACGTCGTCTGTTAGAACCAGTAAGAAGCTTAGCTGCTGCATTTTGGACCATTATGGACATCACTAGTTCTTAGACACATAAAATAAATTACAAATTTCAATAAAAAAAAAATAAAGTAATAACTTACCACATTACAAAAGCCACAACAAAAGGCAGGAACTAACCAAAAAAATTACAGCACCACAGTTGTTTTCTGAGTACATGTTATAAAGCTCAAGGTCCATTTACAATCTGTTGGCAGAGGATTCTCCGGTAAGGACACAGTTCTGTATTTCTTTTTATTTTCAGTGAACTATTTTTCCACAGTACTGACCATTTGTGCTGATGACTACAGAAAAACATTCATGCTGATTCAGATAAAAAAATCATCCAGCTCTTAGTTGTTAAACATAGTATATGGGGAAAATGTTATTTAATGTTGTCCATCTCGACGCTCCTCCTGAACCTGAATTCATCCGACTAAATCCAACATTAAAAAGAGACAACAAAACATTAAATAACATACCAGAACTAACTGAATGTAGCAGAATGAAGACACTCATTTCTATTGTCAACTTTGTGGTTTTAAGACACAGCACAGCTCCTCAATCCTTTTCCAGCAGGTTGTCTGGGCGGATCGCCCCCCCCCCCCCCCCCCCCGAACTACAATTGGGCCTCTGATAACAGATCTTTTAATATTACTCTCTTCTTCAATATCAGAGGATTGTGATGGTGCCAGGCAGGGATATTGAGTGAGAGCTGAGAGTTCCTCCCTTTTCGGCTTGGCCCGGCATCAGAACTTATTAGACAGATAAATGAGAGGTGGACTTACGTCGGAGCCCGGCCTCTTTCTGTGGCCGCGTGTCATTTATTCGTCCCCTGAATGCTGGCTCAATCAGATAGCGGCCAGCCTTTCACGGCGGCCACCATCTCTCTGCATCTGTTGACCCGCGCTGGCACAGCCGGGACTAATGTGGGCTGCTTTGGTGGTACTGAAGCAGTCGTTTTCCCTCTCTCTTTCAAACTGCTTTTGTTCGATTTGTTACTTTTTTCCCACAGATAAAGCTCTGATATAAAGGTCAGACTGTGTTTGTGTGGTTCTACTACTCTATTTGCTGTTTTGTTCCCTGATTTACCAAAGTTAAGAAGACTTGTAAACCCTTGCAACATAAAACTTCTTTTTCTGCTTGACTTTCATCCATCTATTCCAGCTTGTATGATGGGTGATAAGAGGCTTTTTTATCCTACATGGCTGGATGATGTGAAATAATATCCAAAAAATGTAATCAGTAACCTAATCCAAGTATTACAACATTAAAGTTATGCACAAATTCACATTTAGATTAATAATGGTATGGACATTTAAATGTACTTTGTTAAATATGCTATTAACACTTCACACTGAAATTCAAACATAAGTAGTAGTTGTATTGACAGGTTAGCTCTCCCTATCTGGATTTTTTTTTTTCCAAGACCATTCTGCCTAGACCTGCCCTCCTGTGCCTTTATTGGCTACTACTACTGAGCTGTGATTGGCTTGCCTAAGTGGTTTCTGTGCCAAACATGAAAATAATAAGTCAAATATGTCTAAAAAAAAAGTCAAATGTGACACTGAGCTTCACATGGGACACAAAAACCAGTCTGGGTGAAAGTCCTGCTTTTTGATTCAATCATCGACCGCTACGGCCTTGCAAGTGCTGGTCTATACTCACACACACAGCCAATCAGAGCATAGCAGTAGTAGCCAATGACAGCACAGCAGGGCAGAAAGTGGTGGAACAGTCTTGGAGAAAAATATCATTTAATGGGTTGGTCTGTGTAGCAAATGTTAGTGGTTCGTCTGTATAACTAATGTTAGTGGCTGGTCTGTATAGCTAATGATGGTGGTTGGCCTGTATAGCTAATGTTAGCAGTTGGTGTGTTTAGCTAATGTTAGCAGTTGGTCTGTATAGTTAATAGCAGTGGTTGGTCTATATAGCTAATGTAAGTGGTTGGTCGGTGAAGCTAACAGAAGGGGTTTGGTCTGTATAGCTAATGTTAGCAGTTGGTCTGTGTACCTTAGCAGTTTGTGTGTGTAGCTAATATTAGTGGTTGTTCAGTGTAGCTAACATTAGAAGTTGGTCTTTACTTTTAAATGTTTCTTTAAATTTGATGTCAAGTCCTTGGACGATGACAGTATTTTCACAGCTGAAGGCAGAACCATCATTTCCACTAAGGCCAGGTCATAATAATGAATTGACTGCGAGATTAACTGGTTTCACCAGACCAGAGACCAGAGTGGTGTGGTGAGACTCAAAGTGTTTTATTGTGTGCACGCTCCATGTGGTAGTATATTGTTCTTTAAGTTAATATGTATTTTAAAATTGTAATCTTGCTAAATTATCCCCATTTTTACTAAATATAACTGCAATCTGATTCAATCTTTTTTGTCTGTAACTGTAATGGAATACAGTTTCCTTTTTGTATCCTAATTATGTAATCCCATTACATGTAATCCTTTACTTTCCAAGCCTGATAATACAGCAAGGCTTAGAGTTTGTCTGAAAGATTTAAAGAATAAGTATCTCTTCTCCTCACCAGACCATGTGTATTCCAGTGCTCTGGATGTGTTCACTGTTCAGATCCATGCTCAAATCAAAATGGAAGTCCTTAAAAAAAAAAGTGATCCTTGACCAGTTTCCTGTAACCATGGTGATGGGAAGTGTCCTCCAATCACATATCTTCATTGTGTGTTGGGGAAGTGCACTGTTTCCTGCTGTTTTCACTGACTTCCTCCCAGTGGTGTGTGCTTAGGATTCTACATTTGGTCCTGGAAAACCACACAGTCCCCAACCAGCGCTCCTGTTCTCTTCTTCTATTTTGTGTGTTTGTATTTGCCTACTACAAGTAAGTGATTTACAAATTATTGTAAAATTTTCATACAAGTTTTCTTCATGAATAGCATATTTTTTCTTTCTTATGGTACCCCACAAACTTGGTACTAGGAGTGTAACAGTACTCATAATTCATTATTCGGTATGTACCTTTGTTTTGGGGTCGCGGTACGCTTTCAGTAGGGAAAACAAACAAATGTAGAAAATAACACTCTTGTCATTCATTTTGAAAAAATCATCAGTGTCTTGGCCATAATCACTATAATGCAACTACGCGACCAGCCTAAAATTATTTTTGTGCATTTATGCTCAAGAACCTCTCATACTGAGTGCTGACTCCTCTTAACCAGTCAGTAGGAGCTTCAAAGTCATCAGCAACTGCTAGGCTAAAAACAAGACCTACCTACTAGCAGTGTTTGAGGGTAACTAGTTAAAGGTAATTAATTGCAAAATAAATTTAATTGCAATCTGTTACGACTAGCAAGAAAAAATATGCAAATAAATTACAGTTACTAATCAAAACGTGCTTGTTTATACCGGGCAGCACAACAGATGGACTAAAATGCACAAGTGACGGCACAGTGTAGCAGAACTCAAGCACACTGACCAAATCCTTACATCTTATATTCTACTCTATGACTGTACATCAGCCATTGCATTCGTGCAAACTGCTGTTCCACAACATAAAAACAAAATTAAAAAGCATTTAAGTAATCTAAGATGTCCACTAACATCCTCCTATTAACTATTGAAATCCAACATAATATTTGTGATAACTTTAATATATATAAAATCGTCATTTGTAGGGTGCTGTAGAGAGGTAGCTGTCCTGAATGCTGACCCTTAAATTTTAACTCATAAAAATGATACTAAAATCATTTTTACCAATTTTTCCTTCTTTTTTTATTGTTATTCCAGTAAACTGGCTTTTCTTGGTGTCTTATGTCAGAGCTGTGCCAACTAACCTTATGCCAACTAGCATCTTTGAGATAAATAAGTTGGAAACATTGCTATTTGTAATAAGTAACAGGACTTTGTTTAAAAATTTGAGAGTTCTGTATATGTAAAAATTCAGTGAGTTACAGGTGCTAAGACAAAAAGTGTTACAACCGTCCCCGGTCTCCCCTACCTCATTTAGCCATGTGGTTTTCTCATTTTGTGTGTTTTAAACTGGCAAAGAATTTTCAGAAAGGGAAGGGGGCATGACACAGGAGCAAGGTACCCAGACAGGTTGCTCTCATCCATGCAGCAACACAGTACACAATCACACTGATGGTTTCACATTATTCTTTTGATTGACAGTTGTTGGCAGTAATGCTGCTGGAAACATATGTAGTGTGCCTGCAAAGACAGAGGAAAACAACACTGATAGCATGAATGCAAACAATGTACTGTTTCAAGCGGGTGTTTTTACAGTGTTGTGTATCCTGAGGTGGCAGCCCTTAACACTGATTTGTGAAACAGAACAAAAGTTGCACAGAATATAAGATGAGAAACAACACAAAGGCTTCATTTTGAAACCTGCATTGACTGACAACTTCTTATCTGACACTTAAAGCTGTTTGATCGCCTCCTTGGAGACACCTGCTCCTTCCTGTCAGTATATTCAACATGTGGGAATAATTTACATGAGGCAACACTCCACTGGTCCTCCCCGCTCAATCAAAGCTGGCAGCGATGCAGGTTGCTCATCAGGTCACCAGCAGCACCTCTCTGCAGATCCCGCCCCAGCCTGAGACGGCTGTGCTCAGAGACCAACGCCATCAGCCCGTCCTGGCCCAGGCCATCATCAATCCAAAGCGGGGTATGGAGGGTCCCCTCCAGACGCCGCAGCCCCCCAGGACCTGCAGCTCAGCTGGACCTGCTGGGAAGTCGTGCTGGAGCTTGGACGTGAGGGTGGCAGTGCTTCTGCTGACTCTGGCTGGAGCCGTGATCCTGCTGCTGCTGTACAGACTCTTACAGTTGAGACACAGGTACACAAGTTTGTCTGCTTTCTTCACAGCTTTTCATATATGCTATCAAAGGAAAACTAGCTTTCAAAGGAAGCTTTTATCACAGTAATGTATCTGTTTCTTGATCCCCTTGAGAAACAAACCACGTAATCTGCGCAAACTTCTCTGTCCAGTTCACATTTGATCAACTTTGACATGCAGCTTTCCATGTTTGTTCCATGTTCCAATTTGCAATGTTGCAATCACAACAGCTAATGCATTCAACCAATTCTGCACAGCCTTGCAATTTTGTCCAAACTCTGCCGCTTTTCTGCAAATCTGACCTATCGTTGTTGCTTCCCAGAAATTCAAGCAATCATTGCAGTCCCCTGCACAAATGTCATTTACTATTTTTTGCATTCATGTTTTTTATTTTGTCATGCATACTAGAAAGAACACAAGGTTTGTCATTGTTATCAACATTTAAAAATGCTGTGCACTTTTATTTTTATATATATTATATTTTTCTTTGCAGAACACCCCAAAGGCGCACTTCTTCATCCCTAAATAAAGCATATTGTGTTTTTGTAATCCTGAGTCTTCTTGGTAAGGTTATTTAGAACACTGACAAAGTGGGATATTGCTCTCACCAGAACAAGTCGCCTTTGATTTTTAATGAATTACCCCAAAAAACGGTGGAACTTTTTTTTGTTTGCAATTTCGAATCAGTCCCACAATTTAATTGAAAGAAATTCCTAAAAATATTGCAACATGCATCACAATTTTTTTTTTTGAGAACCTGCAGTGAAATCAAGCATTTTAGACCTGACTGGAGTAATATTTTTGTGCAGATGGCCTGTTGGTTGAATCATGGTTTGTACGGGCAGGTTGATATTATTTTAACATTTGACCCAATAAATGTAACCACAGATCAGCAACTTGCCCACATGTGTATGAAACGAAAAATGCATTGAGTAAATGATGAAAACTTAATGTCAGACATATAGAAGAAGAAAGGAGCAGAAATGTAGTATACTATGTTAATAACAGGTTAATAGATGTTTCCTCCAGGAATAAAAGTTGCTAAATCTAACATAGATATAGTCAGTTAAAATCTTAGGATATTTAGTTGACCAAAACTAGACCATTAACAAAAGACTATGACTAAAACTAAATTAAAATTTGCTGTCAAAATTAACATGTCAGACATAGAGCTTGAGAGTCCAAAATGGAGGAAGCAGTTTGGAAGCTTTAAGTAGAGGGTACAACAACACAGCTTATTAGCTTTTTCTTTAACCTCCTCTGTCGCTGTAAACTGCCCCACAGAAGAGGACTGGCTTGCAGACAGTTATGAGACAAAGGTGGATGGTATAAAAATGTCTTTTGAATAATCTGTGGCAACTTGTTTTCCTGTTAGCAACACAAGTAACAAGCTTGCCAACAACTGGACAGCTAGCTTGTTAGCTCACAGAGCTTTATCCCCTCTACAATTTTTGAATTAAGTTGTGTGCAACCCAGAAACAGAATGTAAACCCAAAATTTAGAAAACTTTGTTGACTTATACGCCAGGCGAGCAACTCCCGTTGGACTGAATGGGCACCATCTTTGCATTCACCATCTAGTTCATTCTAATACATTTATGGTAGTCTCTTTGTCAACAAGCTTCTACCAATTATTTTGCAAAGACTGGTGTGACCATAAAGATGGGCAACATTTCAGCTCCTCAAAAGTGAAGCTAAAACATCTGGTTGTTGTGGCTGGTTGCAGTATAAGTCATAAATCCTTCCCCCTCTGTGCTAGTAGAGGGGGCATGGACCAACTAATAGCTTAGCTAGCTTAAGTTTGGTCAACTTAATTTCTTAGGGTTAATGTAGCTTTTTTTTTCCACTTAAGTTGGGTCCAACTTAATTTGTTTGGATTTATCAAACAAATTTTACAGTGGTGAAATTGCATAAGTAAATGAAGTTGATCCAACCCAAGGACAGTAAGCTGGACTGACAGAAATGCTGAAAGAAAAGAATCTTTTTGAGTATTCTTATCACACTAATATTTGTTCAAATGGTAATTTTTCAGGCAAGTTTGATCTAATTAGTTATTTGATGCTAATAAAAGGGGGGTTCACAGTGGCCTGGTAGCTCAGTGTACAGTAGGAGAAAGTGGAGATGTGGCATCCATCCTTATTTACAGTTGATAGGTGTGACCAGGTGGTGTGGCCTTTAAGCTTCTTGAAATTTGGACAGAACCAGGAGGCAGTCTTTATGCTAAGCTAGGCTAACCATGTCCTGACTCCAGCTCTGTGTGTTGTGTGCTGCAGGCTGAGGTTGGCGAGGGCGAGGCACGCTCTGGAATACCACGGCTTCTTCCACACCGCCACCTACACACTCAAGCACCCTGCTCCGTGTGAGGACCTGCCAACCAAGAATGGGACGGTCCCTGAGGCTACTATGCCCATCCAAACCGTAACTGCTGTGACGCCCACCGTCGTCACCCCGCTTCCGCCTCCCCCGGCGTCCTCTCCACCCCCGCTGCCACTACCCCCACCTCCCGTGCTGCCTCCACCACCGCTCCATCCTCCGCCTACTGTCTTGGCCTTGCCTCTCCCCCTGCCTGTGATCCACACCACCCCACCCAGCCCTCACCTGTCGTGGGGCGCCTGCTCAGACGCTGACGTGTACTCTCGGATCGGAGCTTACAGGCCCGCGAGCTCCAGACTCTCCAGCATTTCCAACCAGTCGAAAGTCATCCTGTTTGAACACTCGTCTCTCTGACCTCTGATGCACAACATGACTGGAGATGTCTATGTTTGAGAACACTGTGATTCCCAAAAACATGCTCTTCTGATGCACAGATAATCATCCAGAGATTATCAAGCGTGTCCTTAAAATACTGTTCACGATATGTAATACTTCCAGGGCATTCAAAAACTTCAAAAATTGAAGTTCTAGTTTTGTGAGGTGCTGAATTGATTTATCTATCCTTTCAAAAGTACCAGACTTTGTGCAAGACCTCTGCAAGAAAATTGCAGTTTGGAACAAAACATCCCAACTGTAATTATGTTTTGTTCCGTTGGAGAGTGGGGTTGCCTCTTAATTCAGCCCGGTGGAAGCACTGCGTTACAGGCCCACAGAGCAAATGTCTTCTCCTGAAGAACTTTTACAACCTTGCGTCTATTCTGAAACTCGTTTTGGAAGTAAAAGGAAGAAAGTAAAACCTGAAGAAAGACTTGTTTTTTGTATGATCTGTCCCTCACAACCTGATTTGTGTTCACCATTCAGAGCCTGACAATCTCCAGTGTCATCTTCAGAGTTTTATTTTCTCAGTATAAATTGTAAATGGTAACTTTGTTGGTAATGAATTTGATTCATACAGTAAATATGAAGATGTGATGAAGCTCAAATTTTTAAGGTATCCTTCTGAATATTTAGATTACGGTGGTTTAAGCTTTTCCTTTGAGTTTGTCCAACTTCAAAGTTTCACTTTGGTTACTTCTGCTACTTTAAAGGTGCACTGCAAAAAGTGTATTTCAGTAGCAGTTGAAGTAATGTAATGTTTTGAGTCCCATTTAGCTTTCTGCTTCAGTGATCACTGTCTATATTTGTGGATTTTGACAACTTGAAATGACACCCTGTGTTGTACATCTCACCTCAAAAAGTCCATGTTTTGATTCGCCATTTTCTCTTGGTGAAAGAATGTTAAGTCTATTGCAAAACAAAATGATATTTTGTCAACATATAATGTACTATGTTAGCTGTAAAATGGTCCACCAAAATTGGTTAGGTTCATAAGTTCATAAATGAAGCCAGCTATCCTTAAGCTGGGCTAAGGTTAAGTCATGCTAACATTAGCAATTACATTACTTGTATTTATCACACTTAAACAACACACTTAGGTTGCTATATAAAAATACTTTTTCTGAAACCACACTGTTAGCTTGTAAAGGAGCAGTAGAATGAATTTTATATTACTTTTGGGTAAAGCAAATAATTCAGTTTGAAATCAGAAACTTTTAATTTGACCTTACATGACCTTAAATAAATTAAGTTGCATTAATGCAAACTGGTGATTTGAATGCAGTCAGATTGTGAAATACATCTGACTTTAAGTAGTTGTTTTCATATAACCTATGTAATTTGAAAAAACTTAATTCATTTGTGCGCTGCTAATTGAAGAAATTTTTTTAAGTTGGTCCAACGGTTCTCTTTCTGCACCTTTCAGTAACTTTAATTTGACATCATCACAATGCAAAACTTGAACTGAAGAACATAAGCTCATGACTCATTTTAAGTTTTCTCAACAACTGTTTTGACAGGAGGTGCTAATTAAGACTATATTCACACTCCACACTGGAAGACTTTTTTTGCCCAAAGCGAGTTACAGGTGCATTCAAACTCAATCAAAACTGAAGCTAGATGTCATCAAAACAGGAGGTGCATCCCTCCCCAAAACCAGCTAAATAATGCATGTTAGAGCAATGGTGCAGGAACTTTTTGCCCTTCTGTCAACCATCACTTTCAGACCAAGATCAGTGATGTCAGATATGACGCCAGTGGCTCAAATGCCTTCTGTAGAAAGAATATGAGGAGAAGCTGAAGTGAATATTAATATTTGTTTCTGTTTTTTAAAATGTGATCAGATTAAATGACTCATTTGAGACCCTTATCATGTAACTCTCTTTAAATTAGAAAACAGAGGGCTTTTTACAGAAAAAAAAGATTAAGTTCTCATGTTTCCCATGTGATCAAATGCAGGAAACATGTTTCTGCATGTGGCATGTGTTTCACATGGGAATATACACGGGTTTCACTATTGTACCATGAAAATATTCCAAAACCACACGTTTTCCAAACGCAAAGAACATTTAACATGAAAAACATGTGCTCCACGTGTCATGTTTATAACAACCTAATTTGATGAATTAAGTCAATGATCAGTTGTCAGCTCATAATTTCAGTGGAATAGTTTGAAGTGAAGTTTTGGGAAATATGCTTGTTTGTCTTCTGGCTGAGATTTAGATGAGAAAAGATTAAATGAGAAACTTTAACAAGTTAAGTTTACCTAAAACAATAGGAACCTGTTTAAATTAAGTAAAATGACTTGCTTGTGTGAAGTTGTACATTACTACCACCAACTTACTCAAAAAAAAAAAAGTTAAAAGTTAAAAGCTTTAACAAGTTAAGTTTACTTAAAAAAAAACAGGAAACTGATTACTTTTGGAAAAGTCAGTAAAATACTGTAACTTACTTGTGTCAAGTTGTACATTACTGCCACCAGTTTACTCAGAGAAACCAAGTAACTATTTCAGAAAAAGTACTGGAAACTCAGTGTAAATAATGAATTTAGTGAAGGGAAGCATTTAAATTATTAGCTTTTGAGTACTAGTTTGTGGGTTTTGTTACATTTGACAGAGCCATGTTAGCTGTCTCACCCTGTTTCTTTATACTAGCTAACTCTGATATGAGAGTGGCATCTTCTCACTTAATTCTCCACCAGAAAGTGAATAAATATTTTTCCAAAACTGTCCAAGTTACATGAATGAGACAATTTAAGTTGCCCTAACTTAAAAGCAACAATCATATCTAATTACACTGAGTTAAAAGTAAAATATGAGTTGATTAATTTAATTGGTTATGGGATTTTACAGGCCTTTATCAGAGAACTCTGACTGCATTCCACAACTAAAAGAAGTTTTACAGAACTTGTTACTGCCTTGCATACAAATATTTTAACTGTAAGTGAATGCTGACCATAGAGAGCAAAACTACATTTTGTTTTTCTTGCGTGCACATAATTTACATTGCTATTAGATAATGTCTTCATTTTTGCAGTGGAGTTTTTGAAGCAGAGCCCATTGTTTCTCCAGATGGAAGGCATTTCCTGAGCGGGTTTTCCATAGCAGGGTCCCTCCCTGTTTCACACCATTCTCTGCATTTCCTCTGACTCTCTCTCTCTGTATCAGTCTTACTTTGCATTTCTTTCACTTCCAGTCTTAAATGATGACTGATGGAGTTCCATTTTTATTCAAACAAATATCACAGTTTCTCACATGAATTTTAAATGGTTCATATGACTTTAATACATTCAAAATCACAGTACAGCGATTAACTTAATTAAGAAATAATGAGTACAGTTACAGCTGCCCAGATGAAGTCATTTTCATATGACCACATGTGAGATTGATCATTTTCTAGTGGCTTTGTTGACACACAGCTAGCATCTGTCTGTTGTTGATGGTAGCCTTAGTGTCCACCTTGGCCTTAACAAGCTGTAAAGATGAATTTTCTTTCAATATTTAACCATGTTTCCCCAACAGGCCTCTCATTTATAATTCAACAATAGCTTGTAAATTCATGAGGGAAGCTGTTTTAGTTGATGCTTGTTGGTTGCTCTCAGCTTGCCGGGGTGAAAACCGAGACCTTGCGTGACATGCCTCTTTAGTCTTCTCTGTATCTGAGTCTGCTAGTGAGGCCGCTGTCTCCATACTAAAAGCCAGTTAATTCAATCTGTGCATGTACTGCAGCGTTGTCTCTTAATTGGTTGTAATTTGAGCAGGAAAGGCATTTGTAACAATATACTGCTGCAGCAATTAAATCATGTCATGCAAGGATGAATATGAATGTATGTGTGTTCTAGATCTCATTAGGGTTATTAATTGAGGGTTTTTAATCTCAAAATGGTGTATGTCCATTTAAGAATGCCCACACAGCTGTAAAAAAAAATAATGCATACTCAACAAAAACACTATTTTTTCCTCCCATTTTTTACGAGTTGAAGTAAAAGATCTAAGATTTCCTTTGTGCACACATAAAGCTTATTAGGGCCTGAGCACCGACCTTGGTGCGAGAACCCTATTGGAAGTTTTTTGATGATTATTCTTCTAAATGACTCGCATTTTGCATTGCTTAAACATACTCAAAAACTCACCAAATTTGAATATTGTGTGACAGACATAGTGCCACCTAGTGGCAACATATTTTATGCTTTCACATACTTTCAGGTTATCCATATCCAACTCAAATCTAGTAGGAAAGGCCTCAAGATCTTGGTAATGCTGTGTTGTGAAGATCTGATCTTTCGCCAAAACACAGGAAGTTGCATTAATTTCAGTATACTTACTTGAATCAGCCTGAAACTTCACATGTTCATTAACAGTCAAGGCCTGGACATATGATATGAGTTTTGTCGATGGGCGTGGCCAAATGACTTGGCCACGCACTTTAAACAGCAGCCCCCATGGCGCATTGGGGGGCAACAGGGGCCAGTCTTCCGGAAACACCAGAGGTGTGAAGCAACTAAATAAAACAACTTTGTTACTGTACTTAAGTAAAGCTTTCAGATATCTGTACTTTGCTTGAATATTTATCTTTCTGACCAGTTTTTACTTTCAATTGAGTGTAAAATTGTATGCAGAGCTTATATTACTCCTGTAAAATTGTGGACAATTTTCCTGACTAGTGTTGGCATGCTTGTGGATGAAGGGGTTCTTTGTTATGTCTATTGTGGAAATTCCCTAAAATGCACATTTTTGGTCCAAGTTCCAATCCTGCAGTATGTCTGCTGGACGCAGTACATTCATTTCCATCCAAGCTGTCTTTTCACACTGGGATGTTTTTCTGCTAAAAGAATAATCTTGGTCGGTTAGAAATCTGCCTTGATATTAAAATGATTCCATAGTATTTTCCACTATTACAGTAAAATCAAGCCTAATCAGCTGGGAGGATTTTATTGTGAAAGGCTGTGACACAACCTTTGACCCCACATCCTGCCAAACACATTGTTTACTTTGGCAGTGATGAAGGCTAGCTGCTGGCTAAAATGGATGACATAAAAGCACAGCAAATTATCCAGTGGAGGATATCAAATTGTAAACATTTTATCATTATATTTGGTGCGCCCCCTGCAGTAACTTAGCAGACACCCTAGGGGTTACAGACCCAGGCTTGGGTATTATCCCATCAACTACATGAAACAGATCACAGCAAGGACCATCCAGAGAAACCGGGTCATGGTCCCTGGAAAGCAACACCGCTGTTGAGCCCTTCAATGTAACATTGTACATTCATGTAACATCATCCTTATTGTATTTCTTTGTAATAGTTTGTCTTGTAAGTAAAGAAAAAATCAAACACAGATTTTTGTCCCCAGATAGGAGGTGGGTCATCACAGTATGAGTGTGTGAACAACATAGTGTCTCCACACTTTAATTAGCAGTATAAGAAAGAAAACAACTTCAGTTGTATAAGTCATTGCCTGCAGGTGGCTCTTGTGTAAAAATTGTGGGAATTTATATCCTATAGATTGTAAAAGTTAAATGCATTATTCACTCACACCAATGACATAGTGTGTCCACTGAGCGCAACTTAGTGTTCAGTGTCTTGCCCGAGGACACGTCACTGTGGTAGCTGAGCATTGAGCGATTGATGACATCAGCAGGTGTAAATCTGCTGAGGCAAATGTTATTGTCTGTTATTTTCTGAGCCTGGTTTCAGTGCTTCTCATTAATTACAGTGTGTGTCCTTATTCTTGAAATGAATCTCAAACAGTTTTGTGTGGACCAGTCTTGACTGATAGTGGACAGTGTGCTGGATCATAAATCTGACCCTGACTCCCTTTAAATGACTGTTTGTCCCAGAGGCCCTTGGCTCGAAGTGCACATTCTTGGTAAGTGCTTCTCATTTTCTAATCTCTGCAGTGAGAGGAAATGGTCATTGTTAAGCACTGCCCTCGGTGTCATCACCTCTGCATGACACCAAAACAAGTCCTTTACTTGTAAAACTTAGGGGTGCAAATGTGCAATTCCCGTTGGCCAATTTGATTTTTAATGTCACAAAAGATCAAAACAGATTGTTTGAAATCCATTATAATACATTATAAGCATACTTATATTGTGCTATGCTGTGTTTGTAGCATTGAATAATTACAATTATAAGAGCTCATAAATATTCATAATGATTAATAACAGCAATCATAACACACAATAAAGCATTTTAGAATGACTTACATACATTATAATGACTGTAATGAATTATAATGTATGCTTTTGGGGGGACACAACATTAACAAAATGTCAATGTCCATCATTCAGTTGTTCATTACCAAAAAGTTCTGTTAAATTGGATACTCAGTCTCTGTTATGACCTGCTGACAGAAAACTGTTAATGACAACAGTGTCCTCTCATATGAGGGGAGACGTGTCAGTGTACAGGAAGAGATTTAAATAAAATGTGTTATGATAATGACACTACGATGTAGTGTTACCCTCATCAAAATATTCCAACAGACAGCAGATGCACACTCATTACTCTGGTGCGGAAAATAATTTATTACGACTGTTAGCAAAGAAAGGTCAGCGTGAGACGTGTGAGCTGCAGCTGCTCAGTCAGTGGTGACTGCGGCACTCTGCAGAGATTTGTTCATGGCAAGTTTTAAAACCTTGTGTGCACAGCAGACACAAATATCACTACGCTCTAGCCTTACCACAATCATGACATTTGTGTCTCATGTGTCATAGGTCTGGTGTTTCTTATTATCCCTTCCCCTGCCTGTGGCACTCAGCCTCAATCACACTGGGGCAAAAGATGACAAAAATATAGATTCGTTTTTTAATAAGAGACTAAATAATTTCCCAATTCTTGCTGAGTGTCAGCTGGGATCAGCTTCAGCCCCCAGTGACCCCCTTATGGATGGATGGATGAATGGAAAATAAATTTCTACAACGGCTGGGTGCTGTAGGTTTTATCAGAAATTAATCAAACAGGCGTAAATATTGTTCTAGTTGTGGACTATTTTGAACGATGGATTGATACACGTTTGGTCTTTGGGTGGGCGGCTTAAAATATATATTTGCTTGTTATTATTGCATGCTAAATTAAATCATTGAGGAACTTGTCTACATTTAACACACAAAAAAAATGAATCAGTAGGAGGTTGGCCCATAACAAGGTTTAACAGCAATAATTTGATCTTACAAAATATAATCTGTTGTAATGTTCACTGGATAAATTAGAATTATTTTCATATAATGTACATTAATAAACTTACTGATATCTTTAAGCATCACTACAGCTACATTATGTGTATTATATATGAACCACTTATGAAATTCATGTGCACAAATGCTGTATTGAATAGGGACACTCAAAGTAAAGTGTTACCAGTGTTACTAATCCATACCATCATTTTGGGGCTCATGTGTTTTTTAAATACATGAGATTAGAAAATCTTTGTATTTCTTATGCCTTTTCACTTGCAACTCTCTGATTTACACACTTCGTAAAAAATCAGCTGACACTTTTATCTTCTGGTTCTTAAATCGCCTGGAGAAGAGAAGCAACACCTGCAGAAGGTATCAAACAGCAGCAGAACAAACGATGAGGCTCTGTTTGATGTCCCACTTAAAATGACTGACTGTGAAACCAGACAAAGTGACAGCACTGACACCTGCTCCAGGTTCAGTGAGGTCAGGTTTAGGGAGCCAAAAACAGGCTTTAAGATTTAAGAGAGGACAGGGAAGAGGAAGAAGCTTGTGAATGAACAAAAACACAACAGGCAATCGCTTCCGTGTGAGCATACGTGTGTGCGTATGTGCATGGGAGGGAGTGTGTGTGAGTGAATGCGTGATGACTGGAACAACAGCTTGTCTGCAGCTAATCTCGAATACTATTGGACAGATCAACCTAATGTTTTGTGTGCGCATTCATGACTATATGCTGAAGGACCTCTGTGACTCAGAATTCTTGAAAAAGTTTTTTATGCCTTTAAGTTTTTTTTACTACCACACTCATTCCATTCTTACAAATGGACTGATCAATGACCACTGACCGCTGACTTCTCACGCTTCTTAAACGGCCACTAGGGGCTGCAAGGGATCAACAACTGCTTCAGTTGGAAATCTTGTTTTGGCTCAGAACTACATAAATGGAGGTTATATTAATGCTGGCGTAGCTTTGCAAATCTCCGCTGGTTGCATCTGGCGTTGTGGTGACATTGCAGTAGGTGCTTCACCATCTGTTGCCTGGCAGGGCTCTGCACTCTACTCAGTGCACTTTTCTAGTTAAGTAAAGCAGAAATTGTTGATTTCTGTGATACAGACCCTTCCTAAGCCCCGCCCCCTTTTGCTTTGTGCTCCAATAACAGTTGATCAAACTTGGTAATTATGTATTATGTATAAGAGACATACCACGGTCGCTCAACTGTTATTGGAACACAGAGCAAGGGGCGGGACTTAGGACGAGTCAGTTATAGAAGTGTTGATATGTGCATTTTTTCACTTTGGACAGACCCAGGTTAGCTGTCTGTGTCTGCTTTCAGTCTTTATGTTAAGCTAAGCTAACCATGACTCTCAGTGTTTACAGCAACATATGAGATTGATATCAATCTTCTTAGTCTATCTACAAAAATAAAGAATATGAGCTAATTTCCCAAAATGTTCTACAATTTTTTAATATGAAAAGTTAGAGTCTAGTCTAGTCTACAGTGTAAGATTTATGGGGATTTATTGGCAGAATATGGCAGAAATGGTTTCTTATACTCATAAGTATGTTTTCATTAGTGTATAATTACCTAAAAAAAATAAATAAATAAGAATCATGTTTTTGTCGCCTTAGAATGATGCCACTAAATCCTACACACTGCTCCTTTGATATAGAATTAGAAGTTGTACCTGTTCAGATTTGCTAACTTAAATTTCAATATTTGACAAAAAACACAACATTTAACATTAGGAGTTAAAGAGATTAATTATTATACAGAAGACTCACTGACTCACTAGAGTACAGATTTAAAATATATTTTC
The DNA here is from genome assembly GCF_056507025.1 of Lutjanus erythropterus. Taxonomy (NCBI): domain Eukaryota; kingdom Metazoa; phylum Chordata; class Actinopteri; order Lutjaniformes; family Lutjanidae; genus Lutjanus; species Lutjanus erythropterus. The sequence continues at coordinate 6,739,602 of NC_139336.1, forward strand.
CTTTTACTTCAGTTCAAATGCAGGACTGGAGCATGAGACAAAAGTCCAGAAAACTTTGCCGAGCCCTCCTCAGGGGGTTGAAGTTTTTAATTTAATTTAATAAAAATGTACACGTAATCAGTCGTGACTTCATTATTGATGGAGGAGGGCTGTGAAACATCACGACCTCACAGCAGAGACTTCATTTGTTTGCTTGTAGCTCCAGGAGGAACACTCGAGCATGACAAGGAATCCAGGTTGGACATAAACTCACCAACATAGGTTTCATCACGGAAGAAATACAAGTTTACGCTTTTCAAACTGCACATTTACCATATGCAGTTATTAATTTGATACATTACATTCAGGAGGGACGAGTCAGTGAACCAATTAGATATGAGGAGTGAAATTTCAGAGTGGCATCAGTGGCATGTTATTTTAAATGTCACCAGTATGTTGTCCCAAGGTTTCTATTACGGCCGCAAATTGTAAGCACTTTCATTAATTAGTCATTTTTAAAATTAACAATCAATGAATCAATTAATCATTATTTTAAAAAAAAATACAAAATTTGGCATTTTTCCCCCTCAATCACAGCAACATATTGTATAGTAGAATACCAGATAACATGAAAATAATCTGTTATAATTCAGATCTTTATTTGATAGTAGACTGATTAAATTTTACTTGATTGATCAAATTCTTATCAAACATTGCAGCAATGCAATGTTTTAACTGTAATGTTGCAGGAAGGTCACTGCAATGTAACGTTTTAAATGTTATGATGCAGATTCATTGCTGCAAGGTAACGTTTCAAGTGCAGTGTTGCAGTAACAATGCTGCACCATAATGTGTTCATTGTAATATTGCAGGAACATTGCTGCAATGCAACATTTTAAGCGTAATGTTGCAGCAAAGTAGCTGCAATGTAATGTTTTAAGTGTAATGTTGCAGGAACATTCATGTTTCATTCATGTCATTTAATGTTTGAAATGTAATGATGTAGGAACATCACTGCAGCGTAACATTTGAAGTGTAATGTAGTACGAACGTTGCTGCACAGCATTTTAAGTGCATTGTTGCAGGAACATCACTGCAGTGTAATGTTTTCAGTGTGATATTGCAGGAACATCGCTGCAGGGACTAAGTGTATGTTGCAGTAACATCACTGGTGTGTAATGTTTGAAGTGTAATGTTGCTGGAACATTGCTGCAACATAATATTCTATATGTAATATTGCAGGAAAGTTTCATCTGTAATGTTGCAGGAATGTTGCTACATTATGAGTTAATGAACGCCGTGACGAACTGTGTTTGATGGAATACCAGGTCAATTGTCACATATTAGCAACAACAACAAACCATCTGGTGTGTCAGGTTAGTTGTGGCAACCTACAAAGTGAAATTAGTGTCATAGCTACTGCATTGCTTTAAGTGTTACCAGAATGTTGCAGGACCCCAGCAGCAACATAACTTTTGCAACACGTGACTCAACTTACCAAGTGAAATTCCAATGCCAATGTCAGCATGTTATTTTTAACATCACCGGTGTATTGTCAAACATTTCCACCACTTTTTGGAGATTTGACATTTTAGCAAAATTGCAGCAATTCCAATTATATAACCTACAGGAAACACCATGCAGCGGACATTTAACTGATTTTGCAAAAATACCATAGAATACCTTTCACGCTTCAACATTTCAACAACATAGCAGCAACATAACATTGTAACTGTGATGTTGCAGTGATGTTACAATGTGATGAAATGTTGAAACGTTTGTAGGGTGTGCACCAGGAGCAATCAGATGAGCACAGACTGCACCAAATGTCACTGAGATTGTTTCATTTTTCTACCTCACTCCATCAGAATTATTTGAAAGATGCTGCAATCATGTAGATTTCAACATGTAGGGGCTTTAAAAAAAAATAATATGATTTTCATTCATCCACTTTTTTTTGTCACAACAGAAAGTATGGATCTGCACCACTGTTTTAAATTCCCCCTATAATACTCATAAAATATATATAAGTACTTTTTAAAATGAAAGGTTGTTTCCATCTTCAAGAGAATGATCTGCAGCTCCTGTTCTGCTGTTTCCCTCTAAGCTTGTTAACAACAACAGATCCAAAAGAGATGAGGAGGGTTTATTCTCTCCGTGGGTCCTGCGAGGCTTTGAAAGCCCGTAACGTAATTCCTCTGACAGCACAACGCCAGCGGCGCTCCTGCAGGGGAAACATGACTGAACAGTTCAAGAGCGTATGGATGAAATTTAATCCACACTCTTCACCTCCTCCAATATGCAGGCTGATTTACAGCCAAGTGCACTCGGCGGCGGCCTCTGAGGAGGCACAGACGGCGAACCTGGAGAATACACAAGCACGCCGCGGTGATGCATTCAAACAGTGTTACGGTGTTTTAGTGTCGTCCGTCCTGCACATTTTCAAGTGACTTTGTGGAATCTGACTCCCATGATGGAAAAGTTTAATGCTCTAGTCAGCAGGTCATGATTTTTTTTTGTCAAGCTGTTCTTGTCAAAAAGACAATGGCAAATCTGAGTGACAAATCATGTTGTTTGGAGGGAATAAAACTTCAGGATTTAGAGACTGAAAAGACAGCAAAGCTATTGTCTTGCGGAGCATCAATACAAATTTTTACATCTTTTTTTTTTTTGGTTGATTTGACAGCACACAATAATACGGTGCCATGCTGACATTAAAAAGTGTTGTTTGAATCAACAATAAACATAATTATTACTGATTTCTCTGTGGTATTTAAGGATTTAGAGATGGTCAGAGGGGTGAGAAGACGATGCTCAATCAGCTCAGTGCTCAATAACAGCAACACAACAGTTTTAATTAGCGTTTTGACGTCCAGGGAAAAACTTTGCAGGACAGTCCACCCCAAAATCAAACATGCATATTTTTTGTAGCATTATTTATCCATCTTGATAGCTTTTGTGTGAGTTGCAGAGTTTTGGAGATATCGGCCATAGGAACTGCTTTCTTTCTGCACTAGTATCGACCAGAATTACTTTCTTTTCTACTAGAAAGAAAGTAGTTCCTACATGAAACTGCTCACAACAAAGTCTGGATTATCTTGAGAACCTGGGTCAAAAGCTTTGGAAATAGAATCTAGTTTTGATTTTTTCAAATGGTTGCCGGATGTAGGTCGGTATAAAGAAAACATTTCCTAAACATGACTGCTCACAGCAAGGTCTGTGGATTATTTTGAGCAGGGATTCTCAATGTTCTGATGACTGAGCGCCAATTTGTAGAGTGAGCGTATGATTGAAGACCACACAGGAAAACCCGTGAAGTTGTTGTGGGTAAGCAGATACCTGCATATGAATACAGAATTTGTAGATTGACAAGACTTTGGTATCAGAAATGTTCTGGTTTCCATTTGTAGTCTGAGAAATGTTGACCAGTCACATTTGAATGTGCATGTACATAAACAACATGGAGAGCAAAAGAGGTGGAACACATTGGCCAAAATGAAATTTCAGAACCAATTTGTTATTGTCTGACAACACTCAAGCTTTTTATTAACTTTTTAAAAAATGTATTGTTTCTCCATTCTCCTGTGTAAAATTGCTTATAAGACTGTAAGCAGTCAACAGTGTAAGAAAAAAGGAAGTTGTGGTCCAGATATCCTTGTAACACCGGTTATGGTGGTGCAGTTTGATGCATTAGTTGAGTAGTGAAAGTGAAAGTGCTGAAATGGACTATGGGTGATTAAAATATGATGCTTGAATTTCATGTTTCTAGGGGCCAACATTGGGTTTTGATATATCTATCTCTAGCTATAATCTTTAGTGATTGGGTTGTGATTTCTGAGACATTGCTGTTGAGTTTTTCAAATGCATTTTTGGCACTTTGCCACCACAAGCCAAGTGCCATCTAGTTCTTTTATATTTAAGAAAGGGCAGGCATCTGACAGCTGATATCTCCAAAATTCTGCAACTCACACCAAAACAGTCTAGGTGGATAAATAGCTCTACGGGCCACAGGGAAAATACACATTTTTAATTCTGGGATGGATTGTCCCTTTAATCCAACTTTAAAAAGAGCAAAGTTTGATGGACTCTTGTTAGGAGATCATTGCAGGACACAGTACTGTGCAGTAGCCGTCACTGTGAGCCAAAAAGACAAAAAAAAAGAATAAAAACTCCACCTGCTTATTGTGTGAGGAAGCAGCCAGCTGTGGGCCCCTCGTACACACCTCTGTATTCCTGTGTCGCAGCAGGCCTTTGATCAGGTAATTGCCCCTTCGGCCCCCGGAGTTTGCATCCCTCCATATGTCGCTATGGCGACCACCTCTGCAGCATCCATCTGCGTGCCCCTTCACAGCCTTTTTAAGATGGACTTGTGTGTTATGAGGCTGTGAGTGATGGAGGAAAAGGGCAGCGAGGCGATACAAGAAGCCCGACCACTTCAACAGCAACCTTTCTGTGACCGCTCATGTATGATGATGAACGCGTGTCTCTGTTTTGTCTCTTTTTCTGTGACTCCGTCTGTCCATCTGTCGGTCTGTTTGCCCACCCACCACATCCGAGACGCTACCCGTGTCAGTGTCAGCCGCTGGAATGACGAAATGCTTTTTTTTCACATTGTAATAAGGACCGCCTTTGTTTCACGGTGAGCCCTGAGATGCAGCAGATCCACACATGCATGTGATGAGAGGATCAGAGTGCAGGTGGAGCTCGGGGGAAATGGTTTGGGGGCTCAGGATGTTGTTTGAAGACACTTTGAGGAGGGTGACACATTTTCTGTTGCAGAGGATCAAATTATGCGAAGGTTTTAACACAAGAGCCCAGAGTGTCCCACTGTGGCCAATTTAAATTCACTATAGACATTTTTTACAGCGGCCATATTGATACGAAGTTGCAGGGTAAACACAGGCATCACCAAACATACTAATTAAAGTCCCCCTTAATTTATAGTCTACTAGAAATTTCTTGGACGGATGTTTCCTGTGAACTTTTATCATTGAATTGTCTTCTAAAGGCCTCGATGATGAAACTCAACTTGGCTGCTAAAAGTTGCTTGTTTTACTTTGCAACATGTGACTTTGTAGCATTACTTTGCAAGACATCTGGATTCGCAAGATCACCAAACAATCTATCTTCTCAGGCTTCAAGTAATTTGTTTGTGTCCACACCAAAAGTGGTGCAGCCAATCAGCTTTTCCCAGGAGGGACTACTGGCACCTACAGTTGTGGTTTTAGGTGTGACGACAGCAAAGAGCGTCCATGGAAGTGGCTCATCTCAAACAAACAATGGCGGTTCCTGAAGAAGTTAGCATAGATGCTGTGATAGCATAGAAGTGGAGAGTATTTCTTAATTGAAACAAGAGCAAAGAATGACACTTAAGGCTTTTCTCCATGGAAAAGATGTTTTCACTCATTTCTTGACTGGATTCAGCAAAAAATTTGCTCTGATTGGTTGAAGTTAGCCTGTGTTCTGCATGAGAGACAGATGCTTCATCCAATCACCCGCCAAGTGTTTTTTGAAAGTGCCTGCCCTTTTCCAAACAGTTCCTAAGGACTAGTTGCAACATAACTTTTGTGACATGTGACATAGCAACTTACCAAATAAAATTCCAGAGGACCAATGCCAGCATGTTATTTCTAATATTTCCCAACATTTCCAACCCTTTTTGGAGATTTGACATTTTAGCAACGTTGCAGCAGCGTCATTGTATAAAATACAGGAAACATCATACAGAGGACATTGGAAAAATGTTTCAAAAATACCATAGAATACTGTAGCAACAAGGTAAATAATGGTTAGATAAACATTGTAACTAGGGATGGATATCAAGGAATGGTACTATATTGGTATTGGTTCCTCATTGGTCAGTACTGAAGTGTTGATAAGCTCCTGGACAAATGCTGCTGCTATCGGTATTTGTGTAACATTAATTTGCTCCAAAGACCACATTCAGACAGAATCAAGCATTGCAGCAATCAGCCACATGGTTGTAAGAGGGTGTGTGTGGTCTTTAGCTGTGCTTCGAACACAAATGCTCACAACAATCTAGAACTAATGTTTATTTCTCTCTTTCAGTGGATTTTCTCCTCATTCAGTATGTACCCTGCACGATGCATACTCTCTTTTGACACAAACAAAACAAAGCTTCTTGTGTCGCTATTTTGCAGCTGCTGTAAACTGCAGCCAGACGCAGATGTCAAAGCTGAGTGCACGAAATAAACCAAGCGAGGACACAGCTGGTAGTGCTGTGTTTCTCCATGGAAGTGTGCAGTCAAGATGAGACACACAGAGACAGAGTGAGTGTAGAAGTGACATGCAGTGTGTCTGTACAGTTTAGGTTGTTTGTCGGTGACAACACTCGCTACACCTCCTCAAAATCCAAGCTGAGTTCCGGCATCTGAAATGCTGCTGGAAGCGGTTAGCTGTTAGCTCTGAAGTGCTAGCTGCTAGCTGTTGCCGTAGTTTTTGTTGTCTAAGATCAGTAACCTGAATCAGGTAAACTGGAAAATTGTTTCATTGATGTATTTGTTTTCAAACATCCTCAGACAGAAGAGGTGCTGGGTGTGTTGGATACATTTCAACAACAACCAGCGGATTGTGCTCCTTTGAAAACATTATAGAACATTTGAATGTATTTTTCATAATAGGGTCGATTTGAAAACTTTGCTGACTTTTTTGCATTTTTTGGGATCTCGAAATAGCATGAATAGTTTTGTTAGCAACAAATTTGTCCCTAATATTTAAATAAACATTTATGCACATGTGGCAAATATTAAAATACAGATTTTGCAAATCCTGTAAGTTTTCAAGAGTTTTGTGATGTAGGGGAACCCGATGTTAAGAATAAATGTATTAAGAGTTTTTCCATTTTTGTTTTTTCTTTCTTTTTTTTCACCAGAGTGATGCATTTAAACGTTAAATACATGCCCCAGACCACCTCAGAGAATTTGGGATTCCTCCTCCATAGTTTCACAAAGTAGCCTCCCCCCAAACAACATTTTGCATAGGGCCCCCAAAAAGCTAGAAACGGCCCTGCCTAAGCCTATGATATTTTAATCATAAAACTTAACAGAAAAAAAACATTGCTGGGTTTCATATGGGTCACATTGAGGTTTCCAGTAGACTATTAGTGAAGCAGAGGTTTTCCATTGAGCCAGAATGAACTACAGTAGAACCCAGATGAATAGAACAGGACCTTCATTATTATCAGTGCTATCATCTGTGATTGTCCTACTATTTCATGTTAAAATGTCTGCTGTGAAAAGGTCTACTATTACACACATATTAACAGAGATTTTTTCCTTTTATCCCAGTTTAAGCAACTCTAAGGTTATTAAAATAGTCTTTGTCAACTCTGTCTGACAGCACCAGCGTAGTTTATTCTGTTTCAGTAAGTTCTTCTTTGAAGATTTATAATGTTTATAGAAGTTAAATTTCTGTATTTTTGGACACTTTGAGATCACCACAAAAATACGAAATGAAATTCTTTTGGTTTTAATGCTTACCTGTGTGGCAGGAGTGTGTAATGACAATCCCACCAATAGGCCAGTGGGACTGAGGAGGTCATTTAGCTAAAGAGAGTCTATTTTCTGCAGAAACAAAGCAGATCCACACCTGGAACACACAACTGACAGCTCCCACTGGTCTCCCAGTGGTCTTATTGTGCGGCAGCAGTGGAGGCCAGATGTTTAATACCATCATTTTCATGCACATCCATAAACAGTTTGCAGGTGCTGGGTAGCAATTATCTGCACGAAGAGAAGAAAATCCCTGAAGAAAAGCCTGGAGGAGGGATATCTGGAGACAGTGACAATCATATAGAACACATTCACATCGAATAAAAGGAGATTTCTGAGGAGACAGCAGCGTGGGTGCTTTCAGTGCAGTTGTTAAATAACCCATTTGAGTCTTTTAATTGTGAATATATGGAATATAGCCCTGTATAAGAGCTTTATATAAATACCTGTGGAGTGTTGCTCATTTGGATCCTTAATTTCTCATTTACTAATTACCACATATACAGTTTTAATATAGGCTATTAGAACATGTGGAGTTAATTCTAATAGCATATAAATATCTATTATTTCAATGCATGGCCTTTCATCTGTAAAATAGTAGAAGACAATGAAAAACGTCCGTCAGAGTTTCCAACAGCCCCAGGTGACGTCATCAAATGTCTGCTATTGTCTAAGCTCATGATTTTCACAGTGGGGGCCGACTCCCCTCTGGTGCTGCCAGCAAACTGGATTCAAGATGAAGGACAATGCTAAAAACAAACAAACATGCAATTTTAAACACAAATTAATTTTTACGGATATTGTAAAATATAATTTAGAATATTTATGTTATTTAAAATATAACAGTTACTGCATTAATAAAAGTATTTTTTGTCTGTGTACATTTGCTGCAGTATTGTCAGTTGTTTTGATGTTTCTTTTTTAATTTTTCTCTATGCCTTCTCTTGATAGGACAGCTGATGTGAGGACAGGAAAGGGTGAGAGAGCAAGAGGATGGCTTGCAGCAAAGGGCCACATGCAGGAGTTGAACCTACAGTCCCAGTACGTTCCACCAAAACAAGCTGCCGGGCCACCCTGTGGGTTTGTAAAGACACCTTAAAAAAGAGGATCCAGGCCATAAGCTAATGCTGCTCGAGTGCTTTGGCATGGACAACTTTGGGAACCCCTCACTGTAAAAAAAGAAAAAACACCTAGTTTTGTGGAATCAGCTAATCTTTGCTCATCAAATGTAATGTATCCATGATAATTAAATCTAAAAATTCAGGTATTTCTTTTCAGAACACTTTTTGACTTGAAATGATGAGTTGAATGAATTGAGCTCAGTCAACTCATTAAACTGAGATTCTAAAGAAACCAATCAGCAATTAATTAATTTAGATGTAATAAATTTACCAGAACAGTTTCATATATTGTCTCTGTGCCAGTGCTTCATTATTCATGAAGCTTAAATTCTGTAAAAATGTGAAAAGAAATCAAATTTCTTTGTAATGTTTGACAGTGTGACTGAAGAATTGTTGGTTCAACTTCTTCAATCTCAAGCTCATTGTAAGTATGAAGTACAACTTAATTAATATCAAGTTTCTTTGACTAGAAAAAATTGTTTTAAATCATCGCAAAATTACCTCAACTTGTATTTTCAGTTTCAGTCAACTAAAAATTGAAGGTAGCCTGGACATTAATTTTTTTATAAAACAAATAGATTTACAGTGCTGCTCTAACCATACAAAAATATTCAATTTGCAACGATATAAGAGAGAAAAGCAGCAAATCATTTCCATATTTGAGAAGCTGCAAGAAGAGGATTTTTGACATTTTGGCTTTGTAAATGACAAATAAATTGTTGTTTATTAAATCGTTTAAAAAATTAAGCAGTGCTAATTTATATTGGTTGATTTTGTGCTGATTGACTAACCAGTCAGCAACACAGAAGCCTACAGTTTGTTACCACTTATTTTTGTATTGAAGTCAGACACAGATGTTCACTTTTCAATCACATTAACACATTTTAAAAATCATTTACTTTGCAGAATTTAAAAGCACCAACCTGTAGATACATTTTAAAATCACGACTTCAGAAAAATTCTTTAAAAAAAAGTATTCCTTTATTGAACATTACAGAACAGGATGAGGAACATGGAGCTTCAGTCAAACGATCACAGTTTTATCTATGCATAGGCTACAGACACCTGTGGAGATATTTCAATACTGATAAACGACGGTGATGATCGACAGTTAATCATTATGAGCCCTCTGTTCAGTTTTCAGAACAATCTGTGTTGCTTTGGACCGTCACGGTCTGCAGAAATGACACTTGATGATTTTCTTGAAGGCGCTCTGGAAGTCTTTGTTGAAGTACGCGTAGATGATGGGGTTGAGCAGAGAGTTGGAGTAGCCCAGCCAGTTGATGACATCCTCCAGCCAGCGGGGCATGTAGCACGACTCCTGGCAGAAAGGCATGACCAGGGCGACGATGAAGAAGGGCAGCCAGCAGAGGATGAAGGTGCCCATGATGATGCCTAAAGTCTTGACGGTTTTGCGCTCCCGTGCCAGCGCGATCTTCCTCTTCGCCTCCGTCGCCTTCTCGTGCCGGCTCTCGAACAGCGGCACGGAGCTGGGGGTGTTGGGCAGCGGCAGGTTGCCTTTGGAGTTGCTGTGGACCTCGATGATCTCCAGAGACTCGCCGTCCTCCGCGTGTTTCACCGCGCCGTTGACGCTCGGCAGCGGCCGCGGCTCCACGCTCCGTTTCCAGCTCTTCCCCTGCGCGTCTCCCGGAGTCTTTTTATGGAACATGGCGGGGGAGAGCGCCAAGCAGGAGTCGGAAACTTTCTTTTTCTCGGTTTTACGCACAGTCCTCCTGATGCGAAACCTCGCCGCTTTGAATATCCGCCCGTATAAAACCAGCATGAGCGTGAGCGGGATGTAAAAAGCCCCGAATGTGGAGTATATGGTGTACCAGGGGTCTTGTCTGATCTTACACTGCTTGGGGTTTGCTCTGTCCTCTGCCATGCTGCTGGGCTGGGAGCGCATGATCAGCATCGGCGGCACCGAGATGGAGAACCCGACCAGCCAGGTGACGCTGATGAGGACCGCGGCTCTCCTCGGTGTCCTCTTCTTCATGTAGTCTATGGGCTCGGTGATTGCCCAGTATCTGTCCAGCGCGATGGCGCACAGGTGCAGGATGGAGGACGTGCAGCACAGCACGTCCAAAGAGATGAAGATGTCGCACGGCACCTGCCCGAGAGTCCACCGGTTCAAGACCTGGTAAAGCGCCGCCATGGGCAGCACTAGCACCGACACCATCAGGTCGGTGACGGCCAGAGAGCCGATCAGGTAGTTGGCCACATTCTGGAGAGTCCGCTCTAAGGCGATGGCCGCGACTACGCACGCGTTCCCAAAGATTGCGCACAGAATGAGCGCGCCGAGCAGGAAGGATGTGACCACCTGATAGCTGAGCTTCACCTCCTCGTCCTCGGGTTTGGACGTTTTGTTGGAAGAGTTGTCAAAGTGAGTCCAAGCTGTGGTGTTGTTTGTGTCCTCCATTGTTGGTCAACTCGAAGTTGTTGGAGAGTTATTTGTTGGAGAGCCTGGCGCGCATCACTCCGTCGCACCATGAAGAGCGCATAGTGGACTGTGTAGTCCAGCAGAGCCAGAGAGGGTCTGAACTGTGAGTGTCGGCTGCTGACGGAGAATGATGCTGCGTTTTTATACCAGTGATGGAAAATGCGTCATTTGTCCGTGAGGACGGAACACAGCGAGGCTGTTTGTGGCTGTTTAGTCTGCAGCTGAGGCACTGAAGATGTGGGAGTTACTGAATAAACATTTACAAACTGTATTAGTAATATTTTCCTTTAATTTTATTCACTTCAGGCTGCAAGTCAAATTAGTGTGCTGACATTTTTCTTGAAACAAGCGGATTTTGCCATTTCGGTGAGGAAAAAAAGTTAATTAGTTTGTAATTCAGCTTTCGAAAATGTTCTTTTTGTCAAATGACATTTTTTCAGTTTAGTTTTATTGATGCCAGCGGACTGATCTATTTTGTATTGCCACTGTTTGTCTTTTAAAAATAAATTAAACCGTAATCATACTCTTCCTAATAAATATTAATAATATTAATGCGCAGATGAAAAGTCAAGGTTTTAGATGAGCTTTCCTGCTGTTTCTGAATGTATTTATTTGGATGTGACTTCCTCCTGTATGCACTTCATTACTGTTGCTGTCGCTGTTTTTATTATCATCATTTTATCACTTTTTTGTTATCTTTACTTTGTGTTGACTGTAAAGTGTTATTGGATGACTTGAAAAACGCTTATATATAATTTATTATTATTGTTTTGTTGTTATTGTTATTATTATTATTATTATTATTATTATTATTATTATTATTATTATTAGCAGTGTCGTTGTTGTTTTTATTGTTGTTATTTAACCTTGAGCACGGGACTGTAGTGTTTTTTCCCCATGTGCAGATCTATTAGTAAGTGTTTTTGAAATAAACAACATCACAATTAAAAGAAAAATGCTTTAAGTTGAGCTTATTAGCAGTTAATTATGTTGTGAATTCTCTAATTAGTTTGCACTTAATTACAGTTACCTTTTTAAAAGTAGGAGCGAGACGGTAGTGTCTGTTTTCAGCACCACGGTCAGCGCTGTGGGGCCTCCAGGTGTCTCTCTGCCACCTAGCGTTAGTCCACTTTCATAACAATTATAAAATGGTAACTCAATCTATTTTAAGTAAAGAGTATGTCAATAAATAAATAAATAAAGACATACAAAGACTGGGCATTATGTCCAGTTACTTCATGCAAAACATGAAATACATCGGACAAAAAAGGAGGCGGGCAGGTGATGGAAAATTAGAATGAAACATGAAAAGAAAGATTACAGACCAGCTTCCTCTTTCTCTTTAAACCATGAGTATAATGCTCTGTTGTCTTTATATTTTCTCCTCTGATGTGAAACATCTCTACATGCACATTACAGCTGCAACTTCTACTTGTGCTTGTAATTTTTATATTCCTAATAAAATATGCAAAGGGATTGGCCATTTTTGTTAAATAAATATTTATCAAACTAATGAAAGTCACAGTATTTTCTGTTCATCATAGTTGGATTAATGGGGGAAAAGATTTGCTTTTAGGCTCCTATTGACCGTAATCCCTCCCCGCTCTCTCTCTCTCTTTCTCCCTCTGTCATGTGCAGCTTCATGCACAAAAAACCAAGTAATATTGTACTTTAGGGTACACATTCTTTTACAAATTTGTAGTTAATCAAATAGAAGAAGAAAAAAAGAAAATTGACACAGAATGAACAATAACTTCTGGGGCCCCTGGTGATGCAGGGCCTTGGGGGTGGGAATTGGCCACTTTTCCCAGGATAGTCCGGCTTTGCTGTTTTTATGAACAAATAGGTTTAATAAACTCTAAAAGTGTGATACCACCTCCCTGCCCTCCTATGACATTAAATGTTGCCTATAGGAAAAGATAAAGAGATAAAGAATGCAAACCACTTATTGAGTCATGACAGCTTTAATACAATCCTGTTCACATTGAATGTTATGTCATAACTTTTGGTATCATATTGAAATACTTATTGTCTCTAACCCAGTTTGATAGGTCTAATCAGTGGTGAAAAGAGTACTGAAAACCTTTACTCAAGTACAAGTACTGTTACATTGCTAAAATATTACTCAATTACAAGTAAAAGTAGTGGTGTTAAGTAAAAGTACAAGGTAAAAACTACTCAGAGTATTGGTTACGTTTAACTGTTGATGTTACAGTCACCTCTCCAAACTAGGTTTGCAAATTTTGTGTTTTCCTGAACCAATAGTTGAAACACTAACAATCATTTATCATTAATCATTTCTAACATTAAAAACACATTTGTTTCCTCGTTTTCACATTTTTGGGTTTTTTGTTGGGTTTTTTTGGACTCATTTTAAGTCTAAAATGACAGTGTCAAATGTGGTGCATTTACTGCCTTGACTATTGATTAAATATCCATGAATATATTTTTAATGCATTACGACAGCAATTAATTGATTAATCATTAATCATTAACATCAACAACTTTAAATGTGTTTTGCCGCAGCATTTTGTTTTATTTTTCGTTTGTATTTCATTGTTATTATTGGCCTGTTTGTGATCAAATCACTGTATTGGCTACTAAAATGCAGAATAACGGTTTAATATTAATTCAAGTTGTACTCAGTACTCAACCATGATTTTAAAAATAACTAAGTAGATTATATCTTGACATGCATACTGAAGTACATGTAAAAGTATAGACTTGAAATCTACTCAGAAAAGTACAAAAAACTACATAATTACAGTAATTTGAGTATTTGTAATTAAATGACTTCCACCCTGGGTTTAATTGTATATTTTGACGATAAGAAGAAATGTGAGGTTAATATTTGTTGAACTGTGTGTAGCAATTTACAGGATCAAAGAAGATATTTGAAAGCTCATTAAATCCTAATCCATATTTCTGATAAAATCAGAAAAGTTACGAAAAGTCTACGAAAAGTCTACGAAAAGTCTGCGAAAAGTCTACGAAAAGTTCTAATGACCTGCCATGTCTGTTCAAAGGTGAGTAGCCAATTCTGAATAAAAATTCTATTTAGAATAAATTATCACAAAAAGAGGGAATGAAGTAACTTGAGTGTCTTTTCAAATCATACATACTGGGTCCAAGTTGTCTGTGATGAGGCTGAACTTTATTATAAGAATTTATTATAAGAAATAAATACCAAGGAGTGGAACTTCATGCCCAACGTGGGAAAATGTATTATCTCAAGTATAAGTCTTTCAAATGTAGTAGATCAGAAATACTTGTTATTAATATACTAATTATTTATGTTTTTCAAAAATGGTAAGAACAAAACAGCATCTGTCTTATTGTGTGTATTATTGTAGAATAAGTTACTTATATACTTACATTGTCATATATTGTAATACAGCCTAATGTATATATATATTTTGCATACCTCTTATTTGTTATAGATTATATTATTTATTTGGTATAGCTTAATGCACGGATTTTTCGATGTTTTTTATTTTCCGTTCTCTGTTATTTGTTTATGCTAATATTTAATTTATATTCTTAAACGGGAGCACTGTAACGTGACCTTATTTGCCTCCAATAAAGCAATAAAGTACATAAAATACTGTTTCCGAAGCTTTTACAGTGAAAGGGTGTAGGATTTATGGTCTATTAGACTTGCCGTAGCGTCCCAGTTTTCGCGACGTCACAGCCTCGCTTAAAGCAAAAGGCTGCTTCACTTCTCTTGTTATTGTTGTTGCTCACGGGTTTTCATCGTTGCCACGACTCAGAAAGTCTCCTCAGCTGTCAGGTAGGCGAGTATGTGTAACAGAAATATGAATGCGGGGACTGTCATTATCTCAGGAAGGTTATTTTTTTATTTAAATGCCACAACAGAGCGAGTTGTTGTGGTTCACAGAGCTAGCATAAAGTTAGCACATTTGTTTTTACTCTGCCACCGTGATTGTTAGCTATGTGTACTGAGCATGCTAAAACTAGAAAACTAGAGAATGAAACTGCTCCTGTCGTTTCAACCTGCTACTGAATCAACACCCGAACCTAACTAGTTCATCTTCACATCATATCTGAGTACTGGATGGTCAACGAGCTTTAGATCACAGGAATAAACATTTGCACAGACGTTGGACCCCCCTGTTCACACACTTTAGGTCAGGGGCTGTTTTCATGGTTTGAGCCACTTATGCCACATTATACAGTAATATCGCACACAATAGTGTGCTTATAACTCGGGTAAGCAGCTTGAGCATGATCATACCCTTCGTGCATGATACCAGTTTGGTGTGGAGGACCTTGTCTGACCTGCAGATTCCGAGCTGACTTCAGTTCGGCGCCATCCAACACCCTCAGGATGAACTGAAACGGCAGCTGTGAGTCTCCCAACATCAGTGTCTGACCTCACATGCTCTTGTGTGTGAATGGGAGCAAATCTTTGCGGCCAGCTTCCTAAATCTGGTGGAAAGCCTGAAATCAGAAGCGTGGAAGTTGTTGCTCTGTATTATTACATGGTTTTGTTAAAAACTCAACTCTGATTGGTGAATTACAGCAGTCTAAGGTCTGTTATTTCTGTATAGCAGACCGCTGCCATGTCTAACAGACCTTTATTATGAAAAACAGACCATTGCTATGGACACAGATCTGATCACAGACTCTGAATGAACAATAAAATCATTGTTAAATCACTGAAGTCATTTTAAAATTAATGTTTTGTTTCAAATTATTGATTTTTTTTTTTGGTAAATTACCATGTAATAGTCAGGTTATGGTACACTGACTTAGTCACTATTGTGAAATAAAACCGTAAAATAATATTAAAATTATTTTTTCTGCCACATAAATGTGTTCCAATTTGTATTTGTCCATATAGTGTATTTTAATTTTACACAACAGGATGTTTTCTTCTCTGAATTCCAACAGAGGAACACTCTAAATATGGCCACATCAGTATACATGTAATCCTATAAGATACAGCATCAGGTTACCTCGCTGCAGTAACTTCTCTTATACCAGTCTTATTTTAAAACATTTAAAAAGTTAAAGGTTTTCCAACTCTTGAGCCTGAGATTCTATCCAACACAGGTCTATATTTAATATGTTTACTGAATTGTCTTGCTACATTCACACTAAATGCAGAGAGTTTTGCTTAGCAAAGTAGACAGAACCAGAGTAAACCATACAGTACTAGGCCTGCATGTGATGTGGCTTTCATCAATCAGCAGTTAAATATTTGCAAAATCCACCGACAGATGGAAACAGTGACCAATAACATTGATTTATGGGGAAGAAAAGGTCACAACATGCACCCAGCAGCAACATCTGGTCATATTGAGACTCCACTTTTTAAAAGTCAGGTTAGGTTAGATTTTTGATCCTCTCTAAGTTCAAGCTAAATCTGACCTGAAGTTTAAAGAAGAAAAGGAATGTTTGTGTATGTAACTGCAACTGTGTTTTTAGTTGTTTGTCTTGACTGTGACTTTGACTGTCATCGTCATCATAAACAGCTGGACTGAAATCTGTGTGTTCAAGAGCCTGAAGAGAGGAAACCATGCTCCGCTGCAGGAGGTGTCGGAAAGGCATCCTTGACTCTGCATCTTTGTCGATGGTTGGTGAAGACTTTGTGTATTTGTGTATCTCCTGGTGAAAACTCTCATTTCTTGCATGTGTTCAGTCTTTTCTCCTCCCAGTAAGCAGCTACATACTTTGCTTGTGAGAAATTCTTGACTGTGTTTTCATAACTGGATTTAGTAATTGAATTGTGGTCGGTGTTTTTCACTATTTTCTCACATTTTAGATTAAATTATTAATTAATAACCTCCCAAAACAGCAAGACATTGTAATAATGAAAATTGATTAGTTGCAGGACTAATCAAAGCTAATAGTCTATTACATTTTTAAGGCTCCTTTGGGTTTGGAAAACTCAAAAGATAACAGCTTGTATCTCAGTCATAAAAAAGAGAAAGTGGGTCTGATGAGGGCTGTCCTGGTTGATTATTTGTCTCTTATGTTGAAGCAGGTTGAGAACACAGATGAAAGCTCAGCTGCTGTTTGCAGTATTTGGCACGTGAATGTTGACACGTTGCCAGAGTGGATACTGACCTCAGTTCACCAGGTGAGTGTGTCAGCTTAGAGAGGAAGTGAGTGCTCCGTTAAATGATTACCTTCACTGTCATCAGTGTAAGGCAAGAAAACTGAAACAAAGTTCATTTGAGTTTATTTTTTCTTGTGTAGATTTGAATACGTTGATCACACAGTTTCACATTTTTGATTTGGTTAAATTAAAATGGTAAACTAATTTATAAAATATACTAGTTTATATGTGTGTTTTAGGTGATTTAAATAAAGCTGTACACAGTTTTACACTTTTAAAATGATCTAATAGTCATGAAAGATGTCACATATAACATTTTAGTGTTTATGCCAAGTTTGATTCATGAATGTAAATGAATATAAATCTTTTATAATTTTTTTTCGTCAAGCATTGTAAATATATATCTTGTACATCTTGCAGCTGCAGTTTCACAGCCTGTGAGTGACAGGTGCCTATCCAAATACATTTCCCCTAGTTTTATACAACACAATAAAATTAAATACATTTTATTGCTGAAACAATTAAATAAATTAATCAATTAGTAGACCCACAGCTAATGAATCAAATGCAATTTTGATAAATTGATTTATCATTTAAGTAATTCATCAAGCAAAATTGACATATTTTCTGGTTTAAACTATTCAAATGTGAGAATTTGCTGGGTTTTAGAGGGTTTAGAAGATGAGACAACCTATTTTAAGATGTCACCTTGGTCGTGTGATGGGCAGTTTTAAGAATATCTGACATTTTGTAGACAAGGAAATATTAATCCACACTAAAGCCATCTGACTATATAATGTAGGCACTTACATACATAACAATATGTATCTAAAAGTATTAGAAATTAAATTCAGTCCTAATTTGAAATATTGTTTAGATTTTTGTACACTTTCCTGATATTGGGTTTGAATTGGGTGTGGTCACGCTCGTACATTTATTAAGAAAATTCTGCAAACCAGTCCTAAAAAAATCCACGTCAGTTGACCAACAAAACCTCTCTGCTCCAGCTTAATCTGCTTCTGTGAGTCTGAGCCAACTTAACAACTGGGAAAAACAGGGAAAAATTTTACTTGGAAGAACACAAGAGTTGCTGGTCTACCACTGCCTTGGTTTTAAAACACAAAAGTCACACATTAAAACAAAGTAACTGGTATTGAAGCAGCACCTGCCCATCAACTCCCGTGTTCTGCAAGGAAAAGAAACACTGTTTTGTCAAAGAAGTCTAGTGGCTGTAAAGAGAGCATCGATGGTGGCTTCAGTCACCTGTTGGAAAATAATCTAAATACAGCACACACTTAAACTGATATTGTTTTAAGGTTTTAAGCAGCACATTGTTTATCTTCCATGCTGGGACTCTTGAGGAGAAGTTAGTCAAACCCACTCAGTGTTTTATTATATGTGCGTTTTTACTATTTCAAGCCAAATTTTCCAGTCTTTTATTTGATCATAGATTTAAGAGAACCAGTCAATTTTTAGATTTGTTTATGATTAATGTATCTGTGGTTTCTGTGTAGGCCCAGTGGACTGTAGGAAAACTCCACTGCCAGAACTGCGCGGCTCGTTTGGGTGGCTTCAACTTCATTAACCGCAGCGAGTGTCCCTGTGGCCGGGACGCCACCGTCCACCTCAACAAAAGCCGTGTTGACCGTGACCACAAACACTACGTCCTCATCGTCCAGCCTAGGAGGACGAGGCCGAGGAAGGAGCATGCTGGCCTGCTGACGGACGGCTCTCACAACCAAGAGCACAGGCCTGAATTTAACAGGACAGCACTGGAGAGTTTACAGCTCAACTGCGCTGCCGTCATGTCTCACAGCAGCCCTGCAGAGGCCTCTCACTCGCTGGCCGACAGTGAAAACACCCCGTCTTTCTCTTTCAGCCCTCTGTACTGCATCTCTCACAGGAGACGGTGCAGTTTGGAGGACGACGCCTCCATCAGGTCCTCTTGTTTTTGCCCCGCGGGCCTTATGGACAAGTCCACTGTTGAGATGACGAGGGCGAGGACGGATGAGTCCACGCAGTCACCTGTGTCTCATCCCGCGAGTCAGCAGTTTATTGCCGATGGCGAAGCCTCTGTCAACGCTGTAGCCTGCGATTCATTTGTTTCTGGAAGGACACGGTCACCTCCGCATCAACAGCTGCTGCAGCCCATGGAGGACGTCGAGTCCTCTCCAGAGACCACGGCAGTCGACGAGGAGGTCTCTGAATCAGCCCTGTTCCTCAGAGGGAGATCCATCTCTGACAGTGTAGCTGAGCAGGACGAGGAAGTGCTGGTATTTACAGGAAGTTAAAAGTAACCTGCATTAATTATGGCTGTAGACAATTATTATTTTAATATGATACATTATATTATTTTGTTCTATTTATTTATCAATTTTAGCCAAAAGAGGATAAGAACAATCTGGAATTTGGGTGTTAATATCCTCTAGTCTCTCTCTTTTCCTCTTATCACTCTGTGTTTAAGCAGATTCATAAAACCCCAGCATGTAGTGAACACTGTCCCTCTTTTGCAATAACGTTGAGAAATATACACTTAAAAAGTATTTAGTAGAGTAAGTTTGGTCAGGTGCTATGGTCCAATCAACCAATCAAGTTTTTCTCATGCCCCTGCGCCAGAAAGAATCAACCAGCTTTGTTATACAGAATGCAATCGTGAGTATTTTAGAAATCTCTGGTAACGAATCTGTTGCCAGAATGATAAACTTGAGTTTAGCGAAAGACTACCTAGTTTAAAGGAGAACTCTGTAATATATCTACTGTAATAAATTATAAATGACCACACTTTGTCATCTGAGATCAAGGAAATATGTTAAGTTAAGCATGTTAAGTCACTGGAAGCGCATTTATACTTTTAACCCCTCATACTAGTTAACGAACATTAATCTTCATGGATTCTGTTGGTTGAGCTGTTGAATCAATGACTGGGATTGATGTCTGTGTCTGTGTGTGTGTGACTCTCAGCCCCAAGCCTTCACGGCCTCGCCGGCCTCAAACAGGCTGAGCAAAAGAGAGAAGAACCGCCTGAAGGGTCTGCGGAGGAAACAGAGGAAGAGAGAGCGATGGCTGCACAGTCAGCTGGAGCAGGAGCAGGTGAGGGAGCAGAGTTCACGCTGACACCGCGGACGTACACAGAGCACCTAACCCTCACCCTATACCCTATATGCTAAATCTTGCCCTGAACAAGTACCATCTATGTTATAATAAAAAAAAAACTAAAACTAGTACTGAAAAAAGTAAAAAGCAAACTAAAACTGAATAATTTAAACAACAAACAGACTTAAAGCTTAAACAAGCAAACCCATCCTTGAAATTAATAATGAAAAGTACAAAACTTGTACTGATTTTGTTCCAGGCCGAGAGTGTGAGCGGTTCACTGTTGGACAGTGAAGAGGAGGACAGAGAGGGCCTCACCTGCGCCGTGTGCCTCGACGTCTACTTTAGCCCGTACAGCTGTCAGCCCTGCGGCCACGTCTTCTGCGAGCCGTGTCTCCGCACACTCGCCAAGAACCGACCGAACTACACGCCCTGCCCCCTCTGCCGCACCCTCATCTCACACACCAACCTCCACAAAGGTGAGCGTCCTACACAAATACTGTCCCTCTTCTACCTCATTCTAGTGTTAATTGATATTATAAAAGACACTATAGTAACAATTTTGATTATATTACACTCATTCTTACAAACTGGACTTTGAGGGCTATTTGATTTTAGTTGAGTCGTAGTGAGCAGCCATTTTATTTTTTAAAGTTGCTCAGAGTTCTCTTAATGCTAATCTGAATGCACATTTTTAAACCGTAATTCTTGCTTAGCTTTGATTTAGAAAGGCTACAGAGTGGGAATGTTATGACATGTCTGATAGCAATATTATTTAATGTTTTTATTAAAAAAAAAAAAAAAAAAAAGAAAGTTTATCAGTGCTGAGCAGTATTTGAAGTCGTGAGTTCTTGTCTGAGTGTTTTCTGGCACTGAGCAAGTTTAGAAATGAAAAACTTGAAAGCAAACCAAAACTTTTCATAAATTACATATATTTCAAACACACAAATCCTTAGAGAATAAATGTTCCCCAAAAACTTGTAACTAGAGTGTTTTTTTTTTTTTTGGTAGGCCATGATTGGTTCCAATTCTTAAGGTGATTATCATAATCAAAAATGCCAAACATTGGCTGGTTCCAGCCTCTCTAATCTGAAGATTTGCTGTTATTCTCTGTTTTAATCATTGTAAATCGAATATCTTTTGGTTTCTGGAGAAACAATTTGCAATTTGAAGACGTCACCTTGGACTCTATGAAATTGTGGTTTGTCACAATTGAAGCTGAAATTTCGATGATTAGTTGTCCTACCTAAGGCCAAAACCATGCTGAACTCTGAATCATCTGTTTATTTACACCTCCTCTTTGTCCAGACTGTAAGTCCCATACCACCCTGGCCCACATAAAGTGGGTATAGATAGTGGATGATAAACAAATAATCATCAGGTTAATCATTAGTCACAGCCCTGCCTTTGACCGTTAAACAGCTCTGTAGTTTCTATTAAATCTCGTCTTCAAACTTTTCTCTTCGTGAAATCTTTTGGAAATCTTTGATATGTGTTTTTATTTATACTGTTTTATTCCTATAAATGAAGAAGTGCATCACAAAGAAGCAAAATCCTTTTGGAGCTCAAACTGGTAAAACAGCAAGCACAGACCTTGTGTTTTTTTTTCTAGTCACTGTGACAAAATGAAAAAATTTAATGAATGAAAAAACGGTAAACAATAAAACATTGAGCCAGTTCCATGATGCCCAGAGGGCCGCTACGGTCGGTGGAACTTGCTGGAAACCATGATGATTGATCTAATTTGCAGAAAAGTTGTAAAAAAAAAGCATTGTGCAGAATTCACAGCGATTCATTTGTGTTAATTGTTGTGAACGCAACATGGCAGCTTCCTTGAGGGACTGTTGTTTGTAAAGCACTTTGTGACATTATTATAAAGCGCTGGGGAACGATGCCATATTCCCTTCAATAAACCGATTCAAACGGTGACTGCAGGTGCTGTTCTCATTCCTCCTCAGAGCTCAACCAAACAGCCAAGACCTTCTTCCCGAAAGTTTACTACGCCCGCAAGCAGACCTTCCAGAACGCTTCATGTGCAAAATGGCCTCTGCCCAGCTGTCGCAAACGCTTCCGTACCTTCTGGGGTGAGACACTGTTTGTAATAGTAACTTATTTTTTCTTTTGCCGAAAAAGCATTTTTATTCAAAGTGGAGTCTCTGGATTGTTGAGAGTAACCAGGATGGTGTCTCTGAGAAGACGTGGCTCAGTTTACCATTAAATGTGAAGAAAATCTGGAAATGTCTGTGTACGACTGACCTCATTTTCACCCCCTGAACTCTTCTTCACCCTGCACTCATGTTGTGCCATGACCTTGTGTACTAGAAAGCAGACACTTATCACCAATAATAGACTTTATCTTTACAGCGGCTGACTGTTAAGTCCTGCAAACAGCTTTACAGACACCAAAACAGCAGTCACACAAATCCAGTAAGATAAACATTATCACATTGTGAACGTAGAAGAAAAATAACAGCAAGTTTTGCTGAAAAAAATATTTCTTAGGTAGGTTATTTAGCCTCACAGTCTGTGGAAGAATGGGAATACCAATATTAAAATTAAGAAACTGAAATTTTAGTTTTTGAAAATTATTGATTATTAATTATTATCAAATTATTGCTAAAATGAAAAGTTGGAACCCTGCAGTGGACTAGATTGGCAGACAATGTGCAGCCTTAACTGGGAAATAGTGCCTGACCGATACTGTTTCTTGGGGGCAGATACTGATATTAGGAGATCAATATATTGGCTGATATTAACAGTACACTTTTTAATAATTACTAGAAATTGAAAAAGAAAAGAGTACAAAAATATTTATGAAACTTACATGAAGAAAAACCCATCTGGCTCTTCTGGAAAATTAAACTGCAAACTGTGTTTCTGAATTTGATTTATATGCTGGTTTTCAATCATTGTTAAAGAAAGTTAAATGGGGAAAGTATTTTTTAATGATCAGTTTAATATTGTCAGCTCTTTGATGCCATAATATTCAGCCATCAGGACATTTATAAGAACTTGTTTCTGGAATTTTGTGGGGAATCTGTTGCTTAAACACTACAGAATATACGTTCAGTGGCTTTTTGGGGTGAAAATGGATGTGGATAATAAATGGTGTTAAATACAGATTCTCTGTCTTAACTTCAGGAGAGCAGAGACAGGCAGCCATGGGAGGGAGACGCTGGCACTTGGTCCACGGGGGTTTCACACTGGACGCTTTAGACTTCACTGACATGCGCGGCTGGCTCTTTGACATCGGCCTGGTCATCGTCTACATCCACTCAGTCAACTGGATCCTGGCTTTCCTGCTCTTCTGTTTCCTCATGTACTACTTCTTCTTTTGAGACGCCGCGGAGCGCTCCACAGTTCACGGCGCACTTTTTCTTCTTCAAAGAGAGCGGCTGATGTGCGTTTTTTTCTGGTTTCACCGGTTGGATAAACTCACAAGTCAAACCTGTTCTTTCAGTGGTTAAGTCTCTTGGAAAAAGCAGAGGTGGTTGTGAAGGAGTGAGGAGCAGGAATGTGAACATCTCTAGGTTTGAAATGGAAAAAAATGTCTGGGCAAATTTACAATGTTGGCTAACTGGATACAAGTTAATTTTAAAAATTTAAAGATGATTTGAACAATGCTTCTTTTTGCCTCTGTTAAGTATCTGTGGTATAAGTGCAATAATACATACAAAAATAATTAGCAAGGCTGAAATACAGAAAAATCCCACTGCCTGGAGCAGAGTGGTGTTTTCTCCTATTAATTGTGTTATTTTGGATATTTGGAAGACGTTGTCAATGGTGTGCTGTTTGGTAGTAAAACCTTTGGTTTGTGGTAGAACAATTTGGTAATAATGGTAGTGTTCATCATACAGAAAAAAGATAACAGATAACACCTCACATCTGTTCCTAAAGTATGGTGCTGGAGCCGTGAGGCAGTTAGCCTAGCTTAGCATGAAGACCGGGGGCAGGGGAAAGCAGCTAGAATGGCTTGGTCCAACTTTCAAAAATACTTATAAAAATAGGGCTACCAACAAGTCTAAAAGTCACAAATTATACACTCTTTCTAATGGTTTAAATTTGTACACAAAGAGAAATGTAAAAACAAGTGACACTTGGCCATCACCTACAGGTTGCCAGGTTTAGCACCGTTGTGTTTGTACAGAAAAGTCTGTGCCATATGTAGCAGGTAGCTGGAGACTTGGCACATAAGAACTAAGTAAATGGATGTCCACCATAAGTTGTTTTTACCTTTTTGTTTGTTTATGGACAGTGGTTCCCACCCTTTTTCCTTAAAAGAGACGTTTTCTATCATTGAGTAAACTGACGACCCCTGTGACTAAGTGATATTTTATATTATATTCTATTCATAACAGTAACAGTACACACCAACTGATAAGCTGTACTGTTAACTCAAGTAGTGAATGCAGTAACTTCAGGAAGTTTGTGTAAAATGAGCACTTTGAACTATGAATTTTGAACAATTTTGTAGCATCAGAGATGAGTTTTCCTGATGGTTTTACACAATTCTATCGTTATTATGTGTTCTTTTCAGTTTCCAACAATCATACATACATAATAAGCTTCTTTTTTGACTGATTCAGTGTTTTCTTCTCTGTGATGCTTGACCATTTTAACGGTGTACTTTTCTCATGCAGGACGACACTTTACAGCAGAGAGTGAAGGCTCTGTGAATACAGCTTGTGTTCAGGTCTTCACAGTGCCCTTATCCTGTGAGATTTGTTTCAATTAATATCTAAAATAATGATAATAATAATAACTTCAAAAAATACCTATTTCATTCAGTTCTCTTCACAGAAATAAATGAAGGCCTTGTGACCCCCTTTGAAGCTTCGGCAACCCCTAATGGGGGCCAGGATCCCCAGGTTGGGAACCAGTGGATTAAACAAATGTGCAGTGTTGTTAAGTGCATTTTTTTTAACCTTTGACACAGAGGATGTTCCCACTGTTTTCAGTCTTTATGCTAAGCTAGGCTAACCATATTGTGACTCAAGCTCTTTACTTTAACGCACAGATCGTCACATCATTAACAGCAGTTTTCATCTCGATCTCTAAATGAAAGCAAGTTCGTTTTCCAAAGTGTTGGAAGTATTTTTTAATTGTAGTGTAAGTAGGGTGTTAGGAAACAAAGTGGCACTTTACTGAAGAACTTTGAAGAGTCAGCGGTGAATGCACACACACACACACACACACACACACACACACACACACACACACACACACACACACACACAAACACACACACACACACACACACACACACACACAACTTTGAAGATTTAGTGTGAGAGTTTTACTTTGGTCTTTGTGTTTTGTTGAGTGATGCTCAGTGACATCATGTAGATTTAAAATTTAAAGTGAGATGCATTACAGTGAAAGTTTTGCTTTTATTTACAAAGCAGAGAGAAGCTCAGGACTCAAATATCTAAGAGTTGCAGAAAGAACAAACAGAAAATCAGACTCACAAAAGGGTGAAATACCCTTTTCAGTATGGTGCCTTTGTTTAGTCTGTGCCTTCTGTCTATAACAAGTAATATGAAACTGGAATCAAGCAGCTTTAAGCTTTAGCTCTCTGGCACAGACTGTGTTGTATACACTTTATTCATACTGAGTCAGAAAGAAACTGAAGTTATACAAAGCTAAAGCTTTTAGAAAACACTACTTGTGTCTCTTTCCTGAAGGAAAAAAAACTTACAAAAGTCTGAAAAAGTACATATCAGTGTTCAAATGTGTAAAGATTTAATTGTCTAACTAAAAAGAAATTATAAACGCAAAAGTTGTTGTGTCAATGGAGCTATGCATCTATGTTCCTTGTCTGTTTTTTTGAATATATGGGCTCAGATTTAGCATTTTGATCTGTTTTAATTGTAATATTTTGAAAAAAAAAAAATGTGGTGTCTTATTTTTTTTCTCTGGTTTAATCTGAGTTTTATTTGCTGGATAGCTGAGTATTAAAAGTAATAACAGATTGGGCCACATGAATGAATTAATGGAAATGGTTCATGAATAAAACCATGCATCTTAAAGAAAACTTAATTTAAAAAACTGATGAAGCCTGTTTTTTTTCAATCCTCTCTACATTTCTGTGTGCTGGATCATGGTTCTTTTTTTCTGTGTCAAGATTTGTTTACAACAGGTAAAAATGATGTTCTGTGCCAAAGTCGTGGTTTTCACATTATTGCAACATATAACTTATCAACAACTTGTCATGTAATAACTAAAAAACTTGTCATGTTGTTGGAACAATGTAAGTAGACACGTTATTACATGAAATGTTTTATGTTATAACAAGATAAGTTATCACATTGTAACGTGAAATGTGCAGTGGTATAACAAGATGGTTTTCATGATAAAACGTATCTTCATTTTATTACAACATACAAATTTATCATGTTATAACAGTATGTTTTTCTAGTTATCTTGTTTCACATTGTAACATAATAACTTACATTGTTATAATGTGATAACTTATTTTTTTACATCACATTATAACGTGACTTATGTTATAACTTATTTTAGCAGTTTCACATTATTACATGACATTATTACAAAGATGTGATAATTTAATTTTGTATAGCCTCACGTTATACATTATAACATAACTTATAATGTTATAATGTGATAACTTATATTGTTATGTCATAGCTTGTTTTTGTATAACGTTACTTGAGACATTATAACATCGTAACATATCGTTATAAGATGATAACCTATTTTGTTGTTATGTGATAATTTATATTGTTATGTAATTACTTATTTTTGTATAACGTCATGTTATCATGTGAAACGTTAGGATCAATAGTATATTGTTTTAACAAGTTTCTTGGTGACAGTTTTCTTTTTTTCCAACAAGTGTATATATCATAATAACGTGAAAATATCTTGTTATAACGTGAAAAACATGTTAGAACGATGAACTTTTCATGTTATAACGTGGTACTGATCCGTTTTTTGTTTTTTGCGGCACATGGCAGCAATACGCTGTCACCTTCTTTTGAGGTATACTGCCCCCTCGTGGCCAAAAGATCCAATGCATCTTAAAATAAAGATGAAAAAGCTAAAAATAAAAATTTTAAAAAAAATCTTTGAATCTGAATCTGTTCATTCCTCCAGTAGAACAAAGTAGACTGAAAATTCACGTGATGTAGACTCGTCTGTAGCAGTAGCCATCTAACGCATTATTTCAGTGTCGGTGATGTGCCGTGATAAAGAGGACACCCTGCTTGTTGTGTTGCTCGTAAACAGTTAATGTTCAGTCAGTAGGTGGGTGACGACTTGTTTTGCTGTTGGCTCTCTCTCTGAATCCTCCTCACACGTGAGTGCGCGGCGGAAGACGGCGGAGCCTCCCTGTCCTGTCGGCCTTCAGGAGGGGCTGAAGGTGACTCTCCTCTCGGCTGGGATGCACAGGGAGCTGCTGGGGGTCCGTCCGGCCCGTTACACCGTCCTGCTCCGGGAATAACGACACACTCCTGCCGGGGATCCGAACACCATCCAAACCCTGCGACCGCGCCGCGCGTGAGCGGGTCGTTTCCTTCTTTTTGTAGAGGACACTCAGCCGTCAGAGAGGAGGGAGCATCTCTTGTCTCTTGTCTCTTGTCTGCGTCCGGCTGGGCTCCGGTGGTGGCTGTGCATGCATGTGTTCTGCACCGTACGGGCGGAAAAAGCGCCCAAGATCCGCAGGGATCATTTTTCCCATCAGTAAAGTGGCGCAGACGGAGCCGGAGCGGCGGGAGAGCACGGAGGGGGCCGTGGACGGCAGCAGGATGGTGAGTTCAAATACCGAGAAACAGGGAGAGATGCTTAGGAGCTCCGTGCTCAGCAGCTCTGCACCAAAGGACAGCAGCTTCTTGTTTTTTGTTTTTTTTACCAGATACAAGCGATTTGATCATGTAACACAGGCGCAGCAATGGCGCAAAAGAGACCAAAGACACAAGTGCAGGGACTCCTTACATTTTAATTATTTAATTGCCTTCCTCTGATGGTTTTCTCTCAGTTTTTTTTTTCTCTTTTTCCAGACTGTCCAGGAATTCAACACCCTGGTCGCGCTGTACCGGGAGCAGGTCATCTCCGTGGGGGAGATCTCAGCCGACTGTCCGTCTCTGCGCGCTCAGATGCACCACACTCGCTCCAAAGGATGCTCCATGGCCCGGGCTGCTCACCAGGACCTCGCCGTCATCGCTGTCTCAGGGTAAGAAGGACGCAAAGGGGATTGTTTTATTTTTAATTTTTTATTATTATTATTATTATTATTATTATTATTATTATTATTATTGTTGTTATTATTTTAAAGGAGCAGATTTTGGCTCCCTCACTTTTTATGCAACATTTCAATGTCACTCCTTGTTACCAAGAACTTGATCCCTGACTTCACTCTTAAAGCTGCCACAAGCAGCTTTTAACTGCTTATGAAACAGTCTCAATTTAACACTGATGTCTCTACGGCTGCAACTAACGTTTATTTTCATAGTCAATTGATCGATTGATCATCTTCTAGATTAATCGATTGATAGTTGTTTGTTTAAAATGTCAGAAAATGGTGAAAAATGTCAATCAGTGCTTCCCAAAACCTAAGATGACGCCCTCAAATGTCTTGTTTTACTCACAACCCAAAATGCTGTTTTCAACCTCTCAGATGTGGAGGTTAGTGGATATTCTTTGTTTATTATCATATTAGACTGAATGTCTTTGGATTTTAGACAAAACAAGACATTTATAGATATCATTTTTGAAAAACTGGGATGGGGACAGCTGTAGATGTCTCTGCCAGAAGACAGACTATTTCTATATTCTTTAATGGCTGCCAGTGGGCCAGATTCTCCTTGGAGTCAGATGAAACAAGTCTGTTTAAATTTCTCCAGGCAAAGTTACAGGGAATCGTACCTTAGCCGCTTAAAAAGAAGCAAGAGGAGAATTTTTTATTTTTAAATGATTTTACTTGTGACGTCATATTTTGTGGTCATGGTGGAGGAAACATGCCCTCAGGTGTCTGCAAAATCAACACTGTATGAACTTTGTAGTAGCTTTAAAATTCTGAGAAAAAAA
The DNA here is from genome assembly GCF_056507025.1 of Lutjanus erythropterus. Classification (NCBI taxonomy): domain Eukaryota; kingdom Metazoa; phylum Chordata; class Actinopteri; order Lutjaniformes; family Lutjanidae; genus Lutjanus; species Lutjanus erythropterus. Next base: position 6,768,876 of record NC_139336.1, read on the forward strand.
AACATGTCTTCACACTGCAGGACTGAATCTGCTTCATCCTGTTAGTCAATTTATGGCAGGTTTGGGTCAAATTACTTTAGAATACAGGTAACTGAATACAACTTACACTGCAATTTTTGTAATCAGTTACATAATTAGATTACTAAAAATGTAGTCTAATCTCGGTACCTTTGAATTACTTCAAAATAAAACATTGTAAATATTGCAACTTATACTAAAAAAGAGATGTAACCACAAAATTGGAGTTCTAGAAACATTTATTGTATATTCTTTAAACATCTCAAAACATTTTTAGTGCCAATAAAATGCTTTTTTTTTTTTATCCCAGCAGTCTGCCACAAAGTGGAGCGCTTAAGAAATCCTGAAAGTCAGACAAAGCTGTAGAATTGAGTAGGGAAATGTCCCTAACAATATCCAGGGACAACTGAATTGTCCCTAGTAAGAATTTTGACCTAAAAATTAAATTGTAACCACTGTCTACTTAGTGTAAGTTACGGTATTATGACAAAGCTCCTATGCTAATTACAAAATGCAAACCAATACGTTATTAGCACCCCCCCAGTATATCTCACATTGGTTTGGTCCAGTACCTAGCTATAGCTACATGTCTCTTTATACCACCAAAATATTTCATGTATGAATTAAGATTAATCTAGTTGATCATTCAGACCATCAAAGGAGAAGAGAGAAGTATACACAAATCTGTTATTCTGTCATTTATTCCCATGAGTGCTGTAATCTCAGTCAGCCCTCTGCTGGCAGCAGCACAGTATCTCTGTCTCCCCTCATACAGTGAAAAACAACAAACTTTCACAGGTGTTTTAAAGGGACAGTGCACCCCAAAATCAAAAATACATATTATGTATACATGTCATGATTTCTAGAAAGGCATATTGCCATTGAGTCAAATACTCATTTTATTTGTTTATTTATTTATTTATTATTATTTATTTATTCATTCATCGTCGCTTTGGGCACCACATCACTAGTATCATCTAATCCCATTATATTTGAGAGAAGGCAGAAATCTCTATGCCGATATTTCCAAAACAAAAGAGTATAGAAAAATATATATATTTTTGATTTTGGGGTGAACTGAATAAAAAAAAATGCAAATAGAAAAATATAGACAAATATTAAACTGTAATCAAGGAAAAAAGATAAAACATACGTAAAATGTTGCCTATAAAATTAAAATAAATCAATGTGCATTCTGTCATGTATTGTCTCAAAGTTTTCATATCAGACAACATATATACAGATATCAATATAGGCAAATATTGGTCCAGTTTTATTAGCTGACTGATATCAGTCTGGCTCTACTTTGTAATGATTAGAAGAAGTAACAGTAGAAGAAGAAGTTACTCGTCTTAATTCACAAAGAAATTTTGAAACCAACAATGGACCTTTTTCACAGCAGTCACATTGACATGAAGCAGTGTAACCACAGATGTTATCAGTGATACTAAATCAGGTCAGACACAGTCAGAGTGCTGCTGTTGTGCATGTTGGCTCACTGGAAAGACTCTGATACACTAAATGGAACCTTAATTAGTATCATTGGTAACACGTGTGTTTACTGTAGATACATAAATACAAAGAAATACTTTTGTTTTCAGATGAGAAACATCGGTTTGAAAATCCAAAGCAATTTTGAAATAATTCGATAAAGTGAATGTTGTGTTATCACTGTTTGGTGCTGCAGCACAGACTTTTCAAATGAAGCCTTCTGATGAAACCCAATGCTGACAAAGTGTCACAGTGACAGGTTTGTGAAGTTTCAAATGTCTGCTGGTTAATTGGTTCATTTGTAATAAAAAATGAATGAGAAATAGTGAAAAACAAACACTGAGAATTGAGACAAAACTGTATTTTGAAGGTTATTAAACCTTGTAACCGGCTGACTTCCGAGTGATGAAATTTTTAATTAAATGTAGACGCTAAAATGCTAAATGTTTTTCATTTTACAGCATAGCCATAGTGAGCAGCCATTTTATTTTTAAAAGTGTCTCAGAGTTCTCTTAATGTTAATCAAAATACACATTTTTAAACCATAAGTCTTATTCAGCTTTTATTTAGAAAGGCTACAGACATGTTATGGTTGAGACACATCTGATAGCAATATTATTGAATATATTTGTCAAAAACTAGAAAACTTACCAGAGCAGTATTCACTCTTTTTTTAAACCAGGAAGTGAGACAGGGGTCCTCAGGGTATATCTAACCCTTTTCATGCCTGATTAAATCATGGTTTTGTAAAAATCTGACAGTTGGGACACATCTTTAAAAGGCCAACGTATTCTTTAACGAATCACTTCAGAAAAAAAAGATGATTATAATAGCACATTTTTATACCTATGCTATCAGGACAAAGGTGTTTTCTGGCACAGAGCAAATTTAGAAATTAAAAAAATGAAAGCAAACCAAAACATTTCAGAAATTACATATATTTCATTGATATAAATCCTTAAAGAATACATTTCCACCAAATAAAAGGAATTGGACTGCTGTATTTCTAATTTTTTCTAAGTTTTGGGTTTTTTTTGTTTGTTTTTTGTTGTCTTTTTTTCTGTTGTTCTACATTTTCTTTTAAGTTCTTGTGGTACTTAAGTTTTTAAATTCTTTTTATTTGATAGGACATGATTTGTCCCAATTCTTAAGAATGGATGAAAAACAAAACAAAAATCTCAATCTGCTCCATGTCAGCTTGAATGTACACATTCCCCCTCTCTGTTTGTCTGATTATATCTCCTTCTCTCTATTTTCCCTCTACCCTGTCGTCCTCCCTCTCCTCTCCTCTCGCCCCTCCTCCTCCTCCTCCTCCTCCTCCTCCTCCTCGTGCTGCAGTCCAGAGGACGGAGAGATCCACCCTGAGATCTGTCGGCTCTTCATCCAGCTGCAGTGCTGCCTGGAGATGTTCATAACAGAGATGCTCAAATCCATGTGCCTGCTGGGGGTGCTGCAGCTGCACAGAAAAAGTACCAGCGCAACACAACAAAACAAAAGCATGAAAATAAAACACAGTAGCAGGGAAAAAAACATACTCAAATTGATTGATCACCTTGGGCAGATTATTTTAATTAATCTGAGGAAAAAAGCAAGCAGGCACAGATTCATTTAATTTAACCACATCTATGTGCATCACAGCCATCATGAAGACTGAGAGTCTGATCAACTTAATCTGTATTTGTTTGGTTTTGATACTGAATGTCACTGCAAATATCTGCCCAGGTATTCACATCATCATTACTAGGATACTTGTATAGAACAGAGCCACCTGTGCTTTTCTTATGATAAGTCAAATGTCTGCTGTGGGAAACGGTTATAATGGCCATAATCACATACTGAATTTATATTTTAAAAAGGGAAAAACAACATTAATAAAATCAGTTTCAAGGCTCATTGTAAAAAAAATAAATAAATTATTAAACGAAACCGACAGATTTCACAACCTGAAATTCTTTTTCCAGGTCAAAACAGCCAATCAGAAACTTCTCAAACTGTATTCAAACTCTGGTTCTGGGATTCGAGGCTGCGACTCAGTACTTGCGAGGCGGTTATCTGGTCTGTCACAGTGTGCGTCGCTGTACAGTGAAAACCACTCATCTCCAAATTTGGTGATTTTGAATGTTTTGATAAAACTGAAAGGAGGGAACGCTGCTTTATATGTTGAGACAGTTCTCCTGTTCGTTAAGCCGAACAAACCATTTACGAAGGCGCTGGATAATCTGAAAAAATGCATCGGCACAAAGCTGAAAACATGGCTGTTTTTCTTGGCTCGTAAAAGGTTGATATTTTTGAGCTGCATGGTTTTCCCTCACAGTTTTAATTCTTCCCCTTGAACAAAAAAAGAAAATACGTGAAAAGGATACAAATGACACAGAAGAGCTGTAAGACTGTAAGGGTGAGGACACATTTTATTGCATTCAAGAGCATAATGTGGGTTATATAAGGACATGGATCTCACGCTGCATTTTTACACTCGCTTGTGTGTTAAGGCAGGCAGGGAGCTCAAGGCTGACAGCTGACCGAAATGAATAAATAAACTAGAGAAAATTCATCTGCATGACTTCAACTCAGGTTGCCATAAGTATATGATTGTTTGTTTGGAAAATAGATAAGAAGAAGAGAAGAAGAGACAGCAGGCTTATCACAGGGAACACTGGAGGACGTCCTTAAAAAGAAAACTCTCAGCTACAGTTTTCTCAACCTGTAAAAATGTGTCAACCTGGTTTTCTGGGCTATAATCTCACAACACACTGTAGACCTCTGACCCACAGAGAGCTTGTGTTTGTGAACTCAGAACAGGTTAAAAAAGGTTTTCCCAGAATAATCTTTCTAAATTTCCAGTTGCATTGCAGCAACGTTATATAACATGCTAAACACGCATGTAGCTTGTGTTCAGAGCGCAGGGAGAAATTAAAACTCACATGGAAGAAAACAGAAGTGCTTGTCGTCCCGTTCAGAACGTGGAGTAGTGGAGCACTTCAGCCTCTTGTGGCCGAAATGAGTTTTGCAACAATAAACGTTTTAAAAAATCATGCTGATAAAAATTTACCAGCTCAAACTTTTTTTTTTTTTGCCTGTGCACAGATGGCAAAAAAGGAACTAAGATGATCCTGGAAAACCCTTTTTTTTTAACTGTTCTTCAGTCATAAACACAGGAGAGAAAACAATACAATCATTGCTAGAAAATGCACAATCATATTTTCTTTACCCTTTTGAGCCTACATTTTTATTGCAGCTTTCAAAATGCTTGCATTAATTTATTTAAAAAAAACAGGTGATCTCTAATGCATCTTCTAGTTGTAATCCAATCACTACTTCTGATAATTTATGTGAAGTATATTTATTCTTCTTCTTGCTCTCCTGGCACTCGCTTCAGAAATTAGTCTTAGTTTGGCTTTAAAAACATTTTCTAACTGCATTTTCCATATTCATACAGTCAAAATGCAATGTGTCTGTAAAACTAATATATTTATATTTGATGTATGGATGTTATTCAGGCTGTTGGATGATATTTGAGATGAGAGTTCAGTTCAACACACTGTTGAAACAGCAGAGGGCAGCAGAGAACAGTTAGTCTGCTCAACATGCACAGACCACATGGATTTAGTTTTATTGCATTTTAAAAAGGAGATTCTGTACAAATGAGATAAAACATTAGTTCTATGTTTAGAAGAGAGACCATTTCTACACAAAAAAAACATGAAATTAAAACCTCATAATAAAGAAATAAAGACACTGACTCACAGTAACATGTTATCTTTGACAGTGTGCTGAGCTGTTTTGTCCTTTGCTTTAAAGATGTAGTTGTTCTGAATGTGTCTGAGTCGTGCCTCACGGTTGCTGTCTCTGTCGGGTTCTGAAGGAACGGACTCGGAGCCGAGGGTGGACTACAGGGTGGACGAAAGCTCGGACGTCCCCATCCTGGAGGAGCGATCCTCCTCCCCCATCGACTTTCTACAGGAGCAGTGGCTGGTGGGAACCGACATTGAAAATATAGAGAGGTAACACGGACTGCGCCTGCTTCTTAAAATCCATTCTTACTTTTTTTTTAATGAAAGGTGAACTGCTTCTCTACCGTTGTGAATCCAGAATAATTCATCCAAGCTGCGAATAACTACCTGCTGAGTCAGCGTTTCTTTATTTTCACAGGGACATGCGAGAGATGAGAAACCTGCTCAGCAAACTCAGGGACACGATGCCTTTGCCGCTGAAAAACCAAGGTGTGTAAAGTTTGTGATGGATAATCACAGTTCAGAGACACCTTTTCCAGCTTCCACATCCAACAACAACTCCTAATTCTTTCTGAAGTTTTTTTAAACCCTGGATACACAGTCTTCAGTAGGGATGCACCAACACCAGTACCAGCATCATCACTGCCCTCGTGCTCAGACTTGAACTCATAAAACTACTCTGATACACCGTACCCCATAAGAAAAGTAGCTGCTTCAACACAAGCAATTTGATAAAACATCTAAAGACCCAACACAGCACCACAGCGTGTGTGTCAAATTATTATTTTAAATTAAATATTGTGGTGCTGCAGAGGCGTCCTGGCCAATACATCAGATCCCTGAAAATAAGGACACACCGTGACCCTTTTAACATGTTTTTCAATGGTAATGAGAGTAATTATGTGAAAATGATCATTCTCTTTAATATCAAATCATATTGTCCATCCATCGTCCATAACCGATTATCCTTGAAGGGTCACGGGAGGCTGGAGCCAATCCCAGCTGACATTAGGCGAGAGGACAAGTCGCCAGTTCATTGCAGGGCTGACACATAGAGACAGACAGCCAACACCTACAGGCAATTTAGAGTTATCAATGAATCTATTATGCTGCATGTCTTTGGACTGTGGGAGGAAGCTGGAGAACCCAAAGAGAAACACAGAGAGGCTCTGCCCCAGCTACACACTCCTCAGCCAGCTGGGGGATTTGAACTCAGGACTCAGGACCTACAGCTCTACACAATGCAGAGCTGAAGGAGTTTGCTGACCCGCTTTTCTTAATTGCGCCGTCATTATCAGCGAGAGACTTGTTGTCCTCAATGTCATCCACTAATGACTGCAGGGAGTATGGCAACTGTCCATAAAATTGTTTAATAGTCCGTGCAAAAGTCAAACAAACTCCCAGAGTGCACCAAGCAGATCACAGCCGCTGTCCAATAAGTCCCGCCAGACGTAAACCAGTTGAATGCCTCGGCTAATTAATCCAAAGACGAAGGAAAGAAAAACACAGTACTGTTACACTCATACCTGTCTGCCTGAAGAAGCAACATAAATACTACACATGTAAATGTATATTTAAAATAATAGTTAAAGTGCTGTAAATCATAATGAAATAATTACCATATGTAACAACAAAATCAACACTAAACTTAATTCTGCAAGTCCATAATAATCTTGTGGAATTATTGCACAGTAATTTAATAGAAATAATAATAATTAAATAGAAATAACCCAAAAATGAAACGTGTACAGTAACCATGGTTACACTATTACATTTAGATGGAGAGGAACATATGATGAAGATAATACAAAAGTCAGTGTAAGAACTGTAAAGGTATTATTAAGTCCTGATGTCAGTACTCAGTCAGTCCCTCCACGCAAACTCAACCAATCCCTGTGAAGTCTGCATGACCTTGCTTTTTTTTTTTTTTACAATAACTGCAACTTCTCTGCAAATCTGACCAATCATAGTAGCTTTGCGCTCTGAAAAGAACGCAAGGTTTGTCATTGTTAATAACATTTTTCATCAATGCTCTGTGCACTTCTATAGTTTGTAATTTTGTGGTTGCTCTTCTTAATTTACATATTTTCTTAGAATTTTTATAAGTTGTTTTGGTCAGGTATGGAACGGAGTGCAATTTAATTCACCCTGGAACAAGTTACCTTTGATTTTTAATGGATTATACAAAAAAAGCAACTTTTTTTTTTTTGCAAGTTTCACAATTTCATCGCGACACGTGTCACAATTTTTGAGAAAAGTTGCCATGAAATCAGGCATTTCAGGCCAAAACAATCCCCAAAACAGCCCACAAAATCCTGGAGGGACTCCTCAGTATCCGCAAGTACCCAAACGTAAGTACTTGTCCGATGATTTAGAATCACATGAGGCTAAATAAGAGCAACAACAACAGAATGGAGAGGTGATGAGGGAAAAAACAGAAACGTTGTTGTTTTAATTTGGTAAAGATGACGAGGTTGTCAGTTTTTACTGATCAGTCCAGTAAAAGATAACCTGAAGCTTTCCACATGAGCCGCGACTACTCATGTAGTTTGGATTGTGTGAAATTGGGTTGTATGAGGTACTATAACAATAACTGTAACTATAATCATTATAACACTTTGTTTTTGATGGACACGCAGCAGGATGACACGATGTTCCTGTTGTCTGTTCCAGATGACAGCAGCTTGTTGAATCTGACTCCACACCCCCTGATCAGACAGAGGAAGAGACGCTTCCCTGGACTCTGCTGCATGGTGTCTGGCTGACAGTCTGAAGGCAGCACACTCCACACACACAAGAAAAGACTTTCATTCAATCATATTTTGTCATATATATAAAATAAGAGATTCAAGGATCCTATTCTATTTTATTCTTCATTTAGAATCAGTGTTTTCTTTCCATGTTATCTGAAATTGTAATCTTGTAATATCTGTTATCTGATCCTATCCCGTCTCTGTCTTTAATCATTTGTTTTAGTTTTTTCGCTGGTTGATCATTTGGTTCTTCAGTCCTGCCTCTCACAGAACTTTGGTTTGTTGGGGAAATTTTCAGGTTTTGATCGAGTTTGATTATTTTAAACATATTTTATTAAGAAGTATCTCAACTATAGTGTGTAGCCAGTGGAAAGAGGAAAACAGTGAAGCTAACAGTCGATATTGGATAAAGCAAAATGGTGAAAATCTAAAAAATATATAATACTGGCTGGCGGATTTTAAATTTTCAGGTTTGTGTTTCAGTTTTAAGCTTGTGCAGAACTTTCTGATTCTTTTCTTCTTTTTTTTCCGTTCCATATTCTGTCATCTCCCTCCTCCTCTTTCTGTTTTTGTGCCATTTTATATAATGAAAGAGTCTAAAAATGTACATATTCAGGCTATGCACTGGCATTTTTAGTTTCCAGCTGTCTCACTGTGCTTGTGTCACGCCTCCATGTTTGACTGTGTCCACCGTGTGACAAGTTTTAGTCCCGACAACTTGAGGCTCTTGCCAGGTGAGTCTCTGCTCGGCCTTGTGGTGTGACACCTTGTAGACAAAGCAGCTCATCTGTTATGATGCGTATACTTAGTTGGCCTATGATTATTTATGACGTTTGTTTTTCTACAGAAAAAAAAAGTATTTTGAATTTATTCATCAGAACATGTACAAAAGTAAATGTTATTCTGCATAAAGTGAAAGCTGCTGCAAAGCTTTGCCTTTCGTCGTCTTACGCAGACTGAGGGAGGATCATTTCTAATCATTTAGGTCATGAGTGTTCAACAAGGGGTCTGTGACCCCTAAGAGGGTCCTCAGAGTTACTGCAGGGGGTCCACCACGTTATTGTGTGATTTTATTTTCTCCCAAAACTTAAAATATGACTGAAAAAAAAACACATTAAGATGAATTCTATTAAAAGCAAATATAAATTGGCCTGTTCGTAAAGAAAACCCAGAACATTTCACGTACACAACACTGACAAAAGCTAGCTAACCTGCTAAATCAGTGCAGCACCTGTTCAATATGGCAAACCAATGAGTTCAGATAAACGCCTTTGATTTGAATGATCTCATGATGTTTCCTCTAGCGCCACCCTCAGGACAGATTTTGAACATGAAGTTAAGATATGAGGAAAAAGTCATATTTTACAACAAAAAGTGCTAACATTTTCAAAATAAAGCTGTAAATTAAGAGATGCTCCTTTTAATTGTCCGTCTCTGAACATGTGAGGGTATGTTGGACCCAGTCAAATCATAACATGATATTTTGCTCTCGAACATCGTAACATTAAGACTTTTTCTTGTAAAATTGCAGCTCTTGATATTACTATTACTAAAACAGCTGAGTCATCGATATGTTCATTCTGTCTGATGATTTAATATTTTTGGGTGTAACGATCATTGCAGCCTCTCTGGAAACCAGCAGGGCTTTTAGTCTATTTTTTTTTTTTTTAATAAATGTGCAGCATGTCATTAGATGGCAGTCTTCCCTATAAAAGAATATTTTTTAGTTACAGATTCAGTTTTCCATCAGTTGCTCCACAAATAGAAACAGTCAAACTGAAAACGCCACACACTAAAAAAATTGAAATCTACTCAAAGTTCATCTCCCCATTGAATGTCAGTGCAGTATAATCTGTAAATTCGTGTTTGTGATTTTTTTTAATGTAATCTAAAGTGGTGACGTCTGAAACTGCTCAGTTCTTTGTTTTGGCATGTTTATGACTCAGAGTCGGCCATGTGTAGTTAGTGTGTCCTGCAATGTAGAGAATCAACAGCTAAACCTACAGTTATGTACAGCTTAGGACATTTTATAATGTGAATAAAGTTTTATATACAAATAACATGATGGTCATTTGTATCATCTTTTTCTTAAAGGAATAGTTCCACATTTTGTAATACAGTTATTTGTCTGCTCCAGCTGACAGTGTCATGTCACTGTGTGTTGTGAGACGGTCTCCACTACGCAGTGAACAAAGCTCATCTAGAACCAGCCAAAGGTTTCAGACCTGAAAAACCTGCAGATACAACCACCACCACACACTTCTAATGGGACATGAATAGTGATTGAAAGGGATTATTTTTACATGAGTCTACACATTGTTTTGTAGGATGTATGTTGCATATTATGCCTTTAAATTACAAAATTAATGCACATTTGGGCATTTCATGTCTCCGTATGTTTTGCAACACTGTATATATTTTTGTATCCCCAAAGTGTTTTCAAATCTTGAAAACTTATCAAAGAATAAGTGTAACAAATGTTGAAAGGCTCCAGTCATTTACTGCACTACAATCTGTTTTTTTCAGTATAAGCAGAAAAATTCTGTATATTTCTTTTGTTTCAGTTATAGATTCGGTTTTACACAACAGGCTGAAATCACTTAACACGGACCAGTTGCATTTGTGTTACTTGGACAGTGGAAGATAATTACGTTTCTCCTCCTCAGTATCTCAAACTGTCAAGTCTCAAACACAAAACATCTGGTTTGTGTTTCGGCATGCTGGACACGCCAGAGCTCCTCACTTCCCGTAACGACGAGAGACAAGAGGGTTGCATAAGAACTTAATGTGCTGCTCTGTTTTTTTGCTTGTTTGAAACAACAAGTGAAAGTAAAGGTAAAAATGTCTTGGAACAAGGATTGTGCAATGTAAGTTAAAAAAAACAAAAAAAACACACACACACCAGTTGTGTGTGAGGTGGGGGGATATATTGCTGCTGGCCACTCAGACACAGACCTCCAGTCAGATTCAGCTCTGTCTGCAGTGCAGAGTCGACTTGGTGAGAAGACTCTTAACTGGTCAAACATACAGTCAAACACAGCAGCTAGTGAAGTACAAGATTTAATATCTGCTGAAGAGGACGTCAGGCACATTATATGTGGTGAGTCAGATTTTTCTATATTAAGACGTTTTTCTGTAATATTTTATCAAATGAACTATTGCAGAAACAATTATTCAGTCAACTTAACATTTTACTTGTAACATGCATGTTGAAACCTAAACCATGACTATTTATTTATTCTCTTTTGTCTTTTTCTTATTAAATGCACTTAAATGCATCATGTAAAAACTGAATTCATTCTATTTATGCAATGTGCTGAAACTAAAATATACCTTGGTTCCCTAAAAGGCTTTTATGTGCATCAAACTTATATGTAGTTTATGCAAAACATGCTGTAATTTTGCATATAGAACTTTAGAAACAGGGTTAAATGAATCACTTTGGTATGTCGGAGAACAAAACATTGAAAAGGGAAAGTGGCGTTCGCTGGAGGCTGCAGTGAAGTGAAGTGCTGCAGCATTTCAAACTGCCATGAATAGAGTGCAGTAGATTTGAGTTTAGAGTTTGGGATGACTTCACAGTCCAGTCATCACACTGAAAAAACAAGAAAGTTGAGAAACAGTATATTTTTGAGTGACTCAAACTCTTTAGTTTTTAAAAAGTTTTAGAAACTTATAAAGTTTTGTTGAGATAATTTACCTTTCTACTTTAGATAAACTTGAATCTTTGAGTTAAAACCTCAAAATAATTGTATTCCAAAAATTGTTGAGTAAATAACTTGAAGTAAAAGTGAATAATGGTTAATAAAATAATATGTTTTTGATTGCAACCAGCACCCAAATAATGACAAATTAGACTCACAGCTCACTGTCACCAGTTCTTGATGTACGATTTTTTGTGGGAGTTCTTAAACTAAAAGATTCAAGTTTATCTAACGAAGAAAAGTTAAGTATCTCAACAAAAGACTGTAGCTAAATTATGAATTTTCTCAGCTTGTCTTTTTTTTTTTTTTACAGTCATGTTCACATATTCACAAAAGTTTGTTGGGGGAATAAATATTGTTAGATTTTAACCTGTTTATTATGCTGATATTTTATAGTGTTTATTTTACTGTACAATAAATAATGGGTATAATAAAATTCAAGAAATAGTAATGAAAAATGAAATAAATAACTATGGTAACTATGGTAATTAAATGGTGGTTGATTTTGACCTGGTCATCAAATTCTTTTCAGAGGAGGAGGAACCAGTCTGAACGTCCCTGATGGCTCCTTCCAGTCGGTTGGTCCTGCTGCTGCAGCTGCTCAGCTGGATGTCAGTTGGTCTGGCCTGTTTCTGTGAAAAGTACCCCTGGGGATCCTGGTCCGCCTGTTCCAGGACCTGCAACCACGGCACACAGTACAGACAGAGGTGAGAAACACTGACAGAGGTGAGACATTAGAGACAAGTTAGACACAGCACAGACGCAGGTGAATGGAACAGGAACATGTGACAGAACAGACACTGATGACAACACAGACACAGATAAGTCACAGACACTTGTGAGACAACACAGGCATATGTAAGACAGCACAGAGACAACACAGGACAAGTGACACAGGACAGACATGGGCAAGATGCAGTATTGACGCAGTTGAGACAAAGCAGTGACACATCACAGACACATGTAACACAGCACAGACATGTGAGACATAACACAAACACATGCAACACAGCACAGACACAGGAGGGACACAGCACAGATACATGTGTAAGATAGCCCAGCCACAATAATGCAGCACAGACACATGTAACAAAGCAGAGACACATGTAACAAAGCACAGACATGGGTAAGACAGCATAGATACAGTTAAGACACAGCACAAACACAGCACAGACACATGCAACATAGCACAGACACAGGTGACACAGCACAGACACATGTAACAGCACAGACATAGGTAACACAACACAGATATAGGTAAGACAGCACAGATACAGTTAAGACAGTACAGACACATGTAACATAGCAGAGACACATGTAACAAATCACAGACATAGGTAAGACAGCATAGATACAGTTAAGACGCAGCACAGACGCATGTGACATAGCACAGACATAGGTAAGACAGCACAGACACACGTAACACAGCACATACACAGGTGATACAGCACAGACACATGTAACACTGCACAGACAGGTAAGACAGCACAGACACAGCACAGACACATGTAACACAGCAGAGACACATGCAACATAGCAGGGACACATGTAACATAGCACAGACATAGGTAAGACGGCACAGACACAGGTGACACAGCACAGATACAGTTATGACACAGCACAGACACATATAAGACACAGGTGAGCTTTTGAGGCCAGAATTAGGAGTCTAGCGTTTTGTGTTCTGCTTTTTGCAAATCATTTTGCAAATATTGTGAAAATAGCTAAGCAATTGTGAAATACTGTAGTCAATAATTATTTTTATTTCTGCTGCTGTTTTCAGTTATTGTTGTGAAATACAAAGACCTAATCCACATGATGCTAACAGCTGCTGTATATATATGAAAGTGACGTTAATACTTTTTTGACAGGGCATTTCAGTATGATGAATATTACTGGAAGGCCAGCTGTGGTTATCTGTGTCTGAAACAGGAGAGCAGAGCTTGTAACCAGCAGAGCTGTGCAATCAACTGCCTGCTGGGAGAATTCGGGCCTTGGTCTGACTGTTCACCCTGCGCCAAGAAACAGGCAAGAAACATAATTCACGCAGCAAAACCCTGACATGTTCCGTCCCATAATGCATCACAAAAGTGACAAAATAAAGTACACTCAGTGCTGTTGATGGACACATGCACAAATAGAGGAGCAGCTCACAGCCAGAAAACATTAAAATAACTTGCAGATGGTGGTGAGACCGCTCCAGGAATATCTTATAAAATAAAAATGAAGTACTTAAACTTTTGGAGGGAAAGAAACGACCAACACTTTCCTGACAAAATAATATAAGTGGTCCTCTGGTTCCTGAGCATCAGATCGGTATTGCATCGTCTTTATTCTGTGAATGAAGCTTTATTTTTCAGTTGGACGTTTAACTGAGAGTGTCATTCCAAAGATACACTTGGATATATCACCATCAACTCATTTATAAAGCGAACATGCAAGTCTGTCTAGATTACTTTTAACATGATGAACAAAATCCAGATTACCTATTTCATTTTTCCCATCTTACACTACAACATCAGCCTGTATTCATTACAGTGTTATTAAACTTTTGTATGGTTCTGATTAGGTACTGGCAGCACTTGATTAAAGTTAATGATACAGGAAACCATCATCTTTAACTAACCAGAACCAGAATGCTTTTGTTGCCCAAACGAAGCCACTGAGGATGCAAACTGCCAACACTGGCTTTTTGCTTTTTATGTCCACTTTACCTGCAGCTTCAGTGTGCATAAAAACATCTGTGAACATAATCCAGGCAGCAACTTGTTTGTCACCGAAATGTATTTGAAAAAACAAATTAGTACTATATAAGTGTCCTTTGCTATGTTTGACTGAGCACAAAAAAGGACACTGCATTGTTTCACATTCACTGTCAATTACATTTTCAAAATTTTATATCACAATTACATGGTCTTTTTTCTGCGGGTTTTGTTCATAAAAGTATTGATTCCACCAGCAGGCTCACTGACTCTTGACATCAGCAACAGCCTTAAAAAAAATTCACATGAATTTGTCTGTAATTGTAAAATATTCCCTGAGACAATCCCAAGGAGTATACGACCCTTCTGCCAAGAAATAAATGAGGTTCTCAGAAAAACAAACACAAAACAATACTTAAAAAAGGAAAGGGGGGGACAAGTCCTTTGATAGTATGTCTTATGATGAGCAGTTCCATATTTTATTGTCAGTTCTGTCAAGGATAATTTGAAAAAGCTCCTCTCTTTGCAAGAAAGATTTGAATTTTGTGAGAAACTTGAGCAAGTTCCTTTTCTTTTTTTCAGAATTTGGGCGTCCTTTAAGAAACTGCACATTCATCTCTACTTCTGTCTCTTCTTCTCTCTTTTCTTTTTTTTTTTACAATGACCAGTTTCAATTGATGATCACTGAGTTGGTGAATGACAGGGTTTCGAAGGGAATGAATCATAATCTCAGTCTGTCTCACATCGTTGCCACAGTTTCGGACACGGTCTGTCCTGAGGCCGTCTCAGTTTGGCGGAGCGGCCTGCAGCGAGGAGCTGACAGAGGACAGACCCTGTCATCCCTCCAAAGAGTGCAAGTTACCACCCATCGACTGCAGAGACAAATTTAAGTGTGATAATGGTAAGTAGACCTTCAATCCTCTAAATGTGGTGTTGTTTTTATTTTTAAAATTGATTTCATGATAAGTTTTCCAGCCAACTGAGGGAATCAAATGAGATCTTTTCAGACACTGATCTGCTCTCACAACACTTGTACACACACACACACACACACACACACACACACACACAGATAAAGACACATACCGACATTTTATCATCTACAAAAAAACCTTTCTGCTGCAGGACGCTGCATCAACTCAACGCTCACGTGCAACCATCAGAACGACTGTGGAGATAACTCTGATGAGAGAGACTGTGTCGACTTCACAACGGTGTGTCCGGCGGACAAGAGGCCGGCCCCCGGGGCTGACCTGGTGGGAAATGGGTAAGCTGAAGGTCAAAAGGTCACTGCTGTGCCTAAACACGCCAACATTTCTCTTCTCCTCTTCTGTCACATTCCAACGTTGTTCTAACTTCCAGCTCGTCTGATACAGTCATTCCCAGAAGCTGTAGTTGTGATCCCCACAGTTAAATAATATTCAGAGAATCCCACTAAGATAAGAATAAAATGATAAAGAAATAAAATATCTTCTTCCACAGTCTCCAGTACACTATTTATAAAACATTTTAAAGGTGTATATTGTTTTACTAATGAGAGGATACAAAAACAGTAAGATGGCCTGTTAACTCAGTCTTAATGCATGAATAACTCATTTATAATGTCTTAAACATGAATATATGTTTTAAATAACATGTATCAAGATAATATAAGGTGACGCGAAAATGACACTAAAAATCTTCGTTCATTTATGCACAAATGATCTCTTCCCCAGATTTAATGGTGAGGCCTGCCGTGAACTAGGTCACGATGGTTTGTCATTTTTAAAAAGTGGGTCTCTAGAAAAAAAGTTTTGGAAACTAGTGGCCCTACATTTCAATTTGTGACGCTGTACGTCAGCAGTGGAAGTTAGACATAATAAAAATATGCAATGTCTGGGTAAATTTTTAAAATAAAGCCACAAAAAACTACTTGCGCAGGTTTAGGGAAATATCATTGTTTGGGTTAAAATCAGTACATTAGTTCTGTAAGTTCACATACATAACATACGTGTGTTATGCAAATTACCAAGGCTACATTTTATAACTTACGTTACATAACTTAAGTAACATCTTAAGGCTCATTTACGCCCCGTTTACATATGAAAAGACACATATGTTTTAAACAGAATAAGCGTCAGTGCTCACATACTTCCATGTGTCCTTTACATTGACATGGATGTTCAGCAATACATCCACTAGAGGGCGCAGCTCAAAGTCAGTCCTGCACAACTGTCAAAAGTTTCTGACAACAGCGAACACGGCGACGCCTGGATTCGTGATCTCATGAATCCAGGTGCCTCACAAGATTAACTGACATCAAAAAAATTCAATACATATATTCCAAAATTTGTTTACATATATAAAATAAATAATTTGTGATTAAGATTTAAGTTAAGATATTTCAGCTGAACAATAAGCTAACAGTAAATATAAGATTAATTTTTAACGGTTGACATTACCTCAATTATTTGAGATAATTATAAATACAACACGTAACAAACAATATTTAACATAAACATAAGTATAGTATCTTATCTTATGGTCAACGCTCTGATTTGTTGCTCCACCTTACTGCTCTACAATTTCTCTTATCAGTAATAATCTGATGTCATCAGCCAATAATATCACCTGTGTATTGTTGTCATTTAGTGCTTATTGTAAAGAAAAGTCAATGATTTGTGTTTGCAGGTTTGATGCCCTGGCAGAGGAGCAGAGGGGAGCAGTACTGGACAACATGTTTATGGGAGGAACTTGCGACATCAAGAGGCCTCGGAGCACACTGCTCTACCACAGGGTCCCTCACAACTTTGCCAGCTTTGACATTAAGGTAGTGTTATTAATTGTACCAGAATAATAGTGACAGAGAATTGTCCACAGTAATGTTACGTGCATGTTATCCTACACAATCAGTGCTGAGTACAGACCAGAAGCTGACATTCATGCTGTAGAAAAAAGTGTGCTGATGTAGCACAGAAAAAAGCAATGGCTGCTCTCCAAAGAGCCATTGTGAAGTTTTCAGTGTGGTGGCTCTGGCCCTCGCTATCTCAGTAGTGCCTGACTCCGCCTAACGTCCTAGTTGCCCAACCTACCTATTGGCTAGCCACGTGTAACGGTACCCACCTGCCACTTAAAGCATGGCCTGACATTGAGTGTGTTGCAACCATTTGTTGTGTTGCTGTCATCTTTGCTCACGACTTATAAGTTGAAATGAAATAAAATAGTTATCAAGGCTTATTGCACCCTATTATATATTGGTTGAACAGTATAAGAACCAAGACCAACCAACCAAATATCTCATGGTGGCTTATTTTAACACTCTTACATTACTTAATTATCAAATAAAGTACATTAAACAAGTAAAAATTAAACTTCACGCATCCATTAACATGATTACATTGTTCCCAGATCGTTAATGACTTTTTCAGGCCATATTTGTGGTGAGAGATGATGGAGCTGAACCATGTGACAAAGAAAAAGAAGGGAAAAAGGGATCAAGCACTGCTTCAAGAGAGCCATGTGACAAATTCAAACGTTGCTATTAGTTTCTTTAAGTTCCTGCCTCATTTTTAATGCATCACACCATAACTGAAGATGTACCAAGCAACAAAAAAAGTGTGCTTCTGTTTAAAGAAAAACGGTATCAGTAAGAAAAAGGTATCGTTTTAACACCGTATCAGAAAAAACCTAAGCTAGGCCCTATACCAATGATAGTAATCATATCACATTCATAAAGGGTCAGTAGCCTACATTAATTAAGTTCAGCTGAGGATTCAGTGTAATAATTTGAAATCAGTGGTTTGCAGAGGATCTTATTCCAGCATTGGCTTTACTAAGACAGATAAACACTTTTAAAAAGTACAGTTTTATTTTCGTTGATACTGTTCTTTCTGATCTGTAATTTATGACGTGCTTGTGCTTGTAAAGGCTGCAGTGGTGGAGGACTTCAGCACCGAGCCCCAGCCGCTGAACACTGACTCTTTCGATCTAAAGACGGGTTCGAGTGTGACCAGCGGTCGAGATGACAACAGGGGGTTCCTATTTCTTTTATTCCCCCTGTTTTTCAGTAGGAGTTCTGGGCATTTCTACAGCTCTAACAAGGAAGCGTTTGAGGCTTCAAAGAAAACCGTGAGAGACTCAGACTACACACACACACTTTTGTAGTGATATTCCTGTGAGGATCTTCATCCACATAAAGCATTCCCTGATCCCCCAATCTTTACGTAAACCTTCTTCTTCATCGTTTCCTTCCTCTTCTCTGTCATTTCCAATCTTTCCCTCCGAAAGGACTCCAAGTTTTTACGGGTGAACCAGGCTCTACCGGTGTCCACTTTCAAGGTGAAGGACCAGGGAGACCTTGTCCTGTCACTACCTTTCCTCCAGTTCCTTCATGCACTTCCTCTCGACTATAACTACGCCCTCTACAGGGAGATCTTCCAGCGCTTTGGTACGCACTACTACGGCTCAGGGATACTGGGAGGCAACTATGACATGTTGTACCAGTACAGCCGAGAGGAACTCAAGAGTACAGGTACAATAGCACAGCCGTACAGTGCTACATGATGTTTTATTTTCAGTTCCTTTGTTCCTTTTTCTGTATCATGTTGCTCTACACTCTTCCACTCCAACAGTTCAAACAGAAGAGCAGATCAAAACCTGCCTGCGCTCTGAGGTCGCCTGGACTATCATCCTCTACACCGAATACAGGAGTGTATCCCGATGCAGTGACAACAGGATGACTGAGAAATATGAAGGTTTCTTCCAAAATCTGCAAGAAAGCACACCTTGTTTATTCACACTCTACTTGTTATTAAATTATTGTTTCCTTCCTTCCTCCCTCTTTCCTCAAACATTTCCTTGGTCCAGGCTCATACGTTCGAGCATCAATGAAGACCTTCTCTATGGTGAAAGGAGGTCGACCCAGAGAGGCAGCAGCTTTGGCCTGGGGGGGGCAGGGCTCACTTCCTGACCAAACAGCCTACAAGAACTGGGCCAAGTCTGTTGTTGAAAACCCTGTTGTGGTCGAGAGCAAGGTTAAATCAAGCACCACTGAAATGTCTTGCAGAGAATTCAAAAACAGTAAGTCTACAAAAAGCTGACGGTGCATGTGTGTGTGTGTGTGTGTGTGTGTGTGTTTGTCCAGGTGCTCCCCATCATAGATCTGGTTCGGGGGATCCCTTGTGCTGTCACAAAGAGGAGACACCTGAGGAAGGCCCTGCTGCAGTACATGGATGAGTTTGATACCTGCAAGTGCGCTCCCTGCCCCAACAACGCCAAGCCGGTTCTCTCCGGCACAGAATGCAAGTGTGTTTGCCAGACCGGCACGTATGGCGCCAACTGTGAGACACGAGCTCCTGACTACACTTCAGGTACAGTAGGACAGCTGCAGAACACAGTATGTTTGATGCTCACGTTAAGTTAAGAAAACACTGTTGTTGGGCGATGAAGTATTTTTCCCCTGTTCTGAATTCCCACTTTTTTACCCCTAACCTTAACCCTTTCCATCGATGTACAATCACCCAAAAATAAGAATTTTATTGACCGATACCATTGGAATGCTGATGTTGTCATGCATCCCTAGAACTGATGATTCAACCCTGAGGGTCCTATCTTACACCTGCTGCAAAGCAGATGCACCAATGGTATCTTAAACAAGCACAGTTGCCATTTTTGCCACGTCTGCAGGATAGCAAATGAACTTGCACCCTGTCTGTGTGGTATTGGTGGGAGGTCTAAAAATGAAGGCAAAGTGAAGGCATGGCCAGGCACATTTGCTATCTTGTGCACAGCGCATCAGGGTCAAAACCACTTGTGAAAGGAACACAGCTTTTACTGCAAGAACTACTGGTGGAAATATTCTAAAACTTGCAGATTCATCAATATTAGCTTAGTTCTATCAAACACTACTGTGACATGTGGAGAATGATGCAGCCTGCTAGCTGCAGTTTTAAAGCTAGAATGTGATTCCATATATACACACTGATTGTGACCAGGTATGCTGATGTTCACATTGGAAATGTGGTTGTATGTGTAATCTACACAGAGGAAGTGGATGGTTACTGGAGCTGCTGGGGGCCGTGGAGCCGCTGCGGAAACTCAATGAAGAGACATCGAACGCGGCGGTGTGATAATCCCACCCCCCTCAGAGGGGGCAAACCCTGCCCGGGTAACACCAGACAAGAGGAAGCCTGTTATATCTCCATCTTTGAAAAGTAGGATATTTGCTTAAAATAAGAGTGCGATTCTAACATTATCACTTTTTTTTACACAAACCACAGGTTTCCTGTTGCTGCTTTAGATATTTACATCTAAAATTTACTGTCTAGGCTGTATTTTGTCTTCATTTAACACACACTGTATGAGTATAGCTTTTGGATTCACTATATTTTGGTGTCCAGACAGGACACCTGTGAGAACGATGATGACTACACTGTGGGCTGGAGGGACGAGCTGCCTCCTGGTGTGGAGGGCTGTGTGAGGCCACAGAGGCCCGCCAACAGCTTCCTCAGGGTAAACACTAACCCTCCAACCCTCCAGGAGCTTGTCCACAGCCAGTCTCGCATACCACTACACCCATCAGCCTCATATTTTCTATGTACATTTATAACCGTATGCTCAAGGACCTCTTTTTTTGAAAAATCTTGAAACACTTATTTTATTGGCCGTTCCTTTTTATCCCGACCGGTGACTAGAACTTTAATCAGGCCTGAAAAGTTGAGGCCAGCAAGCCCGACAAAATTCTGCCCGAAACGGACCGTTAGCATACTTCAGCCCGAACCTGACTGAAGCCCGACACTTTCTCAACAAGCTTCACTCTATGTACCAAACAGTAGGAGCTGACAGCGACATTTTGTTAGCCACCGTCTCCACTGTGCACATCCTAAGTGTCTCAAAATGACAACAAATTATCACTTTCTACCTTTCAATTATTTACTGTATCAGAGTTATGACTCGTCACAATTCTGATCATATGAAACTGTTATTATCTGATGCGATGTCAAAGATATAAAGTGCAGAAGAAGTGAGGAATGAGGAGACAGAGGGAAATCTGGAAAAAAGTAAGGAACAAATGGTAGGAGGAAATTAAGAAAGAAGGAAAGAGAAAAAGTGGAGTTGTAGAAGAATGGATGGAGAATAACAAATACAGCCAGACAGATTTATCAGTTGATATTACTGGCCCAGTGTTAACCTAGTACAGCAAAATCAGTCTATATTGGTATCAACGTATAAATTGTTTGATATTTTTTTTACTGAATGTAATGTAGATTTATATTTTTTTTATTTTTATAGACCACATTTTATGTTTATTTAGATAATACACATTTATGTATATTTGATCCTTTCTTGTAATTCAAGTTGTTTCTTTATAGAAACTTAATCATTAAAAATAGAAGTAAGAGTTTACCCTTTCAGTGCCTTAAAGTCATTTTGGATTTTATATACGTAATAAAATATGTCAGATATTGGAATTTGTTTTACCCTCAAAATCAAGTAGCAGTCAAGCTCTACTATGAAAACTAAATAACAACTACTATTAAAACTTTTCTTGTATTTTTAAACCTCTTCCACACACAGAAAGCAAAGCAGTATTATGACTTTGGTGAGGAGGAGGAGTTCCTGTGCTACACTGGATTTGACCTGGATGGTTTTCAGTTCATCACCTGTCGTCCTGATGGAACGTGGAGTGAACCAACCGGGAGCTGCATCAGTAAGTCTGTTTTCTCTCCAGGAAACTTATTTTTCTGTAATGTTAGTCTCCGCAAACACAAGTAACCATTAAGGTAAACTTGGATATTCCTGCCGTTAATATTTCAAAGTTAGTTTAAAATCTGTCCTCCTGTGCTTGTAGGGAAACTGTGCCTTCCTCCTGACATCCCTGACGACATGACGCTGTCCCCCGACAAAGACCAGTACAGAGTGGGGGAATCGGTGAATTTGAACTGTGTTGACCCCACCATGTTACCAGTGCCATCAAGTTTCTACAGATGCAGCGACAGCCTCGCCTGGGAGCCTCCGTTAGCCACTGACCTACGCTGCTCTAATGGTACAGTACTGATTCTGAGCTCCCACAGTCACAGCAAGTTAGTTGATTTCGCCTATGGAGTTCGGTTAGGCTTGGAGAGAGCAATATTTGGCCCAAATGAACAGCAGTTTTCTGTCAGAGAAGGCTGTCTGATGGCAAATCAAAGACTGTCTGTGTATTTCCTGTATGTAGAGGAGCCGTTTGTTCCTGAAAGTCAGTGTCGTCCAGGAGAGAAACTGCAGAACTCTCAATGCGTCTGTATTGAACGGGAGAGCTGTCTGTAAGTTTTATGAATTATTTTTAAAAGTGTACTATCAGTTGCGTTTGATCCATGAATTGTGGTACAAAAACATTTTTGTCTTGTACACACTTTTTGAATGTTAATCATAAAACAACTCTTTGTGAAATATATGGGGAATTTAGTATGTGGAATGTATTACTGTCTTTTATCAGCACATGACTGACCTTTGTGTGTGTGTGTGTGTGTGTGTATGCGTGCAGTTCACAACCAGCAAGTCTCTGCGTCCTGAACACAGACATCGGCGTCACCGTGCCAATGTCCCTGTGTTCCTTCCATGCCGGGCGTTGCCACGGTGATCCGTTCTTCTTTGTCAACGACGGCGAGTGTGACACCGACGATTTGGCCAAACTGGAGTGGGTCAAGTTCAGAGCCCAGATGTCCTCCAAGAGCTCCGTTCAGGAGGCCTGCGATCTTGACACCTGTTACGAATGGGAGACCTGCACTGGTGAGTTTGATTTTTACATTCAGTTTTATGTTTGATGTGGTTTAGCTTTAATAGTTTAGTATAAAATTCAGTTTATTTTTTTACAAACTGGGTTTTACTTTTGCCATCCTTCTGATAGATTATAATAAGATTTTACTGTATAAGTCAACCTCATTTTTAACCCTGGACATCATGATTTTATGGGGTGGGTGCATCATTACATAATTACAGTTGTGTATAAACATTGCTGCAAATCTGGAACTTGAGATATGTTTTTTGTATAGAGATACAGATGGGTGACATTAATAAAGTTTAATTGCTGAAAACAGACACATTTTTGAAAGATCTCAAGTAAAACCATATTATCTAAACTAACTTTTTGTGCCCAAGGCACACCCAAATTCTCAAGGAACACCTGTATTCATATCCATTTAAAAAATAAGGCTTGCATGAATCAGGGCATTTGATGTGTCACAGTCTAATAATTATAATTATTATAATTATAAATTAAAATAATTGTAAACCATCCAGCAACAGTGCAAACAGCAAAAACTGGGGGTTTTAACAATTTGTTCCTCTGTATTGGGAAATTAGTACAGTGTATAATATATTAGAAATCCATAGTTGTATGATGCAATAATAATGTGTGTTTGTCACACAATGCTAAGGCACAGCTGGACCTGCCTCACTGAACACAGCTGATCTAAATCATCTGAAAGCTAAAGTGAATGCACTTCAATGGAATCGTCTGACAATTTGTAAAAAAGGCATCTTCATTTTCCTTTCGAGAGTCAGATTAGAAGATCAGTACCACTCTCAAACCTGTCCATATGGTGCTACAGTTAGGACATGGCTTAGCTTAGGACAAAAAATGGTTACAGGGAGAAAACCAGCTGGTCTGGTTTGGTCCAAAAGTAAATAACATCCACTTAGCAACACCTCCAAACCTCACATTTGTTTATTCTGTTGAAATACTTAAACGTAAAAAGGTCACTTGGTAGTTTTACCAGGTTATTTCTTAGTTGGTGCAGTCATTTATGAGTCCTGACATCACCATTTGGTTGCCAGGTAACAATCTGAGAGTCAAGAAAGTCATTGTTTCCTGCCCATTGATGTATTAAGAGAGTTAGATACAGACATTTATGTATTGTATTGCAGAGATGTCCATTGTAGGTAGCATGCTGACCAGCTAGACCCAGCCTGTTCTCTCTTGTAATACCACTTTATACCTCAAGAGGTGATAGTCCAGTCCCCCTGTAGTTTCAGATGGGAGATGTATCGAGCAGAGTGTTTACTACTTTTACAAGCTCTGAGCTTTTATAGTCTAATAAATTAAAAAAAAAAAAAAAAAGTAAAGTAAATATTTTTACACCGTTCACCTTCTGAATTCAGTTTTCTCTGTCTCACTGAAATAAGACAAACTTGCTTGCAAAACACACTTTAAACTTATCAGGATCGAAGCAAAGATCACCAAAAACATCTTGGTTTGTCTTTCCACTGTTCAACAATCACCAACTTTGGTTTGACTGAAAGTAAATTTTTTAGGTCACTGCATTAGTTGTGAAAATATTCTGGCTCCCTGTCACCTCCCTGATGCCCGACCTCCCTCTCGCTCCACTCCGTTTCACGTCTCTCCTGTCCCCACCTCGTCTATATCATCCCCGGAGTGAGAGACCTGGTCATGTAAAATCATCTCTGTACTGTATTCCCTGTCGTCAAGCCGGCCTGCATTGGTCTTGGAGGTTTCGTTCGATCATGGTCCAGCTGTGTTCACTGAGAGGCTGCTGAACCCTGCTTTGTTGCCCACTGTGTAAACATAACCACTCCGCTAGTGATCCAAGCTTTGACTCCATTCATAGTAGGTCTTCTACTGTAGCTGCACAGCTAACTGAACTGATGGTAGCTAGTAGGCTAGCTACAGGCAGGGGTTATTACAACAGAGTATAGTGAGCAGCAGTTAGTGGTCACTCTGGTGATATGCTGCCCCATGTTTGCTTGGAGTTACCTTTGACAGGTGGTCGTATTTTACATGTTGCTTCTTTAAAAATAAACTTTTATATCTGTGATGAGAAACACCAGTATGCATGTGCAGTGGGTTGAAAAGCTTTTTAGCATATGCACTTGCATAAACACTTTGCAAACTCATTGAGAGGCGTCCTGGAGTCCGATATCCAGTTCTGATAATGCATCCATGGTTAGCTTTTTAAGCAAAGCTAACTGTCTCCTGGTTGTCGTTTACTTTACAGAGACGGCTATGTGAGTCCTCGCAACCCTCTAATGTTTTAAGTCCACACTTTACAGTTTGGTGGTTGCATTTTAAACTTGCAACTGGTATTAAAACTGGTAGTGAAGTATTAAAACTTTATTAGGCGACACAGTGAACACAAATGAGGTTTGAATATTCACAAGACTTCACATATTACAACAAATGATTTTCCTAACGTGAGCTCACATCTGTCCTCAGCGTCTAAGTGTGTGTGCAGAGCGGCTCGGGACTGCCCCAAAACTCAGACTCACATGTTCTGTATGAAGCTGACCAGGACCCAGAGGACCCGCAGCATGGACCTTTGTTCTATGGCCGCCCTCAAATGTGCCAACTATCAGTTTGAGATTCTCAATGAAGGCAACTGTGAGTCCAGATGATCCTTCCAGAGTTTTTCTGTGCTGTTAAACTCCAACTCTGAATTCATCTAACAGCAGCATCTTCCACTACTACTACACACTACTGCTGGAAAAACTGAAAATAACCACATGGTTTACAAAAACATGATTTACACTTCAGATCAGCTATACAAAATTGCTGTTTCTTTTTCAGCTGCACTCTGCACTAGAACAGTGTTTAAGATGCATTATAGATATTAGCACACCCTCCACTGTTATCTTGTTATTATCTTAAAAATGACATCGTACATAAAGGAATGGACTGGCTGGGTTTCAATCACCCTACGCAACTCAGAACCAAAGGGAGCATCACTAAGTCAGGCTTAAACAAGTGGTTTAAGATGCACTTGTGCACTCCATTGACACCTGGTATTTAAATCCGATCTGTATCCAGATATGTGATCCAGATTGTTGCACGGATTGTGTTTGCACCTACCTTAGATCTGAACACAGCGCAAGCCAGACTACCGCCATATGGGGTCTGGCAGATCTGATCATATTCCAACCACACCATGCATTAACATGTGTTCTTCCTGATCTGGATCACATATTAATAACAGGTGTAAACAGGGTGGTAAGCTTTGGTTGGCTGCAGAGCATCTAGACCACTTTCAGAGCCTATTTTATGAAAAGACACTAGATGGCAGCAGGAGACAACAGACAACAACAAAGTGATGTTACACATCAAACTTTTTATGAAAAGCACATCAGCTGATTGGATCTTTTGCCATAATGCTGTGGTTCCCAGCTATAATCTTAATTAACCCCTTTTCTATCATTGTGTGAAGTGACAACCCCAGACTAAGTGACATACTTTGAAATTATTTCATATTATGATCAATGTATAAGAATGACAACTGATAAACTGTACAATGAACCCAAATAATGAACACAATAACTGCAGGAAATTCATTATTTTACAGTACACTAATAAGATGCAACAAACCCTAATTTGTGCCAAATTGGATAAAAACTAGAAAAAATATATATTGTTTATTAGACAGTAAAAAAAAGATGTTACCCTAATATGAGCTAACAAGCCATAACTTGTATGAAATGAAATATGTATGAAGACAAAAAAACTAGAAATAATATATTTTATTAGACAGTAACCAAACACAACTTTGCCCTAATCAGACATAATGAGCCATACTTTGTATGGCTAATATTATTTAATAAACTGTAAACACTCACAACTTCACCATAATTACACCTAACAAACTGTTCTTTGTATCAAATCAGACAAAAAATAGAAATATTTATTTTTTTTCAGACAGTAAACAATCAAAACTTCACCCTGTAATAAAATAATAATAAAAAAAAAAGTTATTTCTATTTTTTGTCTAATTTGATACAAATCACATATTGTTAGCTCTTATTAGAGTAAAGTTGTGTGTTAACTGTCTAATAAAATATATTATTTCTAGCTTTGTCTAATTCAATACAAAGTACAGCTTGTAATGTCTTATTAGTGTACTGTTGAATAAAATGCAACCATATATTTTGTACAATTCTCTGTCTGTATTAAGGCTGAATGATTTTCAAAAAATATCTCATTGAAACTATTTTGACTCATGTTACATTTGTTATATGCTTTTCAACATTCGAGGGAATGATATAATGTATCATATAATTATTTTCATTTTCATTGAAAAATATATTCATATGATTATGATGTGATTTTTGTGCAGATCTCCACCAAACAAAGATGTTTTCTTAAGTTTGTAGAATATGACGTGTAGACCAGGACATCTCTGCAGCACAACGGTGTTTCATTTTAAACGGTATTTTGACCCACATTTTCCAGGCTCCAGCAATTTGAAAAGTTGCAGTAGGCCATATTGTGATTTTGATAAAATTTTGATAAATTGTTCACCCTAATCTGTCGTTTTTTTATGTTTAACAAACAAACAGGAAAAAAAAAAAATTGAAAGTGAGTTTTACATGTTTTGCATTGTTCACAGTCTGCGTGCACCCCTGATTCAATTTATGTGACATATGAAAAGCACAGAAGTCTTTAATCTTGTGGATACTGAGGAAAGAGAACAAACACAGTGACTGTACTTTTTGGTCTGTAGGTAGAACGTTGATGTGTAAAGAAAGAGAAAGAAATGTGAATTAAGGTTATTGATCAGTTCTCACAGATCACAGATGATATATTTTCCAGCCGGGATCTTCAACACATTTCACTTTCTCAGTGATTCAGTCCATGAAAACCGAACTTTACCTAATTCTTCTGTTGGCCTGATCTGATCTGCAGTACTTTTGAAGGATGGAGAAGACAGCAGCAGCAGTCAGTCAAGTCCACTTGTAGGCACAGTAATATTCACATATAGTAATAAAAAGATAAAATCATAACATGGTCTATTCTTTTATTTCTTGTGCAGATTTTCATTGCATTTATTGCTTAACATTTATGCATGTGAGCCACAACATTTTCTATTCATTATTATTTATTTTTCAACAGCA
This sequence comes from Lutjanus erythropterus, assembly GCF_056507025.1. Classification (NCBI taxonomy): domain Eukaryota; kingdom Metazoa; phylum Chordata; class Actinopteri; order Lutjaniformes; family Lutjanidae; genus Lutjanus; species Lutjanus erythropterus. Next base: position 6,797,132 of record NC_139336.1, read on the forward strand.
TAAATCTATATTAATGTGACCAAGACACAGACTAAGCTGGATCCAGACACTGTTATATCAAAAATAGTGATTTATTTACGTATGAGAAAGACGTCTTCCTTTGATTGAATAGCATAAAAATGGCAAAGATGTAGAACATATATACACCACACAATACCCAGCATCCACTGTCTAATTTAGGGCTGCAACTAATGATTATCGTCGTAGTCGAGTAATCAGTCAATTATTTTCTCAATTTATAGAAAAATAGTTGTTATAAAATGTCAGAAAATTGTGAAAAATGTCTTTCTCTTAATGTTTCCCAAAGCCTAAGATGATGTCCTCAATTGTCCTGTTTTGTCCACAACTCAAAGACATTCAGTTTACTGTCATAGAGGAGCAAAGAAACCAGAATATATTCACATTTAAGATGCTGAAATCAAAGACTTTTAAGATTAATCAATTGTCAAAATAGTTGGCGATCGCTTTAATAATCGATTATTAATTGAATCCTGGGTTAATCATTGCAGCTCTGGACTAATTGTCCAGTTAACTAGAAATCTGTACTGTACTGAATCATAAAATGACCGTATGTCATCAGAGTGTTTCACATTTATTAGAGTTCAAATTAATGCCGAATGTTCACTGATTGAGCAAGTGTTTGTTTATGAGTTGTAAGAAATCATTAATAATCTTTTAGAAGGAATACATGTTTAAAACAGTTAAATTGGGCAGTATGTTAAAGGAGCAGGCAGTGAAATGGACGGTCACTGAACTTGTGTTCATCTTGCACTTGATCAAGTTTCTATTTTATTTTTCAATACTGGAGGTTAGAGCACGACAACGAAACAACAGCCTCAGTTCATCAGCTGCTCAATGAAGGGCTCTTGTGTGCTTACATCTCATTACTTTGGTTTTCCAGCCCGCAACTTCTGTTTTGGTTCACTCTTAGGCTGGAGATATACTTGCATTCGCATAGACAACCAGCTGCATGGCGAAACAAACTGTTCACGTGTTCGAAACACCACGAGAGGCCACAACAGAGAACTCAGACCGTTTCACTGTTCCTGCTGGACAGCCAACTTTTAGCAAACCTGTCAGACATGTCAACTTTATTTAGCCGTTTTGTTTTTTTTCTCACTTACCTCTCAGGTCTTCTGTAAAATTTTCAATTTCATAATCTGTCAGGTCACCAAGTGTTTAGAAAATGAACCCTTTTAAATATCTAATATTTTAACAAAACCAAGAGAACATAAAGTGTTTTCTTAAGTGTTTTATTATTAACATCTATAACAAAAACAGAAGCACTTATTTTGTCAAAGTCCTATGTTTACTTACATGTAAATGTTGTTTATTATCAATTCTCCATGACAAATACAAAAAGACACCACAGGGTGGAAGAGGAACATATTTACATCATTCAAGTGTTAGAAATTTTTTTTCTATGTTTCTATTTACAGTTTTTTAAGAAAGGTTCCTATTCTATATACACTATGAGACTGACAACAACCATCTTTATTCTGGACAAGCTTCAATACTGATCACATTGATCGGGTCCCCAGCACACCTTCTGACCCCAACCTCACATTCAGTCATCGTCCTGGCAACACTGCCAGCGCCGGAGCTGGCGCACAGGGGGGCGGAGTCTTTAGGGCAGTCTGACGGATTCTGACATACACATTTTCCTGTTGATTCTAGAATAAAAAAAAGAGAGATAATATATCCTGATGTGAGTTACAAACATTTTCATATTAAATAATTAGAGGATTCTTCTATTTCAGCCATCATTCCTATCACAACCTGTCAGATGGTCTGATTATCCTTCAAAAGCAGGCTCACCCTGACAGACTGTCCCTGGTTTGCAGTCCTCGCAGGACGTGGACGACTCGTCTGGCCAGCTACAGTCACTGTCATTGGCCAACGCAAAGTTCCGCCCCATACACCGCAGAGCTCCGAGCTGACAAAGTTCTAGCAAACGGGTTCGGCTTGAGCCGAGTTTGGCGCACAGCTGCAGGGAAGTCCTAAAAGAAGACAATATATGGACAGATCCAAAGTTTTATTTTGTGTTTTTAAAATTTTCTACCTTAGGGCAGGCATTTCTCTGTGTATAAACAAACAATAATGATCAAAAATCATACTCACGAGCACTGAAATGGCATTATACACACACACTCCGTTTTTCCAACAGTCTCCCACAGCTTACACTTCAGGCCCGATGGAGGAGAGGGAGCTGTGGGTGCTGAGGAGAAATTATAGAAAGCAGGATTGGTGTGTGTAAATCCACAGAAACAACTTTAAAGTGGCTTTAATCTGTATTTTATTAGAACAATATATCACATGATTACATGTATGTGACAGGGGTCACTCATAGTTATGAACCCACAAAGAATTATAAAACTCTGCAGTTTCCATCAGCTCTACGCAACGTTATTTTGGTTGTCCAACCAGCAACTAGTGTTTTTTTTTCACTTTTGGCTACAACAACAACTGTTCACAGTAAAAAAAGTTCTAAAAACTGACTGAATGCTAACAATAGCAATAGTGGAATATTTAGCAGGTTAAGAGCCAGATATTTCTCTCAGAAATTGGTGGAGACCAAAACAGAGCTAAAAGAGAGTGAATATTTGACTGAAATTCATCAGGTGCCTCAACACCAAAACAATGAGCTAACAGAGACTAAAAATGCTGCAAAGTATCCCGGGGTCGATACTCTTCTCCAAGTTTATTTAAATTATTCTGTTTCTAAGAGGTCAACCAGTTGAAGGTACGAGGCTTTACAACTTTGACATTTGATACTGAGAGTAAATGTGCGGTACCTGCTCGACAACGGGCGCTAGCTGGAGAGGGAGACCACTGCAGACTGGGACTGCACATGATCTCTGACACCTCACCATCCAGCACCGAGCCTGCAGGACAGTACAGGGACACACTGTCTCCAATCTGATAGGCTGCCTTGGTGGGCGTGGTTACAACGTCACCGTCGAGCGTAGGAACCCCACATGTGGAACCTGCGACAAGAAGAAAAAGTACGACAAAGAGAGGAAAACATATCAATTTTAGTCGCATTAAGTCATTCCTGAGATATCCTGCTGATGAATAATCAAAAGAACCGAGTGTGTAACCTCCCTGGGAGAGTTAATGAAGTGAAGACGTACTTTTACAAACCATCACTCCTGTCCTCCACGTCTGGTTTTCAGTGCATTCAGCCTCAGCGTCTCCACTGATGTAATAACCGTCTACGCAGGAATACTCCACCCTGTTTCCAACCAGGTAAAAATCTCTGGGATTCTAAGACAAAATACAACACTGGTAACTACACTGAAAAAGATGCATTTAATCACATCATTCAACCACAGCCGATCAAGTACCATTTAGTCCCATTATTTTGGAGAGAGTCCAGACATCTCTACAGCTGATATCTCCAAAACTCTGCAGCTCACATCAAAACTATCTACATGGATAAATAGCACTGCAGGCAGGAGGAAACGTATTTTTGATTTGGGGGTGAACTGTCCCTTTAAAGAAAAGATTATTCAGACAATCTACAAAACAAAGAAAAAGGTTTCACATAACTTTGTTGCTTTTAAAATACAGCATTAACCCCCCATCCTACCCCCATATACAAGGACAACCGACTGGTGTCCCTGGGGACCGCAAGAATCATAGCAAAATGTTTATTTATTTCTTCTCAAAACACTATTGCTTATGTAATTCATGCCATCTGAAGTTAATTTGCATTTTGACTAAAAAGATGAGGAAATCTGTGTCTTCAAAATGATTGACAAAGTGCTCCTCTCCCCTGATTGCGTGCGATACTTTAAATTAGGACTCATGAACATGAATTCAATCAATGAATACTTCTCCCTTGTTAAACTTTACTCGGGTGTTTTTGACTGCAGTTCCAAAGAGATGTGCCAAAAAATATACCTCCACAATCTGTGGGTACCCCAACGGTAGGATTTAGTTTGCAAACTCACATGAACAAATCCATTCCTGAGGTTCGGAGGCGTTCCACACGTCTTTGGTGGAGACACAGAGAGACTGAAGCACTGAGGCTCCATCATCCTGCACACAAACAGTTTACACAGTGAAGAAACCTCATCATGTCTGGTATTTCTGGAATATAAGTGTTTGTAGTATATTATGATGTCCTTACTGTAAGTACTGGATGTCTGCGTCTTCACAAGGCTGCTGCTCCACCTGCGGTCCGATGCAGTGCTGGCCACCTCTGCTGGGGGCGGGGTTGTTGCAGCTTCGGGTTCTTGACCTCTGACCTCCAGAGCAGGATCCCCAGGAAGACCAGCAGCTCCAGCTGCCGTGGATCACCCCTGAGACAGAAAAAGAGAGACTCTCTTGTTGTTCTGTTCTGTTTGTGAAGGAGTTTGTCACTGACTGGATGCCACGGTAACATAAAACTTTTTGACCCCTTTTCTTTTCTAACCCTTCCTTTTGTCTTCCTTTCATGCTTTCTTTCGTCCCCCTTTCTTTTTTCTTTCTTCCGCCTTCCTTTCTTTCTTTATTCTTTCTTTCTTTCTTCCTTCATTCTTTTCATTTTTCTTCCTTCCTTCTGTCCTTCCTTCCTTCCTTCCTTTCTTCCTTCCTTTCTTTTTATTTCCTTTTTACTCCCTTTCTTTTTTCTTTCTTCTTTCCTTCCTTTATTTCTTTATTCTTTTTTATTCCTTCACTCTTTTCTTTTACCTTAGTTCCTTTTTTCTCCCATTGTTTTTTCTTTCTTCCGTCCATTTTTCCTTCCTTTCTTTCTTCATTCCTTATTTTTCTTCCTTCCTTTCTTCTTTTCTACTTTTTTCTTCCTTCCTTTCTTCCTTCATTTATTGTTTTTATTTCCTTCTTTCGTCTTCCTTTCTTTCTTTTCATTTCCTTCCTTTTTCTCCCTTTCTTTTTTCTTTCATTCTTCCTGCCTTCCTATCTTTCTCTTTATTTATTCTTTCTTTCTTCCTTTCTTTCTTTCTTCACTCCTTTATTTTTCTTTCTTCCTTCCATTTCTCTAAATTTGTGTAAAACTTTTACACATTGCAACATTTTACGCTGTTAAGTGTTATTACTCTATTCTTTTAACTCAAATTTAAAATCTCTAACTCTAATATCAGTGTTAAATTTTAAATTAACAATTGATATAATTAGTTTAGTTCCTAAGATTCTGCCACTCTAAAGAGAATTAAAAGCATTAATCAGCATTATCAGCATCAATTTTTGACATTTGATTTTAAAACAGAACTAACTTTGAATTAAATACGGTTTTATCATTCTAATCAAAACTAAACCTTCTGACTAATCCACTATCCCGTCAGTCTTTGCTCTTTTTACCTGGTTGTTCTCCAGTCACGGCTCCCCTCTCACAGGCCTTTCCAGACGTTCCTGGCCGGCAGACACAGCGACACTCGGAGCCCGTCAGCAGCGGCTGGCCGTTGTTCTGGCAGGGCTGGCAGTGGCAGGGATGCTCCTCGGCCAGGTACTCCTCTGTGGCTCTTTTCATGTTGAGCTTCTTCAGACCTGCACACTCCACTTCCTTCACCAGCTCATACAGAGGACGCAGCTGGAAAACAGGTTAACAGTTTATTAAAGGACCAGTCTGTAAGATTTAGTGCCAGCGTGTCGGGGAACTTATGGAGGCTGCAAAAGTTGTATCTGGAGTAAGTGTTTGATTTGACTGTTCTGGAAGAGGATCTATCTGCTCTGTCGATATAAAGGGCTTATTTGAAATTAACTAAAACACAGCAGTTCCCTTTTTTTAGATGATTATACACTAATGAACACATACTTATTATATTCCATTTCTGCCATATTCTGTAAATAAAGCCCTCTAAATCTGACACACAGGACCTTTAATGCAGAGCACTAGACATGTGAAAACATTCGAAACATATGACAAACAAAATAATCATTCAGGGATGATACTTAAAATACAAACACATGTGGATTCATAAAAAAGTTTTTTTTTTTACCATCATAATAACCAATAAAGTACAGAAAAAGAATCTTTTACCGCTCAGAGGACATGCAAACATTAATATACCAGGCTAACTATCTTTCTACCTACACTAGTAACCAAGCGTTCTAGGGTTAAGCATTATCACTGGCTAACTACTTCATTTTGTGGGGTTTCAGGTTATGCTTGAAAAAGCCCTGTTCAGGACTAAGATGTCCACTTTGACGGAGCTGGTCGAGGCTGCAGCTCTCTCAAAGTTAAGGTGAAACCTGGAATCAAGCTAGCATTATGCTTTTAACATCCAAGTGGACATGGGTCTGCTTTGGTCCGCTAGGATCCCTGTGACATAAAGTTTGTCATGAGCGGGTGTACGCAGAGGTTCTGTGTGGACCTCCACGTACACCTTGTCAACGTGGCCACTACACCGATCCTGATACCAATTGACTACACATGTGTGAAGCACCTCTTCCAAGCGCACTGCAGGAAGTAAACAGAACTACTACACATCCGTCTTTTCTACAGCTCTTTGTGGATACATCCCTTTGGGAGTAGAATCCAAGCTTTATACATTCAGCAACTGTATGATCATCTGCTAGAGTCCATGTGATGTAAATTTCATCATCACATGTAGGCTATATGTGGATATCTGCAACCCAGCTAAAATCAGTAGCCAAACACATTGGTTAGTCTTCATACCTACAGCCATATGTAAAAGTAAATACAAACAAAACCCCATGAATATAACCTTGCTTGTTGAATTACGCTTAGTGAGCAACTAAATAGGGGTTATGTTGGAATCAAACAGCACTGTGATCTTACTTTTTTCCTCATCATGCTGTACTGTATTACTTTGGCTAAATGTCTCCCCCCTGCACTACAAAAAACTAACAAGCATCATCTATGTAGCCATCATGTGAATTTTTTGGAGCCTTTTGCCTGGTGAGCTACAGCTTGTAGCATGTGCCAGCAGTAGTTGTCATATTCAGCTGTCTACTTAACAGTAATAAATGATGATAATGATGATAGAGGTAAGCGCAACAAAAAATATGAGGATGGACAACCAAAAACAAATCTACGTGTATGGAAATTAAAGGTAAGTGAAAGGAATACAAAATAATTTTTTTAAAAAGCGTTCGATCAATCTGTCAGGTCATACCTTCTGGTCTATGACTTCAGGGAAGTCTTTGACAGACGAGGCCCAGTTGTCGTAGATCTCTCCGTTAGCTTCTGGGTTCTCCAGATCCAGAACAGACAGAGCGGCTATAGAGCCCGGATCTCCTCCGATCACATTGACCTTAATGGGCATCTTGTTTACGTTGTGTCCTGCAGACAAATGAAAATATAGCTCAGGCCAGAGTATGTGATAGTAAATGAATTTAATTTATATAAATCCAAATGTGACAAATGTATTCAGAGTGTGACTGATTTCTTTTTAACCCTTCAGGACACTCTGTGTTGTTTGACTTCCTAAATAAGAAAGCTTTCACTCACCGTGGCTGGATGATAAAGCTTTTGTCAGTTTTTCGCAGACGGTCTTGACTTTCTTCCTGAAGAAACGGCGCTTCACCTTCCTCCAACACCTCTGGTAGTCTATGTTTGTTGTACCTTTATACAGACAAGACAGGAGCAACATATATTTATGTCTAACACTTCAAAATTATCATTGAATATGCACGACTGGTACATCAAGAATTTAGTCATAGTTTTTTTAGGAGACAATGCTAGTATGGGACACAAAATTGGATATTTAAAGCTTTTATTTGCATTATTTGAGCAATGTGTAAAAAATGGCCACCGTTCAAAGGTAACTCCAGAGGAACTGCTAACAGTTACTTACTACTGTTTTCACTGTCTATGGATGTAGCTGCTAGCTGTTGTTAGCTAGTTAGCTCAGTTAGCTGTGTGGCTAGTGGTTCTGTTAGCTGACTAAAAATATAAAAATAAAAAATATATATATTTTTGCTTCTTTGAGCTTAAACTCAGGTCAAAATAGCAAGAACAAAATGTAAAGGTGCACAGAGCATCGATAAATGTCAATGTAATGAAAGCATTCACAGGGATTGGTTGAATTGCAAATTCTTGGAAGGACTGCTTTTCAGCCTGTCAATAAAATAATTTTTGAATGTTTTAAACTAAAAATTCTGGCCATATCTTACACATTGCACCTTTAAACTATTTTTATCCAATATATTTTATATTTCACAACATTGTTGACTAGTCTAAAAATGAAAGGTTCATATGTGGCACTGATCAATATAACCAATGCAAGAAACAAAGTCACAATATTACCTAAAAACTTAAATAGTAAAATATAAGAGTAAAAATATTCACAATTATCAAAAGTTCTTACTGGTCGATTGGAGCGCCTGATGGTCTAACTCCAGCAGGGCCTGGTATTCGCCTCCGAGCGACCCCTCAGAGAGGTAGTGTGTGCCGTATGTCTGGAACAGCCGGCGGTAGGCAGAGTAGTCGTACGTGAGCGGCAGCGAGGACAAGTCCTTCCAGAAGGCTTCAGACAGAGTCAGATACTGAGGGGCAGAGTTTTGGAACTGGGCCAGTTCCACTTTATTCTTCAGGATTAGAAGTCTGTAGGCCTGGATCAGAGACACGAAAAGACCAGGATGCCATTCTCTGTAAGCTGGTTGATAGAGACTTTTAAGCCATCTAGTGACAGAGTATAAAATAAGTATAAAATCAGTGATTGGTGAAGCAGATCGGGGTATATCTTTACCCTGTTGTCAGTGAGCTCTTTGTGGAAACTGCGACGATCGTGTCCCACCAAGGCGTTGGACTGAATGTGCTGCATGTAGGACCAGGAGCTCTCATAGGATTCATCGCTCTCATCATTGTCTACTTGCACCTGCAGCACAAACAAAGGCGACGTTTGGTTTCATTAGAGCAGCTGCTGGGAGAATAGCTCATCAATCTCTTGTATTTACGACATTTTTAGCCACACTGGCTACATGACTCTAGAGATGGCAATGTCTGTCTTTCAGTTACTGTAAAACAAGCTAATTGATAAATACATAAGGTTACAAACCATCATAAAACTGCTAACATACTGCTGTGACGCAGTGACACAGTAACAAGCTAGATAGCTACTACCTACTACTTTCACACAAAGTCATGTTTGTACAGTTGGCAATATTTTTTTCCCAGGATGGTGAAGGCATGACCTGCTGTACTCTGCCACTGATTGGCTTACCCTGATATTCTTACCCTAACCCTAACCAATCGTACTCCTCATGCCTAAACCTACCAAACCCAAACAAGCCAAGATAACGAGTACTGGCCAATCAGAGTGATAGTGAGGTAATGGCTTCACCATCCTAAGAAAAAAAACACTCAGGATAGTGGCTGTTATCTTCAGGATAACAATATAGATGAAAACATATCAGATAATTTACTTTCTAAGTAGTATGTTATGGCAGCATATTGTTACCACGCCAGGAAAAGAAAACGTTGTACAAGTTTAAAAGTGAAGTTTATTTTTCTAACAAGATGTTTTTCATGTTACAGCATATAAATATTTTAATGTTATTTTACATTATAACAAAAACTTTTCTAGTAACAACATACTATTTATCTTATGTAATGTTGTAATGTAATGTAAATTGTAAATTATAATGTGTATGTCATAACTTACTATTATGACATAAAATGTTTTATGTTATAACATGGTAACTTGTGATGCCACAATATGACGTGACACATTACATAACAAGATAAACAGTATATTATTATAACAAGAAAAGTTTAATGTTATAGCATGATAACAGTAGCAGCTCTAACATTATGACATCATATTGAATTTCTATTTAAAAAATAGCTGCAGATAAGTCGAGTCTTTCCTCCTTATTTGTGAAAATTACAACCAAACCTGGATTTGTTGTTAGTCTTACCTCAAAGCTGTACCTGAGGATGCTCTGTGGCAGTCTGTAATAGACTTTATGGTCACCACTGAACACCTTCCTGCACTGGCCTCCGAAGCTCAGAGTGTTGATCACACCTGCTTTCAGTTTGCCTGTTAGCACGTCATACCTGTACATCACGACACAGAAAAAACATTTCACTGATTTTGATCTAATAGGTGACATTTTCTCTACAAACATATCGATTTACCAGCAGAGATCAGGCTGCTGTTACAGTTTGCTAGTGTTGTATACTCACCCTCTGCCTGTGAAGTCGGAGTTTGGAGGTGTTTTGTTGATGTCACATGAGTACTGGCTGCTGTCTTGATCACAGCCTCTCTCATCCAGACCGTCCTCACAGTCCTGGTCTCCGTTACACACCAGAGATCGGCTGATACATTTACCTGCACCAGGGTTTCAATGGAGATTTTTCATTCACCATCGCAAAAGACATAATTCAGAAAAAAGGTAAAAAGCTCCTTCTTTTATTACACCTATAAAGTCTTTTTTAATTATATAATGTGTCATAAAATATTGTGTAATAATAGTGAGTCTGAGTAATGGCCAAATGAGGCCAAATAAACAGTATTGTCACACTTTTGTTGTTATTTGATTGATAAAAATAAAAAAAAATCACGGTATTGTTATAAAAAAAATATCTTCTGTAATGAATGTCATAACATACCAGAGGTGCAGCGGAACCTGTCTCCACAGTGCGTCTCCAGGGGACATCTTTTCACTGGGACACACGTTTGTGTTTGTGTGCCTTCTCCTGAACATGGCACACCCCCAAACTGTGCGTACACCTCCACATGGCGAGTCCGCACCTGAAACGGGCGCAATCACAACCATGAAATAAATTACAGAAATGAACAAATGGAATGATTGGCAGAGTCTGAACTGAAGTGATTAACAAGGCAAACTGTACACAAGATGTCAGACTAGGATTTGTGTACTTTTGGCCCCAAAATTTCTCAAAGCCTCTGTAAACCAAAACCATGAATGAATAAAAAGCATATAAAAAGTATTACAAATCAGATTTAATCCAAATTTGAATTCATGTCATTTATGTTTTTGTGACTATATTAGGTTTGAATTGGGCTCAAGATTTATTACAAGAATTACACAATTAATTCCACAAACCTATCATAAAATATCCATGTCAGTTGCTATATGTGTGCAACAAAATTTCTCTTTACTTGCTTCTGTAGCTGCTCTCTGATCACTCCTTCAACACAAACAGTGATTTAACATGACCCAAATCAATATTCATTTAAGTGTATGTTTTATTTAGAACATTTTCTCTGCTCTACTTTGCTGTTGGACAGCCTTTATCACAGCGAACCGACGCCACCTTCTGTGCTCTTTTCACAGCCGCAAAACTCCATTGAAAAAAACAGCTGCCTGATGACCAAGTAAAACAGTGATGGTCTCCACAGGCGAACCATCTCCAGTATTTTATGCTTAAGCCTTTTTTATTACAGTTAGTATTTTGGGTTACATTTTGACCACACCCCCAGGCAGTAGAAGTCTACACAGTGTCCAAGTATTTGGGTGATTGAAGTACCTTTGTACTGGAGCAACCATCACAGTCAGACCACTCTCCATAAGGCCCCCATCTGCAGTTTACAGGCCGCTGACAGCTGAGAGGAATGGACAGTGACATTATACTCCTCTTGAGAATTACTTGAAACATACGATCAATCCAAAAGATACATCAATGCATTATTATCCAAGTGATAATACTGCAGTATAATGTGTGGGCACTTACCAAACTGAAGACAGAAAGGCCAGCAGCAGCGCCAAAGAAGACAGAGGTACATTCAAATCCAACTGTACACACAGAGGAAGAAAAAAAATATTGTTTCATCTCTTTCTTTTTTTTTCTTTTTCTTTTTTTTTTTTTTTTTTTTTTGACCAGGATCATTTTTCTGAGTGTCTGTTGTTGTAATACTTATTTCGGCAAGAAAACGCAAATGCTTTTTGTCTTATTTAGAACATGAGTTACAGGTATACTGCAGGCCTTGTGGCAAAAACGAGTATTACAACAACAAACACTGAAAAAAAGAAGAAGAGTGAACCATTTAGTAACAGTTTTATTTTTCACTGACCTCTCAGAGCTTACATAAAATAACAGACTGTATACTGTAAAAAAAAATGCCAGATTTTTCAAGTTATTCTTACTTGGGAAAGTAACAGAAACACATCAACACTTTGATGTAGTGTTTTCAAGGTTTGAAAAGTGTTTGGATAAAGTGCTTGAAACTGCTTGAAATGTAATCACATTACTTTCATTACAAATGGCTGCTTGACTGAATTAGTTTTAGATAAAGAAATAAAATAAGTCAGATATTTGCTGAGCCAGATTGTATAGTAGGTTAATGATTGATTAATTGCCAAGAATTTAACCAACTGAATATGTATTAATTGCTGATTAATCGGTAGCTAGAAATGACATTAATTGTTCCTCATTTGACATTGTTTTGTACAGCGGAGCCATTCATTGGACAAGAAAACATCAAATAAGAAAAAAGGGGGAAAACAAACAAAAAAGGAAATGAGAAAAAAAAATCATTTTTATTCATTATTAATGATTTATCAATTAATAAATTGTTAGCATTTTCAACAAAGGAAAATCCACAGAATATATAACCCTAAAAGAAAGCCAAGTCTGCTTACAGACAGGTGGCACATTTTCACTTTCCTACTGAACCAAAACAATATGCTGCAATAAGTCTGAATGGTAAAAGTGTTGAGGAGTTTACAGTACCTTCATGATGTGCTCCTCAGAGTTCAGCCCTGTCGTCTGGTCCAGCACTGCAACACTCAGGGTCATATAATGCAGCAGGGTGGGGGGGGGGGGGGGGTGTTACTCAACAGATCCCCAAGTTCAGGAATTCCCACGGTGAAGAAACTCTCCTTCATTGAGTCTAATTTTGAATGCCTGTCTTCACACAATGAGTCATGAACAGAGACTCACTGTGCTTTTCCACAGCTTCGGTCCAAAGCCAGCCCGCCGTGTTTTGCTCCAGTATCTGCACTGAAATATTTCCAGCAACACTGTGAGCTTATTTCCAGTAAAAACCTCCATGATACTGTTTTCTTTGAGTGCTGAGGGGTACACAGAGTGACTAATCTGCTTGTTTTTTTTTTATTTAGTCCAGAGAGCCTCAGTGGATTGTGAAAGCAGTAGTTGCGTCACAACTGGTTATCCTGCCTTTAGAAGCTGAGTCTGCATGAGTTGGACAAAGGTCATAAAAATCCCCATTTGCCCCATATTTTAGCACATTGACTCAGTTGCTCTGTCAGCACAAAATGCATGTGGAAAAAACGCCTATATCTTCATTTGCAATACTAATTTTCTATTCATTTCAACATGAGAGTAACAATTTTATCCTCATTTCATATAATTTGCAGCCACAAACACACTATCTTAATTCAAGACAGTTATTTATTAAGCGCTAATTGTAGTAATCTTGTTTTATAATTTTAAATATAACTCAATTTCACAGATAAAGCAAACATATTAGTCTCTTACTCCAGCTGCACACTATGCTGCCATTAAATCCTACTCACCTACACACCTTATAACATCACATTCGGGATGGGAAGCTCACATGCTGTCATCAAAAGACTTATGTCATACTGTTGTTGCAACTCAGGTTTTGCTATTCAAATAAATGTATGAAATCTGACAAATTGTTATCTTGTCACCAACTCCTGATTGATCAGCAACTGAAAAAACAATGAAAGGGAAATGCGACCATATTTCAAGGCAAAAAAATCATATTTGATAACCCATTGGCTACCATTAGACAACAACTTACATTAGCATTAAGCACTTCCTATCTTAAGCAGATGGGGCGGTACGGTGGTGCAGTGGTTAGCACTGCTGGCATACAGCAAGAAGGTCCTGAGTTCAAATCCCCGGCTTGCTGGGGCAGGGGAGTTTGCATGTTCTCCTCGTGTCTGCGGGTTCTCCGGCTTCCTCCCACAGTCCAAAGACATGCATGAAAGGTTAAATGGTAACTCTAAATTGCCTGTAGGTGTGAATGTGAGTGTGAGTGATGAACTGGCGACTTGTCCAGGGTGAACCCCACCTCTTGCCCAATGTCAGCTGGGATAGACTCCAGCCCCCGTGACCCTTTGGGAATAAGAGGTTACAGAAAATGAATGAATGAATGCATTTCGCAGATCAAGGGACTCGACTGAAGAAAAATGTTCCAGGGTTCTCCAAACTCTATAACACAACATTAAAAGTAGACCACGATCTCGCCAGTAAACGTAACGTATGGCGAAATGAGCCATATATATTAATGGATTTTCAAAAACTAGAAAGCTAACCAGTGCTTGAACAGTATTACCGCCTTTTTTGAAACAGGAAGTGAGACAGGGGAGCTAAGAGTATAGGTAACTCTTTTTAATGCCTGATTAAATCATGTTTTTGTAATAATCTGACAGAGCTGATGGAAATTTGGGACACAACTTTCATAAAAAATTGATTTTAAAACAAAGATGATTATAATATCACATTTCTACACCTGTGATATCAGTAGATATTGTTAGTTTTAGATTTTTAAATTGTTTTAAGTTGTTGGAACATTGTTGGTAACGTTTGGGATAGTGTGAGTACAGTTCACAACTCATCAAAATATATGTCTCCTGTTTTTAGACATTTTAAGCTGAAAATGTAACATATGATAGCTTTTAAACTACAATGAGAAGTTATTCACTGTGTGTCATTTAGTAATGAAAACTCAGTCTTTATAAGTAAACTCAATGTGCTTTATGTTGAAATACATACAGCAACAGGTGACATGTCCAGAGGAGTTCAATAAATAAACAAGAATATATGCACCGGCAACAACAGAAAAGCTTTACAAAGGGGACATGGTTGTGACAGATCTCAGGTCATCACAGCCTGTTCTAACATAAAAAATCACCCTCACCACATCTGGACCTTATCCAGCTGGTAAACCACCAGAGGTTGGACTGGATTGTAGCCAGCGAGCAGTGAGTCGTCTCAGGCAGACTAAAAGTTAGTTGTGGTTGCCATCTAGTGGTGATTTATTTTCCTCTCAAGGGTTTGGCAGCAGGACAGAGCCCTGAAGCTCCACAGAATGACTTTTTTAAAATTACCTTCTTCTTCTTCTTCTTCTTCTACATTTACAAGTATTATTTATTACTGAGTACCTACTCTATTATTACAGGGTAAATATGACCTATGTGGAATAATCTGGAACACTGGGAAGAATTTAGAGAGAAATAATTCTGTAATTATTATTCAACTGCTGGGTATTTATTTTATTATTTCAGTGTAAATATGACCTACAGAGCAATAATCTGGAACATTTGGTAGGAATTTTGAGAAAATAAATACTATAGTTATTATTTAACCACTTGGTATTTATTCCCAGCATTTATAAATATTGAGTATTTATTTCATTATTACAGGGTACATACGACCTCCTGAGCAATAATCTGGACATCCAGGTCTAGATTCTGCCAATGCCCGTGAATTCTGTACAACACTACAATTTTGACTCTGAAACTTTTCTGCAAATTTGACCAATGATCGTAGCTTTGTGCAAGTTCAACCAATCAGTTTTTGCATCTTTATTTTTTTATTTTACCATGACATTAAAGGAATACATCTGTCATTGTTATCAGTGCGCTGTGCACTTTTATTTTATGATTTTGTGTTGACTGAGTTTGAGCTCCAAAAAGATTTAGATTCTTTGTGAAACGCGCCCCAGGTGCACATATGTTAGAATTTTTGTAATTGTGAGACTTAATGGTAACGTTACTCAGAACAGAGTTTAGTTTTGTTCTCCCTGGAACAAGTTTAATGAATTCTTTTGCAATTTTCTCTTAGTCCTGCAATTTCATTGCAAAAAATGCTCAAAAACATTGCAACATGCATCACAAGTTTTTAGAAAAGCTGCCATGAAATCAGGCATTTTAGGTTGCAACCATCCCCAAAAAGGTTTGCGAAATCCTGGAGGGACTGATAAATGTATTGGTACATACTGTACTGGTACAGTAATGACAAAAAATTACACCGTACCTCTGAAATAATTATGCAGTACATTGTGGGTTGTAAACTGAAGCGTTATACCGTCTTTTGTTTGTCTTCTCTTTTCTTATGTAGATCATACACAAAGCACTGGGAGTGATGTTGCATTGTGTGGCTCCTCATCATTAACATTTACCCCTTAACATCATTGTTAAAGGCAGCTTAGATGCTAATTAGTTCAGCAAGCCTCATGATAATGGCTACTTATTTTTGTCTTCTGTAATGGCAATATGCTAAATTTGGGTTGTTTTTTCATATATATGCAGATGTACATGAGCAGTTTGTAATGACATGTTTTTATGTTCTCTCTAACCTCTACAAACCAGGGGCAGAATATAAATAAATGTCACGTTATAAAGACATGGGCTGGTCTTGGGTGGAGGCAGGCTCCTTGTGATATGTAGGCCGACGCCAGATGTGAACTGGCGCTTGGCCTTTTCTAATGAAGTGGCATCACCATGGCCCAGATCATCAATAACCCTCTGCTGAGATTTGTCTGTACCACAAGAGTGCCTGTGTTTGCCAGTGTTTACTGCATTTATAGTTTGTACAGTCTGTACAAACAGAACAGACAAAAAGGTATATGATCTACTGAATGAAGTTTAGACATGTAGGAGCATGTCACACAGCCACATAGTTTTCTCAGGAGCTGGAGACCAAATGAGAGCCAAAACAAGAGCTGGACTTAAGTAAACCCAAACATGGCCTTAATGGAATGAAAATGTTCTGAGTCAGTCAGATGTGTAAATCGACAACTGCTTGCTAACATGTGACATGAGATAGTTTGAGGTTGTGTGGTACTTATCCGTGTCTGGCACCCACCCATTTTTGAAGCAGTCTTGAATAATATTATCCTTGGCACTGCCTTTACATGCTTTCATTGCTTTTATCTCTGTACTTTTGTGATGTATTTATGAACTGTAGTGTATGTTTTGTATTACTCGATGTGCACTTGCTAGCACTGTAGAGACGACATCATGCACAGCTTTGTTATAAAGTGCCCAGGGATTAAAATAAGCTTTTTAGCTAACTCTGGCACGTTGAAGTTCAAACTGCAGTGTGGATCAGTGTGACAGAAAGACAAACAGAAAGTGTTGCCGCAGAGGCTGTACTATGTTTGTGCATACATCTTTGTCTGTGTGTGTGTATGTGTGTGTGTGTGTGTGTGTGTGTGTGTGTGTGTGTGTGTGTGCTATGCAAAGTATGTGGAGAGTGTGTGGGTGGTCCCCACAGTCTGACAACACATAGTCAAGAACAAGTGGTTGCTGACATGTGAGTGGATGAAACTCACATGAACTACAGACTGAACATGACCTGAAATGTGACTCCAGAAATACATGTACTGCTCAAACACTGTTGAGGAGCAGCTCCATTACACTGTAGACAAACTAGTTCAAGTTTGCAGTAGAAAGATTTAATAGTTGAGCGTATCCTTGTCAGGCTGAGCGAACCAAATATTAAGCATTTAATCCAGATCCTAAGATAAAATAAATGTATAGAAATCATATTTCATGAGTTGGTTGTGTGTGGTGTCTCCTTTCCTCTTGTGTCTTCTCATCTCATCTCCTTTCTCTTTAAGATAAACTGCAGATAATGAAGTATAACCGTTAATGCCTCAACTGTTAACTTTGTTTTTGATGCTTCATGGTTACTGGATTGCATTACAGCAACTGTCAAGTTTTTACTGGCTGCTGCCATTAATTGTAACACTAACTTTGGCTTATAAGGTAGATTTATTTATCGTTATACTATACAGGCTTGTATAGTGAGATGTAGTTCTCTTCTTGCAACTTAAAAAACAATGTCAAATTTATATACAGTAGATTAGTTATAGTTAGTTGATTTCCTACAGACATTAAGTTGTTTTAAATCTGACTGATGGTGATGGGGTCTCTCCATGTACAGTGTGGACATGTGGGGCTCAGCACACAGCCCTAGGGAGCAACAACAATTTGGAGTTCCCAGTTCTTCCTGGATCTATTCATCCATCCATTTTCTTCCGCTTATCTGGCATTAGGTCGTGGTGGCAGCAGGCAAACCAGGGCATTCCAGATGTCCCTCGCCCCAACCACACTTTCAGGCTCTTCCTGAGAGATCCCGCAGGATTCCCAGGCCAGATGAGACATGTAATCTTTTCTGGGTTTACCCCACGGTCTCCTCCCAGTGCCTGGAAAACGCTCAACTGAGGTCATCCAGGAGGCGTCCTAATCAGATACCCGAACCACCTCAACTGGCTCCTTCCGACAGTAAGGACCAGTGGCTCTACTTTAAGTCCCTTCTGGATGTCTGAACTCCTCACCTTCCCAGCTGTATCCGCAATCTCATTCTTTTGCCATTTCTTTATGAAAAAAAGCATCTATAAGTGTCAGATAAATGAAGTGGAGTAGATATATAAAGTAGCAGAATATGGAACTTAAGTGCAAGTATGTGAAAATTGTACTTGCAGACAGTTTATGAGTAAACATAAAAGTTACTTTTCAGTACTGATCATGTTAGAAACTCATGGAAGCCCATTTCCACCAGTGAAAGGAAAGAAAAAATATCCCCAAGGTACATTATAATTATGGGAAAAAATGTGAAATTATGAGGTAAAAAGTCATAATTACGAGATAAAAATTATCTCATTATTATGAGATAACATTATCTCTAAATTATGAGATAAAAAGTCCTAATTATGAGATTAAAAGTCATGATTATGAGAGATCCTACCATCCGCTGGGCCCTTAATGCATCATGTGAAGCCTGTTGTGAGGAATCCAGGAGTGTGGTTTGATGAAAATCTAAGTTTTGAACATCACAGTACAAAGCTTTTGCAATCACATCTTTATCATCTGAGAAATGGTCTCTGTGTCTTTAAAAGATAGTATAGAATGTATTTTTGAAATATTCACATGCTTTTATCTCATGACGTCTGGATTTCTGCAACAGCCTTTTTATCTGCCTGAATCAAAAATCTATTAATAGACCTCAGAATGTACAGAACTCAGCTGCAAGGCTTTTAACCAGAACTAGGAAACATGATCATATCACTCCTGTTTTCGTGTCTTTCCACTGGCTCCCAGTATGTTTTAGAATAGATTTTAAGATTTTACTAATGGCTTTTAAGGCCCTTAATAGCCTCGCTCCCTTGTGTATCATTGACCTCTTAGTACCTCAAACACCAGGACGTACCTTGAGATCCTCGGGCAGAGGTCTTTTGCCTGTTCCTGAAAACTAAAGGGGACAGGGCCCTTTCAGCCAGGGCCCTGAGGCTCTGGAACAATCTGCCTGAGGAAGTCAGGCCAGCCGTGTTAAAACATACTTCTTACAACATACTTTTATCGGAGAGCCTTTCATGATTTTATCTGAGTTGTAACTGTCTTGAACTGTTTTTTATTTCTTATCTTCTTATCTGTTTTATCTGACTTTCAAACCTGTTTTATTTTGCTGCCCTTTGTGAAGCACTTTGTAATGAGAATTTTGAAAAGTGCCTTATAAATTGTTATTATTATTATTATTATTATTATTATTATTATTATAAATCGAAATTATGGGATAAAAAATCTAAATTATGAGAAAAAAGTCAGGTATGACATTAAAAAGTCGAAGTTATGAGATTAAAAAGTTATAATCATATAATGATTTTTTAAACCTTTTTTCTCATCATTGTGATTTTTGTTAAAATCTCATAATTAGGACTTAAAAAAATCTCATAATTATGATTTGTTTGATATTTCTTATTTCACTTCCATAGTACCCATTATAGGCGCTCTGTGTAAAATTTTAATCCGAAAAGTGAACCAACTTAAATTGTTGCGTAAAAGTAATGGACTATAAAGTGCAATATTACCCAGACAAATGTAATTAAGTATAAAAGATCTTAAATGAAAATATAGAAGTAAAGTACAAGTAGCCTACATTAAAATTGTAGGTGTATTTTAAGTCATCGATGTCCGTTTCTGCAGGTTGTTTTCCTGCTGTTCCCAGACTCCACCGACAGATGTCGCCCTCCTCTCCGCCTCACAATCAACACGGGGTCTGTTACAGCTGTGCAGCTGCTGCTCCAAACACACACACACACACACACACACACACCGTCAGCCGGTCAGGCGGGGTTTAGTTTCTTCGACAGCATTCACAGCCCGGAGGGGTCCTCGTTGAAACACGTTCCTGTTTGGTTTTCAGAGGCTCTCCGCGGTTTGTTTAGAGACACTCTGGACTTGACTGTGCGGGAGAGTTTCGCTGTTTTGATACCGTTTTTTTTTTTTATCAAAGAAGAGATCTGCAGGACGGACAGCAGACTGTGTCCACTTCACTTCACCACAGCGGTGAGCTGCTCCATGTCCTGTCCTGCATGTTTTCTGTCTGTTTACGCAGCTGTACTCCGTGTACCGCAAACAGTATAATGACTGTATACACTAAAGTGTCCTATAGACCTGTAGAGCAGAGACAGTTTATAGGACTACTTCTTGTTGTGTGTAAACGTGTCAGCTTTAAATTTTTTTATTTACATTTGCTCCATGAGTCTTGCACAATCCCACAGAGAGAGAGGGAGAGAGAGAGAGAGAGAGCACAGTTGGAAAACAAGCTGGAGATGTCATTCAACTGAAAATACTGTGACGAAAAAAGTTACATTGATCTCTAGTGTATTGGGAAAAAAATAGTTTGTTAAGGTTTAAATGTGACACATCCAGGTCTACAGGTGGTAAAAGATGGAAATAAGTTTTTAAATTACTCAAGACTGCATGAAGTTCACTTTTGAGGGACTTAATGTTGCATTAATGCTGCAGTTTCAATAGAGCCACACCGATCAGTCTGACGATATTATCGGTCTAATATTGGACTAACACAGTTGTAGTGGTCTATATTAGTATCTGTGATGTATATGTTGTCTGATAGATGTTTTTTTCAGAATATAATGCAGATTGCTTTCATTTTTCACTTTTTTTGTTTTATAGACAGCATTCTATGTATAGTATTCTTTACATAGTATTCATTCTATTTTTGTTTTTTAATTTATGGTTAGGCTGATTTGAAATAGAAAAAGTAATGGTATTGCAGTTATTTTACCTGAAATTGCAATATGCAATACAGTTATTAGGAATGATTGTTTTTGCTTCACATTTCATTTTTTTTACTCACACAAAAAAAACATTTCAAATCATGATGATGTGACATTTGTCGGGGTCTGAACCATCTGAAGAACAAGATTTTTAGGTCAGAACATTTATGCAGCACCTTGTGCTTCATTATAATGCTGTTTTATCACGTTTTTCCTTCTCTATCAAATAATTGCAGGGTTCTGTGATTTGGATATTGTGCTTGGTCATATTGCAATCTTGATAATATTGTGATTAATTGTGCAGTGCTAATTTATACTTTTTAATTTATGATTATTACAAATTAGGAAGTGACAAATACTGGATTTTTGAGGCCAATGCCAGTACCACTATTAAGGAGTAAAAATATTGGACAACATATACACTGATACCAAAATAGACTGATATAGCTGTCCTGTGGGAAATGTATTGTGTCTTTGCCCCAATGACATTTTGGATTTTCTGTATATTAATAAAGAGTATTGGCCAAGATGAATATTGACATCGGCATTTTCTTAATCTATAATACTGGTATAGGCTCGGCCCCAAACATCCAGTATCAGTCAGGCTGTGCTGTTTATTGTTGATTTGCTTATCACTTAGAAAGAAAAAAAATATATTTATTAATCAAACAATTAATCGACTGATCAAGTTATAGACCTAATATTAAATGGTAGCTATTTCAGTAATTATTTGTGTAATTTTTCAATCAAAAATTACAAGTGTTCTGCCTTCGTAATTGTGATAATTAACTGAATATCTTTAGTTTTGAACGGTTTGGTCAAACAAAAGCAATTTGAAAGGACATAACTTTGGGTTTTACGAAATCGTATTTTGCATATCTCAACATATTTATGTAAGTAAGGAATTAATTAATTAATCAATTTTTTCAAACCCTTGAAAAATGTTTGGATTTTAGATAAACTACTTGAATCTGTAGTAGTATAAATTGTAAGTTATTTATTAAAATGCTAGCTGACTAAACAGTTTGCTTTTTAGAGAAAGAAATGAGGTTTGTGGGATACTGGTTCAGCTACATTGACAAGACAGCCTACTGACAGATTACACAATGTGAAACCTTAACCTTTTTTGTGGTTTCCTTTTTTATCATTAGTCACCCTTCTGTTGATGTTGTTATCAAGAAGCATCATTTTAGGTAGCACAAGAACATCTGATTTAATATGATAAAGAGGTGAAATAATCATTTTGATTATATGTATAGGAATATGTAACATTCTACAGCTTTAAGGTGCTGGAAAAGCTTGAGAATGCATCTTGAAAATGCCTGGAAAGTGCTTGAATTTGACTTTGGAAAAGGTGTAAGCTCATCATGCATACATTTCATGGCTGTTAGTCACCAGTTAAAAAATTTCTATCCAAACATACTGAGTCTGAATGATGATGCATTGAAGCAGTGACCAACTGGTGGGAAAAGTGACACAAAAAAACAGTTTGCGAGGTTTCTCTGAATAGTGGGCTGACATTTCTCAGGTGGGTGGGTGTTGGATGCTAATCAGTGCTAATGTTGCTCTGTCTCTGCTTTATGGGTAAATGACTAATCTTTTCCTAACGCGTTTGCAATAAAAACTTCATCAGATGATAATATTTGATAAGGTTGTTCTGTTGTCGTCAAGTGGCCAAAAAACAAAACAAAAACAAACAAAACAGTGCAGCTTTGAAAGTCCAGGTTGTAACATTTAGGGGGATTTTTTTTTGCAGAATATGACTATTTTCATTTATTTATTTCCACCTGAAAATAAGAATTGCCGTGTTTTTATGACATTAGAATGAGCACTTTAGGACACAGGTCCTCTTCCACAAAGTTCACGTTGTTGCGTTGTAGCCCAAAATGGATAAACCAAACTCTGGAGGGTCTTGTACATTTTTCATTACTTTCGCAGTCACCGTAGGTCCCCCTACGCACTTGGAAGGGGAGGGTGAGGTGAGCAGTATTCAACCTTACCACTAGATGAGACTAAATCCTACATGCTGGTCCTTTAACTTATTCTTGGCATGCTTCATCTATGGTATTACAGTGTCTTTTTTTTTGATAGCCTACCACCTGAGAGAAGATGCCAAAGTTACACAGTGGGCCTCATGCAAGAACAACTCATCTGAACAGATTTGTTCTTAAGTGGTGCGTCTGAGTGATTTAAGAGAACTTGTCGTATTTACCAATTTTCTTGTATTTTGAATTTTCTTGAAGATCCAAACACAATGTACGAAGTCCACATATATCGTAGTCATGTGCAGTCAGATTGCTGTTTTCCAAACCGAAGTTTTACACTAATGACTTTATAGTTCATTAGTTTGAAGACATTTTGAATTTGAAAACTAAATTACACTTCGTATAATTTTCATTTTCACATCGAGACTTTTCTTGTTTTTTTCAGAGACAGTCCAACCCTCAGGTAACACAGCATTTCCCGTTTCTTTGCTTTGGCAGGTTTTTAATTTCACTGCTGACACTGTTAAAATGACAGATTTTCCTTTAAATAATCTCTGAAAGCAGGACATCAAACTCCAAACTCGTAAAGTTCTTCTTTTTACTCTCTGATGCCATTTTCACGAATGAACACTTCCTGACATATGGTGCAGGAAGCACAGTCATAAATGGTATTATTGGGGTGCTAACTATGCTAATTTACAAGTTTCATGCACGTGCACTCAAATACACACAGGTGGATCATTTACACTTTTCTGAAGTTGCGAGCATTGGTTGAATCTGACGTGGCATGTTCGTACGAGCCCTTCATACGAAAAAAATAATAAGATAAATATAAGACAAGAATATGAAAATGTCCTTGCATGAGGCCCAATGTTTGTCAAATGGAATTAAGTAAATCAAGTACAGCAGTATACTAACATTACTAATATGGTAAATTGAGGAAGTGTGCACATTGGGTGTGAATCAGTCTTGGTACAATAGCAGCAGTCACAGTTGATTTTTGCAGAAAAATATGTGATTTGGGGTGTTTAGGTTAATGAGTTGAGAAGCCTGATGGCCTTAATTAATGAGAAGTGCGTAATGTAAACAAAACTTTGCAATGAAAAGTGCATTTAAAGCCCTGACAAAAATGCTTACACAGTACATACTGATACAAAAACAGCATGTTCTCACCCTGCAGTACTTTTACATTTGTGGTTTCTTTTCAAAAAAACACCCACAGTGAACGTGAAACTAAACACAGATCAACATAACCTCGTTATCATCTGCCATCAGCAGTTTTGTACTTATTACTGTGATGTGATATTTAAACAGGGGCATGACAGCAGCTGCTGCAGGGTTTCTCAACTTTTATGTCCCATTACCTCAGTTTTGGGTTCCAAAATTGTTACTACGCTTGAGAAATCAAGTTATCAGGGACAGTTTTGGGCTGTATTTGCAAGTAGAAATGGGACCGCCCTGTTTAATATGGGTATCAGGGCCCAATACTTAAGTAGGGCATTCATCAGATAGAATATGGTCAATATCACCATATAATATAGTGGGAATACATTCCAATCCAACAGTTGGATTAACAGCTGGACTAAAGAAATGTTCTAGCCACCTCACTCACGTTGCAACAATAAGCCAACACAAAAATGACATTTATTAACATAAAACCAGTGTGCTCTGAACACAACATATTAAAAAACATACATGTACATGTTTAATAAACATAATGCATGAGTAAACATAATGGAATATAGAATAGCAAACTTAATTGTGTGAAATTATGCCAATGAGGATGGTCTCTAAGCACATTATGTTACATTACACAGACTAAATGAGCTTTCCAGGCAGTGAAAATTCTGACTGGATGTTATCCAAATTCAGATATTGGAAACAGATCAGACTGGGAAAAAAGTGTATTCTTGGATGTATAATTTCAAGGACACAGATCAAGTTCCAAATGGATTGTATGGAAATACTGTTTTTTAAAATATGTCCAGTAAATATCGTTGTTTAGTCCATAAACCTCTCAGTACCGGCTCTGCAACTGTGTAAGCTGAAAAACTTGAATACAAACAATCCGTCAGTCTGTCTTATCAGCATGAGAAATCCCAGAGTGTGTTTTCAGCTGTTTGTAGACCAACACAGATAAATGCAGATTACAAAGTCACAATGCCGTGACTACAGCAGAGTTTATGTTGTTAAAAATGAACATCATTCTCACTTCTATTCCCAGCTTTTGAAATACATGAAATAATACAGCTATTCAAGGTAATAAGCCTCCACTTAATACAAGTGGTCTACGATTATGTAACAGCCATTATTTTTTAGCATATTGCATGTGTGAATCTATTGAACACAGAGCCTGACTCATACTGAACTGATGCAGATATTGTAGCATAAAAAAGTAATCCAATTATTATTTATCAGTTAATATTCTAATTTACATAAACACTTAGAGCTATGAAGAGACTGGTATCATATGAAAGATGATCAAAGGTATCCCTTCTTACCAAACATGTCACGCTTGTCAGGAAGGGGATGGCACTGACAGGCAGAGGGCGAAGTGGGAGGTTTTAGAGGTTTTAATAGGCCGCAAAATTTGGAAGGGTGTGTTTAGTATGTACTACAAAGTGCGAGGCGTGTCACTTGTGATTGCGGTGCAGCTCGAGTTGACTGCCTGAACTTGCTCGCAGGCATCCTTACATTCTATGTATCTTAAAGAAAACGATCACCTTAATATACAAAAAACTTTATGCAAAACTTTTCAAATGGACGCTGGTTGCATCTGACAGTTGGGACATTGCAGGAAGTGCTTCACCCTCTGTTGCCTACTACTTTTAACATGTTTTGAATATGATCAGAGCTTAAGTGAACTTCACTGTCAATTAAATGATCATGAATGAGTACTAATAAAAAAATATTTGAACCTAAATTAGGGGTGTGGCTATATAACCTAACCTTAATTAAGACAATTTGTATAATATAACCAATGCTGACACTGTACAATTTATCTGTAATTTGTTCATATTGGCCCGCCAAGCTCTAACAGAAGTACAATACAGTAACAGCTACGTAGGAAGCAATTAAGGTGCCTGTTATGTACATCACTATAAGAAAATGACTGCTCTGAAAATTTGTATGATATAAGTATAATTCATTAAACTATAGACTGGACTTGTTCTACAACAGAGCTGGGAACACTAAGAGCACAGATGCTGAACTAACCAGACTAACAAGGCTCATGCATATCAGTGATATGTGATGATTCCCTTTAAATAGCATCTGGCCCAAAAATCCAGTTCTTACAAGCTGGGGTCAAGAACATCTGATACCTTACAGACACCTGATCTACTCTCCTGAACAAAATTCCTATAGTGACTCGTTCTTACGTGTGTTGTGACACACATGTAGGCCAGCAGTTAGACAGGTGTTAAGTTAAAATCGAAATGACATTACTATTTTTATCTGACTGAGGAACAATCTACACATGGATTATGAAGATGCTGTGAGGTAGTTTAAGATACGTTTTAAATGATAAATCAGGCCCCACTATCTGTGTTGAAAAACTCTGCGTTACTAGATGAAATGTGAATCCTTACACAAGTAAAGGTTAAACAGGATCTGAAGTGAAGCCCAGAATGTACGGATGGTTTCCATAAGTGCTGTCAGGAACCCAGTGCTGTTGGCTGGAGATGGATGTCACGTTTAGAACAGAACAGTTTACTGTTTCATAACAGGCCTCTCCAGGAAGAATAAACAGTGTGAATACCACGAAGTGTGTAATGAATAAAACATGCTCCAGTTCCTGATTCAAACCTGCTAGTGCTCCCCGCTGTCAAATAAGTGCAGCGTACTATGATTCATCACTTGGATTTCTTTCCCCTATAATTTTATTTTTCATGTAATTTCAGATTACATGGAAGAAAATATGAAACACAAGTTTCAAGTCTAAAAATTCTGAAGAAAAACATGTTGTTCAAGCAGTAACAAAGTATATGGAGCTTTTAAAATGATGATAATAATGTGAAAGACATTGAATTGTATCGTAAGTTGAAGTACTCTAATTCATTGACGTGACAGTTTGAACAGACTTACTGAGGTAAGTTAAAGTGGCAGTTCAAATGGAAGTTTCAGTTGAAATGATAAATGAAGTTCAAGTGTAATCACTGATTGAGGGTGAAGCACAGTATCAGTTGAAGTGAAAGTACTGAAAGGAGTTGAAGTGTGAAATGTTTGTTGCGGCGTAAGTGACAATGGAGATGGAAGAGTCATTTGAAGTGAGGTCCTAAAAGGAATTAGTATCAGTTAAGGGGCAAAAACTGAAGGAAGACTTCTGAAGTTGAAGTGGCAGTTAAAGTGAAGGTAATTAAAAAGAGCTGAAAGTGTTAATTATAAGTATAGTCTAAATGTCAGTTGAAGTTTAAGCGAAATTGTCTGCGTGAACTCATGAAAGGAATTAGTTTTATTATAACACTGAAAGCAGATTTCTGAAAGTTGAAGCAGCAATTAAAATGGAAAGGTTTAAGGGTTTTTGCTGTAACTCATCATGATTAGTATATGCACAGTGTACTGCTATAAGACAGCAACACAATAGACATTTCAACAGGTTCTCTGTAAGCCTTGCTTTCACTACGCAAACCACATTTTTCCCAGGAACATAATGTCTCCACTGTAGACTGTCCCCTGCTGTAATTACTTGGTTGTGCAAAGCAGTAACATTACTCAAACCAAAGCCCTTTTTGCATAAATTTAGTGCTACCTGGGGACCTCTAGTAAATTGTAATATTGACTGACTTCGCACCAAAGGAGTTTTAAAATGCTGACAGGTTTTAAAATCTGGTTGCATCATACACATCAGGAGAAACAGATTCTCTTCTCTCTAATCTCAAACACGCACACACTACAAGATCTGAAAATAATGGCACACCACACACCACAGGAGATTGAGAAAACGTTTGGGGAGATGCTGTTGAAACAGGCTGTCTATTCTTCAGTGAGAACTGGAGGTGAGATTTTAATGTCAGTTTTAGACAACAGTAGTATGCAAGCTAATGTTAGCCACAAGGGCTAAAATGTTTCCCGTTGTCAGGCAACACCTGCCTTTCACTTCTGTGCTGATATAATCATGCAGATTGATTCAAAATTGGGGAGCATCCAGTCTAGTCTGGAACATTAAGATTATGTCTGTAAACGTCTCACACTACAGGATCATTCTGACAGATAATCTGGTCAGACCGACCTAGAATCGAGAACGCCTCTCAATTGTCGGGAGGGGCGCAAAATCTGTCCAGTTATCCTATAGTGTGGGGCCAGCTTGAACAATGGATACAATTCAACACCTCTATGACTCATTTTTTGGTTACGTCTGTTTTCATATTTGCATGGTAATGGCAGTAACTTCAAGTAAAATACAGGCTTCACGTATCCCGTGTGAATGCACCAGACGAACCACAGACATGGAGGGTAATTTCTTAATCACAATACTGCTCCCGTGTGAATAAGGCTTATATTAGTTTACTTTGAAATGCACATCATTACAGTCACTTTGCCTGTTCCCAAATTCAGTATGAAATCTTGGTTAAATCTTCAGTGTACCTCCTCAGTGACCATGCTTGTTTCTTTGTCATGTTTAAAAAGTTGCGTGGATCATTTCTTCACAGAGCTAGGCTCTGACTGGAAGTGATCCAGTAGGTAGTGTTTGCCTCTGCAGTTGAGGGGTAGGTTACGGGTAGGTGTAGCAGAGTAAGATGGAGGGGACACATATCAACAGGGAAACAGATTTCGACTTACCCGTTGTCTTTGGCAAACAGTAGGACTGAAGAGTTGCCTGTTTCCATTTTAAACCATACTTGCCAACTTTCTCTATTTTCCCGGAAGACTCCCGTTTTTCATTGCCTTCCCCTGGTTTCCTCTCAAGGTCACAGTTCTACTTTATTCTCCTATTTCACACCTTTTTTTCCCCTCTTTGTTGTGAGAAACTTTTGGCACAATAATATGGGTACACCAAATCTTGTTTTGTGACTTGGAAGAGCCCGTGCCTCATCCTCTTCAGTGAGTGAGAGACGGAGAGTGAAATGAAAAGAAAATTTCAGACGTCTGGGAAGAAGAATTCATGTTTCTTACAGAAAGGTTCAAAGGACAGGTGCATTTTATCTAATAGCAGCCAAACACACCCTTAGAAAAACATTTGTCAGATATTCTTTTTTTTGTGCCGTTCTTTGTCATCCTTAAATTTTTTAAATGTCGGTTAATATATGTGACCTGCAGGCATCCCTTTTGGTTTTGATTCTTTAAAAGTCACCATCCCTTCTTTGTTTATCTAATAGCAGCTAATGTTATCTAATAGCAGCCAAACACACCCTTAGAAAAACATTTGTCAGATATTCTTTTTTTTGTGCCGTTCTTTGTCATCCTTTAATTTTTCTAAATGTCGGTTAATATATGTGACCTGCAGGCATCCCTTTTGGTTTTGATTCTTTAAAAGTCACCATCCCTTCTTTGTTTCAGAAGTCCTCCCTATTTTTCAGTGTGCTTTAAATTACAGTAGCAGATGACATGAAGCTGCTGGAAGGACTTCAAAGTAGCAGTAAAAGTACAAAAACAAGTATTAAGTGAAAGCAATGAAAGGAGACAGCTGAATCAGTTAAAGTGGCATTAATTTAAATGACCTGGATGAACATTTAAAGCAGTTACATGTGTGATTTCACATGCAGAAGTCGAATCACATAAATCAAAAGGCCAAAGAACTACGGAATAAAAGGTTTAGAAGGCGAAAGGACCTCTTGTCCCAGTCTAAACTCCGGTATCCAGAAAAATATTTGCAAAGCGGGTACAGAGTTCATCCACCCGAATGTTCTGCTATAGAATAACCTCCCAGATAAGCTGCTGCGTGTGCACTGGAGCAGGCTTTACAAACCCAAAGTTATTTGATGCATGCTTTTATCTAAAGTCCTTTACAATGCTGTGAGTGTATGCCGTTCTATCATGGGTGTACCCGACCTCTCCTAACTTGTCGTCGGCCTGTTAAATGGTGGCAGTGGGCTGGGCCTGCATGTGTTGTGGTTCAGCTGGGTGGACTGCACTGAGAAACTAACATTCAGGCACGTTTCCTCCACAGCTCGACACCATGGCTGCCGCTCTCTCCGTGTTCCTCTTCTGCCTTCACATCTTCACTGCTTCAGCGCTGGAATCAGCCTCTGAGCAAGGTACTGTTAATTATGAATACTGATGTTGATTACACTGTCTTGTTTGCTTACAGAGCATAGGCTGAGTGGAAATTTAAAACATTTGTGGGCATATGAAGACTTGCAACAGGGTTGAAATTATGTTTATCATGTGATATACATTAACATATTGTGTTATGTGATTTGCAGTATTTATACTTGGCACTGATGATGCTTTCTTTGCAATCTGTTCTCTCATGATGCTCAGAATTTCAGCTGTTTGAAATCAAAAATTGCAAAACACCAGCTGGGACTAATTTATGAGCAAAGTCTACTTTTAATGACCACATGATAATATAAATCATAACTTCACGTGCTGCTTTGGTACACAAATGAGCATTGCACAATAGCAAAGCGCTCCACATGGAACAGCCAGCAGATTTCTAGTGAAGTGGCTTCCCAGGAATTCTGGAGAGCAGAGAG
This sequence comes from Lutjanus erythropterus, assembly GCF_056507025.1. Taxonomy (NCBI): domain Eukaryota; kingdom Metazoa; phylum Chordata; class Actinopteri; order Lutjaniformes; family Lutjanidae; genus Lutjanus; species Lutjanus erythropterus. The sequence goes on from NC_139336.1 coordinate 6,827,708, forward strand.
TACTCTGCCGCTGAACAATGGGAAGCTGTTTAGCGCGCAGAGGCCCCCCTCTCTACGAAACAGCCCCTCAGCAGCGATGGAAAGGCTGTGTATTTGCATACATGGGTCGTGTTTTCACCCACAGATATAAACTAGGTCTCCACTGGCCATTAAAGTCACGCATGGACATCCTGTGCTATGTCTTGTTACATAACACCCAACTTGGAGGAGATGTGGACGGAGAACGTTTTCCCCTCTACTACTGTTCTCCTGCTTCTTTTATTAAATTCTGTTTTTGTTTTTCTTGATTTGAGATTGCACAATGCTGCTGCGTTCTGACAGGCATGTTCTCCCCCTGTAGCTCAACATGGGAGTGACTTGCTGCCAATTTTTTTTATTTTTTTTTTATGCACACTTGGTAGCAAGTTTGACGACTTTTAATAACCTGCAGATTTCTAAATCCCTTCCTTCATCATAAATCATGTTGTGTCATGTGATTGAAATCAGCCAGGTGTGGTTGTGGGTGGATGGCTGTGTGCCCTGAGGGAGCAGCAAGTACGTACATTCGGTACCGAAGGCGAAATACAAATTAAACTTGTTTATGATGTCAGTATTGTCTAAGAGAGGTACCATGTATTGGTTTTACTCACATTGTCAGGACCCATCTTACATTGATCCAGTAGGAATAATCAGAAAAATGATTCCCGACTCGGAAAATTCCAATGTCCTTAAGCCGCAACAACAACTTGGAAAGCCGCCAAAAATATTGGCACTTGACTTAGGCTACCGAGCTGTTGTCCGCTGATGTCAAATATGCAGAAACATGGCACATGAAAGTAAATTTTTTTATTGATTATTTTATTTAAAGATACAGTAAAGCGATAATAAATGTTTGGTTTTGCGTTTGTCACGTCACAGAAACATGTATTCAACCACACAGACAAATTTGAATGACTAAAAAAAAATCAGCCATTCAAATTTGAATCGAATCGACTTTGAATCGACTTTGAAACCTGATCGAAATCAGGTTTCAAAGCCATGAAAAAATGAGCAGTTTGTTCTGCTCTGAAACACAGGGGGGCGTATCCGTGCTGCTATCTCAGTATCAGTCAACACTACAACCTGAAAACAACCTGAAGTCTCAGTCTAGCAGTCATGTTTCAGATCCGCCCCAAAAGAATCAAAAGTTCTCAGTCTTTTCACATCTTTTCACCAACTGTTTTCTAAAATATATAATGTGTTCACAAGAAAAAAAAAACTTTACACAGACTTTAATATATTGCATGACAATATTCTGCTCACATGTACTTTATAATATGATATTAGGTTGTAAGTGTTAGTTACTGCCCAAATTGAGTGACCTAGATTAGTTAGAAAAGTCAAATACTAACATTAACCCTGATAACAAGTCATAGTGCAACACTTTAATGGTTTAGGGAGTATTCTGGTGCAGCAACAGGTCTGGGACAAAATCAGTTTGTAATGTAAAGCTTCAAACTGTTTGAACATACTTAGATTAGAGATGTGCACAATGAGTCAACTGTAAGATTAAACATCAGCACCCTCGCTAGTCGGCTTCAGAAATACTAGTCAGTTAACCTATTTATTAATATTTTATTTATGCATAATGCCAGTTAAGTGTAGCCTCTAAGGTGTTATGCAGTCACTTGCCATTAGTTGGGGCTGTGGCCCCATCATACAGCAGCCCCTTGCTTAGCATGTTTGCCCTGATGGCCCACCCAACCCTCGTTGTTGTTATCAGCAAAGTCAGTCAGATGACAGCTCATAAAACCAGCGCCAACCATCACAAATACTGACGTTAACCTGCAAGCAGAGCAGGCTGCTGCTGCTAGCACTGCTAACATTAGCCACGCCATGTGGCAGCCTGGCAGCTAACGTCAGCTCTGGGTAAAAGATGTTGTCTACCTGCACACACTGTGATCCTGTCAGGTCTGAAAAGGTGAAGCATTTAGTGAGTTGTTGTTTTGTAGGTTAATGCGCAGTGTTCGTATTGCATGGTGCAAAGTGACACACATTTCATCAGCATTTACAATACGATTAACAGTGACTCAGCTTAATTGAAATGGTTCTTAATACGTATTACACATACATATACATATTACAGTATTTTTTTTTGCGGACGAGGTTTAACATGATCAATTAATAAATTGTGCTCAGACCAAATGATTGATCTCTTAGTATTTTCTTACTGTTAGACTAGTCGACTAGTCTAAATTAAAATTTGCATTTAATGAACAGGGGAATTAGTTGCCAGGAACATCCATAACTTGGACAGCAACACCCTACCCGACCCCACCCTTTGTAGCATCCACATTCTTTCCACATAAGACCGTAATACTCACAAACACAGTTAACTTAAATGGGGATTAAAAAAATGTAATTGTACCAGGCTTTCAAAATGTTATTGAAACGAGTCATTTTGCAGGGGTTTTGCACTCTTTCACAATGCATGCATATGGGAAAAGTCTTTTTCACCCTACTCAGATACCAGTAACAGAAGCTCCCGTGCCATTTTTCTTGGTGTGATTTCTTTTCAGTTCACTCTCAGATTCACAGCCAGCTTGGATTAATGAAAACTGCTGAATCTTTAATCAGGTTTGTACAAAGTGTAATTTATAGCTTTAGCTTGCTAGTGATGCAGGTAAGAGGATTTTAAGCTTGGTGATTCGATGTTTCTGACTGAAGTGCAAGGCTCTCTTTACATTTTTATGTACACTGGTTTTGACTTATTATCAAAGAACCAGATATTTTATTACCAAGTTCCACTTTTTTTCTTTTGCACAGTCCGTTCAAGGCAGGATGCTGCGCTATTACTCCAATTTCTGTTTTAAGACCCCCTCCAGGGAAAATCAGGTTTTTAACTTTATATCAGGAGTGAAATAAGCAGAAAACACCATGTTTGAGCATTTCATGCTATGAAACTGAGTAAAGCACTGAGCAAGTGCATCTAAATGAAACAAATTCAGTCAGGCTGGGTATATGACATCACAAACCTAAGAAACCAATCCCATTAATCGAGGGGGGTGTCGTTTTACATATCATTAGAGGTGATGCCCAGCCCACAGGAGAAGCTGGATGTAGCTAGTTAGTGTGATAAAATACTTGCAGAGTATTTTATATTGTTTAAAACATCACTGGAGGTGGAGTTTAAAACACACAAATGCAGAATGAGGAGGCTTTGTTTTCCAGCTTTTTTTTCTTTTAGAAACACCGGTTGCCCAAAATAACTCACTTTGCAGCTGCATTGGAGCACCATCCGCCGGAGGGGCCACTTGTAGAAACTGAATAGCCCTTGCAGAGGTGGACAAGTGTTTTGTTCTCCTCACAACCTGAGCCGCACTGTTTATATCACTCGGGAAGCAGGACATTGGTTCTTAATGTAATTATGTCTGTTGACTTCAGAGGTCGTACAATCACGATTTACTTTCGGGCACATCCACAAGCTTTTTTTTTTTTTCCCCTCTCCACGTTTAAGGCTTGTTAGGTTAGTGAAAAAAAAGAGCATTGTGGCCTTTAGCCAAGGAAGGAAATGGCTTTTCTAAATGCAGTGGATGAGGTATTTCCCCCCTGAGAGAGCTCTGATTGATGTCTGAACATGTGACTCTCTAAATAAGCGTTTGCCCTGTGTGCTCGCAGGAAAGACATTAATGAAGGCTTCCCACCGGCGCACTGTGCCGATCTTAATAGACGCTGTAATTGGAAAAACACACACTAATTATCATCAAGAGCTTGTGTAAACAAAGACGAACAATAAGCAGTGTTCTACCTATAATTTATGAGACCTGCTGAAGGTTTGAGTGAGTCCTGTAAAGGAAATTAACGCAAGCTGCTGTTTCCTGCTCTCTTTGAAATCATGTCTGAAAGGAAACGCATCAGCGCTTATCATAACATATTGAGCGAGGATGTTTTTGTTTCAGCCTGAAATAGACTGTGCCGGCAGCACTCTGAGAGAAAATCACGCTGTAAACATGTTTACCACGCAGGGACGTGGCAGTTTGCCTCCGAAAGAGGAGAATATGTTGTAAATTGATATTACCATCTTGTAAATTGTCTGTGTGTTTTTGCGGCCGCGCTCGCTGTGTTCAGAAAGTGCTCCGCGTGTGCTGCTCACATGTTTGCTTACACCAGCAGTGAACTCTGCCTGGCAGCTGTTGAGCAAACACAGCAGCACTTTCTTTGAAGAGCACACACGTACAAAAATGAAGCCTATCAGTCTACAAGCTGGTTATTCTAACCACACTGTGCCAACAAGGACCTGAAGCACACAGTATTAGTTATAGCCAGTATGTACCTTTCTCCCTCATGCTCAGTGGTGGAAGAAGTATTATTCAGATCCAATAGTTAAAGGAGAAATCTGTAATATATTTACTGTAATAAATCATAAAATGTGACCACAATGTGTAATCGGAGATCAAGGAAGTATGTTCAGTTGAAATACTTGCTTCACTTGAGCTGAGGTGTCACCCTTTGAAAATTTTCTTTCCGGACTGGAAAAACTGTTTTGCAGGTCTGTTTCACTTAAATCAGAGTTCAGATTAAAGCAGAATTTTCACCGAATGAGTAAGTGTCTGCTTATGAGTTGTGAGGAATCATGAATGAACTCGTAGATGTTTACAGCTGTTAAATTAAGCAAAATGTTAATGGGGTTTGGCAGGCAGTGAGACAGACTGCCACTTAACTCATCCTCCGGTGAGTATTATCAGGACAACAAGCTTAACTTTATATCAATAGAAAATTGACAGTTATAAACAGCTCATCAGCTTACCGTGGAGGACTTGTCATCACTTGTTATTGTTGATTTACGAGGTTACATGCATCCTTCGCTCCTGCAGCCTGACTGTCTCTGCCCTGTCAGGAGATCATATATTAAACAGGAGTACAGCCTTTTTAATATACAGTCTATGAGTCTGACTTGCTGTTTGAACAGCAGTACCCATATGCAATGGCTACATCAATCACTCAATCAGTCAATTATATTTTCCTTATATAGCCCAAAATCACAAATCACAATTAACAATTTACAATCTGTAAAAGTGTGTGACACTGCATACCCTCTACAGAGTATTGCTCCTTTAAGTAAAAACAAGAAAACCACAATGTGAAAATATTCTTAAGTAAAAGTCCTGCATTCACAATCTCACTTGGAAGTATTGAAGTATTGTTGGCAAAATATATATACCAAAATGATGAATTTTAAGGGATATAAAAAGTCAGAATAGTGAAAAATGATAATCACCGTTTGCAAAGCCCAACATGCCATCTTCAAATTGTAGCTATTTTATATACAATTCAAAGATATAAGATTTATTATTGTATAAGATAAAGTAAAGAGATGGTCACATTAATATTTAACCCATTTGACCTACCATAGAACAAGTCCACCAGAGCATATCTTTACATTTTTACATGCTGTAGTGCCATTTTTTGGAGCATTTTAGCATTTTGCTCCACATCAATTCAACCCTTACATCCCAAATTTTAATAATATGTATGGACTTATGTCCATACTAACAAAATATAACCACAATTTACTGTGTTGAAACACGCAAGAAAACCACGTGATAGTTCATGCTCACTATGTGATGACGTATATTCCAACATAGGAAGTGCTGTGAACACCCATGGTCTGGATTATAATGTTTTTGTTGTGTGCACTTTTTACTGGATGTTTGCAAACCCATTATTGGAAGGAAACAGTGCTCTGGGACACGTTGAATGCGTGATATGTAAGTGTAACTCCTACGGTTTTATATGCAAAAAGAATTATTGCTGTATCTTATTTCATTGCAATTCTACCAGCATTTAAAAATAGATGTGCACATGGGAACATTGACGCTCCCGTAGATAAGAATGGGTTAATAGGCAAGTAAATAATAAAACACACATTCTTGGGAATTGGGCCAATGATGTCCTTCCAAAAGAAAAACTTTATATATATGAAATATATGTAATTTATGAAATGTAAATGTAAATGTAATGTCAGTAATGTAAAATAATAACAATAAAAACAAAAGCAGAAAGTACGCTCACACACACCCCAACAACATAATAAATCAAAATGGCAAAACTACGTGAAGCTGTGACCCTGTCTAACACACGCGCGCACACACACACACAGACCTTCCACCCCTTCCACACGTCCTCATTTATCACGATGAAGTGAGCCACTAAAATGCTCCACATAGCTGAGTGTCAAATTGATTTTTCTCTTAATCCTGAGCTAAGCACAGTTCCGAGGAGGAGTGGAGGATCTGGTAAACAGGTTATTTTTAACCTGTAGCTTCCCTCCCCTGAAGCGCCCTAAGCAGGCCAGAGGTATTCATCATCTGCTCCGAGCGCCTGCCTCTCAGCTGTGAAGGAGCCATCTTGTCCTCACGCTTCTCGGTACTCACTCGGCCAGCCAGCGGCCTGCGTGCCGTTCCTCTCTGAAGTGCTGATGTGGTCAGCTGACTGCTGCTGCGGTCCCCGGAATCATTGATCACTAAGCGCTGTGGTAATACAATCAGCACTGTTTACTTAACGGATTTGTAAGAGGGGAAAAAAAACAAAAGCTCCCACAGTGCTTTGTTTAAAGGGCCAGTTCGCACACATTAAACAAACACCTCACAGTAACCAGTCATGCAGATAGTTTTCTAAGTAAACTCCATCCACTTATGAAGAAAAAGGTGGTAAATGCACCTCGAGTTAAATGCACAACATGATGACGTTGTGAGGTGGCATGGGATCATGGGAGTTCTTAGCTTCACATTTAAACAACCATGAAACAGCCAGGGAAGGGACTCTGACTGGACACTGATTGGTGTTTGCAGTCGCCAACAGACCGCCGGATTGGTCCGTGGATGTAGCGCTAGGGTGGAGAGCGGCGGTCCTACTAGCTGACTCTTCCCACACTGAGAGCTCCAAAGGACCGGTACCAAAACAGCCTCCGAGACCAGCAGGGGGCAGTTTGATGACAGGGAATAGGCTGAAGCACTGACATGGTGTCGCGGGGTTGGCTCCAAGCAGCGCAGGGCCACTAAAATAAGTTAGCTGGGCGTGGTTGGTTCGGTTAGCCCTGTGGTGCGGGGAGCTAAAGCCAGCAAGAACGCCACCTTGGTACGACCTCGGTGCTGCGTTCTAGGGACGTGCAAAGACACTCTGGAAATGGGGGCTTACGCAAAAAAGTGCCCCTTTCTCAATATATATAGTAGCACATCATTTTCTTACTTATATAATTGATTAACTTTATTTTAAGTGGTGGAATGTAACTAAATACATTTACTCAAGTGTTGTACTTAAACACAATTTTGAGGTACTGCTGCTTTACTTTATCATTTTATGCTACTTTATACTTTACTCCACCATAGTTTACAGGGACATATTGAATTTACTGAATTTATCTGACAGCTTTACTAGTCAGTTAACAAATTAACGATTTTACACACAAAACATTACACGTTTTTAATACATTCAGCTAGCCAAAAGTTTAACGAGTACAGCTGAAATGATTGGAGAGTTTTGGAGAAATCGGCTGTAGAGATGTCTGCTTTCTCTCCGGTATAATGGGACTAGATGGACTAGATTTGGAAATTTTCAAATGTATTTTTTGGCGCTGTGAGCACCACAAGCTGAGTGCCCATGAGTCCCGTTACAGTGGAGAGGAGGCAGACATCTTTATGGCCGATATCTCCAAAACTCGGCAGCTCACACCAAATCTACCCAGATGGATAAACAGCACTTCAAGCCAGGAGAAAAATGTGTATTTTGGACCTGCCACTGGGTTGGATTCTCTGTGAAATCAGATGAAATGAGCCTGTGTTTCCTTTTTCCCACGCAAAGCAACAGCGACTTGTATGTTAGCCACTTAAAATGAGGCAGGAGGAGATTTTTTATTTAGATAATTATATTTTAGACATTGTATTATGTGGTTATGGCGGTGGAAACACTACTGTTTTAGTTCACAGGGACCTCCAAAAACAACACAATAAAAAAAATTAAATTCCTCTTTAACAAGTGAAGCGAAATTTTATACGACTTTTTTCATCTTTCTGTGGAACTATAGCGTCCATTCACAACACTTACATGGAATTAGGACAAACAGCTAAGGCTTGCTGCAAGACAGTTGTAGAAACATGCTCTGCGCACACATGGTTTGTGTTTCTCCAGCCAGTAAAACTGGATCCAGGTCGTATTTACTGTGCAAGTACGTTTCTGAGTACAGAGAGCAAATAGATTCCACGACAGCCCTGGCAGTGAACCCTCCAGCTGCAGCTTTTACTTGAAGAGCAGTAAAACTGACTTCCAGGAAAAAGCTGATCTTCACCCTGTGGCTGCCTGCTGGAGTTGGGTTACAGTCATTATCCTGTCTTTGACAAGCAGCGCAGCCGCAACCATGAGTCATTGCTGTTACAACAAAGCAAACAAAGCAAAAGAGAAGTTTATAGTGTTAAACATAATTAGATATGTAATTATTTCCCACCCCATTCTCTCTCTCGCTGTCTCCCTACAGACCCCTCAAAGAAACTCCCTCAACTCACTGGCTGTGTCTCCGTCAACATGGAAACTTTCCGCTGCAGATGGAATGTGGGCAGTTTCCAGGGTCTCTCCAAGCCGGGAGATCTCCGCTTATTCTACATTAACAAAAAGTAAGAGGAAAAATGTTGTCACTACTGACAGAAACGTGGTTTTACTGTTGCTTTCAAGGAAATCAGGGGAACAGATTGCGGGGAAAAAAGGGAAAGAGAAGAAGCCTGCAGTCTCTTTTAATTTATTCACTTTTTGGAATGAGGCAGAGAACAAATAATGTGGTCATTACAAGAAAAGAGTGACTGTCCAGGCAGATGGATAAACATGTGCATGAAGGTAAATGATAATAATTACAATAATAGAAGCCTCAAATAATTAAAATTAAATAAAATATCTACATATAAACATACAATTTGAAATGAAAAATACAAGTATGAAAAATTGGTCATGTGTAATGTATTTAAGTATAAATTTTCAAGTGCATAATAAAAGATAGAGGCTCAATAGGTAGAACTTTAAAGGGACATTTCACCTCAAAATCAAAAATACCTCAAATCTGGCCAGTAGAGCTATTTATCCATCTAGATTTTTTTTGGGTGTGAGTTGCAGAGCTTTAGCTGTAGCAATGTCTGCCTTTTCTCCAACATAACAAAACTAAATGTCACTCAGCTTGTGGCGCTCAAAGCACCAAAATTCAAAACTAGTGTCCACAAATCATGACCTGGTTTCTAGCAGAAAAGAAAGTCGTTTCAGTTGATTCTCCGCTCTATATCTCCAAAACTCAGCTAAACTCTTGATGGATAAAAAGCACTACATGCCAGTGAAAACATGTTTTTTTTATATTGGATGGAATGGAATGTATACATAAATATATATATATATATATATATATATACATATATATATATATATATATATATATATATATATATATATATATATATATATATATATATATATATATATATATATATATGTATAGCATCCTATACAGTGGAGTACAATTCCACATTTTGAAATTTCATCTTTTTCCTGTATGTAACACATACAGATGGAAAATCTAAATTGAAAACAATTGTGTGACGCAGATAATAGACAAAAAAGAAGAAAAACGAATATTAGGAAGGGACAAAAAGAGATATGCATGTAGATATAAGGCAAAGAAGATAGATAGATAGATAGATAGATAGATAGATAGATAGATAGATAGATAGATAGATAGATAGATAGATAGATAGATAGATAGGGTTGTTACTTTTTAAATCACTTCACAAACTCCTCTTCACACACACTTTCATTCTTTCTCACTAACCTGCTTATCTGACTGTTTTTATGGCTCAGATGTGTACATTGTTGTGTCTAAGTCTTATCTGGCACCTGCTCACTCTGTGCTGATGAGGCAAAAGTCCAGTTCAGGTTTACACAGTGGCTTTATATGTTCAATCCAAAAGGCTGTGAGATTTCTTCAAGTTACTGTTTTAAAAGATAAGCCTGGAATTATTCTTTCAAAACCAACAATGTGTTAGTCTGTCTTTCAGCGGCTGCCTCACCCTGCCTGGTATTCAGCCCCAAGCTGAAGACGTACAGTACATTGTAAAAAACAACTTCTATTTTTAAAAAGTCGCCAGGAATTTTGTAAAACAGATGGGCACTATAGTCTTTAACAAACTTTATTCCTAATACTCTTCTGTACTAAATGTCCCTCCTGTTTCACTAAAGTTGAAATGTCCAATTTAAAGTTGAACTGCCGGTATTAGTACCAGGCATAACACAAAATTAGTCAGAGGAGGAAGATTTTTTTGCCGTTTTGCATTTTAAGAATTTTGAAACATTGAGAATAAAGTTGAAATGTTGATATTAAAGTCTAAACATTGAGATCAAAGTTGAAACATGGAGAATAAAGTTGAAATATTGAGAATAAAGTTGAAATGTTGAGATTAAATTTGAAATGTCGAGAATAAAGGTGAAATGTTGATAATAAAGTTTTAACATCAAGCAAAAGGTTTAAATGTTGAGAATAAAGTTGAAACGTCAAGATTAAAGATGAAACATCGAGAACAAAGTTTGAAATATTGAGAATAAAGTTGAAACATTGATTAAAGTTGAAACTTCGAGGTTAAAGTTGAAACATTGAGAATAAAGTCAAATGTGAAAAATAAAGTAGAACTACCGTTGAGAATAATGTGCTATTTTGACTTTATTCAAAAGTGCAAAAAAAAAAAAAAATCACAAAAAAATCTTCATCTTGAATCTAGATATGTTTTCATGCCTGGCATTAATACAAAAAGTTCAACTTACTTGAATTACAAAACTTTCTCTCATTTTTTTCCTCTTACTTCTGGCCCTAACATTCCTCTGTGGATTTGGTGCTCCGATGATTAATAGCTATGATGATTAATGAAGTCAAGTTCAAACAAAGTAATTGGAAGACTCCAAGAATAAACAGCCATTTGAGTTCCCCAGACAAATTCTGAGAAGTACTTTCGCATTAATGCAATATTCAAGGTCATCTGATCTTCAAGAATTAAACTGAATTGGATCAAATCAGGACTTCTGAATCACTATTTAATCCAGTGGGGAGTGCAGCTGTGCTCCATAAAATTTTCTCCACCACTGCTGTCAGGCCTAATTGTCAGTTTCTTTCAAAAGATTATTTTATTATGTAACTAGCAGATTGGTATGAAATTTACCAGTATTAGTATATTCATTTTTCCCAGCAGATGGTTACATTTAATTGTAACTCCACGACCTTTACTCTAACCTCACTTTAGGCAAACGATACATTTAAAGCTTCACTCCTTGTAAAAGTCTGAGAATAGCTAAAACATTATGTATATTCTGTGTACCCTGTTAGGATCTAGTAGGTGTTGTGAATGAATCAAGATGTGTTTCTGTCACCTTTTCCTCTCCTTCATGCTGTTTTTTTAGACCAGATCTTGTCTTTTCCACCCACTCACAGATCCCCACAAAACCCTCCTGAGGGATGGAGTGAGTGTCCTCACTACAGCACCGACACACCCAACGAGTGCTTCTTCAACGAGAACCACACAAGCATCTGGACATATTACAGAGTGCAGCTCCGCTCCAAGGACAACACCACCCTTTATGATGAGAACGGCTTCTACGTTCAAGACATCGGTGAGTTTCCTGCCTCACTGCCCACCCACCTGTCATAATCCAGATTAGAGAAAGTTGATAACAAGCTGATTAAAAACCAAGGTACTGTCCTGTGAGGCTTCCCCAAAATCCCCTTCTACTTTACGCTCAGAGGTTTAATGACCATCACATGGCACTTTGGGGAATATTTACTCTGAACTGCACCTGTCAGGTTGCAAACAAATCCTGCCTCTTTCACTGGACGTGGACTTGTGGTGAAAGCCCACAATACTCTTCCTCAGCTTCAAGATTAACTTCTGGATGCTAATAAGACGGACAGTAAAGCCCAGCCCGTGTAATATTGGAATTATACAACAGATTACCAACACATTGAAAAGATATGATCAAAATGTACTCATATTGTGGGATACTTCTCTTTCAAAACAAAAGCCTTTTTGGTAATGTTATGTCCGTTTCCTTTGGAAACACATGAAATCTGACTAATAACAGGAAAACAGTCATGTCACTAGAACTTCTATTCAAGGAAGCCAAGTTTATAACTTCAGAAAGTAGGTCAGCTCTACTCCTACTACTAGCAACAGAGACAATTCCCAGTCCCTTTTGCTTTCTCGAGGTGGTGGGATGATATCTGCTGAAAACAAATCGTTTTTACATGGTCAGATTCTTCTAATACGTCTGCAAACTTCACACGTATTTTTAAGCTAGTAGCACTGCATGGCACAGACTCACCAGTGCAGCGGATGAAGGATGCTGAACGGAGTTTCTGTGGGATCCAGACATTTCCAGTAACTCCAGAGCTTTGTAAAAGTCAAAATGTGTGGAAAAAAAATGTTCAAAATTCGCGTTTTTTATCCAGTAAATGTTCTGCTTCAGTCCATATTTGTTGGCTTGTATTAGACTTTCAAAAACAACATGCAGCCACAAAACTGTTGGCTAATTTATTACAGAAACAAAATTAAGACTGAAAATAAGGTAAAGAATAAGATAAAATAGCAAATATAAATACATGATATGGCCACCCTGTGCACACACTATTGTGACCTTTTAGTCTGGTGCTGATTTTCATGTTTTGGACGCCATTTTTTCAGTTACAGTAAAAGCTCAATGCTATAGCTCACAATTATATTTTTTACAGCTCACATTATAATGTGAAGTATTTGTTAAAACAAGATGTTTTTCATTTTATAACAAGATATTTTCATGTTATTAGAACATACAAACTTATCTCATGTTATAACAAGAAAGAATATTATATTTATCTTGTTACATGAAAACTTTAATATTTATATGTATATATATATATATATATATATAAAAAAATATGAAAGTTTTATATATACATGTATATATATATATATATATATATATATATATATATATATATATATATATATATATATGTATATTATATATTTGTTAACTTAACACTTAAGTCAAACTCTGACTCTGCAGGCTGTTTTCCTCTCACTCGTCACTCAGCTCAGCTCACTCATGGTCAACTGAGTGGGTGTGTACTGCACCGCTGGATGAGAGCGTGGTGCAGAGCAGAGACTGTCACTCTGCAGACTGTTACATTAGCAAAATAAAATGACAAATATCGCCCTAAAAATCAGGCAAAAAAAGCTATTTCAGTTCAGCAATTATGTATTATTATGTATAGGTAGTGTTCAGGTGTCCACTCATTTTGGCTATTTAGTTTAAAAGCAGTGGCAGTGATCTTAATACAAAGATTAGTGTGGTCTTTATTTTCCTTCACAGTCCAATGGAGGACACCCATATATTAAAGAATAAATCCATGAATATATAAAGTGTCAGTTAAAACACTGTCAGATTCTTCTTCAATTGACAATAATAAAATTATTCTATAATATGTTCTGCAGTGAAACCGGATCCTCCAATCAATCTGAACTGGACGTTGCTGAATGTGAGTTTGACTGGGATTAATTTTGACATCACACTGAGCTGGAAGCCACCTCCGTCTGCAGATGTGGAGTTAGGATGGATGACGCTGCAGTACGAGATCCAGTACCGTGACACGAGCTCTGACCTGTGGAAATCAGTAGGTGTCCTATGAAGTTTTATTTTAGCATATGCAAAATTGCAGCTTCAATTAATCTGTATGTTATATTAAAACATACCTACATGGTTATGAGTTAACTCTTGTTAACACTCACAACTTCTGGTATTTAACTCTGTTTTCTGTTTTCTTCTCCACAGGTTGGCCCCGTGACAAGCACCTATTGCTCCCTTTACGCACTCCAAACTAATGTTAACCACGAGATTCGGGTTCGGTGCAAAACACTCAGTGGGAATGAGTTTGGAGAATTTAGTGACTCTCTATTCATCCACGTCCCATCTAAAGGTAAAACTCACTGCAGTGTTTACAAGGCTGGATGGACAAAACATTACATTTAACCTCTAGAGGCTGCAGCTGAATGTCTGTGTGAAGGAACCTGTCAATGTTTCCGCTTCCTGCTTCATCAGATGTAAAATCTGATGGAGTTGACATTTTATGGACATCTACATTCAGTAACAGATTTAATCACCTGAAGGTTGGCATGTTACAAGATTTAATAGCCAAGAGTTTGATCTTTTAAAATATATTTTCCCAACATAATTGAAGATTGAAAATCAAAACGCCCTCAAAATACGGTTTTGTCCTAATTCTTAAGAATGAGCGATAATCTGAATATTTAAGAACTGTGCATTGATGTGCCACAGAAGACCATTGTACTTGTCAAAAAACAAGCAGACACAAATATTTTAATATTTATGTGTGTTTGAAGACATGCCAATGATGCTCCCAGACTCTTCTGCCCTGCTGCTACAAAAATTATTCCCTCCAGCAAGTACATGTTATTCCATTTCTTTACTCAAACAAGGATGGCAGTCATAAATGAAAGTTTCTTACCAGGATTAAAGGACTAACTGTCTCTAAAGTTTTAGTTATTTGAGACAAAAGCAGCACTGTATTTCTGTAGCTTTAATGTAATCACGATTGGAGATATAACAAACTGAGGGTCTACAGCCATGCTTGGAGCTCTGCAAGGCTGCACTTAGGCACAGCTGTGTTTTGAGCTAAATGCTAACATCAGCAAGCTAGCATGCCGATGTTTCTTATAACATTATTTTTGATGTAAAAACAGTGATTGCAAACAAAACAGACATTAAACACTCCAATGAAATTGTAGCTAAATGTTAAAATACAGGATAATAAACATGCTATGGTGTAAATGATGAAATTATAAAAAGAAATTCAATGTGTAAAATGGAAAATAGTGCATATATTTACAAGAGTAATAAACATTAAATTACAGTATAATTAAAAACATTTGCAATCAATTAAAACAAGTTGTGGGTATAATGTTTACTGTGTTCATAACAGTTTAGCATGTTAGGATGCTAACTTTTGTAAAGCTGATTTACTGCTGACCAAAGGTTTGATTTGATTGAGCGGCAACTCAGGGAGCTAGCTTATGATGAGGGCCACATGCTAACACCCACTTGTTGGATTTTTGATTGGTCTCATAGTGGCATTAACCTTAAATTCCTTGAGCTTGAGTTATCATTTACTCTATGAAAAGTCAAAAGAATGAAAAAAAGTGGCCATCACACTTTTCCAGAGCCTAAAGTAATGTCTTGAAATTGCTCATTTTGTCCAACCCAAACTCTTTGCTTACTATGATAAAGATAGAGAAAAGCAGCAAATCCTCACATTTAAGAACCTGGAAGCAGCAAATGTTTGACATTTATGCTTGAAAAATGACTGAAACAATTAATCGATTATCAGAATAGGTGGCAGTTCATTTTCTTTTGTTTGACTGATCGATTAACCAGCTAATCGTTGCTGCTTTAGGAGCTAGACAATTTTTTTGACGTACGTGCCAGGTCAGCAATTCTCATTTAACTTAATGGACGCCATCTTTGGCTCCAGTATCCAGTTAATAATAACAGATCCATGGTATCTGGTCTTAAATCAAAGTATGGAGACCACCAATATGATTACCATTCATCCTGAGGGGAACATGGATCTGTTTACTGAATTATAAGGTAATGCAGTGGTCTCACATTGGAATAAGCGCCATGGTCATTTTTACGCAACAGCAATCTTACTGCAGTAGGTCGGCCCAAGTAACATTTCTTTAACACTTCTAACTTGGCTTAAATCTGAGCTGAAACCTCTCAGGTTGACATAAAGGTGGCAGCAGCACAACACACAGAGAGACAAAGTGCATATTTTGTCAGCATTGTGACTTTTTCCAAAATGGATCACGTCTGACAAAATGTATTTTATGTCTTCTGTGATTTCTCCATTTGTTAACATAAAACTCAAACAATGTATTTATGTGTTTTGATTGATTGTGACTTTGTGTGCATTTCTTTTCCCAGTGTCGAAATTCCCGGTGGTGGCCTTGCTCATCTTTGGTGCCTTGGGTGTAGTGGCCATCCTGATGTTAGTCATCATATCGCAGCAGGAAAAGTAAGTATTTTACAACCGTCAGGTTTTCTGTGTAGGACTGTGAAGGCTTTGAAAAGCTTAGAAAAAATTCAGTATGCTGAGCAGTGACCAGCACGCTGTGTGGGCTGATTGACCTTGAAAAACTGCTAAGAGTGTTTCTTTTTGTTGGGGTGTAATACAAAGGTTTTGATACTGACAAACAGATGTCCTGTATATCAGCCTCTCAATGTTTGTACTGAGGTCTGAGTACTTCCATGTTTTTTTCTATATTGTCCTTCATGTGTTATGTCAAACTGAACATGTTTCTTTTTTTTTTCTACCTCTCTAAGGTTGATGGTTATTCTTTTGCCACCTGTTCCTGGACCTAAAATAAGAGGAATTGACCCTGAACTGCTCAAGGTATACCACTTTATTTTTAGGTAAAACTGAAAGTGGGGTCACCCAAAATGTCAGTATTAATCTCTCACTGCACAGGCAAACAGTGTGCTGACAACTATGATTTGCACAAAAGGTCAAAGTTGAAGCTTCCAAGTAAGTTTAGCTAACCTGCAGGCATGTTTAAAACATGTCTGATTGGCTGGCTTTTTTTTTTTTAGCAATGTCACTACATTCCAGAGGTGTGGACAAATCTGATGACTTTACATTTGATCTGACAATATTTAAATAGACTTGCAACTTGACTTGGCATCAATGACCCCTTACTTTACTGGACTCCAGCCTTTTGTTCCCGTACAAAAAGTATGTGGTTGTTAGCAAAAAATGAATCGCAGTATGCAAAATGTGCGTTTCGAAAATTCCAGATGGAGACACAACAACTCTGGTCAACATATGAAGTTGTACAAAGATGGACTATTCGTTTCCATCCACTTTTAGCAACGAAATCTGAGAGATTGTCCTCAGTTTCTATTGAGCAAAGCTTTTAGAGACTGACTTGTGAGTTGAGTCTTGAGAAGTTGCCTGTCATGACTTGGGACTTGACTTTGGACTTCAAAGACTGCAAAGACTTGAGAATTCCTTATAACTTGCAAAACAATGACCTGGTCCCACCTCTGCCACATTCCCAGTTCTCAGCAATTAACTTGATGAAACAAAGTTATATTGCTGGTAGAAATCAAAAATAAGGCCTGTGGCAGCAGTTGACCTGCCGAATCTGACCTGTTGAGTGTATCAGCTCTGTTTTCTTTACCTCACAGAAAGGAAAGCTGAGGGAGTTGACATCCATCCTGGGTGGGCCCCCTGATCTGAGGCCAGAGCTACGGAACAATGACCCCTGGGTGGAATTCATCGATCTGGACATTGAGGAGCAGAGCGACCGCCTGACAGACCTGGACACTGACTGTCTCATGCAGCGCTCCCTGTCCTCCAACTGCACTCCCCTCTCCATTGGCTTCAGAGACGATGACTCTGGCCGGGCCAGCTGCTGCGACCCAGATCTCCCTAGTGACCCAGAACCATCGCCTTTCCATCCTCTCATCCCAACGCAAGCCCTCAGTGAGGAAATGTCACCAACATCAAGTGAGCCAAGCTCCCCAGTCGAGAGCCCCACCACTGGGGAGCCTCCTTTTGCAGCACCTGGCAGAGAGGCGTTATACACCCAGGTGAGTGAGGTGAGGTCATCTGGCAAGGTGCTGCTGTCACTCGAGGAAAAGACTGAGGTGGAGAAAACCACGAGCAAAGACACAGAGAAAGACATCATGGCAGAGAAGGAAAAAGAAGAGAGAGAGCTCCAGCTTATGGTGGTGGATCCAGATCATGGAGGCTACACCTCAGAGCTCAACGCAGGAAAAATCAGCCCAAGATTGTCCACAGGAGACACGAGCGAACCATCCGAGACAGGAGCCGAGTTGAGTTCTTTGCCATCCCTGTCGCCTTACCAGGAATCAGAAACCAACCCTGTGTCCCCTCTTCCTCCCGCTCCGGTCTACACCGTGGTAGAGGGTGTTGACAGGCAGAACAGCCTTTTACTGACACCAAACTCAACACCTGCCCCCCAGCTGATAATCCCAAAGACCATGCCCACACCAGATGGCTACCTGACCCCAGACCTTTTGGGAAGCATCACACCGTAGGTCACCGGCGAACTGTGCAAAGTTAAGACTTTTCAATCAAATGTGGAACTTGGGAACAGTCTTTCAGATTGACTACCGAGGGTCCCAAGGTTGAGTGTTGAATGTCAGCTCTCCTAAAATAGTTGGTCGGAGGCATCTGTGCCTGTCCTGCCACCACCTCTACCTCCTCTGGCCTCCCACTACTCCCTCTGACAAGGCTGTAAAGTCAACGTGGTCGAAAGTGTGGTATGAGGGAGGACAAGGGCACGAGAATGTTTTATTACACTTGTGGAAAAGGAACTGTACAAAGGGAAACATCACAATCTGGTGTTGCAAACTGCCTCAAAAACTCAATAATCCCCTATAAAACAGGTCTTTGCTAAAGCTGCATTGATCAATTTTTGGCCACTGGAGGACAGAAGAACTCTACAGCAAACTGATACTGACACAAGCCTAGCACATTAATTAGAAAACCTTTGCTATTTACACATCCAGCTGACAAAGGAAAACTCTAGCATTTGTTAAGATCCATGTTTCTGTCCAGTTAATGAATCTAAGTCCAATATTCACTCTCCTTTAAACTTAAATTTAGTAACCATTAATCTCTGTTTTACAGATGTCTGCATATGAATGCAAAATCTGTGGGCAAGGGGAACGATTTTGGAATCAGAGGTATTCTGACTTCTGTTTGTAGTCCATTTGTAGTCTGAGTAGTATAGACCAGTTGTGTTTGTGCAGGCTTTGGTTGCATGTTGGTAAATAGTCCACACAGATAGCAAAAGTGGCAGAATGCAGTGACAGAAATGCAATCTCGGGACCAAACGACTATCGTCCTGAAGACAGTTTAGTGTTAACTGGCTACTTGTGAAACAACTGACTGTAGACAACTTCAACTCTATTCTCGCATCTAAGTTGCTAATTAGACTTGAGTTACTGGCTGATGGAAGAGGAAGCCTTGGCAAGGATATCCTGATAACGGATATGCTGGTTACACTGGAAAACATTGACCCCAGGAGCTAAAATGTCATCAAATGATAGCTGGATGGGACTTCTATCAGGCTCATGAGCTGCTACATCTCTCATTTTGTCTGTCCACCATTTGGTGCTATGAACTACAAGGCTAAAGGGCGCTGTAAAGCTGCAGAGTTGTTCGTAATTCCCTGTGGTTTTGTCACTTTAAGTAACACCTTTCACATTACAGGTAGTCATTTCATTCAGTGTTCATAAAAAATATTGACTAATGCAGCTTTAAATCAGAGTACATTAAAGTTGTACCATCACATTCTTTATTCTGAACAATTTGTACATAACAGAAGCCTTACTTTTGATAAAAGCAGGTCTTATGTAATTGATGTGCATTCAGTCCTTTTCAGGCTTTAAGACCAATTTTGCTACAATAAAAATGTTACAATAAGTAACCGATAGCTTTTTTTTAACACTCAGCCTTATTGGAGTACATATATCATGTTACTGCCAACACATGAACTGCAGAGAACGCAAAATAAAGCATGAGCTGTATACAAGGATCACTGGTTCATCGAATATTAGATGCTTATCTTGCTTGATGCCATTACATACCATGTTCTTCATTTATGTTTAAACTGTGAAATGTTTTCAGTGTTGACAAACAAAATTTGGTTTGTCAGTCAGTCACTATTTGTGCGCATGTGAAAGTTGTTATTTTTCATTTGGTTTCAGTGCATTGAGTGCAAATTAAAAGTTTGGGGTGGTCATCTATGTTGAATTTGTACAGTTACTGCATTTTAACTGTTCGAAAGTGTTAGTTACAAATAAATAACTCTCATGCTTCTGTCTGGGTTCTTATTCATCTCTGCTAGTTTTAGGTTTCCACAGCATTGAAAAGACAGCACAGGTAACTGCAGTTCATTTCTGCTCAGGGCGCCAAGAAAAATAGACCTCTTTCATGTCAGCCATATTGATATGGAATAGTGGAGCATTACCAGTCATACTAATAAAGTTCCCGTTCCACTTAGTGCAGCAGAGCCTCTCCATTGAGCCAACATGCACAATAGCAGCACCCTGACTTTGATTGCCTTGAATGTGATGGATTGATAATTACTAATATTTAGGCCCCAAATGTTGAGTAAGCATACTAAAGTACCTGAATATGTGCTTGCATAACATACTGAACAGACTTAATGTTACTCATTACTTCAGTAATCAAATACTTCCTCTGGTGAGGGTTGCCTGGTCTGTGGAATAAGACCAGCCAAACATCAACTCAAAACAAGCCAAAAAAACAACTGAACGGCAAAGAAAACCAGCACCAAAAAAAGCCCAATACCAGAACTCAGAATATGCCCATACAAAACTATATTCACTGTTCCAACAACATTGCTCATTGCAAAATGTATCATAAAATATCACCACAGATCTTAAGTGTATCATGAATAAAAATATAGGTCTGAACACAAACTAAACCGTTGCTTTGTTTTTTCATGTACATATGTGCTAATCTGGCCTGGAGTCGGTTTGGGTATAAACATAAACTTTCATGCAAAATATGAATCTTTGTTCATGGATATTATTCATGTAATATGGATACAAAATAGGTCTGCCCAACCCAGGGACAAAAAATTCTACACTTCAAAAGTAGCTCAATTCCGCATGAAAAACGCGGACCTGGCAACCCTGCCTTCGGTCTGCTTTACATAGATGGTTAATTTGTCTGTGCGCGAGCCGAGCACGGCGTTTACACGTACAAGTAAGGTATGCTAGCTTCATCAACGTAACCTCGTAGCTGGCAGGTGAAGAAGAGTTTATGTATGCAGCTTTAATGAAACCGAAGCACTAATAAAATATTATTACCTTTTCCCAGTCGTTTTATCTTACTTTAGACTAGTAAAATGACGAAGTTAAACTGCGTTAATCTTGACACATTTATGAAGAAGTTTTCTCAACTGGAACAGGTAAGAGGCCGCTAGATTAGTTAGCTGTTAAGAGCTAGCTCTAAGCTAACTCTAGGTCACTGATGGATAATTCTGGACGTCTGTATAATTGGATTTATTTGTCTGTCATTCTGTTGTTGCCACTTTATTAGCTGGACTAAAGAGTCAAAATATGAGACAAAGTATGAATGAATATGAATAATTATAGGAGGGCTTTGGGAGTGGCATTCATAGTTTGACTGTTTCAAAGAAGATGCGGCCCACTGAAAGGTTTCATGCCCCCCCCAAGGCCATCATGGAAATATAGTGAAATCTAGTAAAGCATTTTGCTTACCATTCGGGGTAGGGGTCAGTGCTATTTTAATTGTTAATGATAATGAACTGTATCTTTATATTAAACTGTAACTTTATTTGCTAAATGCTATACATCCATGTTGTTTATGTTGTTCTACTTTTGCTGCTACTATTGTTGCACCCCCCCCCCCCCAAAAGGGAAGTGTTAAAGCCAAGTAATAAAATACTGAAAGAAACAAAATGCAATACAAATACAGAAATCATTAACTGTAACTGGAATAAAATTTAAACATAACTCTCATTAGACACTGGAATAAAATCTTAACCACCCTGTACTACATTAGCCATGCTCAGCTCAGTGTTTGGTAAACTACTTGTAAGTGTACTGTAACTAGTTTGCCAAACTACTACCTACTTCACAATGAAAAGGAATTAAACCACTTTTTAACTGCTCTAACAAATTTAGCTTGTCAAACTAAACTAGACTTACTTTCAAAAACTGGTTCAACTACATTCAAGCTACATAGTCTGAGTCTGGTGTCTCATATTGTTAGCTTGAACTGACCTGACACTGAGTGAAGTGGAGATGTGTGTGATTTAGGGACTCTTGCATGCCAGCCTTACCTTACGCAGCCTGAGGATGTGTTTTAAGGAGAGGACAGGGAGAAATTGTTGAGGTGGAATCAGGAAAATGGTAAATTGCTAGGGAAATTCCTAGTATTCATTCACACGTCGCAGGTGATTGTAAAAAAAAAATAGAAGATGATTGTCATTAAGTGACAACTGTGTCCAATGAGCTGTGGCGTTGTGCCATACTATATGGCAAAAAAGTCATGATAATACTATGAATATGTAGTTTGTAAATAAGAACTAAACTGCATTAATCAAAGTTTAAGTACTGAAAAAACTATTGAGATTGAATCTAGTTAAAAACCAGCTACTGCAAATTGCTGTTAAGCTAGTAATTTAACTACATGTAGTTAACTACACTAGTAGTACTGTTGTAGCTTTACCCATGTGCCCTTGAGGGGGCATTGTGTTATTAAATAGTCAGTTGCTTTTACTTTTATCAAACAGAAAATCACAGAGGTTAATGGCAAAAACAACATGTTGGAGGTCATGCTGGAGGATGCCAACAGATGCATGAAATTCTATCTGACCAAGGAGAAGAGTCTGATTGAGGGTGAGTTTTTGTCCTTTCATTTGAAAGCTGGAACATTTATTTTACTTTTTTACTGCAGTGTTTGTCTTCAAAAATGTAAGAGACCCATGGTACTTGATTTAGTGTTTCTATATCTCCCTCTGCTGGTAATTTCTTTAAATGACAGTCTTCCTGACCTGGTGTCGTTAGTTTATGAAATATCTTGAATTTGTTCAAATGAACAGATGGACTGATATATAGGGAATCTAGTTTGTGATACAAGACTACAGTAGCCTAATAGACAAGATTAATAACAACAATGAGATGGTCATGCACAGTGTCAGACTGTTGATTATTATTTGAACGCACGATATTTGAAAAGTTGATAATTCTTTTGATCTGCGTGTTGCAGAGAGAGACAGTCTTCTTGTCACCATGAACAAACTACAGCAGACTGTTCAGGAGCAGTGCACCGTCAGAGGTAAATGAAATAAATCCACTGTGTTAGCATGTTACCTATAGATTGGAAAATTCCCTAAGGCCTTGGAGCCATTGAGAGACCTACACTAACTTTCAACAGACATAGTGTCTCTCCTCCAGACAGTAGATGCAGCTGTCTTCACCTTTTAGATAAACAAGGGAACAACCTGATAGTGTTGCTATGGTGGCTAAGGTCAGAGAGGCGTTGTCTCTCTGAACAGAGAAGATATAACTGTAATGTGGTTTGGATAACACTGGCTGTGAGCTGTGGAGCCAGGGAGTGTGGATCTGTGGTCTCAGACCTTGTGTATTCATAATTCCTGTGTTTGTATTTACAGACCTATAGGCTAATTCAGTGTGTTGGGTCTGACCTTATTTGGGCATAGGTTCATCATGACCTTATCTGTGAATGTTTAAAGACTGTCTCAGAGGACTGAAACTCCAGAACTGAAGGGAAGATCAATACCAACTGTGTACTGGTTATTCATTTATTCTCCTTGATCAAGCATTATTGAACCAGTTTCAGTATAAGACTTATTGGACTCCTGTGTACGTCCTTCTTCTGATGTATGGACAAAGGATTTTTTAAACTGGTGTAACAAAATTTCTGTATATTTAAAATACTCAAGGATAAAGGATGAAGAAATGCACACAGGGCCCAGCCCTAAACACTCATGTATCACAGGTTTACCACAGGAATTACAGAAGAGGAGTTCAAGTTCACTTTTATTAGTCATAAGTAGGTTAACACAGGGTCAATGACGCAATGAAATGTGTGCAACGAGAAAAACAGGTCAGCACAGCAGTAAGAGTGCGATGACAATTGTGTGTAAAAATAAAAGGAAAGTGACAAGTGTTTTCAGAAGTATAGCAGCAATCATGAATATTGTCTGCAACAAATAAATGGTCTCTCAATTCTATATTTAATAGTGTTGCTTTAAAGTGAAAATGTTTTGTTTTCTGTATGATATTGATTTAGTATATTACTTGGGACCCAAAACTGTAAATAACAGCACCAATACAATTTACTTAGAGCAGTTTTATAGAAGAAATAGTTTTAAGGGTGTAACAAGTCACTCATTTTATGTAAGATACGAGTGCATTTGTTCACCCAGCCTGTACTGGTAAAAAGTTCAATGTGAATCTGAAAAAAATCAGTGCATGTGTGTAACATCAATTTAGGACACGCAAATGTTTGATGTTTTGCATCAAGGGTATGAAACAGTAGCAGATCATCTTATTGCAAAAATGCATTTTTTACAGTTTTAAAGTTTGTTCATAAGATGTGAATGCCACTGTAATGTTAATGTCCTCTTCTCTCTGTCTCTCCTGTTACTGGATTTTGCAAAATTATCATGATTTCTTTTTGTGACTAATAGTACCCTACAAATATAGCACTGATAGAATCAAAATGTAAAGTTTCACACATTGTATTGTTTTGCATACTGACAGTGCTGAATCATAGTGAGACACACCCCTAAACTGTTTGTAAATATTTTTGGGCTGTGTGTTCATGATCATCATTTAGTCTGTAAAATGTCAAAAAATGGTGAAAAATGCTCATCACATTTTCTTAGCGCCCAAAGTGATGTCTTCAGATTGCCTCTTTGTCCAGGCAACAGTCCAAAACCCAAAGACTCATCATTTACTGTCATAAATGACAATGTCAGCAAATTCTTACATTTAACAAGCTGCAAAAAACAAATGTTTGATAATTTTGCTTAAAAAATGATTGAAAGTATTAATTGATTATCAAAATAATCATGGCAGCTCTACAGGTTTTTGTCATGTGAGTATTGTGTAACTGTTCATGTTGTAGTGGAGAATGAGAGACTGAAGAATGACATGGCTGACCTGAAACAACAGAATGAGAGATCAGCAGAGGTAAGAGCTGCACCAGGAATCCACACTGGTAATGTTCTCTGTATGTCATGATATCAATCTTATTGGTACCCAGAGACATTTACTTGTCTATTATAGAAGGTACACATGGGGGGCAGTTACAGTTTCCATTTAATTTAGTCATTATTTGCTCATTATTATCGTGTAAACATGTAAACAATGCCCTATTACTGCCCTGATATCTATCTCCATATTGATAATAGTGTTGATTCGCTCAGTTGGGTTGCCATCATTTATGCATGCAGCAATATTAAGCTCTAAAATAAATGTTTTAATTTACAGGTGACAAAGTCTGTTTATTTAATTGTATTCTATTTAGATTTTTAACACAAAATAATGTCAGAATGTCGACAGTGAGGTCAGACCTTAATTAATGCCAGGCATAAGTAAAATAATTTAGGAGGTTGAAATGTTGAGAATTTAAAAGTACAATTTTTAAATTTTGACTTTATTCTCAAAATGCAAAAAAAAGTTTTAAAATCTTCCTTCTCATTTTTTTTACCTTGTGTGTGAGTAAATCTATACTGCTATACAAGCTGTACACTGACTACTGTAAGTTATATCCAAGTTTCATTTCTATAGTATTGGCCCTTGAGAAGATATAATAAAATGGTTGCTGAAACATGAGGGGTGTTCTCACTTTTGTGACGTACTGTGTCTTAAAGTCTTTTTGTTATTTATTTATATATTTATTACAGTTGCAAATTGTAAGGACTTTCCTTCATCGATCATTGATAAAATTAACAATCAATTAATTATTTAAAACAGACAAAAATTAGCTTTTTCCAAACGATACCAAATGAGGTGAGAATGGAGAGACTTGACTGTGTTTTATTTATGCAATTTGTAATTACAAGCTTCATCTTAGCTTCAGTACATGAATTTGAAAGTTGGTGCTGTAATGCGGTGCTGAAATATAGTCCACATTTGTAATTGTTCAATTCTGATGATAGATTGCATTTTAATGGGTAATTTGCGAGGTTAATATAAATTCATCTAAATAAACAGCAACATTGTGTACAGAGTAACATTTGTTTTGTCTGACTCTAGAAAAAACTGTAACTCAAAGCTTTAATTCGACATCATAATGACTAGTTGATTCTCTGCAGTCTTACCAATATTTTAAAGCTTGTTGATTCCGTTCCAAACCTCAAAACTAAGTAAAAATTCCACAGGTTTGCCCAGTAGTAATTGTACTTGTAGCATGAGTCAGTGATGCGGTGTGTGTGGCCTGTGTGTTAGGATGGAGAGGCTGAAATTCAGCAGCTGGTCAGTGAAATGAGAGCTGAAGGAGAGAAACACAAGAGGGAGCTAGAGACTGTGAGGCAGCAGTGCAGGAGAGAGGTGGAAGAGGCCCACAGACAGAGCTTCAATCAGTGTAAGGTTTCCTGTGATACAAGACATAGACAGTGAATCAGATATATGCTGAAATGTGTAACACTTGAGGATCAATGTAGGAAACTGTGTGAAGCATTTCCTACATAATTTTTCAGTAAAGCAAAACAACGTGAAAGTTTCGTAACAGTAATAATTAGAAGAAAACAAATATGTTAAAGATGCATATTTGTCTGGTGCCTGGTGTTGGTTTATTTCCTAACAGTGGAAGCTAAAGATGCTGAGGTGAAGAAGCTGCTGGAAAAAAAGGACGTGGATCTGGATGAAATGAAGAAGAGGCTGAAGGAGCAGGAGAGGGAGAGGCAGAGCGAGCTCCTCAAGTTACAGATGGAGGTGAATTTAAAGGCTGCACTTAACCTTTCTGTTCACCATGTACACAGAAAACCTTACAAGACTTAATAAGGCCATCATTTAATAATCAAATTTACATAGCAATATACTCATTGATTTATTGATAATGCTGGGGTTGTAGTTAAAGCTGGATAACTGCTCTAGTCTTGGCTGGACTGTTCCTGCTTCTCTATAAGCTTGCCGGTGTTTTTTCTTTGTGTGTTTTGGCAGTTTGGTGCAAAGTTAGCCAGGGTTCAGAGTACAGCTCAGTGGAGCCAACAGCAGCAGCGTCAACAACACGACTCCAACCTTCTTCCACAGAGTGTCTTCAAGAGGGTGAGCAGCCCACACAGTAACAGTACAGCATGTAGTACAGTACAGCCTCTCTTTTCATTACAGAGATGAGCTAACAAGTTACATTACAAAGTTAATCTGTAGTTCAAGGTCTTGGTGTACACAAGCATGTTCCATACGTTTGATCCTCCAAGGTGGTTTGGGTTTGCCAGCTCGTGTCCTTGGCATGCAATTCTCAGCCATGAGCAAAGCAAACTGTAATCGATTTGACCTGGATGTCTCATCTTGTTAGTCCCCACCATCTAAGTAGCATCAGCTTCACGGCTGCCCCCTGACAGAGGAGTCGAATCGTCAGTTGACTAAGACCTGTTTTTTTTTTGTTTTTTTTCTGACAGTCATTGTCCATCACAATATCAGCATCAAACAAACAGACCCTTACAAAAATGCTCAGGGACATTTCAATGAGTAATTGTAGACAAGGTGAATCATAAATATATTTATTTTTTATTGGGACCTGGGATATTTGCTAAAACATGTTGAAAGGAGTTAAACTTGAGGTGGAGTTTTGGCTTTTGTTTTTTAGCTGCGTCTTTGTACAAAGAACAGTGCAACAGCCTGTCAGGCTGTAAACTTAAGAAACCGAGTCTCTAAATCACCACCAATATAAAACTAACTATGATGGATTCAGCGAAGGGTGATAGAAATGGAGTGACGGCGCTGTCAGCAGCCCAGTAACAAACCATGACACAGTATATTCTGTTATTACTTCCCCTTTCTCTTTTCATAAAAGCAGGGGACAGAGTAAATGACTTCACTGAAGGCTGACATGTCCTTGTCTCAAGTTTCCCTCACTCATGTCTGTTTGCATCCACTTGTGTCTTTGCACATGGCACTATGTATATTATATTGGACAGTTTTAGTGATTGTTGTCCTGCGTCATCAGAACCAAGGTGGGGAAATCAAATTCTGGTAACAGAACTTGATGCAACGCTTAATTGCTTCTGACATGTATATCTATTATTATTATATTTATTATTATTAGGCAGCAAATCTTCCTCATGTTAGAAATAATGACTCGTGTAGAGACCGGATGAAATGGAGGAGTCTTGTACAGTAATGATTTGGGGCTTATTACTGTCACACACTTTTAACTGACTTAATGAACTGACAAAATACACTGAGTTGGATAAAGCACAGCAGTTTCAACATCTTGTGACCCATTAATAAGGGGAAATGTCCACACTGATGTACAAAGTCATACGCTTTACAATGGTTATTAAATGATTTGCATAAATATGCGCAGCCCATACATAGCTTTTAATATGAGATCACTTCCTGAACAGTTTTCACAATCAGCTGATGGTTTTATTAACAGTTCAGTTTTTGGAATCAGGCTGAATCACATATCTATCTTAAAATCCTCTGGTTGGTTTGTTTGCTTTTGCTTAACCGCAAAGACTCCCACCTTTTCAAGCGGTCTTGGTTGAGTTGTTTGGTCCACACCAGGCTTTTACACTCAGCCCAAGTGATCTCTGCTAACCTGGCAAACACACAATGGTCTGTTTTAACTGAACCAAACAGAAAAGGTGCAAAAGCACCCTAAATTTCACTTTGTCTTCACTCTGATTACAGATGAGGTCTGTTGAAGGTTGTAAGCCAAAGATTGTTAGCAGCTGTTTGTCTCACATTGTCAAGTTATTAGAATCTGTCAATTGATTATTGATGTCAAACATTCTTTGGTTCCACCTTTTCAAATGTGGGAAAGTGCTGTTTTTCTTTTTACTTCAAGTTGAAGATGTTACCTTGTGGTTTGGGAAAATGTAATTTGCATTTTATAACATTTTACGCACTAAATTAATCAAGAAAAATAATAGTCTCAGAAATCATAAAGTAATAGGCATGTAACAATACCAAAAATTCACACTGCGATCATATCCCAATTAAAAAGTTCAAGATGCAATATTTATCACAATATTAAAAATGACAACTTGAAAAATCGTCAGGAAGAAATCTGATATGTACAGCATTTTTTATTTGTATAAAATTAGTTGTTCCTTTTATCTTTAAGTGCTTCTGCTTTTCTTCTTTAATAAAATTAAATAAAAGTAGCCAGCCATGACCTAAGCATGTTTAAAACATTTGCATGAATTATCTTTTGCAATGAATGTAAATAAAAATCATAAAATAAAATAATTAACCATGTAATATCACAGTATATAGGATAATAAGGAGAAAATAATAATTAGTTCCAGCCCTAGAAAGAAATTGATAAGCAGTCTCTAAATCGAAAACAGACCACAGATTCTTTTGAATTGTGATTCTGGTGCAGCCGTTCACAAGAATCACTGAATAACAGATTTAAAATCAGTGAGTGGTGTTTTGTAGAACAAAACTGTCAACTGTCCTGTTCTGAGAATCGTGTTGCATGTCTTGTTTATATTTCCACTTTGTAGTGAGTGTGTGTGGATTAACTGTGCGTGTGTGTCCTCAGAAGCTGCAGTTCTTCCAGGAGGAGAAGAACAAGGAGATTGTGGCTCTGCGTCAGAGAATCAAAGAGCTGGAAGAGAACCAGCGTGCCTGCGGCGTCAATGACACCCGTCTGAAGAGGAAAAAGGTCTAATTTGTTTGGAGGCTAACAAGCTGTTGACCCATCAGGTCTGCTGAGGGCAGAAGTGACTGAAATGTGTTGTCTTTCAGTTTAGTTTCAAAGCAGAATTCCAGCTTCTGAGTTAGTTTATTATTTTAAACAATGTTGCTTTTTGTGCACTGTCATACTGGATTAGACCTGCTGTTTCACCACCCCTGCTTGCAGGTGACTAGTGTGCAGAGAGCACATTTAAACACAGGCCATGTTCCTGTCTAAGACTTTAATCCAATCAGACGCCTGCATGGTAGTGACAGAGGGAGGCGTAGACACACTTGGCAGTGAATCAGATACCATTCATTCATTCATTCATTCATTCATTCATTCATTCATTCATTCAAATAACAAATAAATATTTCAAGTTATCTCTCCTATTTTTTCAGATTCCTTGAAGTCAAGCTTGTGTTCTTGACATCAACAGTTGTGATGTTGTGGACAGGAAAAGCTGTTGAAATGCGCCCTCTGGAATGTCTGTTTAAAGATTTCCCATTTGTTGTGCAGGAAAACATGAGTGTGCTAAGATCGTCTTTGCTCAGTTGCCTGAAACTTTTATGTCTACCTGTATAAATTATTAAGTGGAGTGTTCACTGGGAATATTCAGAGTAATGCAGTCATTCTGGCCCTGATATCCTCCTGAGGAGTTCTGCCTTACTCCTCAGGAGGATATCAGCCTCACTGTTTTCAGCTCAATACCAACTGATAGTGCATTTTGGATTTCCACCACTATATCTTTGATAAACTAAAAGCCGTGGTAGTGATCAGGTTGTTACACCTGAACTACACCTGCATTGCATTAGACAAAGCAGACTTGAACGTGCTCTTATTATTGTCTTTATGTCTTTAGACTGTAGCGTCCCCCTGCCGTCCCTCCCTTCACTGCTTCTCACAGGGGCAACACACCTGAATGAAGACGCTCTGCCTGGTGTGGTGTTTACCTCATGCTTTTTAATCTCTTTATCTGTGCTGCTCAGCCAGCGTCTAAAGGGGACACAGCTAATCTCTATGGGAACATTGGGTAATGCCATTGCATAACATTTCATCTTCACAAAAGCTCAACCTTAACTGCATAACACGCTGTTTCTCTCACACAAGTGTCCTCTGCTACACCTGCAAACAAGAGTATCCTTGTTAAACATATATGCATGCTGTAGGTACAAACACATGGACATATTTCGTCCATTGCATTCTTTTGACCTTATTTCTGCAGCCCTGTTAGACATTTGAAGGGATTGTGGACAGACCTAAATTAAAACAGGATTACACTTCATGACACCACCTCAATCCTTTGTCCCTCAGTTAGAAGGAGAGCATGAAGAGGGGAGAGGTGATCTGTGAGGGGTGTGGCCAGGGAAGCCCGTACTGTCCATCCGCTGGACTGATGGCTCAAACACATGCGCCCCCTCCCCTCCTGTGTTCTTGTCCATCAGTGTACAGTAGTCTGTACAGAGAGGACAGAGAAGGAGACCATGACGGCACTGTAGAGGACTTCCTGCACTGATTTTGGCACAAACCATGTCAGACTTCAGCATGTAAGTGGAAAAAAATATTTTTTTTCAACATTTTTTGTATTGCTGCTTTCAATGGATTCTGTTTGATGCCGAGCAGCAATTTGAAAACTTGGCAAGAAAACAAGAGTTGTTTTCTGTATTTTTTTCTCTATCTTGATCTCTTATTGCAGCTGTTCAAGAGTTTCTAGTCTTGAGTAAAATTACAGTTATATTTGTACAAAATGTTGCATCAGACATCTAAAAAATTGCATTAATATGGCTAGTTCTGCAACTAACAGTTATTCATATTGTTGATTGAACTGTTGATCTTTTCTTGATTAATCAATTAAGTTGTTTGGTCTGTGGGATGTCAGAAAATGGTAAGAAATGTCTATAACTTGTCCCTGAACTCAAGATGATGGCCTCAAATGTCTTGTTTTGTCCATAACCCACAGATATTAGGTTTACTGTCATAGACAAGTCAGAAATCAGAAAATATTCACGCTCAAGATACTGAATTTTTTTCTTAAAAACTTAAATTACAGTTGGCGATTAATTTAGTAGTTTACAACTAATTAATTAATCGTTGCAGCTCTACTGGTGTGTAGATGGTGTACAATGATTAGTGTTAAAGAGCCTATACAATATTTATTTGTGATGTTAAGGGGAAATTTGGGTTCAAGTAGTGAAGAGACAAGGGAAACATGATTTCACCAGTATGTTGTGATGCTTGCTTCCTCAGTTAGACTTTATACATTCTGTTACTGAGTTAAAGCCATTCTGCAGCTGTTTTTGACAATGACCAGTGCATCTGTTCTCTGAAGTTAACCCTTTCTGGATACTTTAAAACCCCTTTGTACCTCATTATTTATAGGTAAATGTACTGATATTTGGTATCTTTTTTTTTTTTTTTACAAAATAATGAGGCACTTCTGCGTGAGTTTTAACATCCTATTAGCAGTTTCAGGGGAAAAGGTAACAACTGTATATTAAAACTCTGAGCTGGCAAATGTTTAATGACATTCTGTTTTCAAAGATGAGCAAATCTTCAGCCTGCTGCAGACATGCCTGGAGGCCAGTATCAGGTGGCAAGCCCCAAGCTCCACCACAGCATCTACAGCCTGACTGACAGCTCAGACGTCGGTCCAGAGGATGAGGAGGCAGACGGCTCGCTGCGCCTCACCCCACTGCAGAAGCTCACCACTGACATGTGCAAGGATGAGACCACCATCAAGGAGCTGATCATCGGCCGCAGGGTGGGCTTCTACAAGGTCCGCGGGGAGATCGGCTCTGGGACCTTCTCCAGGGTCAAACTGGCTTTCCACGCTCTGACTAAAGGTACGTGTTCATGCTGCGTGACTGTGCAAGAAGAGTTAATTAAAGACTCAGTTAATTTACCTGTGATCAGTGTGCCTTCACTGTACTTCATTTGGACAATAAGAGAGACTCAGAGCACCTTGTGAATAGCTTACAGGAAAAGAGGAGCAGCAGAGTGTGGTCATATTACATTAAACTGGATGCAGTCTGTTGTTAAACAGCACAAAAGACCTACACACCTTTGTTAGTGAAGTTCTGTGCAAGCCTAAAACTGAGACCCAAACCCAGCCTGTAACTGTGTCCTTGAGACCGGACCC
Organism: Lutjanus erythropterus; assembly: GCF_056507025.1. Lineage (NCBI taxonomy): Eukaryota > Metazoa > Chordata > Actinopteri > Lutjaniformes > Lutjanidae > Lutjanus > Lutjanus erythropterus. The sequence goes on from NC_139336.1 coordinate 6,860,347, forward strand.
AAACTTACTAAGCCAGACAGATATTGCCAAAGTTCAGAGCCAAACACTACCCAAGACTGAAAGCTATAAACCTCGCTTTGACATTCATCATTATGCGACACCTGGCTTAATAAATGACAAAAACTTTAAACTAGGAGAGGTCAGTCAGTGGAGTGCAGATCTCCTCAAGGCAACAGATGGTGGAGCACCCACTGTGATGCCACCACAACTGCCAGATGCAACCAGCAGAGACTCAAGTTTGGCAGGTGTTTCCTGGTTGTCAGGTTCATATTTTTCCTTAAGAATTGTCCTACTTTTGTTTCTGTGGGATGAATTTTTTTAGTCTGCTGGTTGGGTGAAATTATTTTGCATTCAAATTGCATTAATAATATCTTTAAAGAGACATTCATATTTGAAATGAAGTAATTTAATATAGAAATCATAACTAACTGACTCTGGATCAGCATGTACAGACATGGACCTGGCACATGTCACATGCACACCCACATAAACAAACACAAATACAACATGCTTATACTGTCCAACTGCTGACACCAGTCCTATTGGCCATTGGGCTGGTTTTGATCTGTAATCAAAAAAAAGTTTTTTCACAAAGACCCGGCAATCTGGCCTGCATGTCCCAGTGGAAGTTGTGGCTTATCAGGGGGTAAATGTTTTGACAAAGAGATCGTCCCAAGTTTAATTCTCACAAGTAACCACTAAATTTCATGAAACCTGGTTCAGAATGGAGCATATTGCAGTCAACTTTATAGTGAGGTCTGCATCTCTCAATACACATTGTATTAGTTTACTTGGGTAAACAAATGCATGGCGAACTGGCAGACGCATAGCGACTACCTTACAGTCATGATAGCGGTGAAGCTAACAAAATGGTTATTTATTCATCTTGTATTGTGCCTAACTATAGTGGAGCATACCATATCAGGTATGGAATTGATCTTCAGATGCTCCAATTTAAGATGAAACAGAACTTTTGATGTCAGGATGTCAGTTTTTTAACCACGACAGAGGCCATATTGTAGCCTGCAACAGACTTAACAGTTGAGCATTGTTTGTAGCCTAGCAGTTGTTAATAACTTGCAGCCCCTACTGGCCAGTTAAGAGGAGTGACAAGTCAGCAGTCAGCATGAAACAGCAGTTAATAAAATATATTTTTCAAAAATTGTGACTCACCACAACCACAAGAGGTGCTTGAGCATACAGTCATAAATGGGCACAAAAATATTCAGCTGATGGGTCCAGTAGTATGAGAGATTAGCTGCGGACAGAACAAAGACGCACACAAGCAATCGCTAACACCTGGCAGAGATAATAAGCCAAACGCCAAGCTTCACACAGCTTCTTTGCTTGTTAAATGACTTAAGTGATAAACCAATTATCACAATTGTTGATGATAGTTCACAATAATATGAAGTAGAAACTTTGTAAATTTATGAATGACATGATTAATCATGTACAAAACCTGTCATCATTAATTTTCTGTCCATTTACTAATAATTTCAGCACAAGTTGTTTATGTGTTGTATCTGTTCAGCTGTATCACTGTCAGCTTGTGATGTTGTAACCAAGGCCTGAGTAGCATCGAGTCATTTTACTTCAAACCTCTTGTTCACAGCCAGGCTGTTGTGTAATGTCTCCATGTCCTTCATCTGTTCTCTTCGTAGACAAAGTGGCCCTGAAGATCCTGGATAAGACCAGGTTGGACACTCAGGCCCAGCGGCTGCTCGCCCGGGAGATCAACAGTATGGAGCTTCTCCGTCACCCCAACGTGGTCCACCTGTACGAGGTGGTGGAGACGCCGAGCCGCCTCTACCTGGTGCTGGAGTACGCAGGAGGAGGAGACCTCCACAACAAGATCTGCAACGAGGGGAAACTTTCTGACAACACCAGCAAGATCACCTTCGCCCAGATCCTCTCTGCCATCAAATATATGGTTAGTGACATGGAAACATTTCTGAGCTCGACTTTGTTTTCCCCATTGTGCAGTTGTATGAAGTGATGATGAGGAAGGAAAACTTTTGGACATAGTAGTTTCTTTGTATTATTTTAATGATTTTGAAAGTAATTAGGAAATTTACGAAGCCGATTCAGTGTTGCTGAGATTACAGGGACATGGCTTTAGACAGAAACAACTCAATACAGCGAGTAACACAGTTTGTCAGGACTTAAGATAGTACTTTGTTTGACCCACTTAAAGGGGTAACTTTGGTATTTTTCAACCCAGATCCTATTTCCCATGTTTTTGTGTCAACAGTCAACAGTTTTTGAAATTGTTCCAGTATTGAGGGAAAGCACTGCAGCCGGCAGAAGTAAAACTGAGCAGCAGTGTAGTCCTTCCAAGCAACTGTGTACTGTCAATCTGTGTCCACTAAAAGTGCTTGTATTTGCCACTGACAGGCTCAAGTTATTGTTCTAGGTGTCTGATAACATTATGGAAAGGATTCTTAAAGAGCTGTGTTCAAAGCAGCCAGACTCGGTAACAGAAACAGTGAGTTTACTTCTGCTCTACTGCTGCCTTGATTGTTTTTTTTTTTATCTTTTAAAACACCAAAGTCACATGATAACAGAAACAAACTAACCGATCAAGGCGGCAGTAGACCAGAGAGGCAGAAGCCAGTGACTTAAAAGAGCAGACATTTTGATACAGACCCTCTAGGGGAGCCAGGGGCAGACTAATTAAGAGTTTAGATCTGTGAAGAACTTTGTGATCATGTGAACAATTTAATCATACACCCACTGGTTGTAGATTGTTGTGGTGATGACACAGCAAAAAAGTCTCACTCATGAGCATGTAAATGAGACCAAGTCGGGTTCTAAAACAGTTCAAAAGAATGCCCTGCACCCCCAGTTTAATATTTTGTACCATCAGCGAACATGGTGACGTGATTATTAAATGCTCTTTCAGTTAGTCACATCACAAAAATCTCCACCCAAAGACTGATGGAGTATGATTTTCCATCAGATAGGTGCTACAATGACAGAAAAAAAAGGAAGGGAACTGATTTGGTGATGATTAAACCGAGCCAACACTATTTTAGCAGTAATCCTAATGTATCTCACTTCACATACTTCAGTAACTAATGTTACACAACAGTGTTGGCACTGTGATGGGTTTCAGGGATAAAAAGAAAGTTAATCCAGAATATGGAGTTATAACAGACCAGTCTGAAGTGTGTACAGGTCTGTATGATCTGCTGTAGCAGATGATGTTGTTTTCAGGTGATTTAATGAAGGTAAACATAGTAAACAGCCATGTGTAACAGTGGCGCAGTAGTTCTGAGAGGCTGCAGATTTATGAAGTATAACCACCTGATTGTGTGGACTGTATGATGATAAGTCTATATTTGGGAAGACTAAAAGTGGGGTAGCACAACCATAACTTCACTCCCCAAATTGAATAATAGGGATGCATTTACTCCACTTACTCCATTGATTAGGCGCTTGTGGCGTTACTCCAACATTTGGTTAGATGAGAGGATCGATAATAGTTTAATCTCTGGGATTCATCAAGAGTGTGTTTAGTCTAGCACAGCACAGACACTGGAAGCAGGGGTGGAAACTTCCCCCTTCCACCCTACAGTCTTAGTATTACACGTATCGTTTGGTGGGGTGGGTTCTATCAGCAGAGATTAGCATTTTACATACCAGGGACAGAAACTACTGGATCCAAATACAGCAAGTAACATAGTTTGTCAGGTTTTAAGCAAGTACTCACTTTAAACCCAGTGACCTAAACCACTCCTTTGGAAATGTAAAAGATGGCTGTTAAATGTCTACCAGGTCCAATATTAACATTATTGTGGTAACGTTTACATTTGTTTTCACTTCCAAGTAGTTTTGATTTGTTTGAAGAAACTGGACTACTTTAAAACTTGTTTGATTTGTGTTTCTAATTAATCACAGTTATAGAGCTCTTAATAGTGGTTGGCTGATATGGGGTTTTTCGGTGTCAGATGCCAACATTTAGAAAATAGGTGGCCAGTGGCTGACACATAATGCCAATATCAAACCAAAGAAAAGTCAGGTATAATTACATTACTCCATGCACATTATAATCAATATACATGATTATCTTACCCAGTAACATAATGTTTTAGATGGATTTTTTTACTAATGAATGAAATAGAAAAATATCTAAGGTTATGCTGCAGATTTCAGAATGTGACTGTTATTTCAGGTATAGTAGGGTACAGTATAGTATCCTCTAATGCAGTAAAATATTTAACACTAGCTGATAATGGTTTTAGATTAGATTTGTGGTCATTTTAGATGGAGAAATGTTTTTCTTTGCTTTTCATTTAAAAAAGACAATGGTGACTGAGGAAAATTAGGCAACTTTTTACAGCTGGATGCATGAGATTTATAGTACAGAGAACCAAACTAACTTTGCCTACCTTCCCAAAACTCACTGGTGCCATTGCCTGCACTCACTGCCACGGCTGATGCCAATTATCGTCTGATTAATTGGTCTATCGCCAGCTGTTAAGTCCCCAAAAGCCCGGGTCAAAAGTAAAAGGTTTTCATAATCAATAGAAATGATGGTCAAGACTAAAATAGAATTTAACAAAACACAGGTTTTCAAAACCAGGGTGTCTGTTTGTTCATGCAGCACAACATCAACATCATCCACCGGGACCTGAAGGCCGAGAACGTTCTGTTCACCACCACCAGCTGTGTAAAGGTGGCCGATTTTGGATTCAGCACACGGGTTCCAAACCGCAACGACGCCCTTGACACCTTCTGTGGCTCGCCACCCTATGCCGCCCCAGAGCTGTTCAGGGACGAGTGCTACGTGGGGCCCCCAGTGGACGTGTGGGCCATGGGGGTCCTGCTTTTCTTCATGGTGACCGGCACCATGCCGTTCCGTGCCGAGACCATGGGGAAGCTGCGCCGCAACATCATCGATGGCGTCTACACCATCCCACCCTGGGTGCCCGGCCCTTGCCAGAGGCTCATCAAGGGCATCTTGAAGGGGGTCCCTGCTGAACGCTACGCCATCGACCAGATGCTGGGCTGTGATTGGCTCTTACCTGTGGAGTTCCCTTGGTCGTTGGTGCCTCCTGAACCGCAAAGCCCTTTCCACAGCCTGCTGGACTCTGAGCGTGGGGACCTGGAGGGGGAGGAGGAGGAGGAGGAGGAAGTGAGGAGCTCCCTGGAGGAGCTTGGCTTCACTGCAGAGCACCTGCGGAACAATTCGCTCAAAGACAGCCGCAACCCCGTCACTGGAGTTTATCGAATCCTGCGGCACCGAGCCCAGAAGAGAAGGGGCTGCGACAGCCTCCCAGTGGTCCGAGGGATGGTCAGGGACCCTAAGAGGGAGGGGCTCCGGGCCTACAGGGGCCTCAGACACACCTCTAAACTGTGTGTGCTTTCATAGGACACTGACAGAGATCCTTCAGCACAGTTTTTATACACACAGACTTCTTTTATACAAACACATAAGTAGCAGCAGTGATTTTTTTTTATTTTACATTGTTTATTTGTAGTTTTTACTGACAAATACTTTTTCACACTTTGTAGCTTTTGATACATTTCTTTTACTTCTTTCAATGCAACTGTTTGGGATAGCCTAAACTATTGCCTAATATGTATATGTGCCTGAGGAAATTAAAGGGATAGTTTGTATCATTTAATGTGGAGTTGTATGAGGTACTGATCAGCAGTCACTGTATTACAGTACAGTTCTTCGGTGCCATCTAGTTCCATTATATTGGAAAGAAAGCGGACATCTTTACAGGAAATTTCTCCAAAACACTTCAGCTTATGCCAAGTCTGTCTATGGATGGATAGCACTACAGGTGAGAGGAAAAATGGGTTTGAACTTTTAAAGTGATATTGGTCTTTTTTTAGGAGTAAAAATATGTTTTTTCTGCTGTCCCTGTCCACAGGTGTATATTGCTTAGCTTCCATGCTGGTGCTACTGCTGCTTCTCCTAACAGGGGGTGTGCCAACCATCATCTGCGGTAGTAATACACTGACTTTGAGTACCCCATACCCCACATCAAATAATCAAAACTATACCTTTAAACAAAAGTAAATGTTGTCAAAGCATCTATGTACATTCAACTAAAGAGTGCTTTTTCTTCTTAAATTATTTGATTTGAAGGATTTATAGGGGTCTGAAGATGTGAAAGTATCTAGTATTTTCCCAGAGCCAAACAGCCCTAAATAATTAGGGGGGGGGCAGCAGCTGAATATAACTAAAATATATTTGAGCATCTGATTTTTGCTTTTCAATCCTTGAGTGCACAGAGGAGAAAGTTTATTGAACAATCTGTAAGTTTGTTTAAGCTCACAGACACTTGAACCAATCCTGTCTAGAAAAGATTCTTATTGTTGATGCAAACCTCAATAAAAGTGTTGAAAGAAACTGATGCGTCACGCAGATTTCTTTGTTGAGGCTGGAGGCGAGCAGGTGGCTGCTGCTGCACCCAAACAGAGCTCATCTCGCGTCTCTGTGGCCTGTTTACCAAAGTTTCACTAACTGCGTGCGAGTAAATAATAAGACCCGACGGCAGCTGGCAGGACACCAGATGATACTCAGGCAGGACCCCCCCCCCCCCCTCCACAACCGGCCCAAACCGGCCAGACCCAACCCGCCCGGCTATCCCCCCTCTGGCACTGCTCCTCCTCCCAAACCCTGTCCTGCCCTGGCCCGACCCCCACCTGCAGGAAGCGGCAGATGGCGCGGCGTGGCTGCGGAGACATCTGCAGGCCCAGACAATAGGCGCTCTGTGCGGACCGCTGGAGCTGACAGGCCCGGAGCTGCGCTATTGTGCGCAGCGCCATACACATGCAGATGAGGTCTGCTGGAGGAGGGACCGCAGCGCGGAGCAGATGACAGACCTTAGCGCCTTCCATGCAAATCTGCTGAGTCCTAAACTTTTGTTAGTTTCATAACCAACCCCTCCCTCCCTGCTGTCACCACCACCTCCTCCAACCCAAACACACACAATACACACAACTTAGAAAGTGAAAACACATCACAGCAGAAATATTTTTCTTTTTGTGTTTTATTGAGCATTTTCCACTTATAATTTCCAACAATTTCTAACGTGAAACCGGTATAATTATATAAATTAGTTTCCATCAGGATCACAACATTTAAAGCTACTACAAGAAGTTTTAAATTGGGTGTGAAACAGTCTCAATGTAGATTGATGTCTCTATATGATCTACATAATGAAACAAGACCATCAGCTTGAAGACTGGCTGTTTCTGTACATTAGTTCTTAATGGCTGCCACCGGGTTGGATTCTTCTTGGAATCAGATGGAGCCTGTGTTTACATTTCTCCAGGCAGAGTTACAGTGAGACATTCATCAGCCAGTTAAAAAGAATCAGGAGGACATTTTTATTTAAATGCTGCCTCCAAAATCAAAACAATACCAACATTTCATATAGTAGCTTTAAGTTCAATATTTTCATTTTTAACATTGTGTTTATAAGATAATCTTACAAATTCTCATAATTTTTAGTATTAAATTAATTTAGCCATTTTCTAAAGTGAAACCTTTAGAGAAAAGACTTTTTTCCAATGTTTTTTTTTTTAAGTTTTAGAATATTTTTTGTCATTGTTAAATTTCTAAAGTGAAACCTTTAGAGAATTAAGACAATTCTGGAAAGTGGGAAACATTTCAGCTGATTGCAACTGTTGTCATGTTGCTCAGCAAAGAGGCCATCTTTAAAAAGTCCCTTTTTAAGAAGTCCTCTTTCTCAGCACCGCTTCTTCTCCTGCTGCGCGTGCTTCAGAGTGCGACATTTGCTCTGTGGAACCACAGGACGCAGAACTCGCTTCTCCTTCCTCTCCAAACCTCATCCGCACAAAGAATGAGGGTCGATGTGTCGCTCTTGTGGCATACCTGACCTCATTCACATAAAGAATGAGAGTCATCTTGGCATGGACGGGACAAGAGGCGACGGTTCATCACGGGGGCCCCTCGGGCCGGCGCCGTGCTGCCTGGATGTGAATCCTCCTCAGGAGTATCCAGGGATGAGCAGAAACAGGGTCATCCTGGTCATCAGGATGAGTATTTCCAGATAAGAAGCTTCACAGCATCTGAGCAAAGAGATGGAGCCGAGGCCCAGATCAACGCTCGGGCAGGCTGATCTCAGGGACCCAGTCGTTCAGACGCCGGCTCTCCTCACAGAACAGGTGCAGCTTCTCCAGAGCAGGGTCCTCCCAAGACCCGTCAGCTGGGTTCTGTTCACGAAAGAAGAGGAAGGAGGGTTTAGTCACATGTCTCTTTAAAAAAAACATGAAATAAAGACCTCTGAAATAGTTTAGTAAGATCTAATCTGAGCTCTACATACCGTGATGAGGACGCAGTGGGCATCTTCAAGCTGATCTGCCTTGTCGCCAACAATCTCAGCCAGACGCTGCATGTCGCTCACTCTGACGATGCTGATGTCGTTGTCGAAGCAGAAGGACTGGATGAGGGTGAAGTGGATCTGCAGAGCGATGTCACACTCAAACTCCTCATCCATGGCCAGGACGCAGAAGGACACGCTGTCCGGGTCACTGTGGAGACAAAAGAAAGGGGGAAAAGCGCATGAGATTTCATTCAAAAATGATCCAAAATGAACTGATATAACTGACCAAAGTGTTTTTAAATCTATAAATCAGCTGAGAGTCTCTTTATACTTACAGATTCATCACTTTTGCGCACTCGTAGACGCCCACGGTGAGGGAGTCGTTGTCTTTAGCAGCCACGAGCACCTCTTCCAGGGCTTGGCCGGTGCACTGAGCACGCTCGGTGGGCTTCTGGATCAGAACTTCCTCAAGAGTCATGATGAAGTTGATGAAGATATTCCGCAAAGGGAGAGCTGAGAGCTTTAGAGAGTTTGCTAAATCCGAAAAGGGAGCAGAGTGCTTTCAGACACGCAGCCTCCCTCTTTTATACTCTCCAGCTCGTGCGGCGCAGTGAAAGCGAAGCGCTCTGATTGGCTGAGAGCTGAATGGTGTATTGGTATGATAATGCTATTGTCACACTCCGGCTCGTGGCAGATTGATGGGGGTCATCGAGCCACGCACGCTCCCCCTCTGAGCAGCAGCAGCCCTGCCTCAAACTAAAAATAGCTCCATTAAAAAAGGAGTTTGATCGCTGTGCAGCACTTTGGTGCAGATTAATGAAAACACAGCAGCTGATTCTGCAGAGATGCACGCTGCTGGACATCGATGCATTTAGAAGAACTCCTGATCATGCACAGAGGCACACAAAAACTATTTTCAGACTAGTTTTGGCCAAATGCAACATTTTAGTAATGATAATGATAATATTAGAAGTGGAAGTTGCAAAAGCGTTTGTATATTTCACAAAATGTTTTGTGGAGGATTGAGAAGGCCTGAAGAAAAGAAGAGGAGAGAAAAAAGAAAAGCAAAGCTGTCATATTGTCACCTTTGTAAAGACAAAAATGATTTACAGACCAGTTTTGATCAAAAGTCACATTTTAAACAGGAAAACTGAGCTCCACTAAAAGAAAACTCTACACAAACTCAACAAACTCTCAATATTTTGGATTTTGGGTGACAGTATGTCAGTGGAGAAAGTGTGAAGCGCCCCCTCCCCCCTCTGCGCTGTCCCCGAGCAGCAGCAGAAGCAGAGAGAAAGGGCAGGTGGATGATGCCATCTGTGGACTAGAGGCTGGCCATAAAACGGCCCCATTGTGCGCGCAGAAGCCCTCTATTATCACGAAGCTCCATACAAATGCAAATGACCAGCGCGTGCCAGAACGCTGTGCGTGCTGCGCAATCTGCACTGCTGGCCCACTGCTGACCACGTGGCCATCAGCTGGCCAGAAAATCCTTGCTCGGTTTTTATTTATTTACTCTGGGGAGTTCAGGAGGCCACACGACCTGAATTCTAAAGGAAAACTTGTGAAGTTTATTGCACTTTGTTTGGTGTGTAGATGCACATATGCACCAAATGTATTTAAACTTATTTCTGACAACTTTCTGTTCATTTCTGATCACTTTTACGCACAACAAAACTTTTACGAACAGCTCTATTTCATCTTCTCCACCGACTGAGCTGTCTTCTTCCCTACAGCTTGGTTACCTTTAGTAAACGTAGTAAACTTGGGACGTTTATTGTACTTTTGTTTGGTGTTCCACCAGATGTCCTCATCTGTGGTTTTATTTCAACTTAGTTATGCTAACTTTTAATTTCTGATTACTTTTACGCACAATAAAACTTAAGTACAGATCTGTTTCACCTGTTCCACTGAGTGAAATTGTGTCGTCCCTGTAGCTTATTTATATTTGGTAAACTTGGTAAATCGGGGAAGATTATTTAACTTCTGTTTTGTGTTTGATGCGTAGATCCACCATAGACTTATTTCTGACATCGTTCTGTTGATTCCTGATCATTTTTGAGCACAACAAAACTTTTACACACAGCTCTATATCATCTTTTCCGCTGACGGAGCTATTTCTGCTCTGCAGCTTGGTTGTATTTAGTAAACTTGTGAAGTTTCTTGCACTTGTGTTTGGCATTTGTTGCGGAGATCCACTAAATGTCTTTATTAGTGGTTTTAAATACATTTGTTTCTGACAGCCTTCTATTTTATGCACAACAAAACTTTTACACACGGCTCTATCATGCCCTCCACTAATAGAATATGTCTCTCCTTTAGCTCGTGCTCATTTCGTTATATTTAGTATTTTGTGTGTAGATCCACTAGTTGTCTGTCAGCTGTTTTACATAAAGTTGTCTCTGACAGCCTTCTATTAATTTCCGATCACTTTTACGCACGACGAAACTTTTACGCACGCCTCTATTTCATCTGCTCCACTAATAGACCAGCTTCTCTTGAACAGCTCGTGCTTATTTGGCTCTGTTATCTGCATAATAATTCAAAACACATCTTGCATCAGGTCAGGCCTGCTGCCACTGCTGCGTAAATAGTGAAGAGGAGGGGGGTTTGTGGAGAGGCGGTGCAGGAGGAGACACAGGTTGGCGGTGATTGATTCAGCGCTATTGTTTTGCGGAAGGCAGAGCGGCAGATGGAGAACTGTCGCTATGAGAGGACCCCCCTCCCCTCCTCTCCTCTCTCCTAAACCTAGGTCAACCCCGACCCCAGGGCGCCCTGTTCTTTTGTCTCCAAGTCTCCACATTCGCCAGTCTGTTGTCTGAGTTTTGATTAAATTTGAATGCCAAAGAGACAAGCTTATGGTCCAAACTTTCAAGTGTTATCTGCAAAAGATGCCAGACATGGAAAGGCAGATAAAAATCACTTTCAGTTTGAGCTGTAAACACATGCAAGAATGCTCAAAGCGTGTTTTGCGGAACAACAAAACTCTTATCTGCACATTACTGAAGCGACACAACCATTTGTTTATTTCTGCATCGCTTTCAGTTTCTGCAAACTCATCAAGCACATCAGCTGGCTGAGAGGCTTATTTGGGCCAAGGTTTGATTTGGGTCCAGCTGATAGAAGCTCGAACACTGAGCTATTTTAGGAAGGATCAGCTTGCATGACCACAGGGCAGGCGCGTGCAAATCGATACGGACCTATTGTTGCTGAAGCACATCTGCCAGACGGAGGCCTCCCCGGCAGCGCGCGACAGGTGTTGGTGGTCAAAGCTCTTTTTCTGGTGACCTGCGGCAAATCAGTAAAGCCCTAAACCTCTTTGTAAGGATAGAAAGTGTCTGAAACTGCAGATAAGATGACATTGATGGTACATATTTGGCGTCTGGTGTGTGCAAATATCACTTGTGGTTTGGGAAAACAGATTTAAAACAAGAAAAAACGCAATATTTATTTATTTTACATTAATCAAATGAACTACAAGCAAAACCTAATAAACTTAATATTGATTCAGCTGAACTTATGTGTTTAGACTTAAATACAATATATTTGCACCGGAATGAAAAACGACCATCATCACGCCCAGCAGGTGCTGCCTGACTTCCTTTGTCCACCCGTCCCTTCACCTTCCCCCCGGGGACAGATGGTATCTCTCGGTTGCCATGGAGAGTGATGCAGACAGAGAGATGAAGCATGCAGGCATCTCCAGATGCCACGCGCCTCAAGTGTGGCCAGGCTTTACGCATGCAAAACAGCGGCGCGTGCCACTGCCTTAATATACAAAAAAAAGTTCATGGAGTGAAATTAGTCATGAGTCATAAAAGTCCGACTGACATCCTGCAATTAAAAGAGTCTCTCTGAGTATTATGATGATGAAAATAAAGGACCATACCAGTGTCCTTACTGTACGTAACATATTTTCTGTCCATGTTTGAATGCATGGTGTAGAGTATTAAGTGCTTTTTATCCAAGTTTCAGTACAGTTCAGCAACATTCAAACATGACAAAATCAAAATGAGAATGTCAGAAAAGTCATTACAGGCTTGAAGTTAGACAAATAAAAGTTTACATGAGACTTAATTTCACAAACATTAACAGATTAACTTCATAAACAGACAAAAACAACATTGAATTCAGACTTTTATTTTGGAGGGTTTAGAGGAAAAAACGGTGAAAAAGTTATTTATTTTGATATATTAGATAGATATTTTGAGGTGAATTTAGCTGGAGTGAAAACCTTCAGGAAACCATTGGTGTCCAATTATTTCTGCACAATGTGAAAATCAATCAGTAAACTCTTGGAACTTGCTTGATTTGTGTGTTTAGTCCCAGTGAACATCAAATCTATATTTCTTTTTGGCAAAATTACATTGGCCAAACAAAAATTAATTGCATGCAAATATAATGTAGGTTAAAACCTAAGGTTTTTAATGTGAAAGTGGAGATTAGTTTTAAAGGTCTGCTCAGCATTACTGCATAACAATAATTTAAATTTTGACCAAAATTAATGCAGATTTGATGTTCACTGTTCACTCAGGCAATGTCAAGAGTCTGCTAATTGACATACACATTGAATGGAAATGAATGGAAGCCAATGGCTGACTGGTTAGGGAAAATACATTGTAGAATCTAACCTTGAATTCTGAAATCTGAAACAAAATGGAAGGACAATAACAGAACACAACAATGTAGGCATTTTGAGGGTTTCACTTCAGCTTTTTTTATATTGCTCCAGGCAGCCACAGACCTTCATTTATTTTCTGAAAAATCAAATAGTAGACTCTTAAAAGCTGCTTGAGGAGTGTAATTCACTACAATGAGCATTAAATCTGCAAAAATGTTGAAATTAAGATTATCATTGCACAGCAATGCAGTTTAATTACATGTTGTATAGAAATTAATAAAAGCCAATGGCTGACTGACTGGTAGGTAAATATGTTTTAAAATCTGATCTTGGATCTTGAAATTTAAAAAATGTGTAAGGAATGAAAATGTAGCACTTTCTCAGGCTTTCAATTGAGCTTCTTCATGCTGCTTCAGGCAGCCATAGATTTCCTTACATTTTGTACCAAGTATATATACATATACACACACACATAATAGTAGAGTCTTAAAAGTTAAAAGTTGCTTGAGGTGTGTAATCAACCACACTGAACATCAAGTCTGGAAAAATTCTGGTCCAAATTAGGTTATCATTGTATAGGAATGGAGTTTAATTATAAAATATAAATATTGTTGAAAAATATATTAAAAATAGTATATTGAAAACAGCCATAGATTTCCTTTCATTTTCTGTACAGTGTGAAAATCAAATGGTAGACTCTTGAAAGTTGCCTGAGGTTTTTGTCCACCACAGGGAACATCAAATCTACAGTAATGTTGTTTAAACTTAGATTATTATTGCACAGTAATGCAGTTTCATATTGTATAGAAATTCATGGAAGTCAATGACTGACTGAACTGTTAAACAAAATATGGTTTTAAATATGACTTCAAATATGATCTTAAATCTGAAACAATGTGGAAGCAAAATGAGTGAACAACAAATGTAGCACTTTTTGAGGATTTCACTTCAGCTTTCCATATCACCCCAGGCAGTCATAGACTTCCATTCAATTTCTGTACAGTACAAAAATGACATAGTAGACACTTGAAAGTTGCTTGATGTGAAGTCCACCGTAGTGAACATCAAATTTGCAAAAACATTGGTCAAAATTCTATTATCATTGCACGGTAATGGAGTTTAATTTAAGTTTTACACTGTAATTTATTTTTACTTTTAAGTGCAGATTGATTTGCTTAAATTAATGGAAATCAATGGCTGCCTGTCAAAAAAAAATAACAAGAAAATCTTCAAAATATTAGTGTGGTTTGTAAAATGCTCAGCTGTGATGAAAAGCACCATCGATGTACACATGGAAAAGCCGCTATATAGTCCACATTTGAATGGGAGTTATTGGCTGCCTGTAATTCTTCCAGAACTTTGAAGACTTTGACGACAGCAGTCTGGTCTTCCTGTGTGGTTTCATTATTCCTGTACGCTGAAAGAATCATTTAAAGGTCAGAGAGTTTCTACATCTGATCCTTTCAACCAAAGCTGCCCCCGACTTTCTAAGACTTTTCTATAGGCACGCGTCCTCGAGGGTGGGGTGGGGGCTGCAGGCCTGTTGTAGCCATTGTGCCTGGACAGCCAATCAAAGAGTGAGCGTGTGCCGGGTCTGCAGTATAAAAGCTGGCAGATTCTTGGAGCTCAGCACAAACACCCTTTTCTGGACTTTGTGATCACATCAGCCAAACTGTGAGCTAAAACGTCACCATGCAGTCTCCTGGAAAATCTCTGAAAGAAGCTCTGCTCTGTGCTCAGAGCGAGGACCGACTCACTGTCGGAGTCTACGAGAGCGCCAAGATTATGACTGAGTAAGTAAACTGAACATGATTTAAATATGACTCTGGCATCCTCTCTGAAACCAACATGATCAGCATTAAACAGCAGCAGCTAACAAGACTTTTCTTTGCCCACAGTGACCCGGACAGCGTGTCCTTCTGCGTCCTGGCCATGGATGAGGAGTTTGAGTGTGACATCGCTCTGCAGATCCACTTCACCCTCATCCAGTCCTTCTGCTTCGACAACGACATCAGCATCGTCAGAGTGAGCGACATGCAGCGTCTCGCTGAGATTGTTGGCGACAAGGCAGATCAGCTTGAAGATGCCCACTGCGTCCTCATCACGGTATGTAGAGCTCAGATTAGATCTTACTAAACTATTTCAGAGGTCTTTATTTCATGCTTTTTTTTTTTAAAGAGACATGTGACTAAACCCTCCTTCCTCTTCTTTTGTGAACAGAACCCAGCTGACGGGTCTTGGGAGGACCCTGCTCTGGAGAAGCTGCACCTGTTCTGTGAGGAGAGCCGGCGTCTGAACGACTGGGTCCCTGAGATCAGCCTGCCCGAGCGTTGATCTGGGCCTCGGCTCCATCTCTTTGCTCAGATGCTGTGAAGCTTCTTATTTGGAAATACTCATCCTGATGACCAGGATGACCCTGTTTCTGCTCATCCCTGGATACTCCTGAGGAGGATTCACATCCAGGCAGCACGGCGCCGGCCCGAGGGGCCCCCGTGATGAACCGTCGCCTCTTGTCCCGTCCATGCCAAGATGACTCTCATTCTTTATGTGAATGAGGTCAGGTATGCCACAAGAGCGACACATCGACCCTCATTCTTTGTGCGGATGAGGTTTGGAGAGGAAGGAGAAGCGAGTTCTGCGTCCTGTGGTTCCACAGAGCAAATGTCGCACTCTGAAGCACGCGCAGCAGGAGAAGAAGCGGTGCTGAGAAAGAGGACTTCTTAAAAAGGGACTTTTTAAAGATGGCCTCTTTGCTGAGCAACATGACAACAGTTGCAATCAGCTGAAATGTTTCCCACTTTCCAGAATTGTCTTAATTCTCTAAAGGTTTCACTTTAGAAATTTAACAATGACAAAAAATATTCTAAAACTTAAAAAAAAACATTGAAAAAATATCTGTTCTCTAAAGGTTTCACTTTAGAAAATGGCTAAATTAAGTTAAACAGTCTTCAAAAAAGTATTGGAAAAAATAATATCTAATGGTTTCACTTTAGATATTTAATATTAAGAGAAAAAATACAAAAAGATGTTAACATGAAGAGAATAAAAGTGAATCTGACATGGAATCTGAAAAATATGAAAAAACAAAACAAAGGAAATGTAGTACTTACTGAAGGTTTCACTTCACTTATTTATGTCAAATGAAATAACTTGTTCAAGATACAAGATAGATTTATTTATCATTTACAACAGAGGTGTATAGTGACATTTAGATGTAGTTTCATCTTTGATACTCAGAAAAAATGTCCATTAACTTGTTAACTTTGTTAACTTTTCACTGTGTATCTGATATTTTGTAAGATGAAAGCATAGAAATAAAATGATTTGAAATCAGTATTGTCCTCTGACTGTACTTTCACTTTTTCAGGTTTTTGAGGTTAAAGTTGTCTAAAGCGTGAATTAGACATTTTATTTGACAAACCTGCTCCAGTCTGATTGACAAGTCCTTTTTTGGTAATTTCTTTAAAAATTTCCTGTTCTTCAAAATCTGAGTCTTCCCTGGGTGCACTTTTACGTGAGGGGTTTTGATCTGGAACAGTCTGAAGTATTTGCTCAGTGAGATTTGAGATGTTTTAATACAATCAGTCAGGTGCACTGCGCAAAAAAGGAACCATACTATGAGTTTCTCAGGACACAGCTGTATCCATATCCATGCAAAATAACCTCTAGAACCAACTTAACCCATGGAGGCAACGAGAAGCCTATTAGCCAATCAGAGACAGAATTCCTGGTGTGTGGGTGGAAAAGAAAATAGGGTGACAGTCACTCAGGAGTTTTGACGTGTCTAATAATTCACACCATCTGGCAACTGTATTAGGAAATGAGTGTGAACAAAGTACTGATTCTGTCATAACTTTCTGTGTAATTGCATATTACAATAATAATATATGTTTGTCGTAATATCCCAAGGTACACCTGGACTTGCCTTATGGCACACCAGTGTGCCTCGACACACCGTTTGGTAGCCACTGGTTTAGAACATGCTGTGATTTGAAGGCTAGACATTACAGTAATTCAAGAATAACACCTGTGATGCAAGTTTAGTGGCCGTATGAATAAAATACTATTGATGTCTATCAGTAAATGTGCTGATCACAATGTAAGTCGTGTTTGGATGATGACTGGGGTGGAGATGACAGATTTCACTGAACAGTTTTGTCCTTCATTTAGTCACCAAGATGACACCCTCTTACAGCTGATTACGTGAACTGAACCCCTGGGGTCATTAGTCTTCAAAAAGTCACCCAAAATCACCATCTAAATAAATTTAGTCTAAATATTATCCAGTGTAGTTGTAAGTAATCAGGCATCCTTTTTCAGTGTGATCACCAAGTTTGAAGGAATAGTCTGACACATGGAAAAATGTGTGTGATTTCTGGTCAGATGATAAGAAAAGGTAGAACTTTATTTGTCGCGAGGGATTTTTTTTTTTTTTTTTTGCTGCAATCAGAGAACAAAGCAGGACAGAGTACAAATATTAAATATCCGTAAAGATGCAAGAATAAAAATAATGAAAATACAACCAAAATCTATATACATACATATCTATATGTGTAAGAAGTGTACGTACATATTCCATTTTTGCATATATAACCCCTTATGAAGGTAAAGGTCAGCTTCATTGTCACACTCACAGAGTATAACATACAGTCAGACTCAGTCTCTGTATTTAATCCCTCCTAAGTATCAGGAGCAGTGGTCAGCCGCTGTGCCCGACAGGAGAAGTGACCGAGTGTTCATGTTCTTGATGGTGGGGGAAGCTGGAACACTCAGAGCAACCTGAGGAAACCCACACAGGGGCCAACACAGGAAGTAAGGCGACAGCGCAAACCACTGAGCCGACATGCCATCCCATAAATCAAAGAGTTATAATGATTGCAACTCATGGAGAAACAGTAATATAGAAAGGAAGAGAGAGAATACACAGACAGCACCCTCCTCAGCACCCACTATCACTGCTATCACTCTCATGTAGGCTAATACGCAACTAGAGGCAGCAGGAAATTAGCTTAGCTTAGCATTAAGACTCAAGGAGTGAGCTTTAGACTTCCTGGTAGATGGACTGAACCAGGTTAGCTGTTTTATCTAGTTTGTTAAATCTCTAGAACAACTGAAGTGAAGTGTAAACAGACGATTTGAGCTTTTTAAGCTAAGCTAACCACCTGCTAGCTTTAGCTCCTCAAACATGAGAGTGATCTGACTCTTGGCAAGAAAGTAGTTCTATCACATTTCATGTCATGGTTTAATATCATGTGCAGTATTTTCATCATCATGTGAAATGCTACTTTTCAATATCAGGGGCTGTATTGTGTTCATTATCATGTGCACTATTTAATATTATGGTCTATAACGTCATATCATAATCATGCTATCTTTACATTCATTATCTGGTGCAACTTAACTTCTTACTTATCTTACTTCTATTGTTATTCTATTGGGCAGTGTGTTTTTGCATTTACTTCTTATACACTTTCTATTTCATTTTTATATTTATTTTTTTATAATGTTCTATTGTTGTTATTCTGTAATTTTGGAGCAATCCAGCACAAGAAGTTACTTTAGGATTAAAAAAGTTCTATCTTATCTTATCTTATCTTTATTCTATTCTAAAAAAAAATGTTTTTTTTAAGGTACAAGTGCTTTTCATTTTTCTTTTTAAAACCTGTACTTTTACTCTTTACTCTTTAATCTATTTTTTACTTCACTGTATTTTCCAGTCTGCTCTAAATGTGAGGATTGAGTGTAGGGAGTGTGTGAGGAACACCTCTACAGGTTATTGCTATCTGGAGGAAAAATAAGCACCACGTGTCTTTTGATCACCATGGAATGAAAACAGAGTAAAATCTTAAAAAGCAGAGCAAAATCTTAAAATGTTACATGATGAGGTGTTTGTGGCGCCTCCCCGAAAACACTGAGATCCCCACTCTTAAAAACTTCTCGTCTAACGTTTTCCAAAACAACACTTAAACAAGTTGCACGTAATGTAGATCAGTCATTCCCAGAGACAGGTGGGTCACCAAATGATACTATGGAAGAAATTCTGCAAATTTAAGATTTATATCTGTAATGCACCTGTTTTAAAGCATTTAAAATATATTGTTTTACTGATGAAAGGAAAGAACAAGAGCCTTTTAATTCCGTCAAAATGCATTTATTTTGTCTCATTTATGAAGTAACCTAAAATGTCTTACACTACAAGGTCACTTACTTCAATAGAGTTTTGAGTTTTCAAAAAGTTTTTTCAAGTAATAATGTTTTGTTGAGACGACTTTTCATCTTCATATAAGCTTGAATGCTAAACTTTTAGAAACCCCCCAAAACTGAATTTCAACAATTACTGAGTACCTTCGAAGTAAAGTGAATATTGGTTAGCATTTTAATATTTTCAATAAAAAAACACCCACACCCAAATAATGACAAATACAGTTCACAGTTCACTGTGAACAAATTTTGAAATGCAATTTTTCTGGGAGGTTTCTAAAGGTCAAAGATTCAAGTTAATCTAAAGAAGAAAAGTAAATTATCTCAACTACAGATTATAGGTTGGGAAAACTATAAAAAAAAAAAAGTTAATTTAAGCACAAATTAACTCTTGTCAAGGCTTATTGGTAAGGGCTGTTGTGAACTGGATTGCGATAGTTTGTTATTTTCAATAAGCAGGTCCTCAGAAATTTTGGGAAACACAGCTTTAGATGAAGATACAGTTAGCTAGCTAATGTTAGATATGTCAGTGAGTCAGTTTTTACAAGAATAACTGTACTTTTACTTGACTACAGATTTTCAGTGCACTGCTCACCACTTCTTAATACATGGTGCTCATTCATTCTTTGTTGGTGTAAGATGAGATTTATTTTCTTGATGATGTATTCAGCAGATTGTCCTATTTTTCATTCTTCATTATTCTGAGTGTACATGAGCACAGATGTTGTAAAATACTGTGTCAAACTGCTACCACAGCTGATCATCACAGCTAATCTGAGCTGGTTAGCTGACTTTTTACAGCTCAGCGTGTTTTCAGAGAAAAATGTCACACTAACTTTAATTAGACTCAGAAGTTTTATTTCGCGATGCTGCTCAAGAAGAAACAACCAAAGTGAAGCTACAGCTTAATGAAGGTGATCTTTTGCTCCTGGCACACGCTGATTTTTCTTTTCTCTCCCTCATTTGTGATTCAGGAGTTTTAAGAGGCTTTTGTCTGTTTGGACTCAAACTCTAAAGTCACTCTGACCTGCATGTCGCCTGTCACTGCAAACTATTGTGGAGTCAACAGCTGCTGCAGCCCCCACGCCCCACTGTGACACACACACACACACACACACACACACACACACACACACGACTATGACTTTCTCTGTTTCTATTCAAGTGCTCATACAACTTGAAATAATACAATGTTTCAGCAGAAAAACAAAAAACGCACCCAAGAAGAAGAGTGACTTTTAAAAAAACGTGATTAAAACCTGCAGCAGCTTCATCACTCACTGTGCTGCACCCTCACATGTGCACACACACACACACACACACACACACACACACACACACACACACACACACACACACAAATACACACCCTCCGTGTCAAAAAAGAAAGGGAAAAAAATGGACCAGCAGAAACGCAATCAGCCCTTTAAAATCTCCATGGCAACCACCCCAGCACTCACTCCATCTGCTGTCCAATTTAATGATGAGGAGAAAGGGAGAGAGGAGGAGGAGGAGGAGGAGGAGGCAGTGTGCCTGGCACAAGCCTGCTGCCATTCATCCATTCAGGACCAAATCCTGACTAACAACAACATCAACAACAACAACAACATCCCCCAACAGTCAGCAGGAACACAACACAGCAGAGCGCCTGCAGGACGGAGAACACTCACAGTGACGCTATAGTTCAAGATTTTTGGGAAATATTCCTTCTTTCTGGAGTTAGGGCATGGTTAGCTTAGCTTAGCATAACGGCATGGAAGTGAGGGGAAACAGCTGGCCTGGCTTCATCCAGATTTAAAAAAATACGCCTGCCGACATCTCTAAAGCTCACTAATTAACATTTTATATCTTTTGTTTTATTTGTACACAAACAGAAAAATAGAAGTGGTTGAATTTTCCGTCAGTCCTTCTGAACTCTGTCACCCTGAACAACCTCAGCTGCCCTCTGTCTCAACCCTGGTCATAAAAAGCTCTGCTGCTGCAGCCACATGCTGCTTCTCAAGTGTCCTTTCAACATAAAAGCTTCCTCCTCCTCCCAAAATCTTTTCTGTGCGCTAGAGAGCTGCAGCAGATGGTTGTGATGACAGGCTGCAGGCTCAGTGTGTGTGTGTGTGTCTCTGTGTTTTAGTTTGTTGATGTTTTGGTTGAGCAGGTTGCCTAGGTTACAGGCCTCAGCATCCCCTCAAATTCATTTTATCTACCTTTATTTATTTGTTTGTTAAGTTGTTTATTTTTCTTGACACACTTGACCAAATTATTAAGACATTTTGTTGGTGCAAGTGCTTTGTTGAACTTGTCTTGCCTCGTCGTTGTCCGCTGTTTATTTCCCTTCCCTTTTTTCTCCTGTTCAGTTTTAAGTTTGGGAGCTTAGTGTTGTTTTTCTGTTTGATCATTGAATCATTAACATTTGGCTGCTCCGAATTTCTCACCAAAATGCTACATTGTTTGCTAACGAGCTAAAAAGTTAATAAAATGTTACATTGTTTGATAGTTAATAAGTGAACTTATCATTACATTGTTTGCTAGTTACCTAAAATGTATGAAAATATGATATTATTTGTTAGTTAAGAAATTATTGTTGTATTGTTTGTTAGCTAGCTAAAAAAATCTTACAAGTTAACTCATAGTTGTGTTGTTTGCTAGCTAGCCAAAAAATTAATAAAATGTTACAGTTTGCTGGTTAAGAAATTAACTCAGGTTGCAACATTTGCTAGCTAGCTAAAAACTTAATAAAATGATACATTGTTTGCTACGTAATATGTTAGCTTATTGTTGCATTGTGTTCTAGTTAGCTAAAATGTCTTAAAATGTGACGTTATTTGTTAGTTAAGAAGTTACTGTTACATTTTTTGCTAGCTAGCTAAAAATTCAATGTTACACTGTTTGCTCCATAAAAAAAGCTAATGTTGCAATGGTTGTTAGCTAGCTAAAAGTTTCATAAAATCTTACATTGTTTGCTAGGTAATAAGTTAACTTATTGTTGCATTATTTGCTAGATAGCTAAAATGTATTAAAATGTGACATTATTTGTTAGTTAAGTTAATATTGCAATGATTGCTAGCTAGCTAAAAATTTAATAAAATGTCACACCTATTGCTAATTAAGAAGTAAACTTAACATTGCAGTTTGGCAGCTTACTTAAAATTTAATAAAATGCTACATTGTTTGGTAGTTAAGAAGTTCATTTTGCATTGTTCGCTAGCTAACTAAAACGATAACAACATGTTACATTGTGTGCTAGTTAGGAAGTTAATGTTGCATCGTTTGCCAGCTAGCTAAACAATTAGTTAGCCTGTGGCTCAGCAGAGAAGTTCTAATTTGTGAAAAACATGTTGGTTGAGTTAATGAAGCAATATAACCAAATGATAGAAGTCAGAAACAAGAGACAGATCATAAACGTTGGGTTGAGTCTGTCCCCTAACTTTCATCAATGAACTTGATTATTTTGCTAAAATTTAAGTTTAAAGTTAGGTTGACATTTTAAATTGGACGTTTGGAAAGTTTTAGTGCAACAGAATTAATTTAATGTTGTCTGCTGAGAGTAAAAACTAAACTGAGGTTTAAAGAGAATTTTGAATTGAATCTTTCTTAATTTTTAGTGACTATTAAAGTTTGGTGGAGCATAATTTGTAGTTAAACCGTGATTTAAAAATGAACCCTTGTTGGTGCAACCAGCCAAAAATAAAGCTGCAGAGAGAAATTATCATGTGTATTGTGAATCTGCTTGTTTCAGCCACATCACATTGTCTCCACTATCATTTGCAGTTTTGTAAAAATGTTTGCCTGAACATGGTGAGTTTGTAAAGATGAATAGTTTCAGAGGTTAATGTCTGCTGACTGTCTGATAACTATGCTAATCTACTTTTCTAACTATGCTAATGTCCTCCATCATTACCATAAGCCTGCTGCTGCTGCAGGTCACCGCAGGCTCAGGGTCAATCAACACACACACGTGTAACTCTGTATATATGCACACATACACACACACACACACACACACACACACACACACACACACACGCCCATACTCTCAGTCATCAGCTGTTGATGCTAATTTGTGTGTGATCTCCATCAGTCAGGCCTGTGTCAACTCATGATGAATCTAATCATTAATTACATTAACAAACCTGAAGCCCCTCAGGCTGCTGCTCTGCTGGTTATGCAATGAATTTGCATAATTCAAAATATTAATGCAATAATAATAATACAAACATCATCAATATGGCATTAAAGTGAGAACTTGTATGTCCAGTTCTGAAGACTTCTATTAAGAAGTTGTGGGTTTTTTTGTATATCCATAATGATGTTATTACAAGCTAATGAGATGTTATTTGGGAGTAAAAAGTGTGTTTGCTTGTATCAGATTTAATCTTAAAAGGCAACAGAGTGTAAATAAATATGAAGATAAAGTGTTTTTATCTGTTTACGTCCACAGTAGCAGCTTGTAAATGCAAAGTGGACACATACACACACACGCGCACACACAGAGACACACACTGCCAGCTGTTGCCAAAACACTAAACACTGGTCTGCCTCTCCATTCACTGCTGAGGCCCTCAAGGGCCTCATTCAGACAGCAGCAACACTCTCCATGTGTGTCTGTGTGTGTTTGACAGCTAATATGGCAGAGTATACAACTGCAGCATAAAAGTGAATTCATTAAAACAGTCGTCTGACAAACCACAAAAAAAGAAGAAAAAAGTAGATTTAACTGAAGGTGTGCTTATGACCTTTTCTGAAAGCTTTCAATCTGATATCAGAGGAGGGATGGATAAAGTACAATTATTTTATTATTATACTTAAGTAGTGTTTTAAAGTAGTTTCTCTACATTTTAAGACAAATATCTGTACTTTATACTCTTTTTTAAAACAGGCTCATTATTTTAATTTTAATGCATTTTAATGCATTTGCATCCAATGTCCAGACCAATCAACACAAAGCCGATCCATCAGTGCATGACAGACGTAACAAGACAAAAACAATGAAAAAAATGTAACAGGACCAAAGAGACGGAAAAGATTTAACAAGACAAAAAGGATATAATAAAATAACAAGACATAACAAGCCGAAAATTAAAAAAAAAAAAGATTTAACAAGATGAAAGCAATGTAATAAGATGAAAATTATGTAAAAGACGTAACAAGACGAAAACAACAAAAATTACATAACGAGACAAAAACAATGTAACAAGATGAAAACTACGTAATAAGACAAAATTGGTATAACAATATAAACAATAAACAATATAATATGCAAAGAATGCAATAGATAAAAAGACAAAAACAATACAAAAGATTTAACAAGACAAAAATGTCACAAAGATGTAACAAGCTAAATGAGACGGAGACATGATGGTGGAAAAAAGTTGAGGTTCAGTTAGTTTTGAGACACAGCTGGTAGAAATGACTTTCAGAGGGATACTTACCAGAGTGGTTTTTGCACAAGGATCTGTACTTTTACTTTTACCAGAATTCTGTGTACTTCTACTTGAGTAAAAAACTTGGATGAGTACTTCTGCTTGAGTACAGAATGTGTGTAGTTGTGTCACCTATGCATATCACACCGGATAAAAAAATGCTTCTTTGACTTTGGTGGACACTGGAGGTGTGTTGTGCATACAAGATCAAAATGACACAATCACATCAAAGTGGACTGCAGAGCAGACTTGAGACACAACACTTGTGTATGTGTGTGTACATGTGGTGTGTGTGTGTCCTGCAGAAGCAGATCAGATGGCTAAATGTGCTTGTACGGTGCCCCCATCCACTACACACCCTCACCACAACAAAACTCAGACAAAAGCTACAGCCAACACTTCTACACCCTCGTCAATGGGCACAAAGAGCAGAAAAACGACAGGAGGGGCCCCGCACAAAGGTGCAGCGAGACCCCGGCCCTCTCCCTTCTTTTGTGCTGAAGAATGGCGAGGTCCAGGAGCAGCTGCTGTTGGCTGCACGGGACATTTGAGACGGTCCCTTTCACCAAAAACAAAGTCTGGAGCTGTGAGTGTGTGCAGGCTGCAGGGCTGCAGGGAGGAGGAGGAGGAGGGATGTATACAAAACGAAAGGCACACTTTGCCAGATCAACGTGGAGCTGACTCCCCATTCATCCTGCAGATCAGCAGCACAGGGGGGGTGAGGCAGGGGGTGAGGTTGGGGGGGTGGGTCTTAAAGTGAAGGAGGAAGCCTTTAAAGTTGACGTGAGTCACATCAGTCACAGCACAAAGGAGTCCCAGAGGTCTGCCATATGGACGCAGGCACATCATCTGTTCAGGAATCACTCAAAGAAATCCAGCCACAGCCAATGGCAGGGCGAGCTCTGCACCCTGCTCTACCCAGCGACAACACATCTCTGCTTTCTGATTGGCTGCAGAGCGGTTGTCATTAACACAGTGTCTCAATTAGCCAGATAGGTAGGAGGGCACTTTGTTGTTTTAGTGTTTTAGTGCATCCGATTGATTAGTGCTGGTGAAGATTATGAAACGTGTTTAAGAATATTTTACATCCTCCAAAATGTCACCTATCAATTAGGCATTTTTTTTTCCAAGCAAATTTCCATGAACGACTTTTGGTATCACTTTTTTTAAAAATGGTCTGTTTCTGTCAATCGTGATCTTTGTACAGTTTTCTCAATCAATAGAGGACATTTGCTCACTCTGCAAGATTAATGTCAGACTCCAAGATTAAAAAGAAACATTTAATTTCTTCTTTTTAATAGAAAGAAATTTAAGTATTTAGTACTGCACTTACTTAAAGCTGAGTACAGGAGCAGAGAATGACCATACTTGCAAATATTTTCTTAATCCTGTTATCTCAAGATCACAAGTTAAAATTATGCATTAAATGGTTTACTGTGTTTTTGCATAAAAGTATGGCATTAAAAAAATATTTGCAAGTATGGCCATTCTCAGCTTCTGTAGTTGAGGGACTCAGTTCAAATAAATTCAATAGAATAGAATGAATCAACGCATCCAGATTAACAAGAAATGTTTAATTTTTTAATTTAATTTCTTCATTTAATAGAAAGATAGACAACAGCAAATTACTAAAACTAAGTAAATACTAACAGTACTATTGAATACTAAATATTGTGTATTAATTTTCAAAATCTCACTCACTACTTTGAATCTAGTCTTTTTCTTGCAGACACTGGACAATATTATTGTACAAAAATTACTCTCAACTTTACAGTTGTCTCTCTCCTCAGTGAAGTGCCAGCTAATGTGAAGCTGAGAGCAGAGGAGCACATCTGACAGGACAGAACTGTTACAGCGCCCTCTACTGACAGAAGACTGTATCGATCCACATGGAGGAAACTCACATGTCTCCGCTGTCCAAGAGACACATCAGAGGTAGGAAACAACAATGAAGTAACTACAACAAAATGGATAAAAATAAAATAAAAAGTTACACCATAGGTCTATAAATACTGTATACTACAATATCTCACAATAATTCAAACCCACTTAAAATACAGAACATTTTTGGGGATTTTTTCATTATGATCTTTTTCTAAAAATTTTAAAGTGTCTCTTGTGTCTTGACAATGACTGTGTTACTGTTTTTTTTTTGTTGACTACTTTTTTTCTTGTCAGGAAATACACTGTTATTGACATTTCATTTTTTTCTTAAAATGCAAAGTAATAATAATGTGTTTTTTAAAAAATCTTCCTCTTCTGATTTTTCCCCTTATGCCTCGCCCTGGTACTGTTTTATAATTATTCTTCACATCTAAGCAGTGGTGAAAAAACTTTGCAGACCCTTTACTTCAGCAGTAAAAGCACCACTACAGCTTTCTAAAATAATAATAAAAAAAAAATCTGAGGTAAAATAAAGTAAAGCTATTATCAGCAAAATATTGTGCAGGAAAAAAAATTTGATATTACTATGTCATTAATCATGCAGAGCCAGTGGTTTGAAGCATTGAGTCAGGAGTGAACTGAGTTTGAATTTGTCCTGAATGAATGAAGGAAAAAAAAATGAGTGAATGGATCTTGTCCATGTGTGCAGTCTGCCACCTAGTGGTGTACCAGTGCTACTACAGGATGTCATGTTTAATCATCAGCCTGATGAAACACAGAGCAACAGCTCCTCCTGCTGGTTCAGAGCTGCTCCTGCATCACAGCTCATCCTGAATGCAACCACTGATTTTAGACAATGTGGCTTTGATTAAAAATAAATGACCATGATGAGTGTGTAAATTTAATTCAGATGAGAAAATAAAGAAGCTGAGAGCTTTTAATCCAATAAATATATTAAACTGGGTGCAAACTAACACAGAATATTAACTGCCTAAACATGAGTAAGTCTGTGAACTCTTCAGTTTCCTTTGGTTTGTTTGACATCCAATTATTCATGCTGACTGACGCTGTCCAACACACACACGCACACACACACACACACACACACACACACACACACACACACACACACACACACACACACACACACATATGATGGACTATTTTCTTATATTTTTATGAAATTTGGGGCAACCTGTTACTGCACTGTAACTGTAGTAAATTTTAACTTTTATCCGACTTTTCATTGTGATTTCAAATGCTGTTTTAATCTATTCATTTGCCTGATTGCAAGTACTTTGAATTGCCTCTGCATCTGAATGCACTTTACAATGCCTTTGTTACACATATTTCTCTCATAGATTTTTTGTTTGTTTCAGATTTTAGTTCATATTTTGCGTATTTGATTTACTTGATCTGTGCTAACTGAATCTAAATGCTACAGCACATTAAAGTGTAGCTGACAGAGAAATTATTAGAAGAGCTAAAATGGAACAAATATTGTTTATGCTTAATGTATGTTAGTAGTCCGACAGTTGTACAAAAGGTGAACTTTAACTGCATTTAGTCTTCTTGAACGTGCTAAAATGGAATTAGATAGCATACTTGTAATCACACTTACAGTATACTCATTAAAGTTGCACACAAAATGTGGTTTAGTGTACTTAAACACATTTGAAATACCATGACTTACATTTTATAAGTGTATTTGTAACATATATCAAAGTGTACTGGAGCAGAATATATTTGAATATATTTTTAAGTCCTAGCAGAGCCCAAGGTGTCCTGACATTTAATCCCTGGGTTAAGCGCCAAAAGGCTCCCATATTTCCCATAATGCCGCCGGTCTGCCATTCCTTCCAAGTGCTGTTTGAGTTAAACCTGATGACATCAGTATGACACCATCGGGGTTATTTTCTCAGACTAATTGTTATTCAACTGTTTTCACAGTCTGAGGAGGACTAAACATGGTGGGTGGGTTAAAGTGTGTAAAATCAGAGGAGCGCGTGGGCCTAAAGTCATTGTTTTGCAAGTCACAAGAAAGTCTCTAAGTCTTTGGACTCAAGTAAGACAGGCTAGTCTGGAATCAAGTCCCAACTTTTCTGGCGTGCCCCCTTCAATAAACTGAAAAAAGTTAAGTCCCCTGACCACACAATTATTATCTGTCTTTAATAATAATTGGTAAGGATGCAATCATGATTTTCAAATATTTTAATAGTCATTAAATGATAGAAAATTGAATAGTTCATGTGATTATTGTTTTGTCTTTTAAAGTGTATTTTCCCTTGTTTTACTGGCGCCTGGAAATAACGCGATACTACCAGATCGCGTTATTACCTGCTCAGGTGCTGAAAGAACGTCTGCGGACTCTGTTTTATTTTATTTCAGAGTAACAGGCTGTTTACTGAATATTTACTGGCTCCAAACTAACTGACATCATGTCAGAGAAACAGTAGATATGGTTACATCAGCCTCCACAAAAAGTTTATTTTTGATGACAACGTGTGGATTTTACTCCGCCTGACTGCTTTCTTAACAAGCATCTGTCGTTATCGGTTCAAGCTCAGTGATGGATAAATACCAGCTGTTGTGACCCGACTTCAAACTGGAAAGCTGTAAGTTTTGTCCTGTTTGTGTTGTTTTAGTATTTACTCCGTAGCGTATCCTGTTTAATTTGGCGCCACTCTGTTGCTAGTATGGCTACTTCCGGGAGGTCTGGGCGCTGTTGGACTAATTGTGTGATACTGGGAGACAGTTAAGAGACTTTGTGTGATCCATAAGCCTCGTTTGAAGTATCTAGATGGTGCAACTGTTTCTTTATGTGGAAGTTTACACTGCAGAGCGAACTGCTGAACTTTGTTTATGTACGGAAGCCGGTGCGGCCCACGGCTCTGGCGTGTGTATAATGCGTGTGTGTTGCTGCTGTATGTAAGTAAGTCTCTCGGTGGGCTTCCGATCTTCGGATAATTGTCAAATAGTGCCCAGAGAATATCAAGTGGGATTTTGTTCTGCCCCTAATGATTGATGAAACAACTGTTCGTTTGATAAGTCACATATAATGTTGATGTTTTTAAAGTAAACTCAGCCTGGCTTTTAATTGAACTTTATGTCTTTATTTATTTTGTATTTATTATTATTATTGTTGTGTATTTATCTATTCATTTACTTTTATTAATCTGTTTTCTAGCTGCCATATTCTTCTATTTTGTTCCTTATTTATTTTATCTTATTTTAACTTATTTTAACGTATTTATGTACTTATTTATTGACTGATTTAAAATAGTTTTCTATTTTGAGTTTTTATCCTGCCTCTGGTGTTTCCTCAGTCCCTGCCTTTTTTTTTAAAAATGAGTGCTGTTCTTATTTTAGTCTTTACCATTACAGTCTTTGCTTTATGTGTGTGTATGTTTTATTGTTTTTATTGTGTGAAGCACTTTGTGTTGCACTCTGATTGCATGAAAAGTGCTATATAAATTAAATTTGATTGATTGATTGATATAACCATTATTATTATTATCAGCTACAAAATATCTGTTTGTTGATGATAAAAACTTGATTGCACAATTTAAGACTAATATATATACTGTTAAATATTACAATTACACAGAAAAATAGTATTTTATACAACACATAGTGTCAGTTGTCAAAATGTAGAGCCAGTTGGAGTCTGTCAGCTCATTGATCAGGTGACAGCCAGGCACTTGCAGATCATTGAGAGCAACTGCGGCGATGGGCTCAGGAAACTGTGGCCGCCTTGATCTCGTAAGGTTATTGTTGCCCACAGGTGCATGACGTCGGGATCAAGCCACACACAAATCTAACCAGCATGCACTGTGCAGCAATCGCTGGTGATTGATTCTGTGCAGGGCTGGCTAATCTCAAATACACAGATTATTATCTCTGTTTTTTGTGCAATTTCAAGTGCGGAAGTTATTGCATCTCTGTCTGTAATTTCTGAACCGCATTATTTACATGCTGCAATTCATTTTTTGTTGACCAGCTTGTAGTTTTTGTTCGCTATCTTTGGTATTATTAGTTTTTCCAAAAGGAGCTCAGAAACGTAACATTACTCCTTCATGGTCCTCTAGACTTACTATGACTTGCTACCTGCAGCCTGATTGGATGCTTTCAGATTAGTTCAAACAAAGTGGATCTGGATAATTAAATGTTGACTTGCTGGGAAGGAATAGTGTTCTTGTTAGTTGCCTTAGAAAATGAAGGCGCATGAATTAATTTGTGGATTCACTCTTTTTAACACCCAATCTTTGGGCTCAGGGGCAGGTATCAAGTATTTTCAAGTCAAAAGGCTCAAGTCCAAGTGAAGTCACAAGTCGTTAGTGTTTAAGTCCAAGTTGAATTGCAAATCTTTTTTGATTTTGTCAAGTCAAGTCTAAAGTCATCCAATTTGTGATTCCAGTCTGACTCAAGTCAAGTGACTGGAGTCCAAGCCTCTGCCTTTAGGTATCGTTCCATTTATCAAATTAGACTTCACGACAGAAAAACATAAAGTAAATGTTTGGAAACTACTTCCCTCTTTTTCTTCAAGAATGTCTTGGCACAGGAAGAGGACTCGCTCCTCCCTTACACCTCATCTGCCATTATCCCTCTCTCCAGATGTTTCCCAACGAGCACACAACACAAACTGTTATTACACAGCAATCAACACACCTGTCAGACACACTGACTGAGACACACTGGGAAGTTTTACAAAAAAGAAAAGAAGCACAAAACAAAATAGATTTGATCTCTGGACAAGGAGTGACCAGAGCCTTTGTATCAACCATGAATCACTTAACAATTGTAGTATTTGTTTTTATTGCCAGGTTAGCTGTAAAGCTGAATTTGGAATCATGAAAGAGGAGACGTGAGCCGCTGCAGGAAGTGGTCGAATCTGCCTTGCAACGAGCAGACCACCCACACATGAGGCTGAGGAGAGGAAGCATGAGTCCGGCCATGTTTTCAGCTCACAGCGAGTGTTTACTGTGTCAATAGAGGATCTGTGTGTGGTCGGAGGACTGCGTTAGAGATCCATCCAGGCTTCTCTTTGACTGATCTGCTGTTCAGACTGCAGTAGGGAAACAAACTTAAGAGGTATTAACATGTTTAAGCACTTGAGTTCATGTACAGTCCATTTAACTGAGGACAGATGAGTGAGGGTAAAGCACCGTGACACCCGGCTGACTTTCAGACACGCTCTGCTCGACTTGAGAAACACAGTTCAGAATCAAGTGCTGTGGATTTCTCCTTTTTTTTCCTCTCTGTCAGACGTCCAACAAGTTTTCAACAGATTCTCAGCAGCAGGAAAATAGATGTGTGCTCAGGCATTAATAAAAACACGTTAGCTCACTCACAGCATGTGCATTAATGACCCTGTTTCAAAAACACATGGATACATACTTATTCTAGTGAGATTCAGGCCCACAGACGAACATCAAAGAAAGGAGGAGAAAGACAAGTTCTCATAACTCTGATGCAATCTTTGTCAGCTTAACCTCCACAGATCAATGCTTTGGTGCGTTTCGTTTTCAGGATAAAATCCAGCAGTGAACAGACTGACATGTACAGTACAGGCACTGGTGGACGACGCAGAGGTGCCCTCTTGGATCCCCTTATGGTAGATAAAACATGTTAAAGTGCCCCCTAAGATGCATTTCTAGTGGACAAAATGTGTTAAAGTGCACTCTAAGTGCCCTTCTAGAAAGCAAATCATGACAAATTGCCCTCTAATGTGTCCTTTCAGTGGACAAAACATGACAAATTGCGCTTCCAGTGGATAAAATGTGACAAAGTGCCCTCTAAAATGCCCTTTCATTGGTCAAAACATGACAAAGTGCCCTTCTAGAGGGCACATTATGATAAAATGCCCTCTGCGGTGTCCTTCCATGGAGTAAACGTGATAAAGTGCCCACTGAGGTGTCCGTTCAGTAGACGAAACACAATTCAGAGCTATATCAGTTGTGTTTTTCATTACAGAGCTGTAGTAGTTGCTGTACTTCAAGTCAGTTTTAATCCAAACCAAGGTTTGGAACTGTTTCATTACAAGTAGTATCACAACTTTCACCACGCTGTTGTCCTGCTGCCTGTAGGTGCCTTTTGTATTGTTTCCTTTTGTTTGAACCTCAGGCAGCCTGAGTCCGCCACTGAGGACAAAGACAAGTTCTTATAACTCCAACAATCTGGATTTTATCCAGAAAAAAAGATGTCTAGAACTTAAGTTCTAGACATCTTTGTGACATCTAGTGTGTCATCTTCTTTTTTTTCTCTTCTGTTTTTCTCACCGCAAACTTTTACCACAGCAAACTGTTGTCAGTCTCCGGTTTGTTTACATCTGCTTCCATATGAGATCACATGAAATGGAATTCTGCGAGATTCCATGAGATCTCGCCAGATCGTGTTCCCTCTAGTCCAGAATCTTAATACAATAATATAATTAGACTTTGTCGTCACCTGGAGGACTGTTGGAGAAAATGAATGAATATTTAATTACAGTTCTCAGAAAGACTGAAAATCAGAATCGGCCAACACAACTGGAATCAGTGCATCTCTACTAATAGGTCATCTGTGGAAGCAGTTTACTACAACTCATATTTACGACATTTATTCTTAGGTGACAACCTCCAATGGCCATAGGAACTATGACAGGAGCAAAGGAAGATGTCAGTTGATGTAGTATGAAGACCTCAAAAGTCCACAGGAGGAGGTTGGATGGATGGATGTGCCAAACATACACAGCAGACTGTGGAGACCTGGAGACTTGGATTTGTGTCCCGTGTAAAACCAAGAGTCAACACTGAGTTATTTAAAGTTTGGGATTTCTGTCACTTTTGTCATGTGGCATACGTAACATTTACCCAAACCATGGTCTTTTCCTAAACCTAACCAAGTAGTTTTGGTGCCTTAACCTAATGAAACTGCTGCTGTTTCACAACATTAAGGGCCGCTGGTACTCGTGAGTGGTCATGTGTGGTTTCACTGGCAGTTGACATATTAATTTAGGTACGAGGACATGTTAGAGTATTAGGGCACATCGAGAAAAATAGTTTGTGTTGCTAATTTTCCAGTCTGGTGCCATTAAACCATTGCAGAGGAAGAACACAATTAAAAGAGCTCCATTCAAACCTCAAATGAATGAAATCTGTGAAAAACGTGATGGAAATATCAAGCATTAATAAGCTTTCTAAGCAGCAGCAGGTGATTTGTGCACCTTTTTTTGGCCCTGAGCTTTAGGCTACCCTCTGATTGGTGGAGCTTGTTGAGATTGTATACAGAAATTTGAAGACATTATTCAAGACCAAAAAAATTATTAAACCTTACCGTATTTCTCAAAAAACAAAAGGATTTGATTTACAGGTTATAGTTCATTATATTATTCTCCTACAAAGATGCTGCAGTTAGATAAACTAAATGAAATGTGATTTGAACACTTTTTTCAGTTAGTATTGATAATCAAATTAGTCCTTTCACTTAGCCAAACAATTTGAGTTCTTTTGCTCATCCCTTCTGCTTTTTTTTTTTTTTTTAAATCTCTGTTGTATTTCCTGATTCTGTCTCCATCTCCGTCTTTTTCCCTCTTTCTTCCTCTTTTAACCTCTCTCCCCCTCTGTCTCTGTCCCAGGGTGAGCACAGAACAGACTGGAAGTCATTTCAGAAAGAAATTAACACAGGAGTCTAATACTCTAATGCTCCCACACAGCAAATTGGATTTGTGCGCTTCACTGACTCTGAGTATCAGTGTGTTGCAGGACACAAAGCCTCCTGCAGCAAGTCAGAAACACAGACTCAGGGGAGAAACGCTGGAGCTTCAACACAGCTAAACTCTCAGACCTAAAAAAAGAAGAAGTGCATGTCTGGTTTGGGACAGTGTTTTTGTGTTACTTTCACAAGTACACTCCATGGCCAAAAGTATGCAGACATCTGAATTTGAAAACATGCATTAATCTGCTGCTGTAATAGTAATTTAGAACCTGGCTGCAGAGATTTGCTTCCATCCAAACAGAGGAGCATCAGTGAGGTTCAGCACTGAAGTTGTGTGATGAGTTCTGGCTCAGTCTGTTCCAGTTCATCCCAAAAGTGTTGGATGGGATCGAGGTCAGGGCTCTGAGCAGGACAGTCATGTTCTTTCATACCAAACAGGCAAATCCATTGCTTTATGGTCTTGACTGTTTGCATGGGGGCTAGGGGTGTTCTGGACGGGGAGCATGGGGGGGCACTGACCACCCTATTATGCTCAAGTATGATTGGTTATCTGTCTAGTGAGAAGCAGGACCTTAGTTTGAATCAACTGTTTGATAAATAATTTTAAATGTGCATTGTCTTCTTTTGGATGTAGCCTACTTTTTTTTTCCTAGGTTAATTTAGCCTATGTAATAAATTAATAAATGATCTAAATAATAAATCATAAAATATTTTCCATGATAAAGAGAGGACTATTTAGCTTTGAAATACAAATTTGAAACAGGAATAAGAAACTGTAATATGTAGTGTTAATAATTAAAATAGATATGAGAGTACATTAATGTGTGCATGCATGTGCATGCTGTATGCCATCCCTGCATACACACACTACTATCTATACTATCTACATAGATTTCCCTTCACTGATACTAAAGGCCCCAAAACATGAAAAACTGTCACAGGCCAAAAGTACACTGTTGGCTAAACACTACATATTGTTGCATTTAACTTTGCAAAATGTGAATCATATCTTAATCTAAACTGAAGTGATTCTTTGATGTAGTTTCTATGTGTAGTGAATGTGTGAAAGGGACCATGTGACTTAAAATGAAAAAAATCTTAATTTGAAATCTGCATTTGAACAACAGCTCATGGAAACCATTTATTTTAGAGGAAAACTCCAAATAAAAAAGTTACCACTTTTATATATTTAAAGGTCCAGTGTGTAAGATCTGGGGGGATCTAAGGAGAGGCAAAGTCACACCCCTTCCAGTGTGTCCCATGGGACCTAACTTCAACTTTCTCGTCTTGTAAAATTATCTTTCAAATCGACAGACATCATGAGCGTAATTTGTGGCACTATTCAAATGGAATCGAAAAACAATTTGTCTCTTGCCACTGACTACAGTTCATGTTAGGTCCCATGGTGGCCCACCAGAAGTGGCCTGACCTCACCTTCTTGTTGGCAGAAATGGAATATAATATTTCATTAGTGTTAAAATGTAAAAAAAAATGAAAGCCTGCTACAGTAACCCAGAATGAACAAACCAAATACTGCCTCTGAACAGTGCCTTTCAAGCTTCTTGAGAGTTTTGTGGCCACCGTAGATTCTCCTGCACACTTGGAAGGGGAGGGTAAGGTGAGGTGGTTGCAAGTTGTAAGCTCACTGCTAGATGGCACTAAATCCTACGTACTGGTCCTTTATGATTTGTGGGTTCGAGGAAAATATTTTTGAAATGCTTATCAAAAACTTTTTATTATTTCAGAAAGGACAGCTCAAAACATTAACTCACTTCCGAAAAACAGACTCATTCTGCCTTCAATTAAAAACTTGTGTTACATTTAAACATCAGCAGCTCATTCCTCATTTCCCACCTCATATTGCTGTAATGTTGTAATATGTTTGTTTGCTACCCTGCAGCCCGAATGTTAATTAACCTTTGTGTCAACACAGAGACATTTCTGGTTGGAACTAGAAGATGTGGATGAGGCTGAGGTCAAGAGGCAACTGGAAAATATTGTTAATGTTGTTCTGTGTAATCTAATCTATATGATTTCTTTCCATGCAGTAATGGATTTAGTCCATGCATGTCAGACTTTGTTGTAAACGTTAAAGCAAAGCAGTAATGATAGTGTGTAATGTAGCCTCTTTAAACTGTTTTTCATCCACAGAAACCAGTTGAATCTAAAGTTTCTTACATGTCTCCTTTAGGAGCTGATCTTTGATGCCAGTGTGAAAAATTATCACTGCTTTTTCTGAATTTAAAAGCATTTTTCCTATTTCTGTCTTTGGTCAGCAAATGGGGTCTAGAAAGGTCGAGAGAAAAATGAGCAGTCAAGCAAAGACTAAAAGAGAGTTGGTAAAGTCCAATGCTGAACAGAGAAAATAAATAGGGCCCTACTGGAAGCCAAAACCTGGACTGATTTCAGTCCAACAAATCTCTCTACAAATCGCTTCATCAGAAAATTACAGACTCAGGGTAGGAGCTACATTAACAGCAGCTATTTATGTAACGGGACTGCTGATTGTTCTGATGGCCCGTTATTGCGAAAAATGTTCCACTGGACTGAAAACCCGTTTGCCTGACAGCCCACCCAGTGCTCCGAAAATACACACTCTCCCTGTAGTTAGTAAGTTTAACGTTCTTGATTTTAAGACATTAAAAAAGCCCTGCGACAATAAAATTGCTTGAAATTTTGTTTAGTGTAAGGCCAAAAAGAACTCATTAAGGGCTATTAAGGGCAAAACTCCACCAATTCAGTAACATGGACAGAGCCAGCAGCCACTGAACTAAGAACTGCAGGGAGAGTGTGTTTTCAGAGCAGTGGGCTTTTGGGACAGTGGCCATTTGTTTAGCAGAGAACAGGCTGTCAAACAAATCAGTCCAGTGGAGTATTTTTCAGACTATTGGGATTATGGAATAATAGGCCTTCAAAACAATGGTGTGGCACCAACGTAGATAACTTTCAAGCTTTAGCTAGTCATTTAGCTAACTCATCTCTCACTAGGAGATTCCAAAAGCTTTCAACAAGAGGCTACCAAATATACCAGGCTGAATTTTAGGGGAATGTAAACTAAATGACACATGAGACATTTAGAACATTTCCCTCAGTGTAAACATGAATAGCTTGAAAAGGCTGGCACTATATATATATGATACTGTCATATCCACTGTGTGTCGGTCAATACTGGCATCCCCATCTCCCATTAATTCCTAATTATGGACACCTCAAAGAGCATTATCCCACTTATACCATGATCATTTATCAAAGAAAAAAATAAGACCATTAATTATATACTTTCATGTGCTTTGCAACCAAATGTTTTCCACAAGCCATAACTCTGTTTCCCTGGTAACACCTGAGGGTTTTTCTAACAGCTGGGATAATCATTACCATCCCATAAGTTTTCTTATGCAATAGAAAGTTGTTCTCTAGGAGTGAGTTGCCTTAATTGTAACATTGTGTTACACACATATGTTATTGCTACGGTAACAGTAACATGCATGTTTTCTCTCGCTGTGTAAATGTCATCATGATGTCATGACAACAGCATGTGGCCAGTGTGCTGCTAAACATCCCTGAGAAATATCAACTGGATTTGTCCACTCTGCAGGGAGTAGTGCCTGGAAAACCCGGTTAGCACATACTAAGTGAAATCAGGATCCAGGGGAATTTTTTGAATATAAAGTTGTGTTTGTATGATGTGGAGCTAAAACCATGATTGTCTGCATGCATCTTTTCTTCACTAGCATCATTTTCACATGTAATTCATGCTAGGTCTGGTCTGTAGGGAGCACCAAAGCATGGACACACATGAAGGTGTGACCAATGTACTTAACAACAAGGAAGAACTCGAATGTGCCATCTGTTGCATCCAGTAAATTTTCATCACATCATTATGTTTTATACATTATCTGATCAGATCCTTGCTATGAAATCAACATAAAAACAGTTGTGTTACTGAAATATTTTTATTTGCCATGAAAGCTATTTGTTGTGTTAAAGCTCACACAGTTGTAACATCGGACAGTGTCCACTTTCACTTTAATTCCTCAAGACCTACTTTCTTTATTAAAAACTTGAAGTGGTTAATGATAGCAGACACATGTATTTTGTCTGAAAATATTATATACCTAGGTAAAAAAAAATGTCTGAGTACAAGAGTGAAAAGTGAAAAATGTTTCAATTGTGGTGACTCTCCCCTACTTCAAAAATAGGACAAACTTCAGATACGACATGGCAACAGGAGACATTTCTAGTCCCCTGTATTATCCACATCTGGCACAGGTCTTTTTCACAGCAGGCATTTCAATGTGTCACATTAAGAAAAGCACAGCTGTAAAATTAATGATGGCTGAATTCCATTTAGCCGCTTCAATTTGAGTGTGCTGATGTTGTGCATGCTGGCTCACTGTCACACATGAATTACTGAGACACTTGATTAGAACAGAGCCGTCGTCACTATTATTGGTAACACCTGTGCTTTTTCCTACTATGACAAATCAAAATATCTGCTGTGGAAAAAGACCTACTGCTCGCTAACTGTGCCTCAGGGCCCTATCTTACACCCGGCGCAAAACTGTCATGTCGCCCGCGCAAGTGATTTTGCTATCTTAGACCAGCGCAAGTGTCATTTTTGCCATGTGTGTAAGATAGCAAACGCACTTGCGCTGGGTCTGTGCCACTGTGGGCGTGAGGTCTAAGCATGAAGGTGAAACGAAGGCGTGGTCGGCGCGTTTGCTATCTTGTGCTCGGCGCATTGGGGTAAAAACCGCTTGCGCTTTAGACCAGCCAAAACCTGGTCGAAGCGCAAAGTCTGTGGTCTTTCAGTACAAGACAGCAGCAAACACACGTCTTCACAATCACAAGACACCTTCGTTTATGATCATTCTCTTCCTCACACAGGAGTGTGGATTAGTTAAATGTTATTTGAACATATTTTCTATCAGCAATAAATTGTAAATATTGAAGCCAGCGAAACCTCTTCGACTGAAAATGACATCAGAGGTGCAGCGAAAATCAGCAAAAATACCAGAGAATAAATTGATTCAGTTTAATTCAGTTCAGTTAATCATGCATTTATTTATTTTTAGTTAATCAACATTGCAGTTTGCACTTCACTGTAGCCAGAGTTAACTATAATTAGCTCATTTTCATCCATGGCTCCAGGCAGCTTAAATACTTAATGTAATCAATACAATGCTTAAACAAGTAGTACAAAACAAAACAATATAATACAATACAACAAAATACAACATACAAATACATCACAGAAATAACAAAGATATGTAAGGCTTTAAAAGCCTTAAAGGGACAGTTCACCCAAAATCAAAAAACCTTCCCCTGGCCATCTTGGTTTTTTTTTTTTCTTTTTCTGTGTGTGTGTATGTGAGAGAGTTGCAGAGTTGTGGAGATATCGGCCAAAGAGATGAGAGCATCTCAAAACAAGTGTCATTTTTCAAAAGTCATGACATGGTTACTCAAGACAGTCCACAGACCTTGTTATGAGCAGTTTCATGTAGGAAGTATTTTTTTCCTAGTAGAAAGAAAGTAGTTCCGGTAGATTAGAAAGTAGTTCTGGTAGACTCTATTGCAGAAAGAAAAAAAAGTTCTGTTTGATTCTAAAGTAGTTCCAGTAGATTCTACTACAGAATTAACATTACTTTTGCCTCTTTCTGACCAGGCACGACGCCAGGATTTCAATTTTAGATGGGTCACAGTAACTTCGGGTGGGCCTTTTAATTACAATTGTCAGCACTGTTTCCAACTATTAATCTCACTTTAACAAAAATGACTTGTATCATGCTGTGGAGTGCGACTAGCACTTCAAGTTGATTATGACACTTTTTAAATCTTTTTAAAAAACATTTTCCCATTTAAGGTGGGCCAGTTGTACAGGTGGGTGGGCCCAGGCCTGTTTGGCCCACCCATAACACCACGCCTGTTTCTGACTCATACGTGGCTGATAGCGAATAGAAAGAACAAAACTGCAGAATAAGTTAGATGATGCATGGTGTAAAGTTAACAGCAGCGGTGCAGACATCACTTTTAACATGGGGGTGATGAAGAAACTTCTAGAAAATCTATCTTAAGTGACTTCTACTAAGAGAAACATGTTCCACGTGTTGATAATCCTCATATATCGTGTTTGGGTGCTGACAGAAAGTAAAGATGCTGCAGCTGCAGGAGGAGGACAGATAACTCAGTGCTTCTCTTCCAGCACTCGTGTGGAGCAGTTTGTCCTGCTGTGATAAGTCATGTCCAGTTTGTGGAGCTAAAGAGAACCAAACTGTTGCATCTCTGTTTAAAATACTCCTACACTTCAGATGATCACGGCGAGTCTTTCTCTCTGCAGTTTGTTCTTCAGGTGAATCCGTGCTCTGACCAGGCGTGGCAGTTCAAAGCAACGTGTCAACGCACAATGTGCAAATCGACATACTTTCGTCGCCTCAGCCCTACACAGGACTAGTGCCATCTAGTAGAAGGCTGATATCTCCAAAACTCTGCAACTCACAACAAAAAAAATCTTGATGGATAAACAGTACTATAGGCTGGGAGAAAAAAATGTATTTTTGATTTTGGTGTGAACTCTCCCTTTATAGTCTGTGTTGCGCCTTATCTTCAGCCAGTACAGAGGTCGTTTTTTTCTCGTTTAGGCATGAATCCCTCAAGATGAGACATCTTGTTTATGAGATGTCATGTCATTTAACACGTGTGTCAGCTGATGACCTCTGACAGGTTTTCATGCCACCATCTGCTGGATTTTAGAGCAGAGCCTGTGATAATCAGCTGACGAACCGAGTCAAAGATGGGACTTACAAGGTTCCAGGCGGACAGCGGTGATCTTCAGGCATGACGGACACATTACGAACAGCGGCTGCGTGGCTACACTTGTGTCGAGCTCCTTAAACAATTTCCCCACAGCTCATTTTTAACCTGCCACACAGCCGTCATCATTTAGCCCCATAATTCCCCAAATTCACGCATAATCAAACAAATTAGCCTTTATGCTAATTTCTTATGACTCAATTATGTTAAAAGCCTGGCTTGAATGACAGTCATAATTACAGTCATAATGCTGGCACAGATATTACCGGCGAATAATGCAGTAATGGATATGAAAGGAGCAGGCTTCATCTGCCGGAGAAAGGCGCTGCTGAGTGGGTTAGCACGAGTAAATAAACTCTGATGCGTTTGCTGATGAGCTGTTTTTGTCCTACAGCACCGCTGAGACTCCACAGAGGTCACAACACACACACCTACACACACACACACACACACACACTCACGGACAAATGGAAAGAGACCCAGACGTTTTAAGAGATTTGATTTCAGCTCTGAGCTCTGTTTACCTTCTGTCTCTGTCCAAGCTTTGACACTGCGATGTTTCTTGTAAAGAAAAGATGCTTTCTTTACCCCGCGTAGCCTGGGTGTCTATTTGTTTGATTTCTGAGTTTGGACGTCTCGCTGGAGCTCTCTTCAGTCACTTCTCATGTGTCTGAGTGCAAGAGAATGATTTCAGTGAGATACTGTCCATAAATGTGCACTGTAATGCTTTGTCCATCTTGTGATGTACTTATCTTTTCTCAGTCTCAGAGGGAAAGTCAGTCTTTCCATCTCATGAATCTCCTTCATAGTTTCTATCCAATTATCGACTGTATGTAGGTTGGTTGGTTCGTACGCTGTGATACTTATTTATTAGATCAGTGGAATCATTCATTTACTCAAGAACAGTACACATTTGAGGTATATATTTTAATTTATTTTACCAGGAAGACCCATTGAAATGAAAAATCTCTTTTGCAATAGAGACCTGGCCAATGTGGCAATAAAAATAACAGACATGATGTCCAAAAACTGACAAAAAAGAAACAAAAACTAGAAGAATAGCAAAGTAATTAGGAACAGGCAATATCAAAACTTTTGAAATTCTATATATTTTTGTTGCAGTTTTACTGATACCTATACTGATCATTTCTTAACTGCATGTGTGAATTTTCAAAATAATCATATTTAAAGTTAGAAAAAAAGATCAGAAAATGACATGAAATATGAGTACACTTAAATACAAATACAGAGCCAAGAGGAGTAAAACACAGGCTAGTATTTTACAGAAATCCTGTGATGAAATGATAATAAAATGAATAATTATCTTTTTGTTTTTGTTGAGCTGCCCGTCCCTAACGGTGGCCTCTCAAGACAAACAACCACATTCTTTATGATGCCCTCAAATTCATGAGTGGATATGAATGTGTTTCATTTTAGATTACACGTTTTAATACCCTTCCCATGTATTTACAAACTTATTTTGTCATTATGTATTTGAATTTTTCTAATAAACCAAAGTAACAATTTTAATCATTAATCAGTACATACAATATACAATAATATATGTTAGCACTGAGGTTTTCAACGTCTGAACCGTGGTGCAATTTTGATACTGTTGGTACTGTTGTTTTCACTGATAAAAAGTATATAAAGTACTTAATTTTTAATTAAATTAATTTATATTCAGTTAAGATTCATTTAAAATCTATTTTCAACATTATTTCAGTGATCATTTATCACTGAACATTTCAGTGATTTTTCTTGGGCATGTCACTAATTCTCCCCTTTTCACAGTTGATAAAAGTTTCTGTAATTTTCAGCGGGATGGGGGCTTGACATTTCATTTAACCTTCAAAGGGGTATGTGGCACAAAATGTTTGAGAACTACTGACCTAGAAACAGGCGGTCAGCTACACAAAGACCACTTCAGTGAGCTGCCTCCACCCTTCATATTTTGCAGGTCCCTCTGAGATACAAAGACATCTCCATCACAGACCCTAGTCTTCATTCTAGGAAAAGAGGAGGGGGACAAACAATTCCTCTGGCAAACATGCTGATTGATACCCCTGCTTATTACGGCAAGAATCATCAGGAGGATCTTTTTGCAATCATGGGCGCTGTTTTTCAAAGCGTTGGAATTTTGGCATCAGAAAATCAGTGTTGGACTCGTGACAGATAGCAATAAAATATGAAATCAAGCGATGGTTGTTTTTCAAAGGACTGCGGGAGCCAAGAGATTGTGTTGACAGAATAATGAGACATTAAGAGGCCTGGACACGAGATTTCTTCTGGGAATGATTTTTCTTTGTTTCAGGATGGATTGATTGTGTTTTGGAAAATGTTCATTCACTCCTCGGCTCCTCATTGTTGAGGTCAGAGGTCAGGACGCTTGGCTCATCACTGAGGGGGAATTTTGTAACTTGTGGTATTTTCCTCCCTCAGAGTTGTCCTCTTGTTGTTTAAAGGATCTTTGTCTTTCTCAGGCAGAACAAACAGCAAACGCCAAACACGAGGGTCTATAACTTTC
This sequence comes from Lutjanus erythropterus, assembly GCF_056507025.1. Classification (NCBI taxonomy): domain Eukaryota; kingdom Metazoa; phylum Chordata; class Actinopteri; order Lutjaniformes; family Lutjanidae; genus Lutjanus; species Lutjanus erythropterus. The sequence continues at coordinate 6,903,814 of NC_139336.1, forward strand.
TATCACTTACTGTTATGTTGATGAAAGTGCTGCCTTTTCAAGGCGAATCGCTGAGCGCCGTGATAGATGGATCCGGAGCAACTGCAGAGTAATTGCATATTTTAGGGCCCTCAGATGAATTATCCAGCGCTGATCCGTCATTATAATACTGAAACTCCGGCCGTCATTTGCAGTGAGGAATGTTGCTCAACACTGGTATTTGCACAGCTGCAGGGGGTCATAAATTATTGCAGAAGACACGCGCACATTAGTCCAACTCTTTCATCACAAGTTCTCAAACAAGGTAGCCTCCTCCGCCCCCGCTTGTTGTCGAGGAGGCAATCGCTTTCTGCACGTCCTTTTACTCACTCTGCAGCTCCGACTGCCAATCTGTAGCCACGTTTACAGTCTGCGTGCAAGTTTTTGGTATGATGCTCACAATGCGTGAGGTTTACAGTATAAAGGGTAATCAACACCCACAGTGTGTTTTTTCTACAGCATTTTTAGATGTCTGCCAGTCATCCATCAAAGTCAACGAAGGCCCTTTCAGACCTGCACCTCTCTGCATCAGTCTGATGGCAATTTAGCACATCAGATACGTTTCTGCATCACTTTCAACACAGCTGTCTGAATTGAATGCCGGCAGATTAATGTAAAGGCAGCAGCAGCAGCAGCAGAAGCACGAGTTCTCTTGAGGAGAAAATCATTTTAATAAACTAGGAAACAGTGTGAAAAGCCTTTTTAAATTGTTGAGGAGAGCAATCTTCACAGATCAGATCGGTCTAGAAAAATGATTTTGACCTGTGCAAAGGAAGATAAAAAAAAAAAAAAAACTCAACTATGATATCTAAAACTCCACACCTTTACTCCTTTTTACCCACATTTAACAAAAATGGAAAGAAAACCTGTCTCTGATCAATACAGTTGCTTGATCTCGATCTTCCTTGGGAACACTGTTGTTGTATATACTGTATATATTGTGATTTAATTTAGCATGAGACTGCTTACTTGTCCTAGATGTATCTATGTTTTATTGTTTCAGCTTGCCTCTGGTTACTTCCATGTCATCATTGTGATTGAGAATTGGTTCTCAATTAACTTAGCAGATTAAATAAAGGTAAAATAAAAATTAAATAAAAAAATCCAGTAAAAAAAAATCATAAGTGGAAAAAATACTGTAAAATCTGTACTTGAGTAGAAAGACATAAGTTACATAACTTAAATATTACTCAACTATTGGTAAAACTAGTACTAAAGTATTCTTCTCAAAAACTACTCAGAGTATTAGTTAGTCCTTTGCTGTTCTGGTCAGTGGTTGTTTTGTTTTATTTATTTATTCATTTTCGTCCATGTCATGGTTTTCATTGGCTCATTTGCGATTGGATAGCCTTTTTGGCAAAAAAACAAAAACAAAACAGATATAAGGTTTTGATATTAATTAAAATCGCAGACCTATTCAGTACACTTTAAAAAAGCTGAGAAAACTGTCTTTTACCATTGTTTTTAGTTTTAAGCCAAACTCTTAATTAAAGGACCGATATGTAACTGTTGCACATGTAGACATCACAGAATGTAAATTTACAATAACAGACGACATGGCGTCCTCACTGTAAGGTGATCAGCTGTTTAAAACTGTTAATTCTTAATTCTAAAGTGAAGCCCGTCATCCTGAAAATAAAAACCCACTGCTCTAAAATCACACAGTCAGGACAGTGAGTTAAGTGGCTGTCTGTCTCACTGCTGCCAAACTCCATTACCATTTTGCTCATCTGCACCTTTTACAAGATAATAAATGATTTCTTTCAACTCATAAACACACTTACTCATCCGGTGAAAAAATTGTTATTAATTTGAACTCTGGTCCAGAATGGAATGGCCTCTGGTTTTTAAATCAAGTAAATATGTTGACCTGAAAAGTTTCTATTTTTCATACCTGAACAGGTCAATACAAGTCAGTACTAAAAATAATTTCAATTCTGAAAATAATGACTTTATTTTAAAATAATGTGCGACTTTCTCAAAATAATGAGTTAGTTTAGGTTATCACTTTAAAGAACATGTATGAGAAAGACTGTAGCATAAAGGCACAAAAAGTTAACCTTTGAATTTGAATTCCACACCAACTAAAAAAACAAAAAACTGGAGTTAACGTTTCATGAACAAATAAATGTGAGCAAAAACAAAAGTGTTGCATTTTACATATTTATTTTACTTTTTTCCATTGAACAGTTGGTGATATTCAACAGCTTGGTGAAGATGAGGGATTTGTAGTTTTTGTTACAATGGTGTGTTGCATCTGGTGTAATTTTCAGGTGAAGATGAATATCCATGCGCACATTTGTAAAACAGTCTTGGCTATAAATCTGAGCAGACGTACTGGCACTAAAATCAACATGATACACTGAATGTGCGAGCGCGTGTATGTGTGTTTACGGGGACGTGTGTAAATTGATGCATGTGTGTGCGATGCTCCTAATGTCTCTCTGTCTCTGCTAACGACTCCTCATTCTCGTTTGGAGCAGGATATGGATCACCGCTGCTCGCTGCGCCGCTGCTGCTGTTCACCGTCTGATAACTCTGTCCAATTAGATCACAGAAGCCGCTCACACTCAGCGCCTCAGCTCGCTTCTGAGGGTGACAAATATGACAATTACCCAAAGTACCAGGCGCTGCTGTTCATTCCTTATTAAAGAATCAATCAGGACCAGGAGCGCCGGGCCCCTAGGCGCCGGCACTTCCTTAGATCCAAGCAAGGAAGGCTGGAGGTTATTTTGTGCATGTCGGCCTCTGGTTTTTAAAACAAGTAAATATGTTGAACTGTTTTTTCATACCTGAACAAGTCAGTACTAATACTTGGACCATTGAATCTTACAAGAAGCTGTTGTCAACAAGTACTTTTACAGAAACACCAGCAGGCTATTCAGTCTATTTACAACATGTCACCATATAGATCTCATTTATATTATACAGATAAACAATATATTAGTTAAACAACAGTCTACAACCAACTAGTGTCAGGATGTACTTACGCACATTAATACTTTGAGCCAATGTGAGTGTACTAATGTGTTCACAGTAACAGAGTACATGTAACTGGATTACATAATTCGGACAGTTACAGATAAAAGTGATGTAATCAGATTACAGAAACATTTAGTAAAAATGGGGATTATTGTAGGATTACAATTTTAAAAATCAAACGATATACTACCATGCACAGCGCACACACAGTTACCAGTTTATTATCTAGTGAAAAAAATGTTTTACAGAGTTGAAATTCCACCACATTTTGTCTTCAAATCAATAAATCAATAAATTGTGCACAACAAAGGGAGAAAAAAACAGCTGGATGAACTAAATAAATTAATTTATAAATAAAAATAATAATTTTAGAGTGACAAGATTGTGACGTGATTAATTAATTGATTAATCATTTTGAGACATTTTTTAATTGGAAAAAAAACAGTAAACTGAATATCTTTGACTTCTGGACAAAAAAAGACATTTGAGGACATCGTCTTGATCAACATTTTTCACCATTTTGTGACATTTTATGAATCAAACAACTAATCAGTCAATTGAGAAAATAATAAGCCAGTTAATCAGAGATGAAAAAAATCATTAGTTCCAGCCCTAAGATTTATAGGCAAAACAATTTCACCATATTTATATAGAGGTAATCAAAAGTAATGTAAAGTAATCAAGTCACATTACTTTAATATTGTGATTACATTACTGACTACATCTTGGTAATTAGTAACTGTATCGGAATATGGTTTTGCCAACCCTGACAGTCACAACAAAAACATTGTTTTAATGTCATCATCATCATCATCACCATCTTAGGCTAGTATGTTAGCATGCTAACATTTTAGTAAAGTCAAGGTTGAGTCAATCTGCACAGTATCTCTGTCTTTAGACCTTCGATTCTATTGAGGAAAAACTAAAAAATCAACTGGGAAAAAATGGAAGAAACTTCAGGATGAGTCAGTGGAGGGATCCCTCTCCCAGCATGCACAGACGTGTGTGTCCTGTCCTGAATTTTTATGACAAAATTTCTGATATATGCTTCAGGTGTATGTCATTTGTGCAGAGATGAACTACAATACTGCTGAAGCTAGTAGTGGTGTGCAGATACTTGCCAATCCTCCAGATTTTCCCAGGAGACTCAAGTTTTTCATTACCCTCTCTCTGTTTTCCCCTGAGATCATGATTCTCCTGTATTTTTCCCAATTTCTGACAATTTTTCACACTTTTTCCCCCCTTTTCATTATCACAACCTGTGTCTGACACTACACAACATGTATAGGCGCTGTACAACTCTCACAGTCTACCCAGACAACAACACATTTACACCAAACCAGACTTCTTAACTAATTGCTTAACTTTGTAAGGAAAGTTTTAAAAGAAAGGGGCATTCATTCCTTAAAATCCACGATTTTTCATTTTTTCTTGTTTTTTCCTTTTTTTCTAATTTTAAGTTTGATTTTAAGGTTTTTTATTCAATGAACCCTGGGCAAAAAATGTCAAACGAGGTGCAAATACTGCCATTTCTACACTGTCAATTCATTAGGGGGGGCGTTCCAAGGAAAAAAGGTTGGGAACCACTGGTCCAGAGGTTGACAAGCATTGTTCCCTGTTTGTCCCCGCATGATGCCGTGTAGTGTGTAGTGTCAGAGGCTCTGTCCCCGGGTAAACAGCAAACAGTAACGGAGTCTACTGTCACTAGCATGTGTTGCTTCACCCTGTTGGCAGAGGTGGGGGAGGCTCATGAGTCAATATGGGATCACTAATGGGCCTGGCAAGAGTTGAAAATGAGTTCGCAGTGGGTAGGAGTGAATGTGAACCATGCCACACAACCGGTGGCTTGCGCCTGCGAGCCTTCCCAAGCCGCCAGGCAGGGACAAACGCCACAGCAGCTGCTCACAAGACGAAGCTAGGGCTACCGCCATCAGGCCTGTGACAGGAGCTGTCTGGAGAGCACTGACATTTAACATAGTGCCAACAAAGTGAAGCTGCTCTAATTCATGGCCATGCTGCTCCAGAAGAGACATGGTTATTGAGGCTAGACTGGAAGGCTAGACAAGGTGAAGGTTAATCTAATAGGCAGCAGCAGTTCAAAATAAAAAAATATCTCATTTTAAGTAATTTTGCTTAAGTTTGTGCCAGTGAAGCACCAGTGGAAGTGTGAAAAACTAAAAACAAAATCAAAGAATAAACAGATTAAAACAGATTTTAAAAAGAAGAGAGACACAGTAAACAACATCTATCGATCTCAAAGAAATCACAGAGGATATCACAGGCAGCATTATTTATTTAGTTGTAAACCAAAGTACTGAACATTTGAAATTTTGATCTGATGATGCCGAGGAAAAGTTTAGGTACTGAAGTTATTACATATTTCATCCTTCCATGGCAATCCATCCAATAGTTGTTGAGACATGTCACTCTAAATCATTAAATCCTAAAATAGGATGCACTGTCCCGAAACTATGTATGTTTTGCGCAAAAATGTAGTGCCTATCCAGCCTGTAGATGCTGAGAAAAGCTAAAAGTTTGACCTGCTGGTTGTACCAGAAGAAAAGTCAGAGGATTACCAAAAGTCACTGTGATTCATCCTCGGCAGCAAATACATATCTAGACAAAATTTCACGATAATTCATCTAACAGTTGTTGAGATATTTCTGCCTGGACCACACTAGTGGCCCAACCAACTGACAATGCCGTTCTCAGAGCATGGTTTAAAAAAAAAAGTACATATGTGAGGTTTAATGTGTAGAAAATGAGGGTTTAATCATGTTCAGGGACTGTCTCCTTATCAAATGTGTGTTAATTAAACAAGGTAGAGATTTACAATAAAATACACAAAATGCTGTGATTTAAATGCATGACACATTGACTATTGCTCAATTTTTAATAGTTACGTGGATCAGACTGGAATTTACAACCCAGGAGTGTTGTGGACACTACATCAGGGCCATGCAATGCCCACCAGAACCTTGTAACCAGTCAGAAGAAAGAATTTTCTCTGGTCATGTTATAAAGATTATTCGTATTTTAATACAGCCTACAAATTAGCGAAGCACAGTGCACAGTGGTCAACAGTGTGAAATGCCATTGTTTTATTTCCATAGGCTGCTTTTTGTCGGCGTCTCTGAAGACACACTAATGACTCCAACAGAAAGCTACACTGATAACAACTAGACGCAGCTGACAGACAAGGCTGCGAGGGTCAATGCCAGGGAGCTCAGATAATAGCAAATGTTTCTGCCAGACTCTTACTTCCTTATAAATATTGCAGAAAATTTATTTTTTCGTCGAGACAGCAGCAACATGAGTGGGAAGTACAAGTCACTGAGCGGAGATTAGATGGTATGTGAAGAATTTGACATCAGCGATCACAGAAATGTCATTGATTCTGACACCGTGCAAGACAGACTAAATATACAAGACAATGTAACGCTGCAGCTGCAGTAGAGACCTTGAGTATATCTCAGTGAGCTGTGATCTGGATAAACAGCTCCACATGTGGTACTTTAGTTCACGTCTGTAAATGGATTTGTGCTCGTCATTCTGTTAATGAGGATTAGACATCTAGGACAAAGGCAAATAGGAGTAAGACTGTAAAACTCCTTGCCTCTGTCAGTCCTTTGTCCGTCACTGGGCCAAAGCTTTGTAATAGACATTTTTCTTCTCTGCAGCTTTGCGTGTTATTTTAGCTGGGTTTTTGTGTATTTTTACACTTTTAGCACGCTTTTCAGAGTTTAACCACCTGTTTGCGTATGTCCTCCAGAATAACCACCTATACCTCAACCACTATGGGTTCAAGTCAGGTCGTTCAACTGAGACGCCCTTGTCTTGCGTCACAGTGGCGATCCACCCCGCTAAAGTAAACTCTCTCTTCTCCGTCCTTGTGTTTTGTTGCACTCTGCCCAAGTCTAAACTAACCGTGATGTCACCCACTGGTTTGTGGACTACTGTTTTGAAGCACAGAGTTTGGCATTAAGGCCGTCACCGTTTTTGGGTTGTTGTTTTTTTTGGGGGGGATCCAGAAGGGGCCATATCCAGACCTAAAACAGTACACTAAAGTATGTTTCTGAAAGCATTTGAGATGAGAAATAGGCAATGCAGTAACAGAATATGGACTGATATTTGATCAGATTAGTTTGATGGTTTGCTCTGAGTTTCGTGAGCCACGTGTCTTGCACTGGGGGAACTCACTGAGCTAGCTAGCAACATTTTAAAGCATACCCTGCTTTATTGTCTATTTCAATCTCTATGGGCCTTATGCAAGAACATTTTCATATTCTTGTCTTAAATTTCTTTTATTGTTTTTGTACAAAGGGATTGTGGGAACGCGCCACGTCAGATTCAGCAAACACTTGTAACTTCTGAAAACCGTGTATCCACCTGTGTGCATTTGAGTGCACGTGCATGAGACTTTTAAATTAGCATAATTAATGTCCCAGTAATACAATATACGACAGTGCTTCCTACTCTATATATCAGGAAGTGTTCATTCATTAAAATGGCATCAAATAGTAAAAAGAAGAACTTTACGAGTTTTGAGTTTGGGTCAGACTGTCACTGAAAAAAAAAGAAATGTCTCAATATGAAAATGATTTAAGAGAAAAAAAACGACTCGCCACAGTAAGGGGTGGTCAATGACTGCAGTGAGAGGAGAGGGTGAAGGAGAAGTTTTCATCATGGAGACAGAGGACAGAATAAGTGAGGATGTTCACCTGAACACAGACTTCATAAACCTGCATGTGCAGATATACAACCAATACACCTGACGGCAGGTAATAATAGATCATTCAATGAATGATGATAGGCTTTATATGTAAATTTATAATTATATTAGAATTTGAAATGTAGTCAAACAGGATGATATCAACATAATTATAAAGTGTGATTAATTTTTCAAACTCAAAATAATGAAATATACAGTCATTAGTGAAAAAATTTGGTTTGGATACCAGCAGACTGACTGCATATGACTCTACGACAGGTCTGGACCACTCATAAATTGTTTTCGTATCTGAAAGAAAATTCAAAATATGAGAAAACTGGTGAATCCCACAAGTTCTCTTAAATCACTCATACGCACCACATAAGTGCAAATCTGTTCATACAAGTGGTTCTTGCATGAGGCCCAATGGGACCATAAGTTACAAAATTGAGCATTGTGTTATGTTGAAGACTTGAAACTTGAGAAGCGATTGAGACCACAAACTCAATAGCAAACTGTTTACTGAGGTAATAAATCAAGTGAGAAGTAGGGTAATTTTCTCATAAGAGTACATACAGTCAAACTTCTTTTTGAAATCAGTGGAGTCGCCTCCTGCAGGCCATGGGAAAGAATGCAGGTTTGACACTTCCACACGGGCTTCATTTCTCAGACCTGGAAGCTCTTTTCCGTTTTTATAATTCAGTTGGTATAGTTCCTCTACCAGATCCTCCCTTCCACCCTTAAATGAAGTGGTCTCTCTATTTGCATCCTACCTGAAGGGTCACTCCTACCAGGTGACATAGATCTTCATGGATCTTTGTATCTCACTCCTTGGTAACTCTACTTAGGTTGAAGTTAGTTTTAACTAACCATTCGTATCTTGTGTCCATCAGGAATGAAGGTTGTGTATATCCTCAAAACCTGATGCTGCACGTACGTGAACGCAAACGCGTGGTTAAAAAGCAAGTGTGTTTCTGGCCTTAGACCTCTACTCAAGGATGCAAGGATGCTATCATACACTCGCATGATTTCTCCTACCACTGACGACACTCAGCTAGTCTTGTCAGCCCCTGGAGACCCCTCTTCCCAAAACTCCTGTACCTGCAAGCAGATTTCAGCAGTTAGTCTAGAACTTTGCCTCTGGTCTGTTGTTCAACCTCCCCAAGTTTTCCTACACAACTGTTCTTCTTCATTCACTGCTCTGTAGCAACTCCAGTGTCCATTTCAAGACCATGGCGCTCGCCTTCACAGCAGTGAAGGGATGTGCTCCATCCTTACACATGAGTCCAGTGGTTGCACAACTCAGTAAAGACTCCTCTCTGTCTTGGCCTTACAAGCCTTTTTCCACCAACGTAGGCCAATTTCTGTTTCAGTTTGGGCATCTAATTTAGAACACTTGTGAGCATTATGACCACAAATAAATTGACTCTGAACCTTAATAGTTGGTTCCCAGCTGCAACTAAAAAATAGCAGATTTTTCTTGACCTGAAGTCCAAACCAAAGTGGGCATGTCATTTTCTACATGTCATTCTGCATTGTGCAGCGACCTCCATTTATTACACATCCTTGATTATGATGGTTCCGCTCAAAACTGGTTCACTAGATAGCACCAAGGCTCCGACAATCCTGAACAGAACTGCTTCAAGAACCAGAGTTTATTTGGTGGAAAAGGGGTAACAGTGGATGAATAAACTGAAGTCAGGACAGCAGAGTTACAGGCTGAGGGATAAGCTGAGCTTACCTTGCTTAAGGATTTGGCAAATAAGTGCAGTGCAGAGAAAGCACTTTCAAGGACTTCAGAGACCTTCTTGCTGAGAGTGATGACTGGCTAGTCATTACATTTTGTTTGCAGGAAATCTTTGGCAGTCATGCTTGATGCTCTGATCTCTGTCAGAAATTCAGGCCCGTTTTGGGAAGGCCAGCAAGACTTATTTGTTTATGTGGGCTGCTGTTCTTTCTTTTGCAATCAATTTTAACTCAGATAACCTCTGCAGCTGTTCAGTTTTCCAGCATAAAGTGTTCACTTTGTTTTTACATGCATCGGAGTCATATCAAGTCATATTCTTTTATTTGATAGTTCATCTGCAAATATGCCAAATAATACTGCCAGCTTTTGCACTTCATTAATTATTACTTCCACCTCTTTGTCACCAAGTCTCTCTTTATAGCATTATTTCCTTTCTCCATTCTTGTCAACAAGTGTACCAGCAGAGCCTTTTAAAGTAAAGTTATTAACCAAATACTGTCCATTTGCATATTTCTATACAAATGAGCACAGCCATACAGAGTGACTGGGATTTATCATTGTTGAAAGAACACAGCTTGTGTCAGGAGCTTCTCCTTGATCCACTGGACTCAATTAATGCCAATGAAGAGACAATACAGCAAGTGCAGTCTATCTATCGCTTCTGATTTAATTAGTGTGGAATAGTGGTGATTACTGCTTAGTCAGCACTGCCATTGTCACCTTAATGATGATCATAAACATCCACTTCAGATTTCAGCTTACCAACTATGCTTTTTGTCAGTATATTTATTCAAGGAAGTTATGAGGTGTCATTTATTCATTTTCATTCACTTCCTGGTTTTGCTCAGTAGACACTTTTTTGTTCCTGTAGCAGCTCATATATCAGGTCCTCTATCATTGCTTCACAATAGACTGCTCAGTGATAATGAGCTGTTGTTGGTGTTCATGCATTATTTTCCCAGCTAAAATAAAATTAATGTTAAAGGAGCACTCCACCAATTGTGTGATGTTTAAGCTGAGTGAAAGCAGTTTGTCCTCTGTGGCTCTGAGAGAAGCACAATATTTGATAAAGTTGTCTTAATGATTCATGTTATAGCGAAGGCTTTGGCTTGAGACTACAAATTTATACCAAAGCCTGTGTTGCAAATTGGAGGTGTAGAGTTTTTGTTGTTTACCAGACAGGGAGAGGCTAAGGAAAGATGCTGTTTGCTGTGCATTGCATTATGGGACATAATGTTCTTGAACACAAATGATCAATTGGACTCAAGAATGACATAATTCAATTGTGGTGGTCAAAGGTCAGGGTCATTGTGACTTCATGTTTGTCCCATTTCAAAAACACCTTGAGGGAATCTCTTCAAATGCATAAACGTGCACTTGGACTTATGGATGAACTGCCTAGATTTTGTATGAGATTATTACCGAATGCCACAAATTCCCATAAATCACCTGTATGTGACTACATTTCAAATATGTTGAGCATATTTAACACTTAAGGTTAAAATAAATAACACCCATTCTTGAGAACTGGGACAAATCATGTCCTACCAAAACAAAAACCTTAAAAAAGTATTCATAATAAAACTCTAATTGTCCTTGTCCCAGAAAAGAATTCACACCTTCCAACAATTTATTGATTTTAATGTGTTAAAAGCCCTCAAAATATAAAACAAACAATATGTGTAAAATGTGTTTTTATAATAATCTTTGTTTTAAAATAAATAAATATATACTGCTCCTGAGGACAGAAAGAAATCTCAGTTATTTAACAGACTTGGAGAACTCCTTACAGTTTTCTTCAATCTAATTTTATGATGTGATTTTAATACAGTTACATCAGAAAATGACAATAACTGTCCTTTTTGTTTTTGATTGTATTTCTATGTTGAAGTTTTTATAGGTGTTTCTATAAACTTTGTGTAGCAGAGTGGTTCTACACGCATCAGTGCATCAGGTGGTTTCAGAGAGTTACAAGCTTCTGTAAATGCATCATGAAAACAATACAGCATGCATTGATATTAGAAAATGTACATTGTAATTTGTACTTTTGAATACTTAAGTATTTTTAAAAGCAAGAACTCTAGTACTTTAACTCAAGTAAAATTTTGACTGAGCAACTTTCACTTGTAGTTGAGTAATATTTGACCAGGAGTATCTGTACTTTGACTCAAGTACTGGGGTTGAGTACTTTGTCCACCACTGCAAACATTACATATTATCCTACAAAACATGACAACTCACTAAGCATTTTCGAACCAATCAGGATCAGTGTCAGTGTCGATGACCCGGAGCTAACATTAGCTGCCAGCCTGCTAAACAGTGTGGCTAACATTAGCAGTGCTAGCAGCTGCTCTGCTTGTAGGTTAATGTCCATGTCTGTGCTGAATGTGATCATATGTTGCTCCAGTCAAGTGATTATATAGTTTATTCTGTCACAGTCTACATTCAACGTTATTTCCATTTTTTCATTCATGCACAACAGGCATTGTGCATGAATGAAATATTGATAGTTTAACAGACTAGTACTTCTGGTGCCAACTAGTGAGGGTGGCAACATTTAATCGTGTAGTCCGCAATAGCACATAACCCTAATCTGTAGCCCTTCTAAATCAAAGCTAAATAAGAATTATAGTTTAAAAACTGTGTATTGTGATTTGCATTGAGAGACCTCTTTGAAAATTTATAGTAGATACTGCATTGTATATGTAACATTTTGTCAACTCTGCAAGACGTTAACTCTGTCAGATTTTCCATCTGTCAGAGTTGACATCTTTGCTGACAGACGTGATGTAACTCTCAGTTCTCTTTAATAATTAAATAATGTGTTTGAAATTTTTTCAATTTAATAAAACGAACAAACACATACATAAATAAGTCAGTGCCCCATTGAGCCACCCAGTCAAAAAAGTCTGGACGCGCCCCTGTGTGTGTGACGTCAACTCCTCAACAAAAAGCTCCATGGTACACCTAATGTGTGTGACAAATTCAAATCCTTAGTTACAAAAAAGTTCTATTTAATTCTAAATCACCAGAAGGCTGGCCCATTTCAAGGTTTAATAGCCAAGAGTATATTTTCCTAGCGTAACTGAAGTTTAAAAATCAAAACCCCTTAAAAATACAGTTTTCCCCAACTCTGAAGACTGAGTGATATATGTCTAGTCATTTTTAGACATGTTAATAGAGAAATGTAATAACTTTAATGAGGTCATTCAAAGAAGTAACCTTGAAAAATGTCAGATATAATATCCTCATTGGAAATTATCACCATGGTTTTACTGCAGAGTCACTTTTGCATCTATATGCACAGACTAATACTAAATGTTGTATTTTTCCTCCTGTATCTCATATTTAAAGTTATCTAGTGCATAATATTTTCCTCATTCCTTTTAAACCATCATAGTCAGACTGTTTATAGGCCTTTAATCATTGTTTATTATGTCTAGACCTAACTGAAAACATGCTTTCTCATCAGCTGACACACTTGACTGGCATTCACATGGACACATTATTTTCCTCTCAGGAATTCTCCCCTCCTGGCGACCCGGAGAGCCTCCCCCACACTCACGGGATGACCGACACCTGATCCCGTCCAGGAACCTTCCGAGATCTTCTTCCCAGCCAAAACGAGCGCTCTGTTTAATGAATAAATAACGGTTCGTCCCGGTATGCCGGATCACAGGCAAACATGTTTTGAGTTAGTTCTCGGCAGGAAGAGGCGACACAGATACTGCCGGGGAAATACGATGAGAGCAGGAATAACATTCATGGGAAGAGAACATCACGGCAGGTTCAGTGGAGCCCTTGCTCACATAAAGACGAAAGGGAAGGGTGTGTATTTGATGTGGAATCTAACTGAGTGGGCCGGATCAGTTCAAATGGACGATGACTGTGCAGGAAGTTGTCGCTGGTGGAGAGACAGACTGATGACTAACAGATATTCACAGTATAGTGCTCCATATGGCAAGCCAGTGTAACATTCAATGGAACCACACTCAGATCATATTTTAGATATACATTATAGCATTTCAGTCCATGGATATACTTAAAATTATATTCTCATTCATCAGATTGGCCATTAAAGATATCCACAATAATTTAATGCTGACTGTGATCCGACTACCGATTAATTTAATCTTTAATCTAGTCTTAGTCTCAAACATCTTTTTTTTTCATCATAGTTAGTTAAACTCATTCCATCATTCTCTGGGCATTTTAATCTTATCTTATTCAAAATAGCTAAAGCTCTGTTGTGTTCACTGGATGCCACTTTAGCATCATTTAAATCACCAAGAGTTGAAGCTGAGCAGCCTGAGGACATCAGAGGTGTGTGTGTTTGTATATATATATATATATATGTGTGTGTGTGTGTGTATGTAAACACTGCAGTCAGCTCCATGAACAGATGTATTCGTCTTCCATGCTCCACTGTGTTATAGGTGAGAAAGCGTTTCATTCGACAGAACTTTAGTAATGCACCTGAGTGCAGGATGAGTCATCAACCATTACAGAAACTCTGAAATACCATTAAAATACAGAGAATATCTACAAACTATTTTTTTTTGTCATTACTGGATCAGATATTGGTGTACAAGTGATGTATACTCATTCTTGAGAACTGAGATAAAACCGTATTTTGAGGGGATTTGGATTTTTACTCTTCAGTTATGCTGTGAAAATATATTTTAAAGGATCAAACTCTGGGCTATTAAACCTTGTAACGGGCCAACCTCCCACTGATTAATGTTTTTATTAAATGCAGATGACAGAATTACATTTTTTCATTTTACAGCATAGAGTGAGCAGCTACTTTATTTGTTAAAGTTGTTAAGAGTTCTCTTAATGTTAAGCAAAATATACATTTTTAAACCATAATTTTTATTTAGCTGAAGACACATCTGATAGCAATAAATTAGTAAATTAGTTGAAAATTAGAAGGTTTTCCGGGGTTTGAGCAGTGTTTCTGCCTTTTTTGTAGCAGGGAGTGAGACAGGGGTCCTTGGGGTAAAGGTAACCCTTTTTATGCCTGATTAAATCATGTTTTTGTAAACATCTGAGGGAGTCAACAGAAATGTGGGACACAACTTTAAAGGGCCGACATTCATGATTGTAATTGCACATTTTTATACCTATGTTATCAGTAAACATTGTTATTTTTAGATTTTGAAGGCTTTTAACACATTTTCAAATTGTTTGAAGTTGTGAAATCTTGTCTGGGAGAAGAAGTTTTCTGGGATGGAGCAAGTTTAGAAATGAAAAACAATTAAATGTTGGTATTAATAATATTTTTTTAAGTATTTTTTGGTAGAAGATGATTTCTCAAGAATGGCAACACTTGACTTCATGGGAACTTGTGAATGATGTCAGTGCTGTCTCAGCATCGTCTCGTCTTAGTCATGGCAAAAAGGGTCACTGACGGTCATATTTAGTCATAGTTTCTGTGCATGTGATCACCCCTGCTTTGAGTAATTACTTTGTGGTTGAAAAATCTATTTTTCTCCGGATTTCAGGAGACTTGTAAACGCCTCTCACTGGCAGCATTGAACATTCCCAGCGTGCTGAGTGATTTGACCTGTTTAGAAGTCCACATATTGGATATATGTATGTGTTTTGGAACAGAAGTCCTGAGGTGCTCGGATGAAATATTTAGTTTGGTTGAGGAGGTTCATGCATGAGCAGAAGCCCCAGGGGTCCTCTCACTCAATCGGCCCCGCTCCCCGTGTCACGACCCCACTGTGACCCTCATCACTTCTCACTTCCCGCTCCGCATTTTCCCACCGACATAATAACGCACTCCTGATGGCCTCGGAGGTCTTTTTGATACGACCGCCGCCACCTTATTTAATCTAAACTCAGCGGAGAGCAGCAGGTCAAAGTCGTTTCGAAGGTGTTTCCCTACTTGTCCTTTTCAAAATAAACTCTTCCCTGCTGTTTTAGTGATACAATGAGAAGAATAAAAAGGAGGGCTTGTTCTCCGATAAAAATGAAGTGTTAAACTACGACATTGTTTAAACTGCAGGTGAAGTGTGTTTATAGGTCAGTTCAGAGGTTCCTTTTGGAGTGACAACCTTGTCAAATAAACATCACGTTAAGTGTTAGCGCTTGTTCCCTCGTTTCCCCACAAAAGTCAAACATGCCACAGTCATATTTTATGCTACCAGCATGCACCACTCTGGAGGGCTCGTCCTACATGTTAAACTGAATTTTAATGACTGTTCGTGAAACATATTTCCTGGAAGAAAAAGGCTGAATAAGAGCCCTTGTTTTAATGAAGCGGTGTATAATTTAAACGGCTGAGAAATTTCATCTTTACCCATAAAGCAAAGGGAGAGAAAAGCTCAAGAGATGCACAAACCTTCTCCCCAGATATGCATTTAAGGCCATCATACGTCTGTGAGTAATGTGCTGCCTCCACAGGGTTTATCACGCAGACTCTGAGGACTTTTTTTTTTCCTCCCACAGAATTTATCGCCCTTTTGCATTATTCATAACACTGTTGTCATGTTAAATAAATAAATAAAAGTGCAGACCTTGTAGACTTTACATGTTCTTATTCTGTACCTGCATAATACCAGCGCTGCAGGGTCGACTTAAAGGACGTCTCCCTCTCCTCTGCTCTCAGCATGACTCTAAGGATGGTCAGTCCACTACTTTGGTCCAGACTGAAATATCGACAACTATTGGATGGGTTGCCGTGAAATTTGGCACAAATATCTTATATTGCCTGGAGCAAAGGTCAGCGACCTGAGGCTCTGGAGCCATGTTTGGTTCCTCTGCCCCTCTCCAGTGGCTCCCAGGGCATCACTACTACAGGCCTAAAGTGATTCTTACATTCTCCAATAGTAAAAATCTGTGGCCTATACACCAATTTTATGATATATATTTTTTTTAAGTTTTATTTCGTCAGCTAAAATGCTAAAAGCTAAGCTAAAATTTCCTTTAAATTTTGCTGGTGGCCAGTCTTAATTAGCCAATCAATCTGACGATTATATTCTTGATTAATTGATTAGTTGTAGGGTATCTAAAATGCCCCCCAAAATTGTGAAAAATGTCAATCTGTGTTTTCTAAAGCCAAATATGATGTCCTCAAATGTCCTGATTTGTCCACAATCCAAAGACACTAAGTTTACTGTCAGAGGAGTAAAGAAATCAGAAAATATTCACATTCAAGAAGTTGGAATCAGAAAATTTAGGGGTTTTATCCTTAAAAAAATGACTCTGATCCCCTGGCCCAGAGGATGAATTTTATGACCTGACTTTTCATCTAGCACCATAGGCTGCTCAAATGTTTCACTTACAATATCTCAACATCTGTTGCAGAGGTTGTCAGTGTGTGGCCAATGGCCAATGCCTTTGCCTTTCAATACCATTTCAATAGCCTATATTTAAAACACTACTCAGCTAATGCTCAAACTGTGACCCCCTAACAAGGTTAGGAATGACGGCTTGTAGAAAGCTACTGGTTGCATGGCAACTGATGTCGCGTGCATTATGCTCTGTCATCAGCGCTCGTGCTGTATTTTGGTGGAGAGCTTGGCAGTTTAATGTGGAACTGAGATGGAAAAGCCACCACACTGAGAAAAAACGCTGAGGACAAAACAAGGTTTCAGGAAAAATAGATCCTACTTCACTGGACCACAGCTGGACACAGAGTAATCTGCCATTTCTGCAAACAGGTGATTTATTTTAAACACTGTTACAAGACCAATCACAAATATTCCAACAAGCTCTTGGGTTTTCCTAAATTTGCACTCAGTCGTCAAAACTTTGGTAATCCCCTGAATTTTCCTCTGTTCCCACCATGAAGTCAACAATGCACACCATATGTACCTGCACAACTATTGACATCCCCATCAACCTCAGTTGTGTTTTGTGTTTAGAGCTAATTAGCAGAGGTGGGACCAGGTCATTATGTCTCAAGTCCACAAAACACTGCTGGAGTTTCACAGGAAAACAGCATTGTACAATCTCCTAAACAATGGAAGTAAATGGTGACCAGTTTTCAAATGTAAAAAAAAAACAAAACAGAAAATGCCTCCATACTGCTCGTGTGATGTAATCTAAGTTTTCTACATTTTCTTTCCCTGACATGCCGTTCACTTGCCCCTACACACCATTGCACCACACACACCCAGCTCAGACTGTGTGCATGTGAACGTGGCTCCAAGCAACAATCTACAGTGACGATTTAAGCTAAAAACACGCTGTAAATGACGTCTTTCAAGTCAGTTTGGGTCTTTAGAAGACACCAGATGAGACGTTTGAAAACTGGTCACCATTCAGTCACCCTTCCTGTCAAACTCCAGCAGCATTTTGTGGACCAAAAAACCAAACCCAACTTTCAATCGTCATGAGTGGGAGTAGATATAGACTGAATTTTCATTTTTGGGTGAACTGAAAAACTAAAATTGGTGTGTTCACAGTTTTTGATTTGTTCTTTTTTTTAACCGTGGGAGGGTGGACCCGGTTCATTCAATTGTTCACTCATGATTGACCCTCAGCAAACTATACTAACATATTCAACCAAACACTCCCTGCACCCTCACTAGTCCTTGGTTAAAAAGTGGGATGCATTTTGTCATTTTGCTCACAAGGGCATGGCATCCCCTCTCAAATCACCTGCTTTGTACACATTCATGGTCTCCAGAGCAACAACCCAAGTGCTTCCCTTTGATTTTAATGACGCTTGACCTTTTCTTTGCAGTCCCCTTCTTTTGTTATATTTAGCTTTTTTTTGTCACTATGCATGTTCAGTAATCAGCGTTTCCTGTCCACACAGCTGGAAAACATGGCTTCCAAAAAGACCCAGTGAGAAATTACAGAAAAATAGTTAACAGATAAATGTAAATGCAGTTTTAAACACAACACTAGATTAAATGTTCTGGTGGGATGGTGCAGTTTTACGCTCAACACAGTCGGTCAAGCCACAGTGAAGACAAAGGTTGATACGGCCTGTTTTCAAACATGCGGGTTATCTAAAGTGCCGTAATCAAGCGTCGGTGAGCGATGGTGTGATTGGTGGTGTTGTTGTTGCTGGCACCGCTGGCTCTCATTCTCCACTTCTTCCAGACCTGGATCTATATTTAGAGAGCAGGACTGTGGTAATGGGATGATAAATGGACTCTGCGAGGCCTAATTTCATGGGGCAGGAAATCACTGGAGAAAAGCTAAACTGTAGAGGCTGTAATTATCCTCAGGGAGAGATCAGTCACAAACTACAATACAGGAAATGGATGGATCATGATTCATGGTAAAGTAACATGTTGTACATTCAATCTTCCACAGTGATACCACCTTCACGTGTTTGTACCCCCTTTGTGTGCTTTCTCAAGGGATATTTTCTCTTTTTTTAAAGTGATATACTGTTCAAATGACCTCATCTCGTTGCAGGACTCAGGAGACACTGAGCCACACACTCTTGGTCACTCACCGCTGTTTCCTCTGCAGCTGCAGCCTCACTGCATGACGTACACGCATATATAATGTTATATGTAAACACTGTTTGTAGGGTGATATATTGTCTTGCCTGATACATGTTGTTCTTTTGCACCGTATCAGATTCTCGTGCTTCGGCCTGCACAGTAAAATATAGTCAGTATGTTTTTGCGTTGACGTTCGGAGGAATCTGGAAATAAAAACCTGGTAGGGGAGACCCGGATCCGGTGACTAACAGGTCTTTAATGTCACAGAGCTTTACAGCTGTACCTGGGACTGTTGTGACGTGAGCTTTATATCAAATACTGTGTGTAGCTACTGCAGGACCTGGTTGGAGGAATGTTTTATAAATCGTTCCTTAAACTAAATTAATGTGTGCCTCAGTAATGGTTCATGTGGACTTGAGTCACATGATTTAGACTGGAGTCAGACTTTAGTCACAAATTTTATAACTTTAGGCTAAACAAAATTTTAAAAGAAAGAAGGCTTGTGACTCAGTCTGGACTTCACTTGGACTTGAGGCTTTTGACTTGAAAATACTTGATACTTTCCCCCAAGCCAAAAGTATGAAAACTGTACCACAAATCAATAAATTTCCTTTCATTTCCTCAATCAACTAACATTAACGCTGCTCATTCTCAGCATGTTGACACTTAATTCCTCAGATCCACTTTGTTTGACCCAGTCAGGTTTCAGGATAAAACCATGAAGGACTAATGTTATGAGCTCCAGTTGTAGAAAACAATACCAAAATACAAAAACTACAGCTATACAGTGGTCAACAATAATTGATTTGCAGTATGCAAAATGTGTGGCTTGATGGAGATGCAACAACTTCCAGTTTCGTTCAAATTTTGAAGCTGCACAAAGAACAATTAAATCAAGGCTGATATTAACAAAGTTACCGAGTCAATGCTTAACTAACGTTAGCTAAACGGCTAACTAATGTTTCAAATCAATGAGGATGGAAACTCACTGTAACATTATGACTTGTTCAGAACTCAAAGTTTAGGCCTTGGGATTCAATTTGGGACTTGAGTCCAAAGACTTGAGATGTACTTGTGACTTGCAAAACAATGACTTGGTCCCACCTTTGTTGAATAATCTTATTTGTTCTCTTTAGTGAGTTCAAAAAGCTCAGCTACTTACTTTAAGCTGGGTTAACTGAAGTGATATCCGCAGTATCAAAGTTTTAATGCAGAAACCATAAAAAAAAAGTTCTCTGATATAAACATTGTGCAAAGATAAGGCTTAGTCTGTATTTTTCTAGTTGTCAACAAATCTCACAAAAAGCCCCCAAAACACCTTACTGAGCCACACTGTAACACAGGGTGACATGTTGTTTCACTGTCATGAACACAGCCGGTGCAGTTTATTTTGAGTCAGTCCTACATGCACCATCCTGCTGCAGTAAATACTCACCAGTGCACCAAATGTGTATTAATCTGCCACTGAAAGAAGTCCCCTCCACATTATTTTATGAAATGACTGAGCTCTTTATAACAACGAAACTATATATTTGTGACTTGTTTTAAAAGATTTACTGCAAAATTATATATATATATATATGTATATATATATATATATATATATATATATATATATATATATATATATATATATATATTTATATATTTTTTTTTTTTTACAAAAATACAGAATAACCCCGACCTTACCTTTTAACAGCAAAACCTTGAAGAAAATTCATGTATCTCTGAATAAAATAATATAATGTTCCATGGCAGGAGTGTTCAGGCACCAAGGACAAATGTAATAAAGGTAATAACATGGTGCAGTTTATTTTGAGTCAGTCCTACATGCACCATCCTGCTGCAGTAAATACTCACCAGTGCACCAAATGTGTATTAATCTGCCACTGAAAGAAGTCCCCTCCACATTATTTTATGAAATGACTGAGCTCTTTATAACAACGAAACTATATATTTGTGACTTGTTTTAAAAGATTTACTGCAAAATTATATATATATATATATGTATATATATATATATATATATATATATATATATATATATACATATATATTTATATATATATATATATATATATATATATATATATATATATATATATATATATATATATATTATATATTTTTTTTTTTTTACAAAAATACAGAATAACCCCGACCTTACCTTTTAACAGCAAAACCTTGAAGAAAATTCATGTATCTCTGAATAAAATAATATAATGTTCCATGGCAGGAGTGTTCAGGCACCAAGGACAAATGTAATAAAGGTAATAACATGGTGCAGTTTATTTTGAGTCAGTCCTACATGCACCATCCTGCTGCAGTAAATACTCACCAGTGCACCAAATGTGTATTAATCTGCCACTGAAAGAAGTCCCCTCCACATTATTTTATGAAATGACTGAGCTCTTTATAACAACGAAACTATATATTTGTGACTTGTTTTAAAAGATTTACTGCAAAATTATATATATATATATATGTATATATATATATATATATATATATATACATATATATTTATATATATATATATATATATATATATATATATATATATATATATATATATATATATATATATATATATATATATACATATATATATATATATATATTTATATATTTTTTTTTTTTTACAAAAATACAGAATAACCCCGACCTTACCTTTTAACAGCAAAACCTTGAAGAAAATTCATGTATCTCTGAATAAAATAATATAATGTTCCATGGCAGGAGTGTTCAGGCACCAAGGACAAATGTAATAAAGGTAATAACATCGTCAAAAGAGAGAGAATGAATGAAGGAGTTTGCACAAATAATTAATTTAGTCCAGCGTTTCTCAGACTTATGGACCTGTTTTTATTGGGTCACATTATGTCCTCAAATAGTGAAAGGCAGGGTGGAATGAGCGACAGAAAGCAGCCTTCAGCGACATTAACAATTTAATGACATTGATAATGATTATGACTGGAACTTTAAGCTACTGTAGCAAAATACAGCTGGAGTTAATGTAACAGCACCTCATGAATGGTTAAAACTATAAACCAGTTTAATCATTTTAGCCGCCCTTTTGATTATTGTTTTCTTTTTATCACTTAAAAATATTGATATTAACTGTATAGGATGCCTATATTTCAGCATGGTCTTTGTCTTGATATAATTTGATACTGCACAATGATATGAGTTTTCTCAGTGAACAAAGTACGTGCATGGATGAAATATGTCAATAAATAAGAAGTATTTAAAAACTGAAAAAAAAAAAAAAAACCCTATAACCCAGCATAAAAAATACAATTATGCTACCAGCTTGCAAACAATAAAAAAAATAGCATTTTGAAACATAAAACAGCTAACATTACAGACTACTCTGCCCAGGCACTGAAATAAAACCATGCTAAAAAAAAAAAAAAAAAGAAGTAATGACTTACCACTTTAAAAAGAGATTTATCCAAACTTTTCAGTTTGATACCTGCATGCAAAACTTTGCAAACCACAGTTCTGGACATGTAAACATGTAGTCATTTTGTTAAGATGTTTAAATAGTATGACATTGAAAAACTCTTTCATTATCTTTGTTTATATAATTAAATGGTTATAATACTTTTTTTGAGTTTTGATTCACAGTGACATGAGCATCATATAGGTCCTAGTGTTATTACTGCCTTTATGTAAATAATCAGTTTAATAATCTGTTGTATCCTTTGGCCTGACTGTGTGTTGTGTTATCTGCTTTACTCTGGAGTTAAAGATGTTGCAGAGATAGATAAGCAGCAGTCTCTACACTGCGAAAATAAATTATTGCTTCTGCTTTAAAAAAAAAAGTTAGTGTCCAGGCTGCTTTAAAATTTTAAATTGACTGAATTTTAAGAGACAAGCTGGTCAATTTTTACTGATTCAAAACATAAACTTTTCTAGTCAAACTAAACTTGATATTTATTTAGTTGTACACTAAACCTAAGATATTAAGTTGAACCAACAACTCTTCCGTCACAATGACAAATGTTGCAAACAAATTTGATTTCCTTTCACATTTTCCCAGTTTGAAGATTCAGTTTAGACTTATCTTAAAGTGTTAACCCAAGTGCAAATTTCCATCATGCTTTCTTCAAGTCTAAAACAATGCATGCTGGTAAGTCAGCTAATATCCTGATTATGTCTCTTACAAAACTTTATATAATGATATACTTATTGAAGTGTTCTGAAAATAATACTATTAATTTTAAGTTTAATTAACTTGAATAACTACAACTTGTATATTTATGTTAAGTTGACGAGAAAAGAGTAGTTGATTCCACCATGATACTGTATTAATCTTCACAAATACAACAACAAAGAAATGTGCAAAATTATAGTCACAACTATAGTCATAGTAAACTGATAATTAATATAAATATAAATTGATTTTAGGAAACACCAGTCTGACAGTGATTCACATCCCGTCTCAAACTTTTATTCTGGCCAAGTATTTTTGTTCTGAGAACTTTTACCCCCCAGTTTCATATCTGATCAACGTGTGTCACCTCAGTGGGGTTTGTTGTTCTCTCCACCAGCAGAGGGAGCCATTCTTTGCCAGTTTGATAATATCAAGTTTCTTCTCTTGGTTTTAACAGAAGTGTCAATCTTATCTTTGCCAGCTTTTCTCAGTTCTGTGTAACAGCTGTGGTAAAGTTTTCACTCTGTGTGTGTGTGTGTGTGTGTGTGTGTGTGTGTGTGTAGTGTAGTGTGTAATCCTAGCTGGTCCGGTCAGAGAGCTGTTTGGCCTTCTGATACTCAGGAGTAAATATGAAAATAAAGCATCACGCAGGAAAGCCCTAATTAGTCTGTCAGTCCAAACTTACCGTTCAACCCCCCTCTCCCGTCCATCCACCTCATCCACCCCCTTCAGCTGCCCCCCCAACCTTCGCCCCCCCCCCCCCCTTCCTCACCCGCAGTGTTTTCTCCCCCTGTCAGAGTCGGTCATGAGTGTCAGATTTAATCTGGTGCAGGGGTCGGCCGGGCCCCGGGGTGCAGGGAGAAACCCATCATTTTCAGTTTGTTTGTGTGTGTGTGTGATGGATAGAACAGATAGAGGAAAGGATTGAGCCGCAGAGAAGGAAACAGCCTGACAAATTCAATAAAACACCTCTGAAGAGCGTCGGCCGCGCCTTCTGCTTCACTTCGCCTCTCAGAATAAATATGAGTTTGTCTAAATCCGCCGCGCACTGCATTACCGTTGTGTATAATTGTCTCATTTTTTCCGGAGCGTTCCTCTGTTCCGTTGTTTCACAGAGTGAATCCAATTACAGGTGTCACCATCACTCACGCTGGTGGATGGAGTGGATGATGCGGGGATCTGGACGATTGATTGGTTGTTTGCAGGGCAATCGCATCGATTATCCGTGAAACGCTCCGACCGTCGGTTTCTATCACTCACTCCTAAATGAGGCTCCAAAAAGCTAAAGTTAAACTGTGGGAGGAAGTGAGACTTTATCTATGACCTGAATATTGACCGTTTCCTCTGACTGATGCTAAAAGTAGACCACAGATATTTGTCTTCAGGCTCCTTGTGGGGTATTTTTGGAATCCAAGCAGTTCAACAAATGTTAAAACTTGTTTTTTCCCAGATGTAAATATAGCGGGTGTGTTCAATTTTTAAAAATGAGGACCTTGAAATGGGGATTTCCCAATAGCTTTGGGTGCTTTCACACCTACAAGTCTGAACCAAAGTTCATGTTTCAAGGTTCATTGTGTTCATTTGCTTTGTTTAGTTCACTACACCTGACATACCTATGTCCTGTCGTCATAACTACTGCGTTTCCCTATAACTGGTTTGTTGATGAGTGTGTCGGCATCTTGTCACTTAAATTCCTCTCTCTCGTCCCCTTGAAAAATAAGAGTTTTTGCAATTTTTTATTCAAACAACACTTTACAACATTGTCAAACCAAATGTCAGTTCAAAATTTGTTCTCTAATTGTTACCATGTGCAACAGCAGCTCATTCTGTTTTGTTGCATTGCTTTTCCTTTTCTTCTAGTTGCCTGCCAGAACTTCCTTTATTTGACTGAACCATCCAAAAAAAAAAATGTTTTCCCACTAAAAATGAACCGAATCATGGTTCATTTTGATCCAGACCGATATGGCTTCTTTCAGCCATACCAAGGTTTGCTTGTTTGATCCAGACCATGGTCCGGGGGAGGTTTGGCACCTGTAATTTCCGATTCAGATCAGAGTGGAAAGTCCGAAAGTCTGAACCAAATGAGGTTGGTGTGACAGCACCCTCGGCTTCTTGATGACCGGGTGTCACGGTGCTCGAGGCTTTGCAGAGCCTTACAAATAAATCCAAGAAGAACATTCAGATGTCAGACTTTATGGCGGCATTATTAGAGGTTTTAAGGAAATGCTTATCAACTGGTCCTGTCAATTGAAATACTAGTTCTTAAAATAGCCACGAAAATTTAATCCATTACATCTGTGTCCAAATTTCCCCTTTTTTTCTGTGCCGCTCTGTAAGACTTTCAGACTAATGTATCCCATCATGGTTTGGGCTGAAATAATTACTTCCTTACAATCACCACTGACTTTTGGTCTCGCACTGGAACTCTCCTGTCCTGTGTTTGTTTGACCCGTCCATCCAATCCACCTCCAGTCCATATGTGGACTTTCATGCTCTTATCCTGCATTCGTCCTTATTACTTTGAAAGTCACACTGTCACTAAAAATATTCATAGAGCATAAATCTAAAGACTATATTTCAGACTATTTCACAAACTGTTGTGATTCTTGGTTGTCTATCCTCCAGCCTGTGACCTGGAAATCAGCCAAAGCAGAGAACCGTTATTGAGGACGCTCAGATCCCATGCATTACTATCCAGAGACATGAGGTGAGTGTGAAACCACAGATGCATCATAATCTTTACCTGCTGCAATACCCCTATAATCAGAATTAATTCAGCAAGAATTATATTAGGCCAACTACCTGCGGAGACAGGAAAAGAGAATCAATGCAATGTTAATCATGATAATCAAAATGAAAAAATATTACAAGTAAAAATGGAAAATGAAAAAACACTTTTTTATTTTCTGTTCGAAGTGCATCTTTTCTCAATAATGTAGTCCTATACATCTGCAGTTTTGTAGTTCCTAAAAGTCCTATAATATCAGCCTGAGTCTGAAAAAGACAGATTTACTGTACCTGTAGTCTCTCATGAACCAAGGCTACATTTGTTTTATTTGGGGCATTTATAGCTGTTTTTATTGCTCCCTCATGTGAGTCCCCTCAGGTCCATTTTCTTCTTATACACAAATTTTAATCCTCTATAGCTGTTATTTCTATCAGTCACATTCTGTGGGAACTGAGGAGCCACATTAGCCCACTGGACAGCAGCCTGTGGTTCATGTAGAAGGTTAACATCTTGTACATACGTCCTGAGTGATCCGATCACAAGTGGACAGCACTTGTACGTCAGTTCATTGGAATGTGTCTGTATATCCCAGCGCACCACAGAGCTTCTCTCCTGCCTGCTCTTCACTAATGCATTTAATGCCAAATTTACAAGAATGATTGCTAGCAGTTAGCAAGCAGTTTAAGAAGTCTCTTATCACTCAGAAACTCTCAAAATTGTTCAGTATTTCTAAAGGAAATCTGAGGATATTGTGGCTACTAGTATAACAGTGAAATCAGTTGAAACAGATAGTGTGTTCACAACGGTCTGCTGCTTATCTTGGCAGGTTGGAGAGCCCAAACATGTAATTTGCATCATAGTGAACCAAATGTAAATCAGACAGCATGTTTTGTGTGTACTTACGGTTAAGTAGGCAACCCTTCAGTGTGGCCCAGGACACATTTGCGTATAAACTGCCAAGAGAATGTAGCCAAATATGGTCCAGGATGAGGAGGAGGGGGGAACAAACACCAGCATTGGTGAAGTCCCGACCAAGAGAACGTACAGGTTGTGTGAGAAAATGGTCACAAACTCTGATATTGAAGATGTTGAAACTTTGGTAAATAATTAAAACAGATTTTTTCTCCATCATGGCTACGAACATCATACTTAACTCCTAGATCTGACAACATGTTTTGTCTGCGTTGTCAGCAGCCGAACAGGATAGACACTCTATGGTGCGCTGGGATTTTATAACTGAACTATGAGCAGGATGCACGCTTACCTTTTCTGACTTTGTGGAAGTTTTTACATCACAGATAACATAGAAAGTCAGAAAACACAACTGAAAATGTGCTTCAGTTATAAAATCCCAGTGCACCATGGAGCATCTCTCCTGCCTGCTCTACGCTGCTGTTGCACGGTGAGGTGCAGGGAAGCATGATGAGACAAGAGGAGGACAAAAACATGACGCTGGCAGGGAGTTTTGCTGCAAAAATTCGGCAAACTTTTATTGTCAGTCTCCAAAAAACAAAACAAAAAAAAAGGTTACTTAACATTACACTTTTCCTTTTTAGTACTCAGCTTAGAACAAATCTGGTGCTGCTCTTCTTAAACCAGTCCACCCTCTCTGTCAGTGCTCTCTCATATATAGCATGAGAGCCCGCCTTGCCAGTTCAAACTGGCCTATCAGGTCAGCTCTGCAGGAGGGAGGTTGACAAGATTAATCACAAATATATATTGTTCTTCTTAGCTTGCTCAAACCAACAAAGCCTCATTTCATTCTTCAGTAGATTTTCATAAATACCATACACTCGAAATAATCAAATCATTTGAGTATCACACAGTATTTGTCTTAATTACCTGTCATTTCATCACTCACCCTTTGGCCAATCAAGTCAGAGAATCCGCCTACTCCTGCAGCACATAAAAGGACTATTTTTCAGGCGTGCTTCCTCTTTAAACACCAGGACAAGATGGCCTCCACAAGGACTCACACCCTGACAGGTTTTGGCTTTGATTATATCATTACTTTAATAGACTCTTAAGAAAAGTGTGTTTCTAATGCTGAGTACAATTGGTTGTATGTTAATATTAAACTAAAAATTCAATAAAGAAAATAAAGAAGTTGTGTGAGTGAATCTGTCCACCTTGCTTAACAAAAACAAAGGCTTAGCAAATACAAAAGGGAGTTGAGGCTTCCTCACAGCTGCATTTAATGCCAAATTTACAAGAATGATTAAGAAGTTGCTGTAGCCATTTTGCAAATTTAAAGGAGTTTCTTCTCACTTAACAACTCTCAAAGTTGTGCAGTATTTTAAAGGAAGTCTGGAGATATTGTGGTGAGTAGTTTAACAGTTAAATCAGAAGAAACAGATAGTGTGTTCACAGCGGTCTGCTGCTTATCTTGGCAGATTAGGGAGCCCAAAAATGTCATTTGCATTATAGTTAACCAAATGTAAATCAGACGGTGTGTTTTGTGTGTACTTACAGTTGAGTCAGCAGTCCTTCAGTGTGGCCCAGGACATATTTGCGTATACACAGCTAAAAGAATGTAGCCAAATATGGCCCAGGATGAGGAGGAAGGGGGAACAAACACCAGTATTGGAGAAGTCCCAACCAAGAGAAAGTACAGGTTGTGTGAGAAAATAGTTGCACACTCTGATGTTGAAGACGTTGAAACGTTCTTAAATTATTAAAACATTTTTCTCCATCGTGGCTACAAATGTGTGACTGTTCTCTCCCACAACAAATGCGTTCCAGACCACCTTGGAATGTGTTCTGAGCATTGGATATCGATACGCCCGCAATGTGTTTTGGATGCATTAACAGCTGTACTTGGAGCTGTCCACTTGTGATCAGCTCACCCAGGACGCATATCAATACCAGGTGTAAACAGCCTCATGGAGGGGCAGTAGGACAATGAGAATGGGGGAAGCTCAGCAGTTGAAAAAACTTCAGAAAGGAAGGGAAGTTGGTGATTATATTACAACATTTGCCTTTTAGTTGTTTTCATTGTTTTATAAGACTCTGCCTGGTTTTAAATCACAATAGTTTTAAAGCCTTAAATGGGACAAAGTGAACTTGATCCTTTTGTGGAAGACAACAGGAAGAAAAATGAAAATTGTTCACAGCATCTTTGTCCGCAAAAGGAAGACAGACGTGGCTCCATTTTGTGCACTAAGCAAAAACATAACAGTGCGAGTCTGTTTCTGGGCTTTGGAGGGGTCACAGTTAAGTGGCGGGGTTAGAGGTGCAGAGAACCAGTGCCCTGCCCCGAGTTTCAGGGGCCGAGGGCAGGAATCTCTCTAATCAATGGGCACAGGCTTTTAGACCACAAACACATTAGATCCACTGAGACGAGGATAAAACTGACACTAATGACCCCTCCCCCGAACCTCATGTGGAGTTAATTTCATGGTTTTCGAGTGGTTGTGTTTGCAGATTAATCAGCTGCTCTCATTAATTTAACATGAATGGTCAGACTGAAACCTTCTAAGTAAACTGCAAGTAACAATACAATAATACACAACTATATCAAAACACACATAAGAGAATCATGAAGTAACTACTAAAAAGTTTATATCAGTAATAGCAAAATTCATCTTTCATTTTCTCTTGAGTGGGTTTCAACTTTGATTTAACACTGCTTTTATAATGTTTTTTTAATATCAATATAGGACCAAATTACATGTGATATGAAATGTGTCGCTCAAACTGATGAACCCACACAGAAGTATCACTTGACTTTGCATTTTTGCCTGTTTCATCGCATCGTTTCGCTTTTTTGGTTCTCAGTGTGTTTGCATCAACCTGGTTTTCAGAAGCAGCAGGAAGCTGTTTTCAGGGAAAACTGTTCTGATAAAAACCACTGTACACTTCCTGACCAGCAGTAAATTGGAGAAAGACAAAGTTAGCAATGAGCTGTCGAATGTAGTGGAGCATTTAGCACCAGATTTTACCCTCAGGAGGTGATGGAGACCAAAAACAGAGCTAAAAGAAGAGAATATTGCACTTACATTCATCAGGTTGACCAAAACACTACTACATATAAAGGCTAATTTTAAAATTTTAAAAAGGCATCTCTTTGCTAACATGTTAGACATAGCCTTTATTGGGTTACAATCAATACAATGTGTATAGGCCCTATGACTTTAAATGCCCAAGATTGGGGCAAACAATTAATGAATAAGTGAAAAGAAAATATTAATGTTAGAAATTCACCCAAGTTCATGCCACATTATTCTTTATTCTTTCCTGAGAATTAAAAGTAAAATTACACGTAATTAAAATAAAAATGATGTTGCAGTGTACTTATTATTTTGTTAAGTGCATTCTTTAAAAGTCACCAGAATGAAGAAAAACAAAGTTTCTGAAACTCTTTCTTATTTTTCTTGGGGAGGACTCCCAGACCCTGCGCTTTGGTTTCAAAACCTTCCACATTTTTGAGGTCTCAAGGTTGGAAAGTGTACGACTCTGAGTGGAAAAAAAAGAACAAAACAAAACAAAAAACAGTAAAAATCGTTAAATCAGGGTTTTATTACAGTTGTTTTTTATCTCAATATTTTCTTGTGGCTCTAAAGTTAAAATAAAAATAATAATATATATTAATATATACATTTATGTGCATGTTACAAGGTATTAGTCCATTCATTCTTGTCTGTATTTTACTGCACATCCTTAAATCATCCTTATGACTGTTCCACAGATTCACCCCTTTTACACAGTGATAAGTAACTATGTACAATTACTCAAGTGCTGTACTTCAATACAATTATTTGTACTTTACATTCCTATTTTATGCCACTTTCTACAACATTTCACATTCATTACATTTACTCCACTACATTTTTTGACAGTTTAGACGTTTATAAAGACTGAGAATTTGCACAATGGATAATATAACAAGCATTTAAAATACAGATATTAGACCAGTTGTTTTTAACCTTTTTGCCTGTTTTGATCGTTCAGAAAGTCATATGTTGTTGGGGTCACATTTCAGACATCTATGAATTGTTAACGGCTCCAAAAAAATATTGATTTTTTTTCTTCTAGACGCCTCACAGGGGTTCATTTCAATAAATGTTCAAATGTTAAGTAAATAGTCTGAAGACTGAATATCACCGCGGAATTGAATCTGTTTTTTACCCTGGGAAAAACTGGATTCGACTTAGTTAACTATCAAGCGGGACACTGATTGGTATTCATATATTCCTATTGCATCTAAATATCACTGTCAACTTTTGACTTATCTGCTTAATAGTTACTTTATATTCTAAAAATAACTTTTAATTTTCTGTTGCCTCATTTTACTTTGCATAAAAACTCATTTCCAGTGAGAGAGGAGGAACCTTTGTGGATGTAAACTTAATTAAAATAATAGTTTTACACTGTCTGGGAACTCCAAAAGCTTCAAATTGTTTCTCTTTTCATATTTTCATTTTCTCCTCCACCTGTGAATTCTGCTCAATGTGCATAAACTACCTTGAACTGTTGATAATCAATGTTCACCCATAAAAACCCGGTTGAGCCGCTCCCCAGGGCAAGGCGTGGTGGTGTCTTATTTATGAAATTCAATATGCGTGCGGCGAGAGTGGACTCCGGTCCTCGGGGGTATCAGTAATCGTCTGGAATAACTTCCAATTAATGAGCCAGATGGTATTTTCACAGTAACACCTGGGATGTCCAGGCACTCAGCAGGCAGGAATTAATTCCACTTAGAGTAATATTTCAAAAAGTGTTATCCCCTACATCCCTGTCTCTTCTTTTTTCCACTGCTGGCTGCTTAAAGCTGTAATAAATACCCTTTGCACTCCTCTAATAGAGCAAGTCTGATTCGGCTGCGCAGGCCTCCTCTCTTGTTTCTAATCCTGCTGAAAGACATAACTGTCTGGGACGACTTCCAGTGAAGCACGAGGGCAAAAAATGGAAAATGGCAAATTCCATGTGTTGGTCTGTTTATAACTTAATATGCCACTCAGGCTCCTGCAGCGCGGCGTAAGGGCTCTGGCCCAGTGCACGCGGGCTAAATCACGTTAGTTAGGCAAACACTGCAACATGACGGGATTAACCAGGAATGTGAGCGACGGCCCAGCAGGCAGCAGAGACCGGCCTCTACTCACCGTATTTTGTCTCATAATTATGACCAGTCGATTTGTTGACCACATTGCATTGGCGGTAAATACATACGTCACTTGTTATGAATGAGTCACTGCACAGCTATTTGGAGAGAGTGATAAATTTTCGGTAAAAGCTCTTTACAGCTCTTCTAGGGGATTTCTGTGTTGTTAATATGTAATATGTAATCTGTGCTTTAAAGGTCAGTTAGGTTATTTAGGTTTAGATTATACATGTGCAAAGCAAAACATTTCACATAATATGCATAAATATAAAGAAACATTTAAAAAACATAACAAATCAGAAAATGACTTTGAGTGAAAGAGTGGGTAAACAATATTTCATAAAACAAAAAAGAAGAAAGAAGACATTTATGGAACAACTGCAAAGAAAAAAGAAAAAGCAAACCAACAAAACAGTCAAAGCCACATGAAAAATGAAAAACTGGAAAAACCGTCACAACTGTTCCCAAAACAAAAACCACAACCGCCAAAACTAATTTGTGGGCACAAATGACTAAGGCTGGGTTACAACAACAAGGATTGAGGCCCATTTAAATGCTTTAACTTAAAATTGTGTTGCAAACTTTTAAACTTGCTTAAAATTAAGATGGATAAAATTTAAACCTCAGTTTAGTTTTTAGTCCAAAGCATTAAACTCTAAAATGTGTGAATTTTAAAACTATGCTTGAGGAGGTTTAACTCTAAAAATGGCTGAGATGGATTGGTCAAAATAATCAATTTTCCCGAAGAAAGTTAAGGAACAAACTCAACCCAGTTGAGTTTTATGATGCGTTTCTTCATTCTTTAGCTCCAGTTGATCCTTTAAAACAGTCTGCCAGTTGCTGCCTGGGAGTCCCTTTTTTCGTTTTGTTCTGCTGAACAGTTCGGCCAACAAGTTTGTCTCTAAGGAGCAGAAATTAGAGTTTCTGTGCCGAGCCATCATGAGGAGGGTCACTAGGCCAACTAACTTATTAGCTAGCCCACGAACATTTTAAAGTTTGGTTAAATTTTCAGCAAACAAGCAAACAGTGTAACATTTTAGTAACTTTTTTAGCTAGCTAGTAAACAATGTAATAATTTATTAGCTTGTTTGTCATCTAGCAAACAATAGAACATTTGGTTAACTTGTTAGCTAGCTCATGAACAGTATAATATGTTATTAATTTTTAGCTTTCTTAGCTATCTAATGTATCATCTGAACTTGGTTAGAGGTCTCGTAGGACACACAGCTACAGTATCCATTCAGTTAAAGGGCCAGGCCCGTTAGCATGCAACAATCATGCAACTGTTTTCATGTGTTACACTAGCAAACAATGTTTTGTTAACTTTTTAGATATCTAGTAAACAATGTAATGTTTTGTCAGTTTTTTTTAGCTAGCTCGCAAACAATCTAACATTTTCATAGTTCATAGTTTTTTGCTATCTAGCAAATGATGTGATATTTTGTTTTTCTTTTTAGCTTGCTTACAAACAATGTAACATTTTATTAATGTTTTTGTTATCTCGCAGATGCTGTAACGTTTTGTCCAATTTTTAGTTAGCTAGCAAGCAAAATGTTTTGTTAAGAAATACAGAGCAGTAGAAAGTTAACTGTTTCTGCACCGCTTATAAATTCCAAGGTCCCAACAGCACACAAATTTATTATTTATTCCTTTTCATTTGTGCGAACAAACATCTCCATATTGATTAAAATTTATTTGATTTTTAGTTTATATCAATAAATTTTATATTCATTTTTAATTGTGCAACAGGGCTCTGATGAATTTTTAAACCTAGTTTTGCAAAACTCTGATTAGGACTAATCTTTGATTAAATTAATATTTGTTAGTACAACCCAGTCTAAGTAAGAGACCTTGGTGATTATTTGTGCGCACAAGTTAT
Organism: Lutjanus erythropterus; assembly: GCF_056507025.1. NCBI lineage: Eukaryota > Metazoa > Chordata > Actinopteri > Lutjaniformes > Lutjanidae > Lutjanus > Lutjanus erythropterus. The sequence goes on from NC_139336.1 coordinate 6,937,557, forward strand.
TAATTTGAGTGCATGAATGACTAAAACATGAGCATAAATTAAAATAAAATTTGTTCCTGATCCCTGCTGGGCTCCAAAACAAAGTTTCTTACATACGTGCACACGCGCGCGCACACACACACAAACACACAGAAAAAAACAAAACAAAACAAAAAACCCACAACCAAAAACATTTCACAAAGTTACAGAGCCGAAAACTACATGTTAACAAAGTCAGTGCAACACAAAATACCATCAAATAATCATTCAGCCGTTACCTGAATGTATCTGAGGAGGCTACAGTACGCTCCTTACTTAAAAACACTTCAGTATGGGTGGTATGAGAATGTCAAAAACATTACAGAGCAGACGAATAAGAAGAGAAAATGACCAAGTGGAGTTCCAAACCACAGCACTGAGGTTCATGTCTTCACCCCGGGCTTCAGGCCTACACAGCATGGTTCTCTGACCAGACAAATTAAATAAAAAGGAGCACTTCCTGTAACATTTGTACGTTTTTATTTTTACAAAACGCATCATATTATATCATCGTATTATGGCCTCAGAGACAAAAATGTGGTTGGTTGAGTAATATTCTCAATAGATTTTACCACAATAACACCACTGTGTTAGTTTTAAAATAATAGTGCCTTAAAAAGACACAGAGCTGTTACTCCAGAGAAGATAAAGAAGAAAAAAGGGTTTTATGATAACTTGGTAAACTGTAACAGATGGATAGAATGTAATTCTTTTTTTTGGTAAATTTTGTAACATAATACCACCATAATAAAAGAAAGAAAGAAAAAAAAACCCTAAAACTTAAATATGATTGAGCAGAAAAGACAGCTGGCTTATCACCACAAACAAAACAAAAGTTCTTTTGGTTTTCCATCTACTGTTTGTTTTAATAATAGTAAGAATTCATTTGGAAATTAATGTACACGTTTATACTTTTAAAAAAGTCATTTAAAAGTAGCTTGAACTCACAAAACCGTGAGTCAAAAACTGACCTGGCAGTAACTGCTACTCTGCTAAGCTAACGTTTGGCTAGTTACCTTTTTAGCAGGACTGGTTTAACTGTTTTTATTCTTCATGACTGTATTCAGTTTCTGATTTACTTATGTGGAACAACAAACAAAATTACCCAGATGTCCACCGCAATGTAATATCTAACAGTTACAATGCTTTAGTGGAGGCTAGCTGTGGCTATCTCTAGCTATTTTTGTGGGAAATATACATGTCTATGGCATAAAATGGGTATAAGGCAAAATAAATGTCAACAAGTCAGATTTTAGTCTTAACTAAAATATGCACCTTTTGGTTTTTTAGGGCAGTATCAGCACAGCATCAGCATTCTACTAGATTTGCTGGTCCCCAATCTTTTTGGTTCATTATGTTTTATAGTCTGCACTGTAAAAAAACAACAGTATTTGTTTTAACTCAATAAAGTTAGTTACATAGCTAAAAATTTTAAGTTGGCTGAAATTTGAAAAGAAAAGTTGAGGTAATTTTGCAATGATTCAAATTAAGAAGTTTTCTAGTCAAATAAACTTGATATTAATTCAGTTGTACTTGAGAAAACAGGTTCAATAAGATTAAGATATTGAGTTGAACCAACAACGTGAGGTACTCTGTGCCAGCATTGATACAAAGACTAAATCTGCTCCCAGTAAATTTGTTTTAAGAATTCAATACTAATCTTCATCATGGTTTGCAGCATGTTTAATTATTGCGAAAACAAGCAAACATTACTTATCTTAAAATGTGTTAGAGTCACACAGCAAGTTGTCATCATATCTGAACAGAAGGTTCTCAGGAGAGTTTTGACTCCCAAATGCATGCTAGGAAGTGTGTTAATATGCTGATCATATTTCTTTAGTATCTTAATTTAATGAGTTGATTGAACTCTGTACAGTACATTCATTAAACTCATCTTTTCAACTCCAAAAACTTCAGGTTACAAGAACTCATGTTTATAAATTATCATGTGTTCTGAAATAATACCAGAAATTTAAGTTTAATTAACTTGAATAGATTAAACATGTATATTTATGTTTAGCGAATGAGAAAAGTTGATTCCACTAACTTCCTATGATGTGATGTTGTCACAGATACCATCCGTCCAGCTGAGCTGAACTCTCCAGTTTCACAAGAAAAATAACAAAGATTTAAGAAAAGTAAGAAATATTTTTAATTCTACTTTCCTATTCCTTCTAAATCATTCCAAGACCCCCATTTTTTATCTTGTGACCCATTGACGCGGCCCTACCCCCAGGTTGGGAACCCTCAATTTAGAGAAAAGAAAGAATGAGTGAAGTGGAGAAAGATGAGCTGTCTGCTCAACATTCAGACTGCACTTTACTAACTGCATCATCATCATCACCATCTGAGCAAATTAAAATTATTTCTCCCAGGGCATAAAGAGATGGAATAGATTACTTATCCAGAGATGTCAGCTGCATAATACAGTCATCATTCCAGAAGCATAATCATTAAATTTCAAGACTAAAATTATTCCAAATATCTACACTTACCACCGAAGCATTTGCCCCTGCTATGAATTTGAAACGCCTCATTACAAAAAAACGTGACGAAGAGATTTCAAATAATGGAAGTTGGCATGTTTTGTCTGTGCCTCTCCACAGCGACATGGAGTTTATTGTCAAGTGCACAATGGGCGTGCTGTGATGAGCTGCCTTTGATGATCATAAATGAAATCAGAGCTCATTATGATGAGTTGATGTTGATCATCAACCGGCCCTTTTTTTTCTTCTTGCTCATAATGATCAAAGTCCGCTAAAACGCATCTCCCTGGGAAGTTCTCGTTCTCGCGGTTTGCCGTCGCCTTGTTTCTAGGGGCAGAGCTGCAGCCCGGGGGCTCGTCCCTCCATATGGAAGACATATGCACCCGGTTATTTGCTCATGCAGAGACAGACTGCTTCTCTGCCTGAACTCTTATGATGTAATTAGTAGCTTCTCTTGTCAAGAATGAGGTTACTGTTTATCTTTGTCGAAGGCCGTCCATTAAATCATTATTAGCTGGCTAAATGCTGCAGGAGGAGTTTGCTGCCTGCGTGGCCGCTTCACTGAGTTATGACCAAATATCAGCCGTGTCTGACTGTCCTGTAATTGATGACTCTGGTTAAGCTTGGGCTGATCCATAAAGAGCAGTTTCTGCACTGTGGGTAACGCAGGCCTGGAAACTCAGGAAATATGAGAGAGGAGGCAGTGAGTCACCGGAGGACACACAAAGTCCCCACATGAAAGGCAGAATAAACGTTAAATGGTAATGTAATGTTGCTCATGTCCACTCAGGACATACCCACTATTAGTTCTCAGGAGATTAATAAGAGAAAAACTAAGAAAACTTTCTCTCAAGGAATTTCCTTTTTATTGATGTGCAACATTCAACATTTGTAAGAAAAATATCCCTTTAAACGTTACACTTATAGTCACTGTCTTAGCTAAACACCACATGTTATTAATGGAAAAGATTTTCATGAAATCATGATAATGAAATCATTATACTATATTTATTGTTGGATTGTTTTTAGCATTTGCCATTTGATATATCTAATTATCTCAAGTGGTTTTCATCGTTGGTGGCGGAGTCCACCATTCCCACACTGGATTGCCTCAAAATGTCATTAAATGTTTTCTTAATTACCTCTGGAGTAGTTTTTTTTATTTTTCATGGCAGAGGCTACAATTCCTGCAGTGGATTGCCTCAAGTTGTCATTCAATATATCTTTAATTATATCAAGTAGTTTGCGTCATTGGTGGTGGAGTCCACCATTCCTGCCCTGGACAGCCTCAAGTTGCCATTAAATATATTTGTAATTACCTCTCTAGTAGTTTTCATTGTTTGTGGTGGAAACGGCCATTCCCACACTGGGTTACGTTACCACTAATGCAAATTTTCAAATTCAAATTTCCTACTGCTGTTGCTTCACAGCGTTCCACTGGAGAAACACTAGGTGGCTTTTATTGTGAAGAGGCCACAGGAGACTACAGTGTGATGCACTGTGATGTCCAGGTGACCAACGTACAGACCACTGACTGCACTGTCTTTGTTTGAGTCCAGCTGGGGACCTTTGATGAATGTCATGTGTAATAAAAGCATAAAATGCAATATCCCCAGATTTTTTTTTCTTAAATCATCGAGCTAACAAACTTGTTTGTATGGAAAACTACTTGTGCCACATGCACTGTAAAATTAGATTGCAGTTGCTCGTGGCATGATAGAAAAAGACAGATTAAGATTGACTTCTTCATTAAAACAATGTGAGTTTGTTTGGCTGCGCTGTAAACCAGGCCTATTCAACGGGCGGCCCTTGGGCCAAATCCGACCCTCAATCTGGCCCTTTGATCACAATAAGAAAAAAAGTATAAATAAATCATCTTTTCAAAGGAGAGAGAGAGGCTAATTAGCTAATTACCCCATTCATGGGTTATGTCTGTTAAGAACTGAGACAGGCTTGAGTTTTTAAATTATTAAATATTTTATTTAAATGGAATATTTTATGTTTATAAAAAAAAAAACAAGCCACTTCTAATCTAGAAATACAAAGGTCTATCTTTTTCTATACTTTTGAATATAATGTTTCTTTTCCAATTGTCAAAATCAGCAAAGTAGAGTTTTTGTATTGGGTGCATTGATTTTAAAATTAAATTTAAATTAATAACTCTACAGGTCAGACATATAGGAAATGTACATGTCTGGCCCTTTGGCCTTTTTTTTAGGTAAGGTTAGGTTTAGTTAACATAATATAACTTACACACATTACATAAGTTAAAAAGAAGTCAACAGTGACTATGAGTTTCACATGAGACACAAACCCTTATCATCTGGGTGTACGTCCAGTTTGTGTTTCACATGTCATCCTTAGTAGAATTGCTCGTTCTTTAAAATTGCTACAGTAAAGGATTAAACCTAGAATCCATTCGCAGTATAATTAAGCAGGGATTGTCAAACTTTTACATGCCAAGGCCTCCCAGATAGCATTAGCTTATGTCCAGGCCCCTCTTGAGTAAAGTGGCTTTAAAAACCTACTGCCAAAACTACAGAAAATGCTTAAAAATGTATATTTATGTAATAATAATGACATTTAAAAAAAATATACACATTAAAAATGATGTTTTTATACATTAATGATTAAAAAAATAATAACAATCCTTTTTAGTATTCACGTCATCTTCCCTCCAATTTGTTGAGGCACCTCTGGTTTCAACTTACCTAAAGTTCATAGACGTTAGATAAAAGGGTTCATCCTGTGGGGAACAATACACTGAAGTTTCATGACCATACACCTGCTAGTGCACAAGTTCAACATTTTGTCCTGATGGTGGTGCTGGGGAAAAGGTAAGAGTGTTTGAAATACAGTCACAGACAGAGTAGCTCATCCTCTGGGGACCATGAATGTGTTGAGAAAATTTTGTGGGAACTTCATGAGCTGGTGCAATTTGAATATTTCGTGCATGGGTAATGGTTTTTGGGGGATGGCGGAGGTATAGAGGAGAGGTCAGGGTGCCAATGAGAACATGAGGACATATCCTCTGGGAACCATCAATGTCTACAGCTAATGTAATGCCAATACAGTGTGCTAAATGGATCACCATTCTTACATTCCACTGTTGACAGGTCAAAAAATAGTGAAACCTATAATTTATATTGCTCTTCTCCATGAGAAACATTTTTTTTTAGGGGGGATCTGTGTTGACAAGCCAGCAGCTGTGTGTGATGACAAACGGTGCATCTGAACTTCTGACATAAATGTGAAATATTAAAACCTCCTCACGCTGTGTGATGTCCGCAGCTCTTGGCAGACCTACAGAGGACTCGCAGGGAAACGTCTGTCTTTAGCAACTCAGTGTGTGCGTGTGCACGTGTGTGTGGTGCGCTTTTATTTGTGCATATTTGCGAATATGTGTGTCCCTCTGTAGTCCCAATTTGCCAGGAAGTCTGGCTCTGTGGGCAACATGCAGTGATGCATGCTGGGAGCCTGAGGCATGGAGATATTAATTAGCTCAAAGGAAACAATAGATGACTGGCTAACAGAGAGCAGAGCACAATGAAGACTTCTAAACCAGGGCCATTTTCATTTCAGCTAAATGAAATATCTCACATTCATACTATAATTTAAACATTTCTGTCATCCACATGGGAAACATTGCACAGCCAGAGAGCAGAGAGAAGAACACATATTCTTTACTCGAATACAGATGCTTTCATTAAAAAGACTCTAGTAAAAGCAGAAGTACTGTTTCAACTTCTTCATTCAAAATATAAACGTAAAGTGAAGGATATTTCATACAGCTGTTTCTGTGGAAACTTAATTGAGCCTCACTTTTTTTCTGTCAGTCTCCCTCTCTGTCTGTTTCACAATTTTTGTCATGTTACATCTTATACATTATTTTTATCTTATAACATTTTGTTACACCATATTTGTCTTGTTACATCTTATACAGCGTTTTCATCTTGTTATATCTTTTATGTTTCTCCTCATTTTGTCGTGCCATTTTCATCTTGTCACTTCTTTTATGTTTTGCCTTGTTACGTCATTTTTGTCTCTTTATGTATTGTTAGGTCATTTTTGTCTTGTTATATCATTTTCATCTTATTATGTCCTTTATCTTTCATCTTGTTACATTGTTTCCATCTTGTCATGTCTTTTACATCATATTTGTCTTGTTACATCTTTTGCTTTTCGTCTTTTCAGGCCATTTTCTTCTAGTTGCGTGTTTTATGTTGTTTTCGTCTTGTTACATCTTTTACATTTCATCTTTTTAGGCCATTTCCATCTATTTACCTCTCTTATGTTGTTTCCATCTTGCTACATGTTTTACATTTTCATTTTGTTACATCTTAATTTTTTTCCTTGTTCCATCCATTTTGTCTTGTCACATATCCTTACATCATTTTTATATGTCTTCTTATGTGATTTTTATCTTGCTACATCTTAAACATTGTTTTGGTCTTGTGACATCTGTCATGTGTGATATGCACTGATGGAAAACCCGAGGAATTGTCTTTTCCATGTGTTAATGTCTCATCCATTTAGGCTGAATGTGGTCTTGATGTTGGGAAGGTGGCGCAGAATGATGCAAAATAAAACTAATCAATAATTGTCCTCCAATGCCTTGAAACTAAAGTAACAAGCCGGTTTTGAAAATGTAAGGAGTAGAAAGTACAGATATCTGTGTTCAAATGAAGGGACTAAAAGTAAAAAGTAGTCAGAAAAATCAGTACTAAGTACAAGATACCTGAAAACTCTACATAAGTAGAGTACCAAAGTATTTGTATTTAGTTACCGCCCACCTCTGTGCGCAGGCTGTCATTTTTATGGTGGTACAGTATGAAAAGCTCATTTTACTTTTACGATGGAAGACTTCTGTAAAGGGATCCCCGAACAAATAATGCAGCTGGTTTGTGCCGTATTAAAAAGGCTCTGAGAACGAGTCTTCATTACAGGTCGGGAAATGATTCTCCAACATATTGCAGGAGTGGGTGGTGCCGTCAGGTTTCCCATCAGGCAGTAAAACGTTAATTGAAATTCTTTGTGCAGCTGAATTCAGACACATCATCGTGTGGTGTTTAGATTGAGTTTTTGATCTTTGTTTTGTAACATTAATATTTCATCTCTGCTGTCAGGGATTTGAAATGAGGACATTATCCTGAAGTATTACTGAACAAAATTGATTTTTAATAAATTATGTTTTTGTACAGAGTGGTAAGAAACAAGGGAGATGATATAAGTACTGTCCATCATTCGTGGATGTAAAAAACATATTTATCAAAGTATAATTTATCAAAGATATTATGAAAATGAAAGGTGACTCTGCCATCAGTTTTTGCTTCTTTTGATGAGAGAAAAGACAAATATTCTCGTTATTTCTGCTCCTAATATAATAAATGGATGGAAACACCAACCAATTTAGCTTTAAGAACTCTATAAACAGCAAAAACAATATTCTTATAATGAAATATCACATTAATCAGTTGATCTGAGGGTTACACAATATGTTACTTCTGTACCACTATAGACAATTCTACTGATGTATATGGAGGCCCACAGTGTCACAAAAATAGAACTATGCATTACATTAATTAATGGTACCAAAAAAAGCATAAATACATTTGTTTGCAATCAGTCTATTAATGTGTGAATTGACTAAGCTAATTTATTATTTGATATTTTGATATGAAAGAATTCGTACATGAAATATTAATTTTATGAATTCATTATTTAATGAATTAATTCATGTTTTTTTCAGTGATGTACTTGGTGACAGTTTTATGTTGTTTTTGTAAAGACCTTTGTAATTTGAATTATTTATTGATAGATTAATATTCTATAAATATTTGTTTGTATTATTAATATTATTTGTAACACTTGTTTTACTTAATTAGTTTAAAAATATAATACTGAAATGTAACAGTACATGTAATGCACGTATATCTTAACTTAATATCTTATTTCTTGTGCACATAGATACAGGAGTACACCTGCACTGCATACACTGCAAACATTGGTGATTTTCTGACCAGAGCTGCATTTCCCAGTTTAGATGTACCACAGTGTTCTATGAAGGTTTCTGAGGTACACCTTGGCAAAGGAACCAGACTGTCCCTTACCAGTTTACATTAAAGAAGAGCTGCTAAGGTACATCGTAAGTTGTAAGCTGTTGTAAAGGATCATAAATGACATTTTAACATAACAAGTCTTGTCATAATCATTTTCCCTCAATCTAATTTTACAACAAAGGAAGCTATGTCTTCTAAAGATCATCTGCTGATCTATTTAAGAGTCCAGACGAGACCTTATGATAGTTCCAGTAAAAACGTAGCTTGTAGCCTACAAAACATAAAACAGAGTATGAATTGGGACATGTAGGACACAGTCTGAGACTTCTTTAAAGGCCAGGATAAATGATATTGCTAAATGGGTGAATGATTTTGTTCTCATACAAACAAAAGGTCTAATACAAATATGTTGTCATCACACATTAGGCACCTGAAGCAGCATATCCACATCTAACTGCAGTGTGTGTGTGTCATCATGACAAGAATAGACAGATTAAATGCCAACATTTTGATGATTTGTTCCACACAGAAACATTGTTTTCCGAATATTAAGTTAATTTTAAACTAAGGAAGTAATTTGCACAAGTAGCCTAAGAACTACAGTCCAACTGTTAATTTGAGAAGCTTAATGTACAAGTGGTTCAGACCGCTCTCCTGAAGGTAAACCTTTCAGAACATATACTTTAGCTAAGGAGTCTCTGGGAAACGGGGTCCAGGACGTTATGGTTCTTCCCCTTGGCATCATGAGATCATGCTACAGAGAGTGATAAGGTCAAAAAATACCTAACAACAGGTACCATCATTGGTTTAATGACAAGATGGCATCGGCTTGATTACATTTTGTATTATTTGAACCAGGAAAATAACAATTTAAGCTATTTAATTATTATTGTTTAATTAATGTAGTGAAGTAAATAGCATTGTATTAGTCCTAGATTGTAATGGAATGGACTTGTTTTTCATTTTTAAAGCTTTAAGCAGAAAAATATAGAAAAAAGTAATACTTTTATTAGCACATTAGCCAGTGAATTCAAATACTGAGACGGTGGCGGTCATAACACCTCTTTCACACTTGTTTCCCGCTCTGTTTCTATTTTATGGTTCAGACTGACACAGGACACCTGTAATATGTCTCACACTTTTTTTTTAATCACCATCATTGACACCTATGAGCGGTGAGCGTGTTCTGAGGAAGGCGATTTACTAGCCCACTAAAAACCTCAAAGGTCACAGCAGGATGCGGGCGGAAAAAGCCGAGCCGATGCTCCGCGGTGTACGAGGTGAGAGCCGCTCTCATGAGGCGGCGTAACGAGCCGCGGCCGCAGCGGGCGAAGCCGCGATTTCCGCCCATTAAAAACAGAAAACCCCCGGCCGTCGTTAAGAGGCAGCTGCGTCTGCGAGGGTCAGCACTGACACGGAGCCGGACTCTGATAGCGTGTCTCCAGCTAATTGTGAGAACGCTCATTATGTCTGATAAAGAAGAACATAAATCACAAGGAGAGGCTTGACCCGCGGCTGGCCCCGGACGTTTGGCAGGGGGGAAAACTCTCATGGGCCCCGACTCAGAACAGCTAAGATCTCATTACGTCTTTGTCTTGACAAAGAGCCAGCAGCATCTTTGATACTGCCGGGGAGACCTGCTTTCATACACGTTGCCTCTGTTCCGCGGGGTCGGATAAAAGTAACCCGAGACCGACACAGAATCTGGCGGTGAGTCAGTGATGCCGGTGGCTGGGAGTCCTGCCTACATCACTGCAAATATCTACGACCCGTGTGTGAAAACAGGCCTGTGATCCAGACCAACAACCAGAGGTGGAAACACCAGCACTGTCTCCTGTCTTTCACATCAGCAGAGATGTCCTTATGAGACGTATGAAGGGCTGATTCAGGACTTTCTGACAGAAAAATGCTCAGTCATGAGCTTCCATCTATTTCAGGAAACAAATGTTACCCTTGTGATTTACTTTGATAGCCTAACCAGTGTGACAAACTGGGATTCCTCTTAAATTGAGTCTGGAATAGCGATGGAATTGTCAATTGAGGGATTAGAGTACTTCTGTTTGTTTTTTGGTGAATAATCTTGTTTGTGTTCTTTATCGTTTAATGGTGTTGCCTTCGGTCTTGCCTTTCTTCCTCTTACTTTTTTTTTTTTTTTGCTTTTTTATTTGGTTCAATTTATTTATTTTCGTCACTGAACTATTTGTCTTTGATTGTTCTTTGGGGCATTTTCTAATTGTGTTTCATCTAGAGCAGGGTTCTGCAACGTTTACTCTCAGAAGAGCAACTTTTGGCTAGAAGAAAAGATAAAAAGTCTTTCAGGAGCCACAACTATTAAACTCTATTTTCCTCTGAGACTTTTCTTTTATTTAGTTAGGCCAGGGAGACTTAAGTCTAGCCTCCAGCAAACCAATGCCGAGCCAGACACATATTTTAGTTGACCAAGTATTAAAACATTTTTTATTGATGATTGAAGAATGGAAGAATCACTTTAGATCTACAGAAATAATAAATGAAATTTAAGCGTTCAAAACATAACCGTTATTCATTTCAGTATAATTTTTTTTGTCAGAGCCAAATGGGCAAAAGAGTCACATGTGGCTCCGGAGCTGCAGGTTGCTGACCCCTGATCTAGAGGATTTGGGATTGTGAGGTGTACGTAAATATATTCAATATGTGATTTGTTCACTTGTTCTAATTAAAACAGACTTATAAAAATAATAAGAGTAATAATTATAACTCTCATTAGGGTACTTTCATACTGAACATGTTGAGTTCAGTTCAGTTATCTGTGGTGCTTTTGCCTGTTTGGCCTGTTTGTTCGGGCTGCTGTGAAAGCTGTCAAACTGTGGTACAAACTAAACTACAGGAACAACACTGCTTGATACTCTTCTTCTGTGGTGTGAAGGTGAAGTAGACAAACCAGCCGAACCATTCATCAGTCATCAGAGATTAAGGAAATGTGTTAAATTGCTTATTTTCTGACAACAGTGCTACAGCTGTGGTGTCCTCCTTTAAAACTTCCATTCCAGGCTGGAATAACTGTTTTTGTTTGTCCGTTTCACATTAATTAGACTTCAAATTAAAGCTGATCATTGCCTGAATTAGTTATTGTCTGTTTATGAGTTGTAAGAAATCATTAATGATCTTTTAGGAGTTGATGTTCTTAATTTTGAAACTGACCAAAATGTGTATGGTAGGTAGTAAGGTAGGCAGTCACTGACCATACACTCCAGTGTGTATTTTAGGAGCAGTGGACTTTTGGTTTCAGGATAATGGGCTCAACTTTGATAGAGAACTGACAGTTACAAACAGCTGATCAACTTATACTGTAGTTTCATTTCCTGCTATTGTCAACTTACGATGTTGTGCTCATCTTGAACTCCTGCAGTGTTCCTGCAGCCTGCCTGAGCCTGAGGAGAAGGGGGCAGCGAGCCTTAACCATAGAACTCCGACTCCAACTCACTATTTGGAGTGCTGCACTCATTTTTAGATACTTAAAAATACCTAAAGCAAAACTACCCATAATGCAGAACGGTCCATTTCAGAATAATTGGCCTCATGCTAGAACATTTTTACATTCTTGTCTTAACTTTCTGACTTTTTTCATACAGTGGGCTCATACAGTAGAAGTGTGCCACATCAGTTTAAGCGAACGCTCCTCACTATAGAGAACTGCGTAAATCATCCACCTGTGCATATTTGAGCGAACGTTCAGGAGAATTATAAATTAGCATGATTAACGATCTAATATAACTATATAAGGCTAAGCGTCCTGCCTGATATGTCAGGCAGTGTTCATTCATTGAAAATGGCATCAAAGAATGAAAAAAATGAACTTTATGAGTCCAGACATTTTCACGGGAAGGTGATCAATGTCTGCAACAGGATGTCACTGTCAGGCATCGCAGCAGAGGATGTACCCCTTAAACCTACATGTGAAAATATGGCCAATACACCTGACAGTAGGTAAGCCTTCTAGCATATTTAAATGGATGATATAGTTATATAAATAAATTTAAAATTATATTATGAATAGAAGTTAGTAAAAGTGACTGAATATAATATTACCTTGTCCGTGAGCTCGACTAAGTCACTTCAGGTAGATTTTTATCTGCAATCATGGCTGTTTAACATAAAGACTACAACGCCCATGATCCCATGCTACTTCTGATGTCATCAAACTAAGTCTTTGTCATTGTCTTAATGTGACAACTCACTCCAAAGGGCAGAACGAACTTAATTGATAAATGTAAATGGAATGTAAATGAAAATAAATGTATCAGTGTAAAATCTATAATATTTGGCTCTAAACTGCAGTGGAGTAGAAATATAAAGCAGAAGAAAGTGCAGTTACTCAAGACAAATACCTCAAAATTGCTGCTTATTTACTTTCCACCTCTGTGAGCACGTGAGTGACACATAAGAAAGTGAAAAGAAGTTACTGTGAAACAGATGGGTTGTTTTCCCCCACGGACACATGTGGCCTGATGATTCAGAATGACATCACTAACACAGTCCAACCAGAGAGGTGCTTATCAGTCCATGTGACTCCAGGGTTACTCATATGTTTGTAATAAGTCATACCTAATTTATGTAGTTCCAATACTGTTTTTTTTTTAATAGATGAAAATAACACATTTATACAGCATACAAAAATTGTGAGGTGAGAGGTCAAACAACCTCTTTGAAAAAAGCCATGCCAGTTTTTCCCTCACAAAAATTTTGTTTTTTGCTTTTTAGCTCCCTTCCCAAAAAGCTGGCACGACATGATTGGTGCCGTGTGACATCTTAGGTAATCTAGTTTTGTAGAACACCAGTATTTTCATTCTACCTTTCAAACTGATCACGCTACAGCCTCTGAAAGACAGACTGACAGACATAACTATCACACACACAATTAAACACATGATCCCCTCCAGGTGGAGATAAACCAAGTCTCACACAAAGTATTCTGCAAAGTGGCACGTCAGCTTCGTGTAGCAACAAGTCAGGTCACATTTGAGTTTGAGTTTTCAAGAGTCCTTTTCCCAGAATTGAAAATGGATAAAACACTGTAAAAAATTTGAGAAATCTTTATAAATATTATTATTATCATTATTATTATTATTATTATTATTAATAATAATAATAATAATAATAAAAATAATAATAATAATAATAATTTCAAGCAGCTGCCTTTGCTTGATTTTTTAATTTTGAAACAAATTCTTAAGTTTTGTTGTATCTCAACATCTTTCAGCCATTTAACTAATAATGATCTTTTTGAACCTTTTCAGTCAGCTCTTAGCATGTCTTTCCATTGAAACCACTCTTGCTAAAGTGTTAAATGATATTTTAATGAGGACGGACTCCACCACCACCTCGGTGCTTCTCTTACTGAACCTGCATCATTCCATACAGCTGATCATGGCATTCTCCTTGATTGGCCTATTTAACATCTCTGGACTGGCGCTTGCGTGGTGTCCATCCTACTTATCTGGTAGAACACAGTATGTTTCCTACAATAATAATACTGAAGTGAAATTTGGAGAACCCCAGGGTGCTGTCCTTGGCCCTTTAGTTTTCTCTTTATATACTACTACTACTACTACTACTTGGCCAAATTATACACAGTTATGGAATAAATTTCCACTGCTACACGAATGATACACAGATGCATGTCCCTGTAAAGGCAGACGATAATAAACTGAACAAAGTTTGGGCCGCCTATAACGTTTTGTTGAGATAACTTACTTTATTTCTTTAGATAAACTTGAATCTTTGAGTTTGGAAAACCCAAAAAATTGTTCACAGTGAGCTGTAAACCTGATTGGTTCATATTTGGGCGCTTGAAAATTAAAAGGTTGCAATTGAAAATTATTAACAAATATTCACTTTCTCTTCAATGAGTTTACTTGACAGTGTTTGAAATACAAATTGTTGGTTTCTAAATCTCAAAGATTCAAGTTTATCTAAAGAAGGAAAGTGAATTATCTCAAGAAAACATTATTAGTTGGTAAAACTTTTTCAAAACTTGGAGTTTTGAGTGTAAGTTCATAGTTTTTATAGTGTACGTGACCACCCTCATCTTGAACACATCACACTGTTTCTGTTTCATGAACACACAGACTGGATTTCAAAATGGAGACAACCCAACAGTGACTGACTGCTACGGAAACACTTTTCTGTGTACCACGACTGAAAATGTGAATTTTGATAAAAATCCCTCGACTAAGCACGTCTTCCTCCAACACAGATCAAGTCTTTCCCAACATTTCACCTTTCAACAACTTCACAGATCATTGACTTCTCTCTGGTGTGCCTGGGAATACAGAACGGGGATGAAATGCGAAAATTGATGAATACACTATTTCACTCACTATAAACCATGACCTTCAGCATGGCTATGTTTTTCTAAGTTGTGGTCTTTGGACTGCGGCAGCTGCATCAGAGTGAGACATCAGTGGGATCTTTTACAGCAGCACATGTTGGACGGAGGAAATCCAAACGGCTCAGAGGGTTTCTGCAGTAATGTACTGCTCCTGGAGCCCAGACAGCTACTTCGGGCTCTCGGCTGTTGTTTGACACTGGGAATATTTTATTCTGCAACATCGAACGTAAATCACAAAAGAAAAACGTTAAAAAAATATGTAGCCGTGAAATCAAATTCAGAAAAGTAACTAAGAGCTCATGCTGAGTTTTTAAGTTTACAGCACTGATTTTAGGAAGCTTTTTGAAAATGTTACATTCAACATGAGGTCTTCTTTCTTTTTTTCATCCATTTTCATCCTCCCTTCTTTTCTCTTTTGTTATCCCCCTGTTTTATTCTATCCTTCAATTTGTCCTTCATTTTATCCATCCTTTGTCCCTCCTTTTCTTTTTCATTTCTTTTCATTTTCTGTCTCATTTTTCACTCTTTCCATCCCCTCTCCTTCTTTTTCTGTCTCATTTCTTTTCCTTGTCTTACTGTTTTCATTTTTTAATTTCTCCTTTCACTCTTCTTATTTACTTTCCTTTTGTTGTTCTCTTTCTTCTTTCTATTTGTCTTCCTTGTCTTGTTTCCTTTCCTTTTTCTTCTCTAATTTCTTTTTGTTGTTTCTCTCATTTCTCCTTTCCCTTTTCTTATTTCATTTACTTTTGTTATTCCCTTTTTATTTCCTTTCCTCCTCTCATTTTTTTCTCTTCCTTCTCTCATGTTTCCTTTTCCTTCTTACATTTCATTTCATTTTCCCTCAACATTTTCGTTTTCCTTGTCTCATTTCTTTTTCCTTTCCTTTTCTCCTTTTCCCTTTTCCTTTTCATATTTTTCTTATCCTTTTCTATTTTCCTTTTTCTTTTCCCCTCTCTTTCTCTTATTTCTTTTCTTTTCTCTCACTAATTTCCTTTTCCTTCTCTAATTTTTCCTCTTCCTTCTTATTTCTTTTCCTTTTCTGTCTCTTTTCTCCTTCCTTCTTCATCCCTTCCTTCCTCACTTGCTCTATCCTCATTCCCTCCATCTATCCACTCTTCCCTTATACTCCAAATTTGAAAAAGGGTCAAATAAAATCTTGTACATCTAGATACTTTTATTTGTTTAGTGTGAGCGTACTGTAATATTTGCTGTACATGTTTATACAAACAACTTTAGTGTCTGAACATAGATGTTACTGCAAAAAACTTTGACTGCAAATATTTTACTGAGGTATTAATACTTTTACTCAAACTTTGTGCTCCGATCTGTTTTCCATATAAACCTCAGCTTGTTATAGTTGGACGGAGAGGCTCTCGGGTGAGCAAGGGAAGTATTGGTTTGAGGAAATGGTTGACCCTTGACCCTAGCCGGTGGGCTGACAGGAGACAACGTCTTCCCAGCTTCCCTTCAAACACACCTCGTCTCTCTCCTCCAGAGGAGCGCGCCTGTGCGTTATTGCAGGACTTTGACGCACGCTGTTATTCTAACACATGGCTAATTTTCTCCCTGACACATTAGACGCCAAGACAAATATTCACTCTCACTCTCCTGTGTGAGTTTGGATTATGGAGCCGAGGTTTGACAGCAGCGTATGGAGACAGCAGGCTGGAACATTCTGCCACTGTGGAGGACTGCCGACACTCAGCGGAAAGAAACGTAATTGTTTTGGACTTTAACTACACTTTCATTTGACACAAGAGACATGGAAGTGTCCACGTCTTAAGACAGTATGATTCAGAGCAAACGCTGACTATAAACATTTCCATTCCAGCACTATGAGACTTAAGGCGCAGTCACATCTGTAATTCAACTTTTGACCACCAGAACAGGACAAATTTATTTCTAGTTTAAGTATTTATTTTGCTGCTTTGAAAAAAAAAAGCTTTGATACGTCCTTATTTCATTATTAAGCAATTTACTGTACGCAAACCATCACTCCTGACAGCTATTTAACATGTGCTTTCTACATCTACTGACAGCTGCAGTCAGTTGTAATGATCCACTTTAACTCAGAGAGCTAAGGTGAGTTAGCATGTGTACAGCTGCCATGTACGCTCCTCTTTTTTGATACACCAGAAGCAAGAACACGAGCAAAATTTTCAAAGTTAATTAAACTAGGATCCGTTTGTTCATCGCCACCTTCTTAGCACAGCAGAGGTCTTCTCTCGCAAATGTGTTAAGATTTTTTCATTGGTTTCGCACATTTGTCACCTGCTTTTTCAGATCTCATAGAAACACCCCAAACTCCATTTGATTAACTGTGATAAAGAAAAGGGGAAAAAACTTACTTGAAAATTGCTTGAATAATTACGCATCTCTAATTCACCTGTGGAAAACTACAAGTCTTCAATCAGCAACCAGTCCATATCCATGTAAAAAAAATGACTCCTCTGTGTTGCTGTATACATGCATGGATACAAGAGGTCAAAGGCACATAGAGCCCACAGAGGGAACCAAGAATGAGATGTCTCTGTTTATAGGTCTGGACCTTCTGGGTATTTCTAAGTTTGAATGAAATTCTCTATTGTTTTTGTGTGAGGAAACAATGCAGCACAGCTGCACTATAATGACTGTCCAAATTTATCTACTCCACTCGCTGACTGTAGGTCTGACATGTCAGCAACAGTTCATAGGCATGGAAAGACCAAACAAGAATAAAATGAATACAGAAAACTTTCTTAGAAAATTTACTTCTTTGGCAGATGCAATTTACACCCAGGTTGAGTCTATTTACACCCAGAGTGGAACAGGCCATGTGGCCGAGGTATATTGAAGGATTTAAGAATTTATTATCATTACACAGCACAAGGTTGTACAAAGAAATTGTAAATTAATGAAATTAAGTAGTACATTCTTTCTGTAGTGCATTATTTCCATTTATACATAACCTAGCATGGCAGAGACAAGCACCACAGAGTCCATAGCCAACAATATTATTTGCCACCCAAGTAGTTTTGTATCCTAAACCTAGCTAGCCTGTGACTGAAGACAAAAAACTGTAACTAAGGTACCAGTGACAAGTAACCTCACTCTACTGTCAAATTATATCTGAGCAGGACTCGAATCCTGCCCTCCTCCATTCATGCACTTCAGCATCTTACTGACCTGCTCCTCTTTAAAGCTTAAATAAGGGTATTGGGTGTGAATAGCTGAACTGCTGCTGTGTGCATATTCACATGCACAAATAGACACTGCACTTAAAAGTGTAAGTGCAGATGCAGAGTGTAGCAAGGTTGTTATCTCTGATAAAATCATCTTTTGAGAAAAGAATCCTGTGCTGAGCTTGTTGCTTGCCTTTCTGACTCTGGCACAGGCATGTAGCACAAATTCAGGCTGAAGCGGTTCATATTGATAGCAGCATTGTGTATTTGTTGTCCATTTTTTGTACTGGTTGACTGAAAGGTTGCATGTTTTTAATGTTTTGTGAGCATCAGAGCGTTTTTCTTTCAGTTTAGGCCTGTGTGAACTGTTCTGAAGAATGCAGCTTGTGAGTCAATGTGTTCAAGCAAATGAGAAAAACTGTGATTTCTTTTGTCAACATGTTAACATCGGTCAAAATCACAAAGCTCTTCACAGTCAGTGAAACAGAAGTCTGTGTGGACCAAACTGTGAATCATTCTTCACACAAAATGCATTTAGTGACCACATTTTCCAAAATCCATGAAATCTTTTCTCATTCGTACTCCACCACCTGCAAAACACATATTTTCCAAATGCTGACACTGCATTTCTACGGCAGCCATATTTAAAATACAGAAAATCTTAGAATATTTACAATAAAATAAATGATGCAATGATTGCAATTTTTGCTGAAAATTTATCCAGGTGTCCTGTTTGACAGCATCGTCTGGAAATATGGATCAGGTTTGTAGGGAAAGAGGCAGGGACAGTGTGTGGAGGACAAAGACAGATTGGAAGACCCAGAGCATTAGTCTCTGATGAGGTAAGGACCACCGTCATTGACCTTGTTGTACAGCATGGTCTCTCTTTTATAGAAGGGGTGCAACCAAATCTGCAGCGGTCAACAGTTCCCTCGATGGTATGAATTCTCTGGAAAAACAGCAGGTGAGATGTGCAATGAAAATTGAGCTACAACACAGTACTTTTACATGTACTAATATATTGATTGTTTTGTGTTTTCGGTCCAAATGTTGTCTCCCACAGGGGAGAGGCAGATGTGCAGGAAATTACCGCTGTTGACGTGGTAATTGGCAACAATGCAATAAAACTGTGGTAGATTCGGGACGGAGTCCTGGCAGACAGCATCACTTTTGGGAACGTGAGTACGGTCAGTACAATAGTGTCCAAGTGAAACAAACAATAACAATCAAGCAGTTGTACACTTCACCCTTTGAGAGACACAGTGTGAAAGAATTCTGGTGACAATATGTCAGGAGTTTGTCTTTTGTTTCAAATTTTAAATTATGATGTGCAAAGATACTGAAAAACATGAAGCAAAGTGCTGCATCCTTGTTCCATACATTTCAGTGCAGTCAAAGGTGTTATTCTTGTTCTCTGATGATAAACTTCAGAGATAAAAAGTTCATCATTTATGCAAATGTACCCTTTGTCAGTGTTTTTATGTCAGTGTGTTGTTTGTTTCCAGTGATTAGGTGAACAAGCTCATTTTGAGACATGCGTGGAGTTAAAATATGTTGAATAAGTTTGGAAGTTGAGATAAACTGTTTCATCAAGATGCATGTTGTTAATGCAGAATGTATGAGGGTTTTTTTTAAGACTTTGGTATTGAACAATACTTGTTAGCAATTGTTTAAAAAAAAGAAGAAGAGGAAAGAAAACTGAAAAAAAACAAAAACAAAATGAGTAATGGGTTGTTCCAGCTAATATTACGTCCAAAAACTATTAAAACACATCAGTGACTCTCAACGTTGCTCTGTCAACCCCACGTACTGCTGCTGGAAATACTCATCAATACACTAGATATGTATTAATCCGCCACTGAAAGTAGACCCCAACAAGTGCACTTTACCTTCTAGTTTGAGTATCACTTGCTAAAGATACAGTGACCAGGAGTTTTTGGAAATATTTCAGCCCTTTTTTAAATATAAAACTATATATTTATGATATATTTTTTCACGCCCATAATTATGCAATACTTTAAACATTAAATATAATTTAAATGGGTGAGTTATATAAATTCTGCCCCTTACAGTACTGTCATGAATGCTGTAAAATTAGTTGGAGGGGCTAAAAAAACCCATTTATTTCTGTGTAAAGTTGAGCATTTTAATATGAGAGTCTGTGGGGACTGACTCGCTTTTGACTGCAGCTTTTGACAGTTTTTCAGGCCAGTTGCCACCCAAGAAACCAGTTATGTTTCCCCTTAAAATGTAATTGGTAAATGAAATTGTTGTGTTGAATGAAAAATGCCATTTTTAGGAGGAAAAAGAACATTTTCGTTACAGTGCGGGTTTTAATTTTTTAAGTAATTTTGTGTTATGTATTGCAATTTATGTATTTTTTCTTTAGTTTTTCTGCTTTTTTCTTTTTCCAACCACAGCTGCGAAGAAGATGTGCACAAGTTGATGACAAACAGGTGTCCGCATAAAATCAATATAGAAATTGCAAAATAATCTGAATACAGTACAGTTAGGATAAAATTTGATAAGAGAACAAGGTCCTGCTAAACCAACGTTTACAAAACATGTAAGTGCAGTTTCATTTTTCATTGGTGCTAATGGTGCTGACCTGTTCAGCCCTGCGAGTGGTGCTGTTAGTGTTACTGCATGACTAATGGATCACAGTCACTCATCCATCAAACCCCGAGAGCAGACGTCTGCGGGCCACCGTACAGCTACACACAGGCTGGTCAACGGCACCGTGGGCTTCTGTAGCATGGGAAACAGAACCGTGCGTCACCTCACCGTAAAGCTATGCTAATTAGCCCGGCAATAAAAACATTCAGGCTAATTAACAAAGAAAAGGCATATAAAAAAGGAAGGAATGTCAAACAGGAGAGGAGGAGGAGGAGGAGGGGGGAAACTCAAACTGCGGCTCACAAAGGGAAGGAATGTCGGAGAGCAAACACCAGCTGAGGGTGTGCTGAGTGGGTGTGTGTGGGTTTTTTATTTGTGTGTGTGCGTGTTGAGATGTTTGTGCGTGAGGCAGAGGTCATAATGTCTGAGAATATCCAGCCTCCACACATCTCCTGGGTCTGCAGCCTCTGCCATGTCTGACAGGTTGTTAATTTTCTTCCTGAACATTATTTGTTTTTTTTTTTAAATATATATTTTTATTCACTAATCCACAAGACAAACTGAATGCAACAGTTAACACAGTAAAGCTAAAACACAAAGTCCCAAGATGTTAATCAAAAACAGAGAAAAACAAAACATTAAACAAAGATCTTAAAAAATAACAAATAAATATAGAAATATTAAAATGCTGAGACACAAAATTAACATTAACATTAACATTAACATTGATGCAGATAAGCTTCTCCTCTAATTTGTTTTTGCATAACTTCTTTTCCTACATTTTAATCTCCCTAACATGCAGAACCAGATGGACCAGATAATGTACATACATACAAAACTTAATAATAATTCTATATTTAATTATTTTATTTTAAATAACTTATTTCAGCCTGTATTCTGTGAATCTTAAAGTCCACCTCCACTCATGTTTTAAACAGTATAAAATGCTCAGCAAGAAGTAATAAATTATGTCTGTTTTTTATAATGTCTTGTTAAAATGGCTCTACACCTTGCCTTCATTTAGTATTCAAGGATTTATGGATGTACAAATAGCCTCCGCTCACCCCACACACTCACCCCACACAAACACCCCACACACTCACCCCACACACTCACCCCACACAAACACCCCACACACTCACCCCACACACTCACCCCTGCCGCTAAGCCGCACCTGGCTTCTCCTCTGTTTTGCTTGCTAATCACGGTAGCTAGCTACGTCCGGCTTCTCCTGTGGGCTGGGCGTCGACGCTAATGACGTGCGTAGCCCCACCCTCTTGATGTGATTGGTTGTTTCGGTTTATGTTGTCATAAACTCAGCCTGACTGAATCTGTTTTTTAAGAATCCCTTCGCTCAGACATGGTGTTTACTGCTTATTTCGCTCCTGATGTTTCTCGTAACACTTGAAAAACGCCACATAGACATGTCAGCAAGGATAAAAATGCGATTTTCACTGGAAAATGTGTCTTTTAAAAATAGCCTTTTTTAAAAAACATTTTTTATATTTTCCCATGGTGCTCTTGTTGCTAACGCTGGACTGTCAAGTAAAAGTGTGATGGTGTTAGTCCCCCATTATTTCCTGCTGAACACATCAGTCAAAGCCAAGCACCACCCGCCTCACTTGAGGCTTCGAAATGGAAGCGCACAAACCAATGGGAGACGCAGTTGGTTCACGCTTGATACCACCTCATTGCTGAGTTGTGTTTCCGGGTTTCCAGTTTCAAGCAGAAACAGGGGTTAGTGTTTGGTTCGGAAAAACTGGACCACTGTGTGTCATAAATGCCAGGGCTCATTTTGAATCTCAGTTCATCAGTGCTCAGGACTCGTACTGTAATACAATCAACTTTTAAGTAAAAGCAATAGGATCAACCCTCGAGTCATTCTTAAGTCATGACTCTGACCAACTGACCAAATTGATATTTTGACCTGATGATGGCGGAAGAGGAAAATCCAGAGGATCACGTCCATCAGTTCCATCGTCTTGGAGCCGTGAATGTCTGCGCCAAATTTCTTGGCAATCCATCTGAGTATTTAAGTGAATACTTTGACCTGCTGGTGGTGTTTGAAGAGTCAGGAAGTCTCCTAAGTTGGTAGGAATTATCCTCTGTTGAAGACAAATGTTTAAGAAAATGATGGAACTGAATCCAATATTTGTTTTTTATTTCAGTCTGGTCGAAAGTGTTGAACCAACTGGCCAACCAACACTGCCATCCCTGCAGCCACACTATAGCATGGCTAAAAGCTTCTCTTCGCCTCAGTTAGAGGTCTTTGAATAATCAGTTAAGGTTATTTAAAAGAAATTAAACCATTGGTCTGTAATACAATACAAGCAAAATAAAAATAATTGTGCTTTCTTTTATGAACTTTACAAAAAATTAATAAGCACAATTTTATTTAGGCAGGAACAACACTTTTTGTTCATTTAGAAAGCAGTTCAAGAACCTTTTTCCACATTGTTTGGAGTCCAAATTTCATACAGCTATTAGAAATAGTATTAATAAAATGTGACTCCTGTAATGCAAATCCAAAGCAGAAACCATTTGTAGTATAACAAGGACTTTTCTAAACATTTGTCCTCTAGATGATCACATTCTACAGAAACATATCAGATATGTTTGGTGTTGATGTGTTTCTTTTCTAGATCAGAGCAGAAGCAGCTGCAACGACGTGAAGCAGTAAAATTGAGTGTGAAAAAGCAAAAACAGGAAGGACTTCTGGATTCCACTACATCTGTGCGCCACACGTGTAAATATTTATGTGAGTAAAGGACTGAAAACCGCCGGCGTGTTCTGGCTGAGTGTGTTTGTCAGAGTGTTACTGAGCCTGAGACAAACAGGATCTAAACACACACGCCCACACAGGTCAACAGCTGATCACAGGTCAGTTTGTTCTGTAAACAAGCCAAACTGGACAGAATACCTCAGGAACTGATACAACTTAGAAAGACCAGAGATCACATATTTAAAATATAATCTAAAACCATTTTATATTTTACAAAAAAAAGTTCAGACAACACAAAGTTCTGTGGAAACTTAAGAGACTTAATAACAATTGATTTCAGAGTTTTTGAGCACAACTCAAACTCTTAATTCAGTTTCTAGAAACCTGAAAAAATATATTGATATAATCTAATTATGGCATTATCTGGAAAATCTGAAAATTAAATGTTTTCAATTGAAAATTTTAAAATATTAACCATTATTTACTTTCACTTTAGTGAATTTACTCAATAATTTTTGAAATACAATTTTTGGGGATCTTAAAGATTCAAGTTTATCAATCAAAGAAAAGCAAATTAGACTAAGAGTTAACTGTTAGCATACAGTTGATGGCTTGTATTAAGCTAATGTTTGTTCACATAACGTTCACTGTCTCCCTTTCAAGGTGGCAAACCCTGCAGTCCCGTTAGCAACAGCTAGCTGGGCAACTTATTATGACTTACTAGTATTGGCATGTTTCCCGTGCTTTAAGTGACTGTTTTGCCTCAGTCCACCCTTCTGTGTTGTGATAGGCTACTACTACTGTGCTCTGATTGGCTGTGAGCATGAGTGTAGACTGGTGCTTGGGAGAGTTAGGTTTAGCTGATCAACTGATCAAAAACAGGACTTTCACCCACAAGACTGATCTTTGTGTCCCGTGTGAAGTTAAATGTCACTTTTAACTTTTTTTAGACTTAAATGTTTTATTCAGTTTTCAGTACATTTGGTTAGGTTAAGGCACCAAAACTTCTTGGGTACATATAGGCAAGAAAACTATACGGTTAGGTTTAAGCACTAAAATTACTTCAGTAGGTTTAGGAATAAAAACTGCTCAGGTTTATGAAAAAATAATGATTAATGAACAAAATGGACCCTTTAGACATTAGAACAATTAGAAAGGTTCTCTGGCAATCACACAGACATGTCGTCGAGGCAACAAGAACTAGCCAATCACAGCACAGTTGCCTCAGACTAGGCAGAACAGGGGAAAAAATACTGGCTAGCATGCTAACTGTTAGCTTGCCAGAAGATAAGTAACTGGCCTTGAACATACAGATAAACATAATTTTTTCACTTTTTGTTGTGACCAGGATTTTAAACCAGAAAATGCCATTTTAGATTTTTAAAGAGCGAAACAAAATAAAATTATATAATATATATTATTTTATCTACAAATATCTGTAAAGGATATTTTCAAGTAACGCCATACATAAAATTAGAAAAATTAAAAATTTAAGTTTTGGTCAAGAAACATTTCAGTCAGAGTTCTACTTTAGTTTGGTTTTGCTCATTTTTAAAAGCTGCTGTAGAAACAGACCTTGCTCACTTATTTGGTTAATTAATTCATATGACTACAAATGTTTCAATTTAATTGTCTGTACATTATTAATGTACAGGTATATTATTTAAGTACCTTTCTTGGTCTGAATGCAAATATTAACATTCCCTTATTTTTTCAGACTTTGTTGCTTGTCTTTATCACCTTTTTTACACTAACTTATTTTTATTGGAGATGGTATTTAACATGATTATTTAACCTGACAAGGTGAGTGATTTTAGTAGAAACTCTTTGTATTTGTTCATGAACTCTTCACACACACACACACACACACAGGAGTCAGTTGGCATGATTACACTCGTTAGCCTGCAGGTGTGGACACAGAAGGACCTGTGTGTGTGTGTGTGTGTGTGTGTGTGTGTGTGTGTGTGTGTGTGTGTGTGCGTGTGTGCGTGCGTGTGTGTGTGGTTTCTGCTGTGTAAGCCAGTCGGTGTGCTGGTGGTTTTCAGGACGTCTTTGAGCTCTCTCATAAACTCACACATGTGCCTGTTATTAGATTTATATACTCTGAAATCCAGGGTTATGTTCAGCCAAATGTAGGAAATGATTTTCTAAACTGTGGTGCACTGAAACTGAAGTCTGAAAGTTTCATGATGTATTGTTGGGAGGAAACATGTCGTTTAACCAGAAAAACATGGCAGACCAAGCCCCTCCTCTGATGTTGACTTTTTCCAGTGTTTTCTCCAGCCCAGGAGGACCTGTGGAGTCATTTAGGACCTTGAAGTGTTTTGTCTCATTATTATAGAGAAAATAAATGAAGTAAAAATCCAAACAAACCCTAATGAGGCTTAAACAGTTAGAGACAGAACAAACACAACTGTTGAACTGGGGCTGCAGTGATGTAACTGCCAGTTAAAAAGCAGCAGGGCATTTGAGCAGGTCAGCTGATCAGGGTTTATTCTCTCCTACCAAATATTAAGATGCCTTCTGAAGTGCAATCCCTTAATTATCAGCCCATTTATTCCCACAGATCAGACAGCTGTGGTGTCTTTTATTCTGTTAAAACTACACCAGCTACACACTGTGGAACAATTGTCCTCAACATGTTTGTGTATTCAGTGTCCTGAAAGACAGAATCATGCAGATCGATGCGCTAAGAAAAATGACACTTGATGCAGGCTCATTCAGAAACATTGTAAAATTATGTCTTCATACTTGGCAGATTTTTTAACTTGTTTTAAGAACAGACTTTTGGGACCCTTGCTGCTTTTCACAGCTTTATTTCTGCTAATTTGTCCCACAGAGGTTTTGTGCATTTAGACAGCTATGATGCCTACTTAATATGAATATGCTTATACATGTCAGATCTTTAATTTGTGTTTATGAACTGCAAACAGAGTCATTGATAACTGTAAACTTTATTTTCTCCTTGGTTTTAGCTCAAAGCTAAAGCTAGGTGTTAGCTTCACAAGAGTGTTAAGAAAATTAGCAAAAAAGTTGCTAGGAAACGGTGTCGTCCATCTACAACTGAATGAATGGATACAGCGTTTATAATGCAATCAGTATGAGTCTTATGGTCATTTCAGGTAGAAATACTCGTAACTCTTTTATGTTTTGTAATTTTGATAAAATACCAATGTTAAAATTAAATATAGGCACATTTAGGAAAAGTCGGGGTCCGACTTACATGGGTTTTAATTCTACAAAGTTTTAAAACTGCAAAATTTAAAAACAGTCAGTGGTGGACAAAGTACTCAACCCCAGTACTTGAGTCAAAGTATAAATACTCCTGGTCAAATATTACTCAACTACAAGTGAAAGTTGCTCAGTCAAAATTTTACTCGAGTTAAAGTACTAGAATACTTGTTTTCAAAAATACTGGAGTGTTCAAAAGTGGAAATTACAAAGTACATTTTCTAATATCAATACACACTGTATTGTTTTCATGATGCATTTACAGAAGCTTGTAACTCTCTGAAACATCTAATGATGCACTGATGCTTGTAGAACCACTCTGCTACACAAAGTCTATAGAAACACCTATAAAAACTTCGGCATAGAAATACAATCAAAAACAAAAAGGACAGTTATTGTCATTTTCTGATGTAACTGTATTAAAATCACATCATAAAATTAGATTGAAGATAACTGTAAGGAGTTCTCCAAGTCTGTTAAATAACAGAGATTTCTTTCTGTCCTCAGAGGCAGTATATACATGTATATACATTTTCACCCCGATAAAACAATTCAACATTAAAAGGCTACCTGGAATTATTTCTTTTTTTCTAATTATAATAACATCTTGAGATTTAATTTTGTCTTTCTCCTGCTGTCACTATTACTGAGTTTTGTTTGATTGAAAGAGGGAGAGCTTGTTTGTTCTTGTTACAGAGCGTCTGGATGATGTATTTCTGCTTTTACATCAGTCCCAGAGAACGGGTACTGTGATTGGTTTCCTTCTGTGAGGAACACAGCGTGTGGCCAATTGCATTTTAGAAAAGAAAAAACAGCAAAAGCTGACTTCAAAACTAGGCGTTGCCTAAAAGTGGCGAGTATCAACAACCTTCCTACAAATGTAGTGGAGTCAAAAGTACAATATTTGTCTTTGAAATGTAGTGGAGTGAAAATAATAAGTTTCCAAAACAACAAATACTCAAGTAAAGTACAGATACTCAAAAAAGGTATTCAAGTACAGTGCTCAAGTAAATGTACTTTGTTACCGTCCACCACTGAAAACAGTCAAACCGACTGCCTTGATAGTTTCAGTATTAAACATCAGAATTCTTCAGGGAAATCAAGTCATTCAAGTGAAATTGCTGGGATTAGTGGATTCACTTGCGGGGGCAGAGCAAAAGCTAGAATTAGACAAAAGATCCACACATTCTAATAGCTCCCTGTCAAGGGTGCCAAATAAACCCACACTAATTTTTTTGCACTGGATTTTGTTGAAGTTTGGAAAATTTACACCCTTGACTAATAACAAGCTGTCTCAGCGCTGACTTTTGAGGGAACAGAGAGCTGAAGACTCCACAATGGAGGAAGCCACTGATTATTAGCTGTGTGTCTCACACGGCCGAAAATACTCCTGTTGGAGTATAAACCAAAGAGAATAAGAAAATAATTTATTCAGTTATGAGGCAGTCGATGGTGCAAATAAGTCTCTTGAATTAACTGTGTGAACTTTAACATCCAAGCTAGCAAGGTTGCTCACTGACAGCAAGTAAACCTGCACAGCTGCAAACTGACAGATAGCAAACAGTTGGTAATCTCATTAGCTCAAAGAGCTTTTCCCCGCTTCACTAAAACTCTTAATGTAATTAAATGATGTCCAATCCTGACAACAAAATGCCCTGAGAGAACTACACTCAGTACATCAACAAGCCTCTGGAGTCACATATTGTCAGAAGATGCATTGTGAATTTTGCTGCGCCTCTTTCTGGTGTGACCAGCCTTTAAAGCGACTACAAACTGAAACGTGAAAACGAACAATTTTGATTAAGTGGACGTAAGAGCCGCATCCAGTGTCCTGATACAGAAAAAAAAGACTGGACTGGATTTTGTGTTGTGGCCTGTGTCCTCTGTGTCTGTACATGGACGCAGAGGTGTCAAAGGTAAGGTCTTATTACGTCTTGGGACGTCTTTTACATCTTATGTCTTTTATATCTCGTTACGTCTTTTACATCTTGCAATGTCTTGTTATGCATTTACATCTTATTACGTCTTTTACATTTTGTTACGTCTGTTACATCTTACTATGTCTTTTACATCTTGTTACGTCTTTTATGTCTTGTTATGTCTTTTATGTCCTGTTACGTTTTTTACATCTCATTACGTCTTTTACATCATGTTATGTCTTTTACTTCTTATGTTTTTTACTTTGTTACGTCTTTTACATCTTATTGCATGTTTTACATCTTGTTATATCTTATTTGTCTTGTTACGTCTTTTATATCTTGTTACGTCTTTTACATCTTGTTCCATCTTTTTTGTCTTATTATGTCTTTTAAGTCTTGTCCCTTCTTTTATGTGTTGTTATCTCTTTTTGGTCTTGTTATGTCATCTTATGTCTTTTTTGTCTTGTTACCTCTTTTATGTCTTGTTACAACTCTTACATTAGTTACATCTTTATGTCTTTTACAGTGATTTTCATCTTCTTATCTTTTTCTTTTTTTTCATCTTGTTATGTCTGTCATGTGTGATACGCTCTGATGCATACACTAAGGAATCGTCTTTTCTATGTGTTATTGTTCCACCCATTTAGGCTGAAATAAGTCTTGATGTTGAGAAGGCAGCACACAATTATGCAAAACAAAGATAATCAATAATTCCCCTCAAATGCATTAAAAGTAAAATAACAAGCCTGTTTTTTAAAATGTGAGGTCCTGACTGCTCATTTAAAGAATATGAGCTCATGTGGTAGATTTGAAGGCAGCACATTACTTCTTCTAATAAGAAATATTCCATGTTTGTCACAGTTATCAGTCTATCAACAATTTGCAACCAGCTGCTCCAGATTTGATTCCCACAACTCCAGTGACTGTTCCAGTTACTTTGTACCACTTTGTACTAATTCTACCCGGGCAGAGGTCATCTCCTCAGCGACTGGTTGTGTGTGTGTGTGTGTTTGTATGCGTGTGTGTTTTTGTGTTAAAGTGTGTGTTGTAGTGCTGCCCTGTCTGAGAGCTGGCTCTTGGGATCTCATGCAGTAACATTGTTGTGAAGTGTGTGTCTGCATACTGTAACTTTGTGTGTGTGTGTGCGTGTGTGTTTGTGTGTATACCTGAGTGCCAGGTGGCCACCTGAGGCCCCGGGCTGGGAGAACACCTGCCTCTGCACTGCCTGCAGCTCCGTATTGTCCCCTGTGTTTCAGCTTAATGTTGTTGTTGTGTAACAGTTACTGTAACACACTGCTGAGGGACGCATCAGATCTATCAGAGCTAGTCAACACTTTACCTAAACGGTACATTACATCAGCCGTTCTACTACTCCTAATATTACAAATAAGTTAACAAAGCCTCATCAATGCATGATCAAGCCTTATCAATGCATCTTTGTGTGGCTAAAAACCAGAGTCGACACAACTTTCAAAATAATAAGAACAAACATAATATAAAGAGCAAGAAAGTCCACATAGGAGTGGATGTGTCAAACACAGTGCTTTCACTAAGGAGACCAGGAGTTTTTTTCGGCCAGGCTAGAAGCTGTTAATACATCACTTTATTAAGTTTAAAAGTTTTTTTCAGATATGGGAGTCCCCATATGTTTGCTGCAATGTGTTTTGGAGATGGGATGGAGGGGCTGCAGGCTGGTGTTAGGTAGTATTTGGTTAACCAGCAGATCCTGTGACCTGCACCGTTTCAGGAAGTACCAAGTAAAGTATCTGATATATTAAAACACATTTAGTAAAGCACATTATTAATACAGATGATTTTAAGCAGCATTTAAATATATCAGTCAACAACAATGCTGATCACATAATCTAATGTCAGTCATGTTTTGCTTGAGTAATCTTCAGTGTGATCAATCTGCCAGTAACAGCAGACATAATTGTTCATTTAGGAGGCAGTATTCGTAGTTAGTAGAAGTTAGAAGTTATTGTGTTTCTTTTTCTTCGTTTTTATTGTAAGTGGTGCCTTACTGGCAGCTACTGAGTCGGAGTGTGAAGTGCTTGAAGTTAGTGTTGCTACAGTAGGAAAGCTGAGGTGTGTACAGTTTGGTAGCGACTTGACCTCAAGTACAGTGTTACATTTTGGACTTGTCATAATGATGTTGTTAAGTTTTATTACATCGTAAAATGCTTTTGTAATGGTTAATTGACATAACTGACTGAATGACACTTGATGACAGCAGCTATAAACATTCAAAAAGACTGTGTGACATGGTTATGGCATTGTAATGACAGTCTTAAGCTCAACCCTTAAAAAGTATTAAGCAATGAAGAGAAGAGAAGAGAAGAGAAGAGAAGAGAAGAGAAGAGAAGAGAAGAGAAACTTTATTGATCCCACAGTGGGGAAATTCAGCTCAGAAATTAGAAAAGATCAAGTAAAAAATAGAATAAAAAATGAAAGAATATAGTATAAAAATATAGATTATAGATTAGAAAAAAAACTATATACAGACATATACACTATATATATCTTTCACTTGTATTATAGTTAGATAATTAGTTATTTATCTGTCTATTTATTGTAAACATTTGACTGACCAGCATCAAAACTTTAAAACCAATCTTATTTTCTTTGCAGGTATAGTGTTATGCTCAGTGGCCCCAGACCTTTTCGTTTGGCCCTGCTAAAGCTAATATCACACAAAGTACATTACGGATAAATTCCACCAGGCTGTGTCACTTTATGGCTGCGCCACGTCAGCCGGAGCTGATCGCAGTCATTCTACACAATGCTTGTGATTCCACCAGCAATGCCTCGGCACGTCCGAGAAATAGCTCTCCGCTCTGCTCTGCTTCAGACACGCTCCAAGTCTATTTTTGACGGATGCTGCTTCAATTAGCACAGAGCAGATCGAACAGGAAGTCAGACACAGAAAAAGCAGGGGGAACCCGGTTAATTTTCAAAACAAAAGACCCGTGCAGACTCACGATGATAAAGACAGACAGAAAAGAAACTATTTAACCACGTAGCCTGCTTATCCATGGTAGAAGCACAAAGAGCACGGAAAGAGGACCTAATCAACAAAATCTGAGCAAGGAAACATAATCAGGCGGGAATGCATCTGAAACCCGGCTGGTGGGGCTTTCAGCCGTGCGGAGGACGGATCAGAACCGTGGTGCAGACGTGCCGTGCTTGGTGGGATCAGCTGGTTAGTCCCTGCAGTAAGAAGTTCTGCTAGTGTCATTTAAGCAGAACCACAGAGAACTGGCTCAATGATTTTAATATAAGATATATTATTCTAATATGATATAATACATTATAATGACAAATGACTAAGATTACTTTGTGGCTCTATTTTACAGAGGAATTATTAATGATCGGTCCTGATGCTCTATACTGTGCTGCACCAGTACAAGAGGCCATTTTGTAAATATTGATTTTTTTTCCTGAGGTATGGGCTTCACCCTACAGTCCTGTATGAGTCTGAATAATAGATTTAGCCCTTTTCACCGGCCTTGAGTCAATCACAGTGCCGCGCTCTGTGTTTTCTCTGGCTCAGCTCTCTCCTTTCAGAGATCCCATTCAGCTCTGAGCCATCTACCGAGAGCAGAGAGCGATGAATATGTTCTGTTCCACTCGCTCTTTATTTTTAGGTTTGAGTAGACTTACAGATGGCCTACATAAAACTGAATAGGGCTTCATTTTAACAGCGGGGCAGAGAATTGGCCGGCGTGCCATTGTGTGGTCTCTATTATGGGAATACGGGGGAGTTTAGTAATACAGCCTGTCCCTCGCCTGTCCGCGCACGCGGCCAACGTGATTTTTCCATGATGATTTCTGAAATGGGTTTGTCCTTGGGGGTGCGCGGCTGCGCTGCCACGCGGTCGAAGGTCGCCGCTTCTGAAGAGGTGTCGCGATTGTTTGGCTGCTGATATTACGTCTCGCTGTCCCAAACGATTCATTTACCGCGGCCCGTCGCCCGGTTCCATCTGCTCGAGCCCTCAGCTAAATTGAGGAGGACGGGAATAAAAGTTTGAAGGGGAAGCGTTGGGAATTGAAGTGGAGATATTACGGGGGGTTCTCCCCGCGAGATCAAATTAACACGAGCCACATGAGACGTTCTTAAGAGCAAGACGACAGGAAAATTAATCAGGAAAATGAAGGATTATGAATTAGAAGGTGTCAGACTGGTAACATACTAGTCTATTAAGTATGCTGAGACTTCTGCTCAGTCTAACATCTCATTTTGACCTCAGTGGCAGTCCATGTATCCCCTAAGCTCTGATTTCTTTTAGAGTAGATGAGTACGTCCTGAAAACCCACATCAATCAGCTGTCCATTTAATTTCTCTAACGCTGGAAACAGATTCCACAATATTTTTGCCTTCCATGATGGTCACTGTGTCAGATTATTCAATCATAGAGTCTTATTTTTGGTTGCTTTTTTACACGTGACGTAGAATATGCAACGGGCTGAGTCTGCTTGATACTGAAGCCAAAATTTCTCCCGAGGGTCAGGGAGGGGCCAGCGGCACCTTGCATGGTTGCTCATGCTTTTATGAATGAAAGTGTAGATGGCACCGTCACTCGCTCAGCGGTGAGGGTGGTGAACCTTTCCAGTCAGCAGTAAAGAGGGTGAGTGTGCGGGTGCAGCATGTGTATGTGTGCGGAGGGTGACGTTGCGCACACACACATGTGAATAATTTGTTCTGAGGCTCCTGACTGAGAGTTAAATGGATACATGTTGAAAAATGAAGTCATTGCTCTTTGCTTTGCCATGGGCACCCTGTGACACCCTCGTCTTGTTGTAAATCCTCTAACAGTTGTCTTCCACTGTGATACACTTCTTAGAATAAAATGAGTACCGCCTGTTGTGATTCATTTTTTCTTTTAAAATGAATTTGGAGTTAATTCTATTTTTCCTACATTTCTTTTTCATATTTTAATATTTAACTTCATTTAAAGGCATAGTTCTTATAGTCATTTTGACTTGTTTAAGACTGAAACTCAGTGTTTAGGACTGGGGACTTGACCTACAGCCTTTCAGCTTTGACTCGGGACTTGTCAGTCTTGACTTGGGACTTGAATGCAAAGACTTGATCCCACCTTTAAGAGAAATTGTTGATCGCATGATGTGCCTTTAAAAGAGAACTAACCAGCTTTTTTTAAGATGCCAGATTTGTCAAACGCAGCACACTTCAGCCAGGTCACAAGTGTCACTATTTGAAGTCTGTATCTCGCTGTGAGGACAGTGGCTGGAATAACGATATCAGATTTTCACTACAGGATTATTGTGGCCACAAGACTTCATGATAATCATATTATCATGAAGGATAAAGCCAGAATGAAGGAGACAGAAATGATTTAAGAGCATACAGTATATAGGGACATACAGAGCTGCTGGATCATTTACACAATATCTTTATGTGTATGATTAACATGATATTAATATTTAATTTTCATTTCATTTCATTTTTAATTTCATCAAGCACAGATGAGCATTGACCTGCTCAGTTTAACATTAAGGCCAAAACGCACTAAAGACTAAAATAGAAAAGTTAAGCTTCTATGGAACTGCAGGCTTCAGATTTAAAATTCCAACATCACAGAACCAGCTGTAATTTAGGAAAAGGTCACTATAAAAGGTATTTATTTATTTATTTATTTATTATACTATTGTTAATGATAGTTAAAACAAAAAATCCTCACCTTTATTCAGTTCAGTCTATTTAATGATGAAACAGTGCAAGATATTCATGTTTTTATATTAATGCAGCAGGATTACTTCCATCAGTGTCACTCTGAGAGTTTACATCAGTGAGGATGTTTTAGACCACAGCAGACAGCAAACTGCACACCGAGTCTGGACTCTTCATCATGACTTACAATAATGCAGTGTAGTCACAAACGTTTTGTGGAGGTTTTGTGGTTATGTTAAGTTGGAAAATTTGTGTGCATATATATATATATATATATATATATATATATGTATAATAAACCAGAATAGGTTCATTTGTGTATGACCTGTAATATACTGTATATATATAAAAAAATTTAAACGAAGAGAATTTAATAACTATGTAAGATGCAATTATAACTTCATAGCTTAAAAGAACCAAGAACTCAGAGGAGAGGTAGGGGACAGTTGCTGTAAAAAGTGTGCAAAGTAAAATTTATGATCAAAGGAAGTGTAGATAGAGGTGAACATTTTTTGGGGGGTATTATTCTGATTATACGGGCATATGTACTATTTATTTGTACATATGTGTTTATTTTGGTTATTTCACTTTATTGCACATGATTGGAAAGCAATGTACATAAGGTTCAGGGGATGACCCAAAGTTCCTAAATGCACTACATGGTCATAATGTATGGGATCATCCACCATACTATGTGTCCTATGTGTCAGTGGTCTCCAATCTGTCTGGGCACATGAACAACCCCCCCCCCCCCCACACACACACACACACCTCCGGCTGTTAGCCTGCAGAGATTTGTTCCCATTCAGCCACAACAGCATTAGTGAAGTCCATCACTGATGTGGCTCACAGTTGGTGTTCCAGTTCCTGTCAAAAGGTGCTGGAGAAGTTTGAGGTTCAGGACTGCAGGCCAGTGAAGTTCTTCCACACCAAACTGATAAAAGCATTTCTTTATGGAGATCTGTGCGTGGGTGCATTGTCCTGTTGAAACAGGAAAGAGTCAAACACAAACTGTTGACACAAAGTTGGAATCCATTGTCTAAAAAATATCTCTGCATGCTGTAAAGTTAAGATTTCCCATCACTGGGGCTAAAGGGCCTGGAAATAAACCATGAAAAACAACGCCAGACAAAAAGTACAGTGGACAGTGTCCTCTTTCCACTTTCGGACACATCGTCTATCTTTTGTGAAAAACAAACTCTTTGCAGCTGCTGTCAGCCTCCACTTTATCTCCTGCTCTCTCAGACCAAACAACAGCAGCCAGCAGACTCCACTTCCTGCAGATGACATTTTCTCAAGGTGGCAGGTTTCTCCACCGCCGAGTTAATGAAAGTGACGTGCCGCGCGCCTCCCCGCTAAGGCCTCTGCTGCGCGAGGCGCGCTGCAGATGGAGAAAATGACAGAAAACAGCTTCTAGGCTTTTACTGTTTTTAAGAAAATCAACCTCTCAGGTGGTCTAATTCACGATTATGCACAGATGATCAGCCGTGAGCTCATGCACTCTCCCATGATGTCACCTCGCTGTCCCGTGAAGACCATGTCTCCTAGTTTGAAGTTGTTTATGGGGATGGAAATATTATCATAGGCTAATAAAACCCTCCAGAAACTCCAAGAAATGCTTAACCTTTTGATGCACGAACTATCCAAACCTCTTCTAATGCACAACCAAGATTACTCACCAAACCCTACTTGTGATAGAGATCATTATTATTTCCCAGGAAGGCAGAATTCCCAGTAAGCACTTATCATAAACTTGTGTTTATTAAGTCCCTGTTCTTTGTACACACTGCCCGTCAGTACTACTGACTGGATGTTTGGTGAGGTTCTCAGATCGGCCCAGCTGGAGTTGGTCACAGCCCTTTTCGGAGCGCCAAGAAGATGATCTAAGTTGACTATTTAGAGGAAACAAAAGTTGTGAGAAAGTTTCAGGAGATGTCACATTCACAGTATCCAGACCTGTTGAGGCCATGTGACATGGGTCGCCTACAGTTGTCCTACATCTTTTCTTCTGGCCTGTAGTACTGTTTATCCATCTAGATAGTTTTGGTGTGAGTTGCAGAGTTTTAGAGATATCGGCTGTAGAGTTGTCTGCCTTCTCTCCAATATAATGGGACTAAATGGCACTCGGCTTGTGGTGCTCAAAGTGCCAGAAATTACATTTGAAAAACTCAAAACCATGTGTCTCTTTCTAAAAATTATGACCCGGTTACTCAAGATAATTCACAGATCTTGTTGTGAGCAGTTGCATGTAGGAACTACTTACTTTCTAGTAGAAAAGAAAGTAGTTACCGTAGATTCTACACACAAAGAAAGTAGTTCCTACATGAAAGTGCTCACAACAAGGTCTGTGGATTATCTTGAGTGACTGGGTCCTAATTTTTGGAATGATTATTTATTTATTTATTCATTTATTGATTTTTGGTGCCTTTAGAGAGAAGGAAGGTCGATATCTCTAAAGCTCTGCAACTCACACCAAAAAAATCTGGATGGATATGGAAATGGCACTAAAGGCCAGGGGACAAATACATTTTTGATTCTGGGATCAACTGTCCCTTTACGTCTGGGCCTCATTCTGACCGGACACCTTTGTCCTCACCTTCCCCTCCACTTTTATTATACATCTGCTCAACCTGCTTGTGGAGGGTGGTGGGATCCTAGTCCGGTGACACTGTGCCTGGTGCAGCAGCTTCGCTCTGGTCGCTCTCTGTGGCCCCCTCTGGTACCCAACTCTCCCGTCTCCTCTGGGGAAGTCAGGCAGAGGTGTATGTCTCCTAGGTTTAGGCACCAAAACTACTTGGTTAGGTTTATGAAAAGTTTATG
The DNA here is from genome assembly GCF_056507025.1 of Lutjanus erythropterus. Lineage (NCBI taxonomy): Eukaryota > Metazoa > Chordata > Actinopteri > Lutjaniformes > Lutjanidae > Lutjanus > Lutjanus erythropterus. Next base: position 6,974,651 of record NC_139336.1, read on the forward strand.
GTTTATTTGTGCCATGAGAGTGTAAATAATCACATTGGCTATTCCACCCGGGGTGCAAATAGCATCTGTTTGTTGTTGTGCAATAGAAGGGTACTAATAGAAAAATGATTTTTATTCAAAAGGCAAGAGAGGAAAAATGAAAATAAAGATTTGTGATGATCAAAAACAAGTTAATACCCAGAACACTGAATGATGAAATGAATTTGTTGCAGAAATATAGAAAATAAACAGTTGGCTCACTTTGTGATTCATCAAAGTGTTCAAACAAGGCTCTCCTTAATTCAGAAAAAAATGCTGTCGTGGACGTGCAGGGATGAGTTGTAAGGAATACGTCCCTCATGATAATCAGCAGCTTTCACAGTCTTAAGTTGATCTATCTAACAGCAGAGCAGGTACAGTGAGTCTGTCTGCTGCTAATCCTGCCACTGTGAGCAGCTTCCTGGATTTATCCTCCATAATCTCACCGTAAGAGTTTAAACATCCGAGGAACCCCGCAGTCTGTATCCCCCAGAAAGACGTGAAAACATTGATTAACTTCTTGACACTGTGTTCATAAAGCTTTTTGTGCAAATCGCAGCTCACAAAAACCACAGGCGAGGCCACAGCGAGCAGAGCAGAAGAGAGACAGCAGGAGGTGGAAGCGTCTGACAGATGTACTTCCCTCAGACCCACAACAGAGATAACGGTGGACTGGTTATCAGTGGGAAGTCCAGTCTGAGACATTCCCACAGTCCAGCGTATGTCAACATGAAGCACGTACATAAACAAAACAGCTCATGGTGAAAGTGAAAACTTTGAAAACTTTGATTGTCAGGTAGTTACAAGACACGGTAAATAACAATTAGCAACATAATTCTGTAGACTGACAGACCAGAATAAGTTATTATTAAATACTAGTTTCCATAGCAACAGGAGGTAAGAGCTCAAAAGGTCACAACATCTACTTCTATAAATTGCAGGCGCCTCAGTTAAAAAACCTTTGAAAACATGTGAAATGTCAGAGGACAAGTTTTGTTTTGTAACTGCAGGAATGTTTTAACTCTATTTACGCACATTCTTACTTTATGTAATTTGATACTTCATAGACATTTTTTCTGCACTTTTGTACAAAACATCTGATTAGTCTAACTCGAATACTATATGTTGTAATTATATATGTGTATATACATACATACATATATATGTAACACCTCCAGCTCATCATCAAGCCTCTGCAGAAGCCTGACAACAACCTGATCATTTGAATCAGGTGTGTTGGAGCAGGGAAACATCTAAAACATGCAGGACAGTGAGCTCTGAGGACCAGGGTTGGGAAACACTGTTTTAATCGACTAAATGAATAAATAATTGACTTGTTAGTTGCAGCCCTACTACTGACATGACATGACCTTGTAGCTGGTGCCCTGCTGGGCTTTTAAATTTAAAAATTTCAATTTCAATTTTAAATTTTTAATTGCTGTACTTTAGTGATCAGTTAAGTTATTTTCATAACTGCACCTGAAAAATATTAAAATGGAAAATAACTTGTAAATTGAGTAATTTATTAATCAAGTACTTTTTGTGAATAGGTTTCTCAAATGGTAATCTTCATCTTTACTTGAGTCATTTTTATGGGAGTAATTGCATTTTTACTCGAGTAGATTTTCAGTACTCTACCCACCACTGACTGCCAGTGACCAAACATAACCATAAACATATTTTATGTGTTTATCATGTGTTTATGTGTTTATCAACACTTTCTTGCACAATAGGTTAATTAACATTTCCATATTGCATTGATGGAAATGCAGCGTGCATTTTTCTGTTCCTTGGCAAATGTTTTGCTGTTGCAAATTAGAAACATATAAATGTAATTTCTTGGAGTTGGAGTGGTCAGCCTATAAAACTCACTGTGAGTAATCTGTGAAATTACAGAACATAAACTGAGTTAAATGATTTCAGCCTGTTTCCAAAGAGTGTCAAGATCTTGAACCAAGATGAACAGAAGACAGAAATAACTTCATTAAGTGATTTTTTTTTTTAATTCAAAATCTTGCTCAAGGACCCTTCAGCAGAGTGGACACTTTAGACTCATAAAGAGATTGAAGTGGTCTGTTCTGTTTGCATGAAGTCAGTCGAAAAACTGAGGCTTCTCTTCCTTCTGTAACCACAGACAGACTGAACTGTGCTGTGTCCCTCAGTTAACACCTGACCACAGGGCCATCTGAGAATAGACGTGGCCTCCTCAGGACCAACATGGAGGGTGGGGGTGGACTTCGGTGTCACCAGCGGTTACACAGAGGAGACGGTCACCGACTGTAAGTCTGTGCCCGACAGCAGTATCTCTTCTCTTCACAACAACCATTGTTCACTGTGGAAAAACACATTTTACTCCAGACATGACCGTAAGATGAAGTAACTATCTAAGTCGCTTCCTTTCCCTCTTTCTTCTTCTTTCTTTTCCCTCGACAGTGAAACTCTTCTCTCATAAACACTTAGTTGACATACTTTGACAGCCCCAGCATTTGCATAATGAAGCAGAAATGCATATAAATATAAGAAAATGCAAAAATAAATATGTTTGGGAATATAAGTGGGGGGAAATGCAAAGAGAAGTAAATGTATTAGTAAATATACAAATAAATTTAAACATTACTAAATAAATAAAATTAAATGGAGAATTAAATGGGAAAAGATATCAATAGGATACACAGTTAAATGAATACAATTTATGTAATTTTTAAAAAAATAATTGAGCTGTACATTTAATTTTAATATTCATATTCTTTATTTTGGCAGTTTGGGTCTCTCATGGACTTGTGTATTTTCGCAGTGTGGTATTGCTTGTATTTAAAGGGACAGTCTCCTAATTTTACACATGAACATCTGTTTATTCATCATGAGAAGTACCACTTAGCCTGTGAAAACCATCATGTTCTGTAGCTGTGAAGGAGCCACAAAACAATGATGATGTTGTCATTGAATAATTTCGCCTGAACTTGTTGACCTTTGAACCCCTTTTACACGGAACAAAAAAGACATTAACGCTCAGCGTCAGTCTTCAGCGGTACAGGGTACAATCAGCATTCACTCCTGTTCTGATCTGCAGTGACGCAAACATGACATCACAGTGGACATGCTAATTTTCACAGGTTTTTGGGGGAGGATGAAGACGTTACGTTGGTGCGTCAGCTCAACCCAGTGGAGTTTGCATCCACTTGGAGGTGTGTATTTACTGATGATGTGCTTGTCTTAAAAGCGTCTGTAAAACGGTGGATACAACATTTTCTTTCCCATTAAATCTTCTCGATCAAAAATAACCCAAATCATGATCTTTTCCTAATCCTAACTAATACCAGTTTTACACCAAAATTCAGCAGATGCAGGTTTTTAAATGTTGGTAAATCAGCCATCTGATTGCCTGCAGACGAGTTGGCCTGTTTTTTTTTTTTCCTGATGTGTTGCTGGACAAGCCAGTTGAATATTGGCTAATGTGCAGGAGAGCAGAGAAACAGAGGTTATTAAAAGTCTCTGTGTGTTCAGCTTTACGCACTTATGTATCTTCTAACTGAATCTCTGTGGTTTGAAGTTTATTTCCTCTCCTGCGTCACTTTTCGTACTTTTCAGGTATCTAATTTATTTCATGTTTGCTTAAAGCTGGAGAGGAATCATGTCTTACATTACTGCTAATGAAAACCCCACATTTCCTGATTTTGCTGTTTCATAATAAAAGCTTTTAGAGATCAAATAATGATTAAGTATGTTACTTACCTAATAATGTTATTGATATAGGTTTAACATTATATAATGTAATTTATGTTTGTTTTGTAACATATGGGCCAGTATGGTGGTGCGGTGGTCAGCACTGTTGCTTCACAGCAAGAAGGTTCTGAGTTTGAATCCCCCGGCTGGCTGGGGGTCGGGGGAGTTTGTGGAAGGTGCAGGACCTGTGCAGAGTTTGCATGTTCTCCTCGTGTCCACGTGGGTTCTCCATACGTACTCCAGCATCCCCCCACAGATACGCAGTATAATAAGTTAATTGATAACTCTAAATTGCCCGTAGGTGTGAGTGTGAGCGTGAATGTTTTTTTGTCTCTATATGTCAGACCTGCGGTGAACTGGGCACTTGTCCAGGGTGTACCCTGCCTCTTGCCCAGTGTCAGCTGGGATAGGTTCCGGCCTCGCTATGACTCATCAGGATAAGCCCTTTTTGAGTTAAAAAGAAGTCAGGGTCCATTCTCCTGGGTGAAAATCCTGTGTTTGACTCATCCATTCACACCACCTCCTTCTTGAATGGACTTTTTTTGCTCTTTATACTATGTCTCCTGACTTCAACAACACGTCAAAATGTAATGCTAAAGTGGCGCCTCCACAGATGACGCTAGAGGAGTACCTACAGCATCATACTTTGAAACATAGGGACACTGACCGAGCTGTTGTATTTGATATGTTGGGAGTGAGAACAGCTGTTTTCCACCACTGAGAGTTCACTGCTCCAAACCACCCAAAGGCAGAAATCAGAGATTTCCACCAGCCGCACACTTTGATTCAAACACCTCAGCTACACCTTCATCACATAAAACAGCTTGCTCCACCGGACCACACAACTGTGTGTTCTTGACCTTTTCCTGGAAATTTCTCGTTGCGTTGGTGACCACACAGCGTGGTCGCCACAGTGGCACGTCTTAAAAGTTTCTGCAGCAGGTTGATGAAAGGTGGCAAAGTCACCGTGGAGACAGAGGGACGAGGAGCGAGCCTGAGAAAGTGAGGAATGGAAGCAGACAGCAGGAGAGGCAGCGCGAGGCGAGCGGCGAAAAGACCGTGCGAGACTAGAGTTTTCTTGGCAGAGCTCCCCGAAGCGCTCGCACATTTCCCGCAAGATTAATTGAAGCTGTTTCTGTTTTTGTTTTTTCAGCCTGTGAATTACCTCCAGATTATAGAGAAACAGCTGTTCAGCCACTTCCCCCAGACCCGGCCTGTGTGATTATGCATCGAGTGACAAGCAAGACAAACATCCAGCTCTCACTCCAAGCCTTCACGCCTTTTTCATGTTCTTCCCATTTCACAAACTGTCACTCACTTGCATGGCGATTAATAAAACAAACCAGACACGATGATTACAACGACAAAGAAATATTTATTAAATCTTTTTTTCTTGTTTGTTTTTGTTAGTCATAGCTGCTCCAACACGTGTATTTACAAAGAAATGGCCTTTTTGTAGAAAATTCTAGTGAGGGATTGAGCAGGAAACAGACATTAGAATAAGTTTAGATGAGTACAGGAGAGGATGGGGGCTCATATAGGCACAAGTTACTACAATGTTAAAAGAAATGTGCAGTTTTGTGGCACATCATGTCTAGTTTTGGGGAAACAAAAAGCACAGTTGTGGCTAAAGTAGCAAAAAACCTTCCCAATGCTAGATGCACAGACAAAAGCACACATCCTTTTATACAGAGGATGAGAACAGACGCTGCAAACCAGGGACACAGTGGTGCTAGCTGCAGGCTACATGGTACCAACATCAGGTGAAGAAGAAGAAGAAGTCCTCAGAACATCAAACCTGTCCTCCTTTAGCACAGTTTGCTCAATCAAACATGAAACATCAAAATTCCAGGTGAAAAGGTCAGTGTACTTGGCGGCTGGTTTCCATTTTAAAATGAGAAGCCCAAAATCAGGGAATGAGCTGTGACAAAAAATAGAAAACAACCCATTTCTTGTGTTGATAATTAAAAAAAGAAAAAAAAGAAAAAACAAAACTGGAAAATGACCAGTTTCCCATTTTTTGTTTTGAGCGTGAACTTGGCATCAACAGATTTTCATTTTAAAATGAGAAATCTGGATTTTCCTTTCAGAAACAGGCATTGAAAAAGAAAACAATAAATGGTTTATTTATTTTCATTTCAAAACACCAACAATTTTAATTTTTTTTCTTTTTCATGGTCAAAAAAGGGATTTTTTTAAAATGATTTGATTTACATGTCTCTATTTTGTACAACAAAAAACAAATAAACAAACAAACAAACAAAAAAATCACTAGAAAACACAAATGAAGAAAGACCAGAAAGTCAGCTCAAATTATTTTAAAGCAGTCATATTTTTTTCAGAAATTAAAACATAAAATTTAATTAATGATGACAACTAAAAGCAAACTGTAAATGGTATAATGTAATTTGAGCTGACTTTCCCTTTAATTTTCTATTACAGAAACAGATTTATCAAACTGGAACTTATTTGGTGATGTCATATTCAACAAGACTTCACTGAATCATGAAGTGTGATATAATGTGAGAAATTATTGCTGGTCTGTGAGTCTTTCATCCTCTTTGGCCTCTCCAGGCAAAGGTACCGTAATGGCACGAGTAGACGCACATCCAAATCCAAATGTTGGCGGGCTTGATTGAGTTTTTGCAAAATGAGGATTCACTTGAGCTCAGTGAGATTTCTGCAGATGACAGGCTCTGTTTCGCCACATCTAAAATCATCATCATCAGAGTAGGTTTCCAAAGACATTTTAGCCTGGGATAAAGCATCCCTGGGACACACATTTGGAGCTCATCTTGTAATTGTTCAAATTTGGTCTCAGGATGTGAAAAAAAACAGGCTTTTATTTGTTTATGTTTTCTTGTGATTTTATTTTTTGTTGTACGAAATAGAAAATGGAAATCAAACAACTTTTAAAATTTTGATCATACCCTTTTCAGTCAAATAATCACTTATTTCTTTGTTTTTTACACTGATCAAACCAGTTTTTTTTTTCTTTTTCTTTTTGATAATAAACAATGGGAAATGAAAAAAAGAAAACGGAAAATGACCAGTTTTTCTTGGACCGACATATTAGCTTATTTTGATTCTCAGTTTCTATTTAGAAGCACGTTGAAGAAAAACAGAAAACGGGTCGTCTTTCGTTTTCTGTTTTTTATTATCGAAAGGAAAAGAAAAGGGGAAAAAATGGTTGTTTTCTGTTTTTGTTTCCATATTCCATAATGTTAAACAGCTTAATTCCCGATTTTGGTTTTCTCAAAACAGTCACCAAGTACACTGACCAGAAAAACACACTTTCTCCAAACACATTGAGCGTCTACATCAATAAAAATCAATCGCATCTTTTGCATCCTGCTTACACCGTCGTCATGGCGATCTGAACCTGCAGTTTGGCTCTGAAACAGCTGGAGGTGCAGATTAGCGAAAGACCACAAACAGAAAGAGAGAACATCCTGCACCTTTAAAGACACTTTTGATGCAACAGTACAATGAACAAAGAGCAGTTTGGGTAAAAATAAAAGGAAAACAGATATTGTAGCTCTTGGAGATCCAGCTGTTCTTTCTTCAGGCCTTTTGATTCATGATTGTAACCCGACCACACTGCATGTTTGCACACACACATTTACAGATAGAGGGTGTAATAATGATCCTGTATTTTTTTGTTTCATATAAAAGACATATAAAATGAAACAAAGCATTTTTTTATATCAAACAGTGACTTTTTTTTCTTGCTAAGAACATTAATGTGTCAGTTAAATCGCCCTTCAAAAGTGGTGTGAAAAAAAGAGAAAGTATCTTATCACACTGTATGTTACAACAGACTCATTGTTGGATACACAGTATCCACAAAACTAACTGATTGGTTTTTCTCATCATGGCGTGGCTGGAGGCGATGATTGCAGTGACACTGACAGCGGACTCTTAATGCTGCCCGAGCTAAAAATGGCTGGAGGCTGGTAGGTGTGAGGAGGAATTGATTTAATAAAGCAGTAATTTGTACTCTCAAATTAAAAATTACTCCCTGAAACTAATAATCATGTTGAATATAGATATTGTTGCCATGGCAGAAAAAGATGTTTTTCAAGTCATAAGAATATATATTCTAACCTTATTAAGACATACAGACTTAAAACCTTACAACAAGAAACTTTCCTTGTTACAACAATATACTATTTATTTTGTTATAACTGTGAAATGTTTCGTGTTATTATGTAATAACTAATATTGTTATAATGTCACGTTGTAACATGATAAATTATAAGGTTAGAACATTATAACTAATTGTCATAACAGCATGTTATACTGTGATAACTTATGATTATAACATGATAATTCATTGTTATAACAACACAGTGTAATGTGATTACTTACAGTGTTATAACATGATAACTCATTGTTATAACGTCATGTTTTAAAGTGATACCTCACACTGATATAACGTCAACTTTTGTTCTAACACCATGTTATAACGTCATAACTTTTATAACATTATAACACATATTGTTCTATCATCACATTATGCAGTTATTATAACCAAAAAAGCAACCCTCCATATGTGAAACATTTGATGTTATAACAATAAGTTTTCATGTTATAACATGAAATTTTTAACACGATAAATATTATTATCACAATAAAAGTTTTTTTTTATTACATGAGATAAGTGTGTATGGTGTAATAACATAAGAAAATCTTGTTCTAACATGACACTGATGTGTTTTTCTTCTTCTGGCATAGCAGTAATACTCTGCCATAAATTCTTAATCTACTTAATTTTTAGTCCTTTCTAATTACAAACTTGTGGGCCAAACTGAATGTTACATTAGGTAATGATACTGCCTTCAGTCTTTTTCTCCCCGGCACTCTCAGCTCTGATTTAATGACATTTTTTATTTAGACTGTGGACTGAGATTTAAGAATGATATTTAGCTTGAACTAATCAAGTAAAATGATGTGATACAAATTTAATGTAATTAATGTAAGAAATAATAGAAGATGAGGGGTGAGGGTAGTAATGCTACTAATTTGAAAGAAAAGACTATTTAAAGGGGCACTGCTGTCAGTTTACTCATCACTCTCTTCAACCCATGACAACACTGTTTAACGTGTCCTGTGACTCATCGGGAGTGAGCTTAACGAATAACAGGGAGCTTATATAACACACTGGTGCTGTGGACTTTGAAAGACAACATTTACCAGACACAAGACACCACAGAGTTGAATTATGGTATTTGTAGGATCCAGTTTAATGTGTAGATGAGATTAAAAAGCCAGCACATATCAGCTTCTGTTACTTAGATCTTGACCAGTCTTCTTTTTATCTGTCTCTTGTCTTTGCCTTGACTTGGAAGTGCAATAATAAATTCCTAGAATGGCCCTTTAAGTGAGGAACTTTAGACAGATGTACCTCTGTGATACTTAGCAGTCTGCACAGTGATGGACTATTAGGGCCACTGTTCACAGAATAAAAAAGACTGAATACACCCATAATGTTATTACTTTTTCTCATAAAATTTTTATTCTATTCTTGTAATATTATTACTTTTTCTCATGGAATTTAACTTTATTTATTCATATAAACTTTATTTCCATAATAAAAGTACAATGTATTGGCATTTATCGTGCCTTTCTTTTAAATTTATGACTAATTTATTTTGACTTTTCATCTTAAATTACAATTTCTTACTTAATCACAAGTCTTTTTGTATTATCATTATTATTCTCCTTCTGACTTTATTACTTTTTCTTGTAAAATTCAATTTTAGTCGACTAATACTACTTCTTTTCTAAATGATCACTTAATTATCATGATTATGACTATTCTCATCTTAATTTTTATCTTAAAATGTTCACTTAAAATGTGAGTGTCAGTGTGCTGTGGCAGTGAGCAGGACTACAGGTGTTTTTCATTAGTAAAACTCGCAGGATGGCTTTTTCATTTGGCAGTGAATGAGTGAGTGTATTAATGCTGCTGAGAGCGACAGGTTGAAAATAGACTCAGGCAATCATCTGTACTTTCATTCTACTGTCATCAGAGATCACTGATAGATGATTTAATGGCCTCGGTTGGCAGCCATTCTTGGTCTCTAATGACTACTTTTGTTTTAGTTCAGACAAAGTCAGACAACTGAAATGCGTAATTAAAAAATAATTCCAGGTGTTTATTTACATTCAAATTTACTCCTCAGGGATGGAAGCCGGTCTGGTAAAAAAAAAAAAAAAAAGACCTGACGCTGCCAAAGTTAATGGAACGGGGACCAGTTTTTGAAATCGTGCAGCTCATGGAGAGTGGACACACTAAAATAGCAGCAGATCGTCTCCGGCAGCCTCGACACGCCGGACGCTGTGAACATGGGTGCGCAGAGGAAAGCTTTGGTGAGCAGGCATGTGGGGAACGGAGATGCAGGGTTTTATCAGATTGCACAGAGCATTTGTAAGGATCGGCAGATGGAAAGAGATTGCAAACGGGCTGCTTTGTCTGAACGAAGAGTCACTTGTGCTGATTAAAGGCCTAAACGGACACATACACGGACAGCTGCGGACATCAAGGACGTGTAGGAGATCTGTTTATGTTGCGTTCTGGAGTCCACTTTGCGTTTACACTGCAAGCATCGTGCTCAATTCTGACTTATAGCTCAGATCTGATTTTTAATTATGGATCTTTGTGGATTGCTGTTACTCCTGTACGGAGGTATGTGTGGCTGCAGAGTCGGAGCCAGGAGGGGTGAGATTGTGACATGAATGGCTTCACAGAAACTGATTTCATCCAAATTTCTAGGATGTCGAGGGCTGATTTTACTTCAGCAAATCTCTGCAAGACACTTCAGGCGAGTGACTTAAAAGTCTCATGAATTCTGATATTCTGACTTTTCACACTGCAAAAAAATCAGACCTGTATCTGATTTAGGATCACACATGAAAGTGGAATAATCAGAACTGAAAAGATCAGATTCTGTGTGATTCGTGCTGTTCACACTGTCATGGCAAAACCAGATCTGAGTCACATATGAGCAAGAAAAGAATAATAATCAGTAATCAGTGATCACTTTTGCCTGCAGTCTGTACGAAGCACAGGACGTGTTTCACACATGCGCGGATGATATTCTGTTGCAGACGCATTCTGGTAACAGAAAGTATAATTTCAGGTTAAAGGGATAGGTCACCCAAAAATGAACATTCAGTTGTTATCTACTCACACTCATGCCAACTGAAGGTCGAGTGTAGCTTTTTAGTCCACAAAACACTGCTGGAGTGTCACAGGAAAACAGCGTTGCAGAGCTTTAGGCAGCTTTGATTACACAGACGAGCAATATGGATGCTTTTTTTTGTTTTGTTTTGTTTTAAAACAGGTCAACATTCACTTACATTGTTTGCTGGAGGTTCACAGGAAAACAGCATTGCAGAATCTCCCAGTGTGCTGTGCACTAAAAAAACTAAACCCAACCTTCAGTCAGCACGAGGGTGAGTAGATAATGACTGAATTTTCATTTTTGTGTGAACTATCCCTTTAATAGTGATCATCAGCACCATGTGCAGACATGTCACTTAGCCAGAAATATCTCCTGTAAATGTACAGCGAAGAGCAGAGTTTAGATTCTATTTTCTATAAAGATTTAGTTCTTTAATATCAGCACATTATCAATATTAACAGTTGTCAGTAATGGATTTGGATTTATGTCAATCAGCACAAGCCTAATGGACACGATATGTTTACGGCACGTTCCTGATGTAAAACAGGACTACAGATCGCAGCAGGAGCACTACAAAGCTTCACATCTCGCTCTCCCTCTCTTTCTGCTCTCAGGTAGGGTTTCAGTTTGCCCGGAGAGAACAGGACACCTCGCTCTGTTTATTCCATCTCCGCGGGTGGTCGATTTTTCATTCCAGAAATAACCGGTACTAGGGCGCCCCCGGTGTATTTTCTGTACAGACGCCACTTTACACGACATCAAAGAGGGTGAGTGAATCACGCACAAACCCCTCTGCCTCTCTCTCTCTCTCTCACACACACAGTACTACCAGCTGCTCTGTAACTCAGTCACTGTCTCACTGAAACATCTTCAGCCACAGAAAACTTGTGCTGCTTTACTCAGGGAGGAATCACCGTCCCCGATTCAAAAAAAAAAAAGTTTTTAAACCTCATGTTAGGCATGGACACATCCCTGAACTTTTTGTAGGAAACTCGCCTCTATATACAACAGCTGTGTTATGACAGTGATTCACAAAAGCAATAGTGTAATAGTAAAACTACATTTGTGACATTTTTAATGACAAATTCGAAACACAAACATTCTACGATTTCTACACCCTGATAGCACATCAGACTTTTTTTTTTTTCTTCTCGGACTTTGTTAAAAACAATTACAAAACCATCAGCGATCAATTCAAGCAGATACACAAACTGTACTCAGTGTTTTTGTATGATTGTATCAAATAAACTGTGTAATATGAACTAACGTAATGGGTAAGTGTTTTTTATTGCCTTTCTACCGTACTTACAGACTAAACCAGAACAGAAAAAAAGCACGAGGACTTCACAATAAATAGGAAAATACATTTTGCCTGGCAAAATACCATAATCGACTTCTACGCTCCGTTCAAATATTTTACTGTACACCCGTGTTGGCTGCTACAATTGAATTACGTGATTTATTAAAAAAACAAATACATTAATCGATCATTAAATCGCCCCTATCCAAACACTAAAAGACGAGTGCTTCTTTAAACTTTTCTTTTCTTTTACTCTCAACAAGGGTCCTCCACAGTCTGAGAGGATGCATCCAACTCCTTTTTAACCTGAGAAGAAGGTTAAGTCATCAAAGGCCCGCCCCCTTACCCCCACGCCCTTGGCAACAGTCTTCTAGCAACAACATCTTTCCTTGTTTTTGTTTCCGTTGGCCTGTGATGTGATGTGTCACTCCCGGATCTTCTTTGAAACTTTCTTGGGAATAGCTCCCACATTTTTGACGTGAGATTGAATCATGTTTAATGTTGGGGGTTACGGGATGTTTTCCTGAACACACACAAAAAAAATGTTAAAAGTCTGTAAACTTTTGAGGGATCCTGCTGTGCTTCATCATTCAAGCTAAAGAGTGGACTGATTGTGTAGTTTGTGTTTTGTATGTGTAAATGTTTAAAAGCATGTATGTGTGCTTGTCTTTAACACAAAGAAGTATTTGATATCTGCATACTGTGAACGGTAGCAAGGCGAACAGGTCACCTCGGGGTGCCTCCACCATCAGCACCCAGCAGAAAGTCAAGAATCACACGAGTTGGCAAGTCAAAAAAAACAGCGAAGGCTTCGGCGTCGAAGTCCCGTTCTCCCTCTTTTCACCGAGAGAGATTGTCAGTGTTTCTTTTCTTTTTTCTTTTTTTTTAAAAAAGTGCTCCTTGAGGGGAGGGGTTGCAGGGTAGGGCGGCCTGTGGTCCAATCAGGACAGTCCATTCCTGTGGGATTCTTCAGACTGGGCGCTATAAAGACAAGATGGCAGCAAGGAGTATGAGGGCGGAGCTGAGCAGGACGACCGAAGTCTGGCACTGACCGGCGGAGTTGACATCCCTCCTAGATGGCTCTGGTGACTCGTGGCCGATGCCGTCTGAAGGGAAAGAGATAAAAATGATCAATCACAAGAAAAACCGCTGAAATATAAGAAATGAAGCGGTGCTTTTGTTCTCTCTCTGCATTAAAATGAGGAGGAAATTGGACACTGTGAGCAGGACTCCTCATGCTCTGTCTGGTATGTGCATAATGGTTCAGACAGGAATAAATGACACACATACAGTACACAACAAGGCTGGATTACCAGCCAGGTAAAACTGGCCTCTGCCTCCAGGGCCCTGACTTTCATATTAATCTTGCGTCAGCAGCTTTGTGGTAAATTGAATTACTGTAAATTTGCTGGGGCATATGCACCAGCGAAGCAGAATGTCAACTGAAATGAAAAGGGCCTTAAAGAGCAACATAACAACCATTATGAGTTTTAAACAGGCCCCCCTCACATATTAATAAAAGTGTAACCAAACACAGGCCCCACTGTCAAAATGTATGTAGTGTTTCTCCCTAAATATATATATATATATATATATATATATATATACACATATACATATATATATATATGTATATATATATATATATATATATATATATATATATATATATATATATATATATATATATGTATATATGTGTGTGTTAAAATGATTTTCCCAATAAAACTGTGATTAAAGAAATGGTTAATGAAATAGTTCATAGTAATTTTGGGAAATATTCTTGAGAGTTACGTGAGAAGATCGATTCAGCTGGTGTCCCTCAAGGCTCTGTTCTTGACCCTCTTCTGTTTTCTGTATGCTTGTCGTTCACTTTGAAGGCCTTAAACAGCCCTGCTCCTGAATATATTTATTATAATTGCTTTTTTCTAAATCTCTTCTTAAAACTTTTTTCTTTGTGAGAGCCCTCTGCAACGTTTGGGACATGTTTTAATTATGTTTTTATTACTTTTTATTTGACCTTATTTCTTAAATTTTTTGCACTCTCTGTACTCATGTCCTTTGATTTTACTCTCATTCTATCTTTCTTGTCTAGTTTTATTTCTTTTGGAAAGCACTTAAGAAAAGTGTTATAGAAATAAAGTTCGCCTGGCTCTGTCCAGTTTCCAGCCTTTCTTAAACTAAGCTAATCTCAGCCCCCATAGCATGTTTATCCGGCCATGACATATAAGTAAAATCCTACTGAATGTACTAAAAAAAAGCAATGTAGACACAGACATACAAATATTAACACACACAAAGGACAGAAAAATCATTGGTTTAGCGATCTATCAGCTGATAATGACTGAGCCATAGACTTGAGCTTATCAGTAGAAATGATCCACCTGCCAACAACCTACAATATTAACCCAGATGATCCAGGACATGCATTAGATAAACTTATTTATGCATCAGTAAATTAAGATGTGTGCATCTTTTTAACAGCCTGCCATGTAACAAATATTGCTGACTGTCATCAGCATAACAAAGGAATGAGTGTGATACTATATAATTTATTACATAAAAATAACCTATTTTGCAGTATTTGGTGTGTTTGCAGTACAAAAATGAAGACATTTTATGACATTTAGATTATCTATGCAACAAGTAAAGTCATGGAAAACAAATTTTCTTGTTTTCTTGTTGTTTAATTCTTAAATTCTTAAACTCTCAATAATATATATTCAAAAGTCATGATGTAAAAAATGAAGGAAAATTCTAAAGAAAATAAAAAGAAAAGATATTATCAGTTATGGGAAATAAAAATTATCTTCGCAACACACACACACACACACACACACACACACACACACACACACACACACACACACACACATATTAACATGCACTGTTTGTTCCCACCAACCTCTGGGTTCTAGGGAGTTGTGACTGTTGTCCTCAAAATCGCCCCCTTCCTGCACGCTCCCGGAGTTTTTCACACAATTGTCTTGGAAAAACAAAGAGGAGAGAGGATATGTGAAGATTAGAAAACTCCAGCGTCACTCGTCCACAGCCTGATCACAAGCTGCTGCACGACAGAATGGAGAACTGGGCAGAGCAGACACAACAATCTGTGACTCACTCGGAGGCCTGACGAAGACTTTGAGTCGGAGGCAGCTTCTTCTTCCCTTCTCGTCAGTGATGGAGGCTGTGGAAACACCACACAGCGTTAAGAATAAAACACTTAAACACTTTCCAGTTTCTAAGTACCTCCCTTGATCTAATCTGGGGCTGCATGGTTATGGTTTAAAAGGGCAGTCATCGTATTTTGCTCAATGAGATCATTATGAGTCATCCATCTTCAGAAACAAAACAGTTTTGTTTAGAGAAGATTAAATTACATTTTATTTCTACAAAATTGCCTTCACTTCTCAATTTTATTTTATAAACATACAGTATAAAGGAAACAGCTTTGAATGTACAAAGTAGGGACACAATATGTGATTCACCCACACAGACACACACACACACAAATTACACAAGTGTAATTTCAGAACCTTTCAATACATGGAATAAAATAATGAAAATTAAAACAACACATATTGTTTAACTGAGCACTGAGACTTCAGCTGGAAGTATATTGTTTAAAATTGGACCAAAATAGAGACACAAAATGCTAAACTGTGAAAAGAAATACAGTATAATTCATCCCTCTAGCATGATCTTGCATAAATCTGTGGCATTAACTTGTATTCATCACTTTTCATTAATTTATTTTTTGCCTGTTATCCAAAAAGAAAACCGACATGTCAGATTTTACAAAATGCATGTCTCTTTTCTAGTCTGGTGTAGCTGGGAAAAGTAGAGTTTTAGAGTTGTACAGGGGGAAAAAAATGTCCTGAAAATCAGGAGAAAAACAAGAGAATTATGATCCCGGGAGGAAATAGGGAGAGGGCAATGAAAAATGGGAGTCTCCTGGGAAAATGCTGGCAAGTATGAATGCAAGTCTTGGACTAGATGTTCGACCCCAACCGATCATAGATTGCCATGTCTCTGAGCCAAGTCACGACAAGAATTTCTGCCTCTATGATCACCAAAATCTGCATCCAGAACGGCAAAAATATTTTGTTGTCTGATTCCAGCATAAGTTTTGTGGTCTTAGTTCTGCAAATCCACTCAACATTTTGCATTCACATTCTCTGCACAGCTTCACCTGAGACCTCAACACTCTCCAAAATATACCTTCATTCATAAACATCCACGACGGAGTAGAAACATAGTCTCCAACAAGGTCGATTGTTTCTTCATCAGAGGTACTCCACACACATCTCCTTTAAATACAATCTGCAGAGCTTTATCTCGCCCCCTGAACTTCCCTCCCATCCTGATGTGAAACGCTCCATATTTTATGATATGAAACAACTCAATGTCACCCTCATATTTCCAAGTCTAATTTGGCCAGGGGCAGTCATTTCTGCAGATGTGTGTCATGCTGTTTCGCTCACCTACGAAATCTCATTTCCTCTGTTTCCTGATTGTGAAAGGCAGTCATTAAAAACTTTTTTTTTTTTTTATCGTTGGGTTGCTGTGATTGTTTTGCAGAGCTACCAAAGCTAATTAGTTTTCAAGTAGTGCTGGGGACCAAGTAGCTAATAGAGCACTGAGGGTGTCTCCAGCTGTGATGAATGACTTCAACTTCTGTCTGCACTTTTGTCAAGAATATTTTCATGTTTTGTCTGGCTGTGTGTTCATCGAGCTTGGGGAGTAATGGATTGCATATAACTGGATTACATTATCAGGACACCAAAAAAAGGTAATTGTTACCTATTAGAGCTACAAAAAATGTAATCAGATTGCAGATACATTGATAAACTGGGAATATTAGCAGGATTGAAATTAAAATAACAGTTTTGAGAGACATTTTAAAATAAAGAACAACATGTACAGTGTGCACACATTACAACAATTCAAGAGTCTTACAACAACACTCAGTGAAACCATAGTGCATAAAATTAATTTCCGATTGATTATCATAACCTCTAGTGAAAAAATGCTTCCCTGGGTGTAAATTTTGCATCATTTTGTCTTTAAATCAGTAAAAAAACAGTTGCCTTCAGCTGTGACAATACTGTAATTGTCTAAGGACTCAACATCTAATTTAAAGAAGGGAAGACCACCTTCTAATGTTAGCTACACAGACCAGCTGCTAACGTTAGCTACACAGACCAACTGCTATCATTAGCTGCACAAATGTGCTAATGTTAGCTACACAGACCAACACTAAAACTAGCTACACAAATCAACTACTAACATTATCTACACAGACCAACCGCTAACATTAGCTACACGGACAATGTGCTTATGTTAGCGACACAAACCAACACTTAAGTTAGCGACACAAATCGACTCCTAATGTTAGCTACACAAAACTGCTAACTTTAGCCACACAGACCAACTGTTAAAGTTTACTACATGGACCAAACTGCCAACGTTAGCTACACAGACCAACTGCTACCACTGATGTTAGCTACCCAGAACAACTGCTAACATTAGCTACTCAAAACACTTGCTAAGTTATCTACACAGACCAGCCACTAATTTTAGCGACACAGAAATCCAATTAGCTAGCTAACCTGTCAGTACTATTGCTACCACTAGAAAATATTTTAGAACTGTAGGTGGAGATGCTGATGATGAGGATGTTGTGTGGGATTAAGTTTATGTCAGTTTACTTTAAGTGTGAGTGGAAAGTAATCAAGTTACTTGACTTCCCCAGCCCGGATCTTACAATAGATTTTCTCTTTTTCAGACTTTTCCTCATGGTTGTTGATACCTTGACCATTTGTCATTTCCTGCCTGTCTCTCAAACACACACTTGCACACACTTGCACACACACACACACACACACACACACACACACACACACACACACACACACACACACACACACATAGCCTTAAACGCGTCTGTATGTTTCGTGACTGTGTGTTGGGTATGTATACATGCATGTATGTGGTTTCCTAAGTATGTGCATCTGTCCACAGACACTCTTCTATCCTTTCACCCAGACACTCCATGTGATGCATTCAGGCCCAGCGGTGAATTCCCGATAAAAGTAAACCTTGTCACTGTTTCCACTGTCGCCGATGACTCCAGCTCTTATTTCAAAAGCCACTTTATCAGATACCGTGCGGCTGTGAGAGGAGATAAAAATCATCTTTAAAACTTCACCATGAGAGGGATATTGGGATTGAAGCAGCAGAGGAGGGAAATAAACGAGAGAGAAACGGTGTCAATCATGCTGCTTCTGTCTGTGTCAGCGGGTATCGAGTAACTTACCTCACACCCCGACAGAGGCTGGAACAGACGGGAGAACTCACCGTCTCAGTTTCTGTCTCTGAACTCGACTGGCCAAAAACCCTGTCTTTCCTTTTCTTTATGCTTCTCATGCACCTTCTGTCTCTGTTTCCTTGGCTGTCTTTATTTCTCTTTACTTTGTTCAACTCCTATAAAAAGTGTACTTCTGCACTCTTGCACGAATGTCTTGACAGATAGATATATCAAGACACATTACAAGACAGAAGAAAGAAACCATTGTCCCAAGCTCCCATCTAGGAAGTTTTATCAGTCCAGCAACAATCAATTATTTTTGTTATCAAATAATCTCTTGATTTTTTCTTGATTAAATTATAAAATTGCTTTTGTGTCTACAAAATGAAAGTAACAAGTTCGTAAGTCCAAGGTGACGTCTTTAAATTGCTTATTTTGTCGGACCAGTGGCTAATAAGCCAAACGTATCTTATTTACAATTATAATAAACTGAGAAAAGAAGCAATTTCTCTCTTCTCAGAATGTGGACGTGGCAAATGTTAGGGACTATGACTTCATAATTGATACATTTTCTGTTTTTTAATTAAACAATGAATCACTTGACCATTTCAGCACTAATACAGATCCATTTGGGTAGGTTTGATGAACACTTATAATTGTGGTTAAAAGAAATTGCCAGATGCTATTTGCACCCAGGTGTAAATAGCCAACCATACTATTTGCACCCAGGGTGGAATGGCCAAGGTGGCTATTTACACCCACCCAGCATGGTAGAGACAAGCACCCAGGTGGCGGTAGCCAACGATGCTATTTGCACCTGGGGTGGAATAACCAATGTGGCTATTTACACCCACTTAAGGTGACAGAGACAAGCACCCAAGTGTCATACCCAGCAATGTTATTTGCACCTGAGGTATAAGTAGTCACATGACAGAGACAAGAGCACAGGTGTCCATAGCCAACACTGTTATTTGCATCCTGGGTGAACTGAGCCAGTGTCGCTATTTACATCTGCATGGCAGAGACAAACCATAATCTTTTGCTAAACATTACCAAGTAATTTTGTTGCCTACACCTCACCAAAGTGTGACTGAAAATATTAATATAAAGCACCTGAAAATGAGTAAAAAAGTCTAAAAATTAAATTTCAACACTGACTTTTAGTTTCATATTGGATTCAAACTCTGGTCAACATTTGATAAAACTGGCATGTTAATGTTAATATTGTATTTAACCCGTTCATCCACCACCTCCTATCTACAGAGAATCTGTTGCTCTTTATAGCTAAAGAGTATAAATAGCCAAATAGCTGCCATGTGACTATTGTCACCACTGGCTATTATTACTATTTTAAAATTGACAGTAAAATAGTCCTAGAAACAACACACAGTCACTAAATCAGTGAGCAAGATATATTAAACTGCAGGTAACCATAGCAACATGACATATGCCTCACACTACATTGCAATTAACTCACAGCTGAACCAGACACACTTTAAACTGACTCACAGTATGTTAGATGGCAACATATTGAAATCGCAGTTCTCAGCTGCCATGACGAACAAGCTGTTCTCAATATTGTCATGAAGAACATACTGCTGCTAACATTCAAAACACAGGCAGAGAAAATCCAAAACTGTTGACGGATTTATCTCTGGAATTTTGGTGCTGGGTATAAAAGCCTGCTATGCATAATTCAGATACAATTGACATAAACAATTGTAAGTTGTCCAAAGTCCAGATTCCAAGACTTTCCATAGGTGCACCAGGCAAATTTGTTGGCCAATCAGCAGTGGACATTCACAGGAGACATAATGCATTAGCAGTAACAGCAACAGTGTCTGCACTTGTCTTCAATTGTAAAAAGGCAGAATTAAAAGTATAAAACTGCTGTAGAAATGTGGAAAAAAAACACAGCCTCCGGAGGAATGAAACACAGCTGCTCTTGTTTTCCTTTGGTAAGTGATCATGATAGAAGCAGCACCCTAAGGTGTCATTTATCAGGAGATCGTGTCATATATTATCTCTTATGTGTTACAGGCAACTTGCTTTTGCTTTGATGTGGTATTTCTTAAGTTTTTAATGTGCAGACTGACAGAACACCCTGAGAAATAAAGGCCCTAACTAGAACCATAAAGGGATTTTTGGCTTGTCCCCAACCATGAAGCTTTCTTGGTTCATGGTAGAACCTTTTATAAAGGTTCCACTTAGAACTCCTTCAGAGAGTTCTACCTAGAACCATCTGTAACTGGTTTCACATTGAACCCCCTAAGGGAGCTTCTATAGAGAACCCTTCTAAGGTGCAGTGGTCCCACCCAGAACCCTCTCTGGGGGTTCTATCCAGACCCTTTCCACTTTCCACAACCTTCTAAGGGTGCTAACAAGAATT
This sequence comes from Lutjanus erythropterus, assembly GCF_056507025.1. Lineage (NCBI taxonomy): Eukaryota > Metazoa > Chordata > Actinopteri > Lutjaniformes > Lutjanidae > Lutjanus > Lutjanus erythropterus. The sequence goes on from NC_139336.1 coordinate 6,995,581, forward strand.
CACCCAGGGAGTTCTACAAGAACATTTTTATTCCAAGGCTTTTGCACTTTTTTTTGCACAGGGGGTTTGACTGAGAACCTTTGTATATTCCATGGGTTTTATCTAGAACCCACCCAGAGAGTTTTATGAGAAACCCTTTTAAATGTTTTATACTTCAAGGGATTTATCTACAATCCACTCACAGGGGTTCGACTGGGAACCTCTTTATAGTCCATAGGTTTTATCTAGAACCCACCAAGGGAGTGGTATGAAGAACCCTTTTTATGTTGCAGGGTTTCTGTCCAAAACACACCCGGGTCTTTCTACTGAGAACCCTCTCCACAAACCCTTAGTCTTACAAAGAACCAAAAATCATACATGTACCATCAAAAGCAAATGGTTCTGGGTAGAAACTCAGCCCCTCAGCAGGAATCTTTATGTCTAAGAGTATACATGCTCTCAGTTTTCAGTACTTCTGGCTTACTTGCTGTGGTATGTTACACATTTCATTTATTTAGTGTTATTTGTCAGGTCACCTCTCCTGTGTGAGATGTTCTTTAGATGAGCGGAGGTTCCTTCATCCTCAGTGTTGTCTTGTTTGTTAGTAAAATGTTCTCATTGCAGACATCAACACTGCAGAATCATTTTTTTCTTTTCTCTGTTTGTCTACCATTTCTCAGTCTGATTCTTTATCTGTCTCTGACATTGTGTCACACTGTCTTTCATCTCACTTTCTCACCCTCTTTCTCTCCCTGTACTAACAACTCCTCACACATTCCAACACACGGGCACACGCACACGCATACAATTACCCAACAGTCTCTGCTCCGCTCTCTCATGTCTGCCACTGAGGTCAGAGTCTGGGTTTTCTGTCCTCGAGCAACACAGCCATGCTTCACCATGACTGTAACTCCAGCTCTGCCTTGCAACTCTAGACCCAGCCTGACTCAGGTCATCTGCCCGCCGCCTCACCATGACAACGGGACGGCGGTAAACCCACCTGGTCACACGCTCAGGCACATGTTTACACGTTCAGTCATGTGCTGCGGGACCCGTGACCGTCACGATCACACATCCGGCCCTGGCGACACACATCGCGGATCACTAGACGGGCTGGGAATGCGTGTAAGGCCGGGCTTTGGTGTGACTGTGAGGTGAATTAGACAGATCCTGATATAAATACTCTGGGATCAGATGTTTTTCTTGTGATGATCGGTTTATCTTGGGGAACAAAGCCTTTTGTCTTCGCCTCAGCCGCGAGAAGCTAAAGGGGAACCGTCGGGGCGCTGTGCTGGCGGGGTTCATGTCATTATCGATGTAGATCTGCGCTGGCTGTACAGAGCGGGACCCAGGCGTTTGAAGCGCGAGGGCTTTACAGGGAGACAGTCATCTCTCTCACACAGGGAGAGCCAGACTCTCAACTGTCTCCTCTGAAAATTGGATTTCTATCCCCTGAGATTAGGATCAGGCTTTCCCCGCTCCACTGAGGCTCTATTAGAAAAACATGCCGCCCTCTGAGGCCACGAGAAGCTCGCGGCGCAGGCCCAGTCGTCATCTCCGTGACCTTTGACCTTCCAGGACCGGCCACAGCACTGATCCCACACCCGGGCGGCTTTCCTCTGGGTGTTTGTCCGCCTGCCAGACGGGCATGCCCTCAGCCAACCGCAGGTGTCATGCATTTGACGTGGCCCCACCCCCCTCTTCCACCCTGCCTGGGGCGAATGACGATCATCCAGAGGAGGACAAAGGAGTGTCTGTCCTCACTGAGACAAGCAGACATGAACCCCCCTTCAATGTGTCATTTACATGTCCACCTAACAGATTCCCAAAGCATATTATATGTTCGACACTGGTATTAACTATCAGCTATTGTTAGGTTTTGTTAGAGCAAGAAACAGAACATGCTATTTGACACTCATACCAACAGCTGATAAAACAGTTTTACTGTAAGCAGCATAATGTGGATGATGCTGCTGGGAAAAAAACAAGAATCCATCTGTAAAAATGTGTTTTTTCATGTGTGAAAACAATACTTGTTTTCTTACTGACGTCAATAAGCTTCAAGGTTCCAAGACAGACTCATGAAAAAAGTCATTTAACGCAAAGAAAAATAATACAAAATGAAGGCTCAAGAAGTAACTTTTTTTTGGGGGGGGGGTTATTTGTTTTTTTTTGCAGAGACAATATGTGAGCTGACTGGTAATCGGGACACCTTGAGGCTTGCTAGACATGACAAGTACAGAATATAAGTAACAGCATTAGAAAATACATTGCTCTTAAAAGTCAAAGGTTCAAGCCTCTAGGAATAAAAACTTTTTTCGGTACAAGGAAAATGTAACCATCAAGCCTAAAATTCTGTAGGTGCACCGCAAACAGCGAGCTAAAGCTAAGGATTGTAGAAAACTAATAAAATATTCAGCAACTTAAAGCTGAACTAATCAATATAGAGTGCTGCAGGGATGACGCATTTTTGTAGGCCGCCTCAGAGGTATTTTTTTTTTTGGAGGGAGCTTTGGTTCCCTCAAATCAAAAGTTTTTAAGTTTTGTTCAGCCAGATAATAATAATAATCCTCACAAACAAACACACATTTATGACTTTTGAAACATTAATACAATCACCACAAGTAAGAAGCTAACGAAATACACCAAGGTTGCATAACGTCACGTCACCACCACTAAGTGACTAGTGTTCGATGTGTGACAGTTACATTTCCCAGACAGAATATGTGGTTGCGGTTGCCACCTGTCCCATAGCATACCATATTGTCCCATACTGAATGTAAAATGTAGTGTCCCTTAAAGAATCAGTACAGGACATGATTGATGATTGATGATGTCTTGTATTTTTGTGCACACCCTGCATATACTATGTTGTCATATGACATGAGAAATAATAAAAAAAACGTGTTTCATGAGACATAGCTGGGAATTATTAAATCGGAATTTATGGAAGAGGATGTCACCTAGAATGTCCCTTAACATCGTCATTGTGTCCCTTATTTTTCCACATTGAAGGCATTTAGCCATTTGTTTAGCAACCACCCTTTTTCTTTCAGGAGTTTATACTTACATATTTACATTTACTGACATATTTTATGTTGTATAACAAAATGCGAAAATCTCTTCAGCTTGTGTTGACCACAGACGAGGGAACTGGAAGTGCTAACATGCTAACTCATTTCTAGTTTTTAGGACTCATTCCTGAAAGACTATACTACCAAACTGACAGTGGATGAAATTACTGTGTGCAATGTGCACAAGCTAGTAAAGAGGATGCTACAAAGAATTAGCACTTTGCTGTTCCCCTCAGCTCGATGAAGCATTAGCTTCTTTTAGCTTGTAATTTAGTTTTTTTTAGCCCACAACTTTACTATTCTGCTTCATTCCCATCAGTCTTTTTTTTTAGCTGCACAATGGCAGTTATTTTCAGTGAAAACTCTTTGACGAACCCATTGCACACTACCTGACCAGCACCAAATGGCAGACAAAGTTAATGACTAGCTAACGTGACTATAGCATAGTAGCATTTAGCAGTTAGATATTTCCCTCTGGAGTTAGAGAAGAGAGAGAATATTGGACTTGTGTTCATTAGGTGACTAAAAACACAGCTATAAATGGGTGCTAATGTTGCTCAATGTCTGCTAGATGTGTAAATTCTTTGCAAACACTTTATTAAAGAATGTAGTATCATATGACAATGTTGTTTTTAGCTCCGTCAATGTAAATCACTACGCTTTCAGAGTTTGGACCAAAGTTAGATGAATGCAGCAACCGCATTGTGTTGTTCAGAATTGCAACACCGAAGTGTTCTGACTTTGCCACCGATTCTGACTAGCTTCTTCACAGCAACAGCAGCTGAGGCTCATGGGTATTGTAGTATTTAGAGCCATTCATAACACCAAAACAGGTGAAACTATGTGTAGGAACACAGAGGTTACTATACAAATGGGAATTTTTCGGTTTACATAATTCCAGCAGCAGCAGCAGCTCTTCTTTCACACTACACAGCTCTATACAATGTGAGGACAAATATGGGTATTATATGAAATGTTCTGACTGGCTTCAGTATTTTCCCTCAGGTGTCTCTGTCTTTTGTTATTTCATCCTGTGCTCAGATCCCGTGTTCTCAGCGGGAAAAAAAAGTGTCTTTGGTGAACAAGGATCTGATAGATGAGTCATGAATCGGAGTCAGCGAGAGATAGTCCATATGGCCTGAAACTGCTCGGAGCCATATGGACTGTCTCTCTGCCTGTCTCCCTCTCTCTGTAGATGATCAATCATCATCAAAAACTACAAGAACATCATCTTCACTCAGTTTCACATCAAACAGAGCTGACTGAACAAATGAAGGATAATTAAGCAACCTATGACTTTTCTTATCAACGTCCAGCGCATTGCAACAACATCAACAATTCTCTGGCATGACCAACAGCAGATTACAATTTTCCCAAACAACGCAATGGAGTCAAGCCGATTACCCAATGGATACAGAGATCCAACAGAAACTTTTAGTGAAGGGTAATACATCTCAATACAAAACCCTGCAACAAAAATACAGATTTGGATTTTTGGTTCAACTCTCTGATGACGCTAAGATCCCAGATGCTCGTCTGGAACACCATCCAAGGTCAGCAAGGCTAAGAAAATGTGTTGAAAGACAAACACATTCTCCTAACCTAACTACTTAATCATATAAAAAATATATATGCCAGTGACACTTTCCATAAATTTTATGTCTATAATGCATTATAAGCATATTCACAAGACATTATAATGCATTTTAAGGCGTTACAAAACTTAATGGCTATAATCATGCATGACTACTTGTAACAAAGTTTATTAAGTTTGTTAAGTGGGAAACGTAATGCATGACAAACTATGACAAGGTTTATAAATGTTAAAAGTGGTGAACATGATGCATTATAATTATAAGCACAGCATTTCACTTCAGACAATTGCTATAACCTCGTACAGTGCTGTCACTTTACATAATGCTCACAAAGTCAGGTTATAGCATATTATTGATCTTCAGAAGACATTATTGCATTCAAGAAACTTAAAATTTACAATCTGTTATATGTTAGAATCTGATGATATGTTATATAAGTTCTCTATGTGTCTTTATAACTGGCTAAGGTTAGGGTAGTTATAATGTGCTGTGTCACCCAGGCCTCAGATTATTCTTTCAATCACTGTTGTGGCTTTGGCATGGAGATATGAAACATTATGAATGTTGAACATCATGTCCACCACTTATAATACTTCATAAACCTTGATATAAGTTGTCATGCAGGATTACAAGCATTCATAAAGACTTGTGTGTCATAATGCATCATAGACACGACCTTTGTAGAAAACACAGTGCTGTCACTGTACTTAAAGTCATGCTATAGAATGTCATCTGTGTTTATAAGACAATATTCCTTTTCAGAAACATTTATAATTATTTATTTATAGTTATTTATGTAACCCAGGACTCAGATTCTTCTTTCAACCACTGTTGTCTTTTTTGCATGGTGACATAAAGCATTATGAATGCCTAACTTTTAAAACATTATGTCTACCACTTACAATATTTTATAAACCTTGTTAAAAGTTGTCATGCATGATTATGAAAAGTTTTCTAAAGCCTTAAAATGTCTTATAATGGCTTATGAATGTGCTAATGATGCATTATAGACATGACCTTCATAGAAGGTGTTACCAATCATCCTTGTGATCTTAAAGTTCACTGATCTTTGATACAAATTCATAGAACTTCAGTTTTGCTTCTAATGAAGTTGAAAAGTTTTCAGATGTGTCAAGATGTAATTTAAAGGGTTAAATCAATGACCGGCTAACACATACTAAATCCTGATGTGCATTTCAACATAACAAAACATCCTCTGAGATTGGATAGAGGAGCCAAACTTTAATTTATTTTCTTTGGGAATTTAGAGTTTCAGGCAGCTTTCCGAAACACCTGCTCTCGATCTGGAGGCAAGGCTGATAAGCTGAACCAACTCTGTAAAAGTATGGAGAAACGTTCCCCATACTTCCCCTACCCTGTAGAGTCTCCTTGGATTTGATATCTTATTATGTACTTTGTTGCAATGCCAAGGTTGTGCTCTCTTTTCACTGACTCTTGCACTTCTCACTACTGGTTCCTGCTAACTATAAAGTTCCTCTGACCGATGTTACCTAAATACCGAAAATCTACCGTGGAGTGCACTGTATCTCATTTAGTCCCTCTCTTCTGGCCCTGCAGGGCACTGACTTCACTTATGAAAACACGACTTCCCAGCTGTTTGTTTTGCTGTGTCTTCTCACGAGGAGCAGAAAGCTGAGCTCAGCCAGTCAGAAACAAAAGACACTTCAGAAGCGACCTCAACAGTAGAGATGTTTTGCTCCCTCTGGCTTGTATTTTGGCTTGGCCCTCAATCCAAGGTATTGCAAAATAAAACACAAACATTGGTAATGTCTTTTCGTAAGATTCCAAGATAAAATTTATATGTTCACATCAATATTGTGATGAAACTTCCAGTTAAAGCTGGGTGTCACTGTAAATCTCTCTATACTACTTTTGATGGGATACCCACGTTTCAGTATTGACACCAGAACAATACTTTTGAGGGAACCTTACTTTGCTATATATGAGAAAAAATATTTTTCATTTAACTAGAAAAGCCAAAATTGTCAAATGATAACTTTTTTAACACAAAAAGCTGTCCAATAACTTTTCCAAAATAAGAAAATTTGCAAAATGTTGATTTAAATGACTAATTATCTGATCAAAAACCACAAATCTAACTAAATATTCATGGCCAACTTTCAGAGGCTAAGCAGTATGGACAAATTCCTGTCTGTATCAAAAGTACAATCATTTGTGTAAATAACACATCAAGGTAAGATCATACTCACAGATATAATAATACTCTCTGCCAGGGCGGAATTCGAAGCCTAAGGAGAACGGAGTGAAGAGCTGGAACTTCTCAGAGAACTTCAGCGGTCCGTTCGGCGACAGAGGCCTGTTGCACTCCCAGCGTTTGAAGCCCTTGGCGGTGTGGTCGCAGGAGCTGTAGCCGTCGTAGTTCACCATGTAGAGGATGTAGCGCTCAGCCCGCTCGTCGGAGACCGGCCCGACGTAGTGCGGACAGTACACATCAAGGTAGTCGTTGATGCAGACGTCGATGTGGTAATCGCCCCGGTAAAACCTAGAAGAAAGAGAAAGAAAAGAGAAATTTGAATATATAGCAAGTGGTTTCAAAGCTGCGTGAAAATACCAATGGTAGGGCAAGTGTCAAACCTTCATGAGCAAATTACAAGTCATTTGCAAGTCTTTCAGGTACTTTAATGCAAAGTCTTTATAGTTAAATCTTCACTCATGGGATAGTACCTTCCAAAGGTACAGGAACTTTGGGGGTGGGGCTTGCAGGACTGACCATTTCTGATTGGTCGAGGTCGCATTTTATTTCAGCCAATTTTTTTTAATCCATAGCTGTAAAACAGTTTGTTATTCAATGTGCATATCAACACAGAGTTACAAAAGAAAGCATACTACAACAAAGTGCAGGTCTTATATCGAATAGCTGCATGCAAATGGGATGTAAAAACAACAGTCCCGTTTTCCTAAATCAGCGGGCTAATTTGCCTAATTTTCAGGGTCTTTAGACTGCGGTGGATACGCTGACAAGATCAGGCTGAAGGCACCTTCTAGTTTCTTGAAAAGCAGTTCCTGGGACTAGAAGTTCCAGATACGTTGGGTGGAAACACAGCTAAAGTCAGGTACTTATTTCCAACACTTAAAGGTGACAGGAGGGAGCTTTTGACGACTAGTAATGCATTTTGGAGAGTAATACTGAAAATAAGCAGGACACCTTTAAAAGACTAGTACTTTGGATTTAGTGACATCTAGCAGTGATGTTGTGGATTGCAATCAATTGAATATTGCTTGCCTCATCCTCCACAAAACTCTTACAAAATGTCAAAGACTGTTATCTAGTACCAGTGTTTGGTGTGTCTGTTCTGAGCTACTGTAAAAACATGGCAGCTGCACCCTCTGTGGATATAAACAGGCCATTCTACGTTTAACCCCCCAGCCCCCCTCCCACAAATGAAAACATACTTGTCATAATCAATTTCTGCTGTATTCTGCCAATACATCTCTGCATATTGCACCTTTAAATTTGCAGCTCTGAAAGGTACATTAATGAAGTCATGTTTGCATTTACACCAGAGAAGCATGTGACCACTTGTGCTTACATGACTGAATTTAACTGTGTTTATAATCCACACTGTGGGAAGTTTTCCTCACGTCAGCAATAACAGTAACATGATTAATCTATATATTATTGGTGAGGTGATTGTTCTACATGTTTACATGCATACATTATTCCCTCAAGACCATCATATAGGATCATGTGATCACTGGTCCTGACCTTTATTTATTTACCCAGTGAAAAAGAGCTGAGCGTGCACGCTCTCTCTGCAGCAGCCTGCTTTGTGTTTTCTCCACATTTAACACTTAGATCCCCTGAAGCAGTGCTTTGCTCAAGGGTACAATGGTGGCAGCTGTTTAAATGGGAAGATAGTTACTGTTGATTTGTTCGGGGAGTCTCTAGCCATCATGCGTCCTTGATGATGCGTTCTCCAAAGAGTTATGAGCACTCCAACACCTGATGACAAGAGCTGAGGCCGCAGCTGAAGAAAAAGTTCGGAAACTGAGGCCGGACTATGAGAGACGCATCCAGGCTCCTCTGGTTTTGTTTACAGGATCTCATCACGTCAGTCTCGATCATCTTCAGACTCACCCCAATCCCCCCGCAACACACCCGCCCTGGCAGAAGCCTCTCACGACACACGCTAGTCAGTCCTAAGCCATATATCAATGTTGGTGCTCAGCAGCGATGACTTATGCTGGTGCTGAAATTAAAGTCCCCTAGCGTTACAGGGCTAATCCCCTGGTTAGCATGTGTCTTTAGCAGCTTTAAGAGGATCCCTCTGTAGAATGAGATTTTCATTAGCCCAATATGACAGCTTGATGTAGGAGCCCCTTGTGGAATCTCCGAGTCTGGGAAAATGAGGCCTGTTCTCAAGCCCTCGCCTTGAAACACCCCCTCGATTTCTCGCCTGGTGTTTACTGTAAACTGAGCGGACAAGAGAAAAGGGGAAAAAGTGCAGCGGCGAGATATGCCAGGTATTCATTCCAGAGCAGAGTGATTGGAAACACATATTCCCATAGGCGCCGTATAAGGTTGCATTTGTGAGGCTTTTAGCGGAGACAGATTAGGCTTGGACAGCCGGCTGCTTGTGTCTCCATAGCTGCTAATGGCCCGCGGTTCAGTATCACTGACATACTGCGGATGTCTTCAATACTCCACCTCTGTTCATTGACACAGCGAGGGCCGTCAGGGGAGACAGGCCAGAGACCGTGTTGGAGCATGCAGCAGGCTGATGATCCGATACGGGTGAACTCGCCAGGGGGTTGCACCCTGACGTGTCCAGCGGGCCTGGCTGCCCCACAGATCAGATATTACACCTACTCTCGCTCTCCTGCTGGAGCTGGGAAGGGAAGCAGCAGTCAGCTGATGTGAGGCCAGGTGAGACAGGGAGAGAGGGTGGTGGTGGTGGGGGTGAGGTGCAGCTGTTGGCACTGACGCGTACATGTCGGGGCTTCGGGAGGCGTGAGCAGCATAAAGGGAGGTGTGCGTCGGCTGTGGCCTGCTGGGGGTATCAGGTTGTCATTACACAGATTGTAAATGTGCTGCAGGATTAGTAGCCGTCCTACTGGGTTTGCAGCAGCCACAAACGAGCGGATGTGTGTGTGTGTACGTGACAGTGGAGTGTGTGGGTGTCTTATGACATCAGTAGCCACACTGTAAAAAAAAAAAAGTTCAGAAAACTCATAAAGCTCAACTAAATATTTAAGCTTGGAATCAAACTCAGATTCTTAAATGAGCAATTCCTATTATATTTATTGTAATAAATTATAAAATGACCATGAGATGCCTCAGAGCTTAAGGAAATGATTAGAAATACTAGCTTCTAAAACAGTTTTTGAAATACAGAATTTGTTGTGTTTCTAAATTGAGTTTGCCCCCTTCTCCCCAGACTTGAGGAGGTTCAGGCAGGTTGCACAAATAATGCAGGAGTGGAAGACGAATGCAACACTAAAATGACAAGTGACGACAAATCCTCCACTGTAGGTTGACTAAGTGTTTAACTGTAAATTGTCTTTCAATGTAAAGCTGAAAACAAAAGTCCACTGCTGCAGAAATACACACTCTGAACTTTGACTGCCTGTCTCACTGCCCGCCAAACTCCATTAACATATTGCTCAATTTAACCGTTATAAACATCTACTCCTTCAAGATTGTTAATGATTTTTTACGACTCATAAACAGACACTTACTCATTTGGCAAACATTCAGCATTAATTTGAAGTCTAATTAACGTAAAATAGAAAAGCAATAACACAAGTGACAGAGCAGAACGGAAATAAAATAGAACAACACCACGGCTGCAGCGCTGTTGTCAGAGTAGCAAGAATTTCAACTTAACATGTTTCCTTAATATCTGATGACATATCATGGTCATTTTATGATTTATTACAGTAAATATATTACAGACTCCTTAAAAACTTGAAGTAATGAATTTTCTCAACTTTCTTTTTTAACAGAATATATTCTAATCTTTTTCTCTCTCTAATTATAGTCTGGCCAAACGTGAAACCAAAGCCCTTGTTTCCTTTCCCAGTTTTCTCTTTTTTCCCCCCCTTTAGCGCCAGCTGAGCGCTTTGGCTCCAGGCAGGCACAGCATGGCCTCCCCCCAGCCTCGGTTTCAGTGCCTCTTGCTGATATTATGACTACCAGGGGTTAACCGGCTCCACAGTATCATGTCCTCAGCCAGAGGCACTGAGGGGCAACCCGCTTTGTCCTGCCGTGTCTTTACAAAGCCTTAAATGTTAGCCACTGACACTTGCAGGGCTGAAGCTGTCAATCAAACCTGAGCTGGGACTAACAGCTCAGATTAGTCAGGATTAAGAAGAGTTTCAAACTAATGTCTTTGTGAAAGAGAGGTTGGGAAAAAGTTTGTGAAAGTGATGATACATCCTGACTGTGTCTGGAGTGGGGACAACGTTTTAGTCCTGACAGCATCAACAAGCACCTCAGAATGAGTCTCCAGTGACCACTTGTGATTGGATTCCACTTGTGCACTCAATAGAGATCAATACAACCATCACTACTCAATGCTTCAGTGCATTCTTATGTCGTCAATATTTCAGGGATAAATTCATATTCCACACAAGTTCACACAAGATTCACATTTAGTATTTCTGATTCATGCATGCAATGCATTTGTGATTAGCCAAAACAGAAGTACAGTTACTCTTACGGCCTTTTCACATCAGAAAGTCTGAACCAAAGTTTGCATTTTTGCTACGTTGTATGCATTTGATCCATTTAGTTTTGGTTGCGAATATACACTTCTGGCCAAAACACATGGAGCACGGACCAGCACAGCACATCCGACACAGCATGCTCACTCTGAAAAGTGTCAGTCATTTTTTGTCAGTTTTTTTTTTTTTTTTTTTTTTTTTAACTGACTCTTCATCAAGTCTGAACATTTGGTCTGCTCTTGTCCCCATATGGTACCATGAGTCATTCCATTTTATTGAGTTGTTTTTCTTTATCCCGATTCTGATCATAGCCTGCCAGAACCTTCTGTAACTGGTCTAAAAGTCCAAACCACCCAAAACAACATTTTCACACTGAACCGTGGTTCAGTTTGATCTGGACGGAGACCATCTCTTTTCGTCAGAAGATACAAATGTTTGGTCTGGACTGTCATCCTGTAATTTTGGTTCAGATCAAACTGAAAAGTCTTAAAGTTTGGACCCAACAAGGCAAAGTCCTAATGCCCTTGCAACACTGTAAATCACATCATGACTTCACCATGTGATGTTTGGTCACTGAAATCATTTGACAGTATCACAGCATGATAGTTAGGAAAGAATCAACACTCATGATATGACTACACTTTTTATACTGCTGTTGGCTGATGAACTTTCAGGGCATGGCTGGTCGGATCGACTCAGTTGCTTAGCCCCCGAAGTGTTGCTTGTAGCATTGTTGAGAACCACTCATCATACACCGAACACTGCACTCCCTCGTGCACTCAGCAATAGTATGAAATTGACTGGCTCAACATTTCTTGAGATAAAGGATAGTCATACATACAGACATATGGACAGAGACGCTAAGGCACCAAATTTGTTATGATCACTCACTGCATATGTCCACCAAATGTGGTGGCAACAGCACACAGAGTTCAACAGATATGACATTTTTCAGAATATAAGACCTGCCCACAGTGACCTTGTAGCAAAAGTAGTCCGAAATATCAGAATTCTCGAAAAATCTTGAGAGTAGAAGTAGTGAAAAAACAGATTTTGGGCAAAATTTGAAATGGCAGAAAATTGATCTTTGAGACTGTTCATGTCACTGATACCTTGCGTTCAAAAGTTACAAGCCAAAATGTAAAGTTTATTGTTATACTACCCCCATCTGGCAAAACTGGACCAAATTCTGACACTGAAGTACACCCAAAAAGCCTGAAGTCAACTGGATAAACAGTTAGAAATTTGAAGGACAAACATACAAACACAGATTGCTTCTTTTATAGTTAGATTTAGGTCATTGTGGAAAGGCAGTCTGAATCCCGTCCAAAACTTCCTGCCATAAAAGAACAAAACAGACAATACTGTGCAATGGGATGGCATTGCACGCCAATGCTCCATGTCCCGAAACAACATGCATCCCTGTTTCCCTGCAAATGTAGTTTGGGTGACCAGTTTCTCAATGGAAGCATATTTCTTTGCCATCCATTTATGATCACACATCAGCACAGATGGATTTGGACCACAGTTCTGAAGGGGGTCAAATGTGGCCAAACATATGCCGCAAAGAGACGACTCGAATCCAAAATATGGGCTGTAGGTGTTTATTACAAAAGATGATCAAATGCACAGCAAGAGCTGCGAGAGGGCCAACAGATGATCCAGATGTTTGCCAGATGGAGGCTATAAGGAGCTTTTTGAGTGGCAGAAATGAAATATTGATAAGACGCAGAGCCATAAACACACAGCCCAACTCAAGATGTGGCCGCATAGATGACATTTCATCTCTCGGTGTCTTCTGGTTTCTTCTTTTGATGAGGCTGACCAGAGACTTTCTCCTGCTGCTCTCGGCTCTGATCTTTACTGTCTCTACCCCGAGACTCCGAGAGCACCCGTCACCCCCCCCACTCCCCCACCCAAACCCACCACGGCCTGGAATCAAGTGTGAGAAACTTTCATTCATTTACCGCGCTCTAAACCTTCAGCAGTGTTTTGGTTTCTTCGTTTTCATTACCAGCGAGATTTATTCATCTGTTTTTCTAAATGGCTTTGTTGTTAGAGGCTATTTAGTGAGTCATTAAGCCTTCACAGAGCTGATCGAGGCAATTTCAACAGTTGTGTTTTCCTTTCGGCGTTCTCCTGAGCAGCAGGGTGCGGTGAAGGCTGATAGAGGGTTCAGGGAGGTTTTGGTAGCAGGAGGCAGAAAGAACGATCAGACCATGGCAAAACGCACGGTTCAGCAGTTCAGTGTCAGTTATAAATGTGTCATAATGAGCCATTAACAAAATAAAAGCACCTAAATCCTAAATCCATTTGTCTTGGGGATTAATGATCCCTGATTGGCTGAATTACTCACGGCCAGTTGGAGGGGCTTATCAATGAATCAGTAACTGGAGCTCTTAACAAAGCACACATCTACGGCTAATCCCTCTTTTCACTGAGCTCCCCTGCCTGTTTGCTTTCTTTATCCCCTTCTGTTGTGGCATTGTCACTCTGTGGCCTGGCACAGGTAAGCTATGGCACAGCCAGTATGGAGAGAGACAGCTAATGGGAAGAAGAGAAGAGAAGAAGAGAGAGCATGAGTTAGTAAAGGGAAAGAGGAGAGGAAGGGAGGAATGTAGAGGACGAGAGGGTGTAAAAAATAAAAGACAGGGAGAGAAACAGAGAAATCCTAAAACTCTAGTAATCAACAAGTGCTTTTAACGCAATAAACTCCAACTACTTTGTCTCTATTTGCTCTGTTTAGTACAAGATCACACAGCTCTTTCTGGGAAATTTTCAGTGAATCCAAATAAAATTAAGGAAATTGCAGAGCTGTGAATGCTTTAAAAATGTTACTATTTTAATTCCTAACTTGAGGGTCTAAATTTTGTTTCAGTTCTCTCCACACTGCCCAGAAAATTAAATCCCAGGGTAGAAATTCTGAATTCTTTTAGTCTTTTCCTTTTATTTTGTTTGCATGAATAAAAATAACACGAAAAACTCCAGCAATACTATCTCTGAAATACATTTTTTCAAATATTATGTGGGCGTTAAAGGAGTAGTTTGCATTTTTTGAAACAAGTTTGTACGAGGTACTGTATTACCTACAGTAGATTATGGTAGTAGGAGTCATCAACCAGACTTCTTATGCATAAATGGTCATTTTAAGCTGCAGAACACAGCAGTTGCTGGTCTATTGCTGCCTCGATACCTCTGTCTGTGTTATTGTGTGACTTCAGTGTTGTTCAGATTCACTTAAGTCACACAATAGTTCCTTTGGAGTGGTATGTAACTTATGTTACGGTGGTATCCCATCGGAGAACGCTGTCAGCCAAAAATATCTAGGTAAGTTTGAAACCGTAGAGTGTAAATCCCCCTGATGTTTGCTAATGCCACCAAATTTCCAGAGAAGTGCAGAGATGACCACAGTGTTGTCAAAGGTATCCAAGTGCATAACTCAGTGGTTGTCAAACTTTTTCTGGCAAAAAGTCACCCCAACCCCCAGGAAATGAAGCAGCAGCAACATGAATTTTAGTGAAAATAGGTCAATGTGATAGCATCGGGAAAAACTCTTGTTTATTTATTTTCCCGGCATAAGTCATATTCATTGAACTTAGTTTCACTCCATGTTTTTTCCCTGGTCATCAACGTCCCAACTGCAGTAGATTTATACCCCACCGCTGGAGCCTGACCCCTGGTTTGAGAACCACTGGAATAACTGAAGAAAAGTTACTTAGTTAGTGAGTTATGATGTTGTGGCTCTTCTTAGAGACAATGAAAACAAATAATTTCTAGGTTCTGTAGGAGTCTAAGAGCAGAGGGAGACAATGAGAAATACAGGGGACAAGTGAGAAGATGAGCAAAAAGAGGAGAACAGAAGAGGGATGGGAATTAAAGAGAAGTGTAGAGGACGTTAGTTTAGAGCAGAGGAGCAAAACCATGAAAATATTAATCGTGAGAATGTAGAAGAGTGGAGAACACAAAATAGCAGAAAAGAGAAAAAGAGGAGAGAAAAGGAGGACGAGAAGATAAAAAACACAAGAATACAAGGCAGAGGAATGTATGGGACGAGAGTAAAATGAGGAGGAAGACAGGAGGAATTGAAAATTGTTTCTCACAATTGCCTTTTCTTTGTCTTATGAAAAATAAATGTGATTCTTATTTTGACGTCTCATCTGTTTCAGAGCTGATTACTTAAGACAAATTTAAGATCAGTGCTGTTAGACAACAAAAGAACATTTTAAGATCTTCAGTTGGGCTCAAATTAGTCTCGGGCTGAGACGAGACAAAGGTGCCAAATCTAAGAAGTATGAGAAAACGGTCTCATATTGGTCTTAAATTGAGCTCATTTATGTCTTGGAGACACAGACTAGACAAATGAACGAATGGCAAAATGGAAAGAAAGTACGAGGGAGAAGGAGAGAAGAGATTGGAGGAATAAGGAGAAAGTTTGAGGAAAATAGCAAGAAGAGGCCATGAAAAATGGGTGGATGAACAAAACAAGAAGCGGGAAGGAGAATAGGAAAGAAGAGAGGAGGACAGTGCATAGAAGATGAGCAAAAAAAAAAAGACATGGAAGAAGAAGAATGCAGACAGAACAAGAGGGTATAGAAGAAAGTGGAGGGGAGGAGGAGGAGGAGAGGAGGATAAAGCCCTCCTGTTGTTTTCCTCATGAACACAGTTGGGTCAGACAAGGGGCAGCTTCCCAGGGTTATTCCACAAAGACAGAAAAGAGGAGATGCTTTCAGCCCACAGGAACACATGAAGCTCCTGTCCCAACACACACACACACACACAAACACGCAGTGATAATGTCTGCACTGAAAGACACAAACCACAAACTGCAGACCTCACGTTGCTTCTATATCAAGTCCCTCAGTTTCCTCCTCCACAAACCCACCATGTGTACTGACTGTCGCCGTGGAAACATGCAGTTCCTGATTGCAGCCTCTAGGGGGAACTCTTTATGGGACCAAAAAGGGGTAATCGGGCCCCGCTCATGTGATGTGATGTCACCAGATGGGGTCTGTCCGTCCCGTTGCCCTCAGGGTTGGGAGGTCTCGATCACCCTCCCTCCACCTGTCCCATCATTCAGCTTTTTTGCCGCTGGGAAGTTAAAGCCATTATTACTTAGTTGTCTAATTATATACACACATCTGTCCAGCGCACACACAAACACACACACACAGCGCATTTAAACACATAATGTGTCTGCCAGGGGGCTCAGTCCGACTGGGCGTTGACAGCGGAGAGATGGGAAAAATGGAGGCTGTAAAGTATAGACAGTTCTCTGTTTCTGTGTTTTTTTCCTGCTGGGAACAAACCCAGAGGAGGTGAATAATTGGCCTCAGATTGAAAACACATTGCTGCTGGTGGGAAGGCACCTCGCGTAGTTAAAAACTAAAACAGAGGCTGCAGCGAGTGGAAGCAGAGACAGGAAGAAGGAGAGAGGACGGACAGACGGTCTGTTTACGGATCCTGGTGGTCCCGACCGTGCCAATCGCTAACTCGTCCTTCAGAGCAGACGTGCTTGTGTGCCAGGCTATAAGTGAGTCCACACACACAGAGAACGTCTTATGTAAAGCCTCATGTAGATTCTAATGTCTGTCTGTGCAAAAGAGGCCCTGTTGTCTTTGTGCCTCGCGTGCCACTGTGCACTGTGGAAAAAAAACAAGGCTGATCCTAAAACTATACCATTTATTTGATACCACACTTTGAAAGATACAAGTGTCCTTCTATATTTTCACTTAAAAGAGGCAGCCAAAGTTCTAAAATGTTAAATGTCCTCTAAACACAGGCACTCTAGTTAAGACTGTATTTTTGGGGTCCATAATTTCCATAATAAAATTTCCTTAAAATTACTGTATAATTTAATTTTAGTATTATAGAAAATAGGAATTTCCTTGAAAAAATTTAAACAGCTACTCAATGATTCAGTAGTACCACCCATAAAGCTTGGGGAATAACATTTAGTCCCTAGTAGGGGTTGACTGATATGTCTTTTTTCAGGGCTGATACCAATACCAATTACTAGTGATCAAGGGGACTGATAACTGATATTTGGAACTGATATACAATTGCAGTATTTGTACTTTTTACTTCACTTATTTGTTAACTTTAGTTACTAGTTTCTTTGCAGATTATTAATACAAAAATATAAATTGACTAATAAATTATGATGTATTAGCAAGCTCCATTTAAGTGAGGCACACATTAATGCAGCAATATTGTATATGATATAATCTGCCACTGGATAGAAAAAATTAAATAATTGTAAAAATGCTGAAAATCGTAGCCAACATTCGGTCAGTCCCTGGTAATATGGTTCAAGCTCCAAAATCCAAAGGCTTGATCCTACATTTCCCATAATGCATCTAAATTGTATCTTTAATTAGACTCCCCCTGCTTGTCCATGTCTGTCAAACTCCATGCTCCAGATTTATAATGAAGATTAGAAGTCTCAAGACCAGTCCAGGATCATTCTGCCATCACTGTGACATCACCCTGGTTATTTACTCAGACTCTCCAAAGCTCCTCCAGAGCCACAGAAGATGATATAGCCTACAACTGTTTTCACAGGCTGAGAATTACTAACCACAAGTAAACTGATCCCCATGTGTAAAATCAGTGGAGTGTCCCTCTGAATAGCCTACAAGCAAATAATCATTTATTATTAATTCATTATTGGAAACTTTATTATTTAGCATAGATATTAGATTGTATGCTAACCTGTAAACAAATTCCACAACTGATCTGTTCACTGAATAAAACTGGACACTGATCAAGTCTCCTGATGATTCACTTCAAATGACACACTTTCAAATATTCCCTCTTTTCAAATATATCTATTCATTCATTTTCAAACCTTACAGTGTTCCACATATTTCATGTACCATGACTTTTATACTAATCATAAAAATTAAAGCCGGCAATTCAGTTTAGCTTCAGCTTTTCAACAAACCCTAAAATGTTCCACATCTTTCATCCTTAATACTAATATTCAACTCTGATTCTAGCAATGCAGTTAAGCATCAGTTTTTCAACATTGCATTCACATCCACAGTTTATTTTCTTCAGAAACTGTATGCCAACCTGCACACAAATCTCACGTTCATGCCTGTCCAGCTGACTTGCTGTTCAATGAATAAAACTGAACGCAGCTGAAAAATCACAGCTTTCCCAGGCTGAGCACGAAACGAGTCTCCTGATTGTTCGCTTTAAATGTCACCAAAGATCAGACTAACAACAGTCTGGACCAAAAGTGGAGGGAGAATAACGCAAAAAAGCAAAGAGTCCTTGCAAAAACATAATTAACTCCACAACTATGAAATAAGTGACTCGCTGGTTCACATTAGACTGATATTATCAGCTGACCACTGCGCAGATTTCCACAAAAACACGACAGCCAATCAGATCACGCTTGATTGATTGAGTGAGCTGACCCTTTAAGATGAAAATTTCTGACTGACTGTGTGAGACAAGAACTTCTCCTTCTTCTTACATGGATGTGGCAGGTTAATTACTGACAACGCTATTCTGGTGTCAAGGAGGTCAAAGCAGCACCAGCAGCATGGGGTTAGTGTCAGTCAACACACACACATGCACACAAACATGCACACACACACACACACACACACGCACACACACACACAGCAGGGCTCCGTCATTCAGTCAGTGTAAAACCCCAAGGGGCCGACAGAGCGACTCATAAACCTCCTCTGTGCCAAAGATGGTTGTTCAGGTTGCCATGACGCCAGTTTACAACAACACAACGTTCCAACCGCAGAATCGGCACTTTTCACAAACACATAGTGTTCATAGCTGCAGGTGTATGAATGTGGGCCCAGACGCAGGAACACACACACACACCTCCTCTACCAGCCTTAATGCTACATAACTCCAGGAGGCCCCGAGCAGGTCCTGTTAAAATAACCCCACTAAAATATATCCCATCAGCACCTGCTGTACATGAGGAGCAGGATGCTACAGATGACTGTACACACATATAGTGGATGATTTTTAAATTTCACTTCATGTGGACACTCCTGCAGAGCGCACAGCCAGTGTAACCTCCGAGAGTGGCTCAACATCCCAGGATGCCTCCCGTCAGATGAGCGGCTCACTGTGCTCGGCTGATATCGATCTGACACCTTAGACTCTGAGCTGAGGTCAGGGGTTAGTGACAGCCCATTATTCAGCCGGAGAGCCAGTGTTTGGTCAGTGTCTGAGCCCAGGTGACAGACTGACCTCGCTGTCGTCCATCTCAGGAGCTGCTGAGGGACGGAAGGTGAAGTTTAAAAAGTCTCTCTCAAAAAAAAGACTCAACCCCCATGAAATGCTTAATGCTTCATTCACTCCTGTGTTTACTGGATACCTCCTCTCTCTCCCGTCTCTGTCCTCCTCTTCTTGTTTATTTTCTGAAAGTTTCTGCATCTGTAAAGTTCATTGCCAATATTTGTTTTTTTTTTTAAATAAGTAAAATTTTATTTCCCACAGGTGCAATAACGTGTGGATCACATTCTCTTCCAGTTGATTTTCTCTTTTTGTCAATAACTTACTATTTTTCAAAAAATCTCCAAAATGCTGCAAATTATCCTATATGTTTCCTTGCAACATATTGCATTCAGTTACTTCCTGCTGCACAACTGCTTTTAAGATTTAAAGTAAAGGCCCTGGTATACTCAAACAGATGTGAACAGCAAACATGTGGTTCTGTTTACACTGCATTGTCTGTACAGGTGGACATGTTCACACATGCGCAGTTGGCGCATGGTCAGTGTACACCCCTGTGGACATGGGCTGGTGATGGGCAAACAAAGTATAATTTGAGTTTGAGCCATGAATAGTAAAAGAACAGCGGATCAAGAAAAGTTGTAAAAAGCAAACATGAAGTCACCCCGACCACCTACAAGCAGCTGTTTTTTTATTGCTAAAGTTGCCCCACAGACACTTCTTAAAGTCTGCTATAATTAATATTTTGTTTAACATGGCTTTCCCACATAAAAACAAGACTACATGGGTGAACCATGTACAGTATGAAACACTAGAGGGCTTTTAATTTGACACAAGGGCTTTTAATTAGAAATGGATGCAGGAAATGGTGATATTCATGATGCCTACAGGAGGTGGACTGTTTGTACCTCGCTGTAATGCGTTGTTTATGTTAATGCTTGACACAGCGTGAGGTAGCACACACCAAAAATGGGCTTTCGCATCAAGCATCACCTCCCGAGGATGTGATTTATTTTGAAAGAGCGACAGCCAATGAGGAGACCCCACACACTCAACCAACCAAGTGGTGTAAATTCGTCACTGACTCAGTCACAGACTTTCAGAAATGTTGGCTCTGGCCCTGTGCTGTGCCCACTACTGCTGCTTGCACTTGTTTGACTGGAAAAAGTGTGAAAAGGTGTGCAGTGTGCATCAAGATGGCTAGCATTAGCATTAGAGGAAACATCAGAGAGAGATATGTGTGAGCCTCAGTCAGACCCAAACTCGGATATAAGGTCCACCTAAATCTCTGACTCACTAGTGATGTATCAAAATGGCAAGTGTAGTTAGCTTCTTTAATTTGTTTAGATTGTTTGTTAGCTTATTAGCTATAAGTGGCAGTGGTTGTCACAGCTAATGCTAACTCTCACAGTCTTTGCTCTGGACTTTTCAGGTGTCTCTGTTTACATAAAGCATATTAGACAGCAACTGACATTCAAATTTGTTTCCTACTAAATCTAGCGTGCCTCTCTGAATCTCATATTTTTTGCGAAGTGCAAAATTCTAAGTGCAAAACTTATTTTGTTAGGTTTAAATACATAATCACTTTGTTTTCATTGTGTGCTGTCTTTTTGTTTCTATCTTTTTAAAACCAACTTCAATGTAATCATTACATTAGTCCTCATTTATTAAAATATATTATAAAAAACAACACAACAACAAAAAAAAAACAATAATACAAAAAAAATTTAAAAACAGAGTGGAGTTCAGTACACCTATAGTGCAACTGCACAGATACAAGTCAGTATAGTTAAGGTCAGACATTTTAGGAGGCATAAACAAAAGAAAAACACATCCTTGAGTGGAAGGGGATCATTAAAGTGTTATTTGTTTCTCAAATATTAATTTGTTTTGTTTGTTTTATGTATCTGATGCTGCACATGTGCGCACATACTGTGGATTTATGTATGTAGATTTGGGCTGTATATCTCTAAGCACACATTATACTTTGATGAACTGATTTCCTCAACTCTTTTCAAGAGGAAAAAGATAAAAGAAAAGAAAAAAGATAAAAAAGAATACAAGAGGGAACACTCAGAGGCAAGACAAATTCACATTCCCACACATAAACACACACACACACACTGTTATACTGTATTCGTGGGAGCCCATAGTACAGTCCTTAGCACCTTACCCAACCCTAACCATCATAACATGCCTAACCCTAACTCCAAAACCAAATCTTTTAAACTTGTGTCCAGCATTTTGGTCCCCACAAAGCTGTCAGTCCCCACAAGTATAGTGGGATCCCAGTTTTTGGTTCCCACAGCTGTCGTCCCCACAAATATGGTAGGATCCCAGGTTTTGGTCCCCACAACACAATCTGTCCTCACAAGTACAGTGAGATCTCAGGTTTTGGACCCCATGAGTGTGGTAACACAAGCCCTCCACACACACAAAAAACCCCAGATGCGAGCAGTGAATTCTACAGGAAGGCCCCACCTGAAGCGCGCTTGACTAACACGGCCCTGATCCTCGCTCCGGCAGGGCCCAGAGTCAGACCTCTGACCTCCCTCCCCAGGGGCGATCTGAGCCCCCTGCGCTGCCCTATCACTTTACTGCACCCCAGGGAGCAGTGGCCCCGCCCGCCCCCGGGCCCAACACACTCTGAACCCACAACCAAGAGGTGGGGGGGAGGGGCTGGCGGTGAAGAGAGGAACCCACAGCGTCTGGACTCAATCACCCGCCCATGACAAGCCTGCAAAGCTCTCACACACCACCACCGCTGCATGCACACATACGCACACACACCAACACCAGCACTTATCCACCAGTGAGGTCTCACACACATCAAAGTGCGGTGGAGCTGACTCGGTTGAGTAATAGGCGTTCTGCGGGGAGATGGTGAAATGCTAAAAACTCAGGCTCGGAAAATTTGTTGTGTTCATGGTTCTGAGAAGAGACGAGGGGGGGAGAGAAAGAAAGGGTGAGACAGGATTATATTCAAGGTTTGAGAGCGAGAGAAGGGGAGGAGGGGGTAAAAGAGTGAAAGATTGACTAGTGAGAGAAATGTGAAAGAAGAAGCCAAAACGATGTGAGAAAATGTGAAAGAGGGGAGTGGGAAAGAGCACATCCTTGATTTAAAACTCCCATAGGTCCTGTAGAAGAGCTAGGAGGTCTGTTTATGTGTGTGTGCGTCTGTGTGTGTGTTTATGTGTCTGTGGATGTGTGCACTTGGCTCTGAGACAGCCTTAGTTTATTTGTATGGCCCAGTATCACATATGAAGGCCCAGAACATCAATGCCTTCCAAACTCCTACACACAAAAGAAATAAAGCCTTGATGTCCATTTGCGTAGAGATGTGTTACTCATGAGAAATGCTTTTGTTGTATGTATTTCAATGGGAAAAGTTATTACTTTCAAGTTAACAATATCAAAAAAGACTTGAAACTCAACTTGGACTTTAACACCAGTGCCTCATGACTTCACTAAGACTTGAGACAAATCTGTTCCTTAAAAAGTCATATTGTGTCACCAATCATTTCATTTTCATTAATTTCCGGAATCAACTAAAGTTAATGCTATTGATGAGTCAACACTTTATTGCACAGATCCACTTTGTTTGAACCGATCTGACAGCATCCAGTCAAGTTGTAGGAGAGAACCCTGAAGAACTAACATTACGTTACTGAGCACCAGTTGGAAGAAAATGATACAAACGATTATTTCCTTCACAAACAAAAACTACACAGTGGTCAACAGAAAATGAATTTCAGTATGCAAAACATACAGATCTAAAATTACAGACAAAGATGAAACAACTTCCAACTTTTTTAACATTTGAAGTTGCACAAAGAAGAGTAAGTCAAGGCTCATTTCTTAAAATGGCATTACATCTGCTGAATGACTTGTTAATACTTGAAACTCAAAGTTTAAGACTTGGGACTTGATTTGTAATTTGAGTGCAAAGACTTGAGACTAAAGTGGCCATTATGACATGAAAGGTGAAGGTCACGTACCCAAAGTGGGTAGCTGAAGGCATCAGCAGGCTACTTGTAATATATAAAGGTAATCAGTGGAGTCAACCAAATTGTTTTTGAAATTCAACATTTACTAAAACACTTACAGACCCTTCTCTGATGGTCCCTTTGCTGTGAGATGTAGTTAAACAACTTGTCACATTTCTCTGTTCTTTTACCTCTATAATTTGTCTTTGATTACAGTGATTACTCTGACTCACACATCGTGGTGGTCCCTCAAGATTCCCCTGGTGAAAAACACTTCTCAGGAGATGCAGCATGGACCACTTCTTGTCAAATCACCGACTGAGTGACAAGAGATCAGAGGAAACCAAACTCTTATATGGCTTGGAGCATCTCCAGCACACTTTGTACTGTGTCAGATAAAAGGCAAAGCAGTTACATGTGCGTAGGCATGTTGCTGCAGGTACAGGTGAGAGGGTGACCCCCACTGTGCCAATGTAGTGGGCTGTGTTTGACACAGCATTTTTATTGGTCAGTGAAAATGTGGAAGCGATGACTAGAAATATATTGGGTATATTTGGAAGAAAAGAAATGTTGTTATGATCTTTAGAAATATAAAACTCAAGGGGTTTGTAACCCAACTTTACAATCTGAAACATTGTAAACATCTTAAAAACAAAAGTAAAGCTGAACTGAAGTTGAGAATTGCTTCAAAGTCATCACATAAGTTGTAAAAATGAAAACCAACTGAGTAAAACTTAAACTTGAGAAAATAAGTTAAATTAACTTGGGATTTTGAGTTGAACCAACAAGTGTTCAGTCAGATTCACGATTGTTACAGTTTGCACTACAACTGGTACAACGACATTACAAACTACAACTTTGTTTAATTACAGATGTTTATGGGGTTATGGATTGAAGTAGATACTACAACCATATGTTAACCAAACACTTTTTTGTATGGTACCCTTGAAACCCATACCTACATACACCTAAACCCTAAATAATCCCTCTGTTTTGCATTACCGAAGACAGGACTCTTAAATGTAGGTGGGGTTGTTTGTTTCCATATGGTAATAGCCATGACAACCATGTAAGTTGTGTGAGAACAACAGACAAGGCTTTTCTTAGTCTCAAGAATCTGTAGCATTTAATAACGGACACGCTGTAACCTATAGGCAACTGTACATTTACTGCCAGATTGACAGCTAAGTCTTAACATTTTTAACATTCGATCTCACACACACAGTACGCACACACATTTCGACTTCTTTTTTCTCTGTATATGTTTATTACAACAGAGAAAAGCTTGTGGTTTGCAGTGTTTTAACTCAACCTTTCACTGTCAACTCGACTTGCTTGGAACATCAACAGAGAGCTGGACTGAACTGAACTGGACTGGACTGGACTGGACTGGACTGAATTGGACTAAACAGAACTATTGGTGGGACCATGCACAACTTTTGCCACTGGAAACATAAAACAACCATTACGTGTGCCAAATTGAACAGCACTGAACTGAACTGAGCTAAACTGAACAGGACTAAACTACCGATGGAAATGCGGCTTAACTTTCATCGTAGTCCATACTGTTTGTATTTCAACCATGGAAACCATCAATGACTGTGCATTCAAGACACACAGCATGTTTCCATAATGTCTGTTTTCTTTTAAAAACAGAGATTTAACTCAAACAATGCATGCTTCTAAGTCTTTTAATGTGGTGCTTAATTTGATGATGTCTTCACTCCACCCTCAGCAGTGCATTCATTCAGTTCATTAAGTTAATGATAAAGATTAAACACAACACTATTTCTGTATTTATAGTTGAAACATTTCTGTATGGTGTTTTACAGTGTGAAGGATTATAATAAGTGCAACACTTCTGTAAAACTAATACTAATGTTACAGATCTAATAAAAGAAGTCGTAAGTGTCCATTGTAAAGGCCTTTACAGTGGGAGAACCACTTAGGACACGCACAGCTCTGCCCCCTTTGCGTCCCACAGCAGGCCCAGAAAAAACAGCACATGTAACATCATGTAAGTGCTAAACATAGAAGCGCCCTCTGAGTGCCCCGCATGCCAGCGCCAGGCCGTACCACCTGGCACGCTCAATCTCCCCCCGCGGGGCCCCATCACACCCCTCGCCCCTTCCCCTTGACACAGAATGTCTGTCAAAGTCCCGTCCATCAGCTCGCAAACTGTAGACCATCTCAGATCTGCACATGCCGCCTTAAGAGAGGCCCGGCTCGGATTCGCACTCGCCGCCTTTAGAAGTCCAGAGCTCAGATTCGCGCACTCCACCTTAAGAGGCTGTATTTCATATTCACACTGGCTGTAGCATTCCGGTGTCAGCGCCGGTGGAGGCCATGTTCCTCATTCACATATTCAGCGCCGTGCGAGGCGGACTGTCAGTGAGGTAATGGCCCGTCTTTTGGGACTTCCAGTGGGCAAATTTCAATGCATATAAAACGGTTTCCTACTGCTACAGAGCATAAATGGACCTGAAAGGTGCTCCAAAATTTCAAGCACATGTGAATATATACAGTACCTGCAGACACACACACACACACACACACACACATACACACACACACACACACACAGGCAGCAGGAGCTAAAAAGTTAGGGGGGTCTGGACTTATGATTGAAAGGCTGTTCATTTGAATCCTTGAAGAATTACAAACACACTCCAACAAACTAATGCCTTCAGCCTAGAGTTGGAATGAGACCAGAATTTTAAACTTCAGTACAAAAAAAGGATACTTGATACTTCTGACGATACCACGACAAAAAGAAAAAAGAAAAATCTTTTTTATTTTTTAAATTAACGATGTGAACACAGTGCTGGTACTGAAAAAGTAACTGAACACTGTGTGGTTTAGCCGCAAGCCAGATTTCAGGCAGGACCATTAAGACTAAACTGTACTGAGGGCTTCAATGAGGACTGAGGATTTTTTTTTAAATGGCCAAAGCCAACCAACCAAAGCCAGAGAATTAATTTATTTTACTGTATGTAATTAAATCAAACAAAAAAAATGAGATAAAAAAATTGTAACCTTAAAGGGACATTTCACCAAACTTACATAAAGTTTTTTTTTTTTTTTCCCTAGTTACCTACTGGCTTTTGAGTCAAGATCAACCAGTACTGGATTTCTGAGGCTGAGGGAAAAATAGGGAGTAACAACAACAACAAAAAAATACATTGGCTGATATTCTTCATACATAAAATAGAATATATACAGAAACACACATTTTTTGCAATGGTCCCTCTAAAGTGGTTATCACTTGTGACAAAGATTTGTAGTTTAGCAAATATATATCAGATCAATGAAACAGTAAACTCTGACTGGTATTTTTAATCATTAGAATTAAGTATTAATAAAAATTACACAAATAGAGCCAAATGTATATGTATATACTAAACCTTAATTGAGAAAAAGGGTCAAATATGGTGCCTATAAAGCTAACAAATAAAAAAACAATCTGCATTATGTTCTGTCAAAAAAAGTTTTCTATTTGACAATAAATGCAGATAAAGTTATAGACCAATATAGTTCCAATAGGCCAATATCAGGCTGATAATTTCAGTCTAGAAATATATTGGTTGGGCTCTACTTTTGAGTAGATAATAAATAAAATGTAGTGTGGCTCACAACAGAAATTCCATCATCCCTGTATTTGGGAGGAGTTGGACAACTCAGAGACAGGTATCACATAAACTGCAGAAATAAAACCAAAACTGACTGTATGGCTACACACCACCAGAGGTAGGTTTTTGTTATTTGGTTATTTGTTAACTGACCCATTAATAGAGTTACCATTTTGAACCAGATCCAAACTAAATCCACTTCTCAGAACTAAAGACTGCGTGCAGCAATTAGCCTTCAGTGCAGAAGGCGGTAATGTGGCTAACTAAAGCAGGGCGTCTCCAACAGAAAAACCTCCCTGGATAAATAACGGTTAAGAAAAAATACACACATACAAATCCATCCACCCACACGCACATGCACTTTGCAGACACAGCTCATATTATTCTGAGGGAAAGGCCACAGAGAGCACTAGAAATCTGGCCCGGGACAAAGTGAACCGGTCCGACAGGGTGGACGACCGGCCAAAAGAAATATCAGCAGCTGCTGTCCAACAGCTGATCAGCATTAAACCAAACAGAGCCCACTCACATTCAGAAACACGCCTTTCACATGTTTGACTGAACTCACATCCAAGAGGCATCACGGACACGTCTTCCTCATATGTTTTGCAACACCTGACACACATCCAGACGCTATCTGAACTTCACAACTGACCCCCAGATCAGCTATCAGCGGCGTTCCTCAACACGATGAGCGCCACCTCGGCCGAATCCAGGCAAGTTGTGAAATCACTAGATAGGAACCACATGTCAGCAGCTGCATGTCAGTTTGAGGAAGGATTTACTGCTTGGATGTGATGATGGAGTGGGCCATAAAGGAGAGATAGAGCTGCTGTTGATAGATCACCTCACCGCGGGCCAGCTTCCATCTCTCTGAGAACACAAGCAGGCGGCTTCTTCGCCTCCACACCTCGCCGAAGGGAAGGAGACATAAGACAGATGTGTATCTATTTTCTGACAGTTGTCAGAAACTTCCTTTTTCTTTCTATTCACCGACTGCCACAGCGTGTGTTTCTACATGTACAGTACGAGCCTGGGTTAAATTAAGCATTTCGGCGGCAACCGAATCCTCCCCTCTGCCCGTCATTATCGCTGTGTTTTAGGGAGCAGACTGCAGTGATTAGCCCCAGCCGCTGAACCGTGGGCCACCTCATTTAACACACCACTTGATGTAATTGTTATTGGAGTGGAGATACTAGCCTGCTGTTCAGACTGCAACACGCAACAACACTCCTCTCCGTCTCCCTGACAGTTGCTGGCGACACTGTCTGTCGCCGCCTGTCCTTGCTTGTGAGTCGGAAGAAAAAAGAGAAATCAAGATTTGGCAAAGGCGGCAGAGAGCTCTAACAGCGTATGAAATGTGTGAAAGGAGGCCAAAAATACTGTTAAAGAGAGCATCTGTGGAGCCAAACACATAAAGAGAGAGAGATGTTGATACAAGTGACTTGTGACTTTTTGGACTGGGCTGAGTTTGGTTGAAAAGTGAAGTTTTCACGCAACTGATTTAAATGGGAAGAAGATTGAACATGTAGTAGAAACTACATTTTAGTTTGAACAGCTAGTACAGTCATTTAAAGTTTATCCTTAAGACGTTTATTATATCAAACCCACATTTTTGACACTATTTGTGGCTGGCATTTTCATTAAGCAATAACCAATCAATATATTTGTAATTCCCTTGTTTCCTTTTTTAGTTTCTCCAATTTATTCAATGACTTAAGCAACCAGCCAATTAAATTTGTAGATGGAGATTTATAGGCAGGATCACCGTTGGGGATGAAATGTTTCTATAGTAGGTAACAAGCTGGCCAACTAGTTACACCCATAAAAAATGCAAAAAAAAAGGCCTAAAATTGGTGACAAGTGTAATACATATTATGTCAGGCTGAATGAATGAAATAAAAAGAACTGGCCCTTCAGTTCAGGATTATTAACCTGATGCAGAAGACAACAGGAATTTGGAAAAAGAAGCATAGCTGGTGTTGACTTTTTTAAAGTCTTCACTAGCTAAACTATGTGGCAAAATGAACCCGGTCAACCTATAGTTTGTTTGGCTGCACTGTAAACAGACACGACATTATTTAAGCTGCATCTCCACCCAAAGTACCCAGAACTTTTAGTCCCAGGAACTACTTTTCAAGGAACTAAACTGCTTCCTCCCATTTCTGTTTGCATTTCCACTATGAAAGACCTGCAAAGATTAGGGAAATTAGTCCCCTGAAGAATTAAATATTTGTGGGCAATTAGCGATCATTATCGGTTGGTGTTAGCATGTAGCTAATGTTAGCTTTTGTCCACAGTATAAATGGTCAATAAGGCCTGGACTGATTGGTCCATCTGTCATGTGCTTTCTGTAACTCCATGTTGATGTGTCAAAGTACAATGAACAACAAAGAAAAACTGGTTTGTAGCTGCAGGTTTTCAACAATGGTGGCTGATACAAAACGCTGAGTGCTTGACTAGTCAGATATGTTTAGCGCTGCAAGCCCTACCCACAAAGTTCAGGGACTTTTGAGGAGGCAAAAACCTTGACATATATGTGGATCATAGATCAACATCACCACCATACTGGAATAAATTGGAAAGAAAACAAAATTCTTCATAACCACTTGAATATAACAGGATGCATTGAAATCCGGGCAGAAATTAACTTTATACTGTTTTTTATCCAGATAAACGACTGCTCCTCCGCTTATGTACATTTATTTGTCCACAGGCCCATCTTGACCTGTCCAGGATGGAGGCGACTGTGACGTTAACAAGCCAAAGTGGTCAATGCGGCGTCTATGTATGATAAAATAATGTCCCTTGAACTTAATTTAGATCCTGGTTCCTGCGGTGGAAACACATGGCGTTCCTGCAAAGGTTCCTACTCCCTGGGGAAAGTTTCTGCGGTAGAAATAGCTCTTGTCATTCTAAAAAGTTTCCAACTAAACTATTTCGTGCAAGCTATGATTAAAAACAAAACATTCTTGATGGTGGTTCACTGTTATAAACCTAGGTTGGTTGAATATTGTTGTATATGTGAATGTGCACACCTTTGCCACATTGTGACACATATCACTATGAGAAAAATACCCACATTAATATCGTAATATTGATTTCATTACACTTGCAAATCACCAAATCAGTGCCTGGAATGGAATGGATAGGATATTCAACGACAAAGAGACAATTAAGGGATATATGAGGGTGAAAAAAGAGCAAAAAATGAAGGGAGAAAATTGAAAATAAAAGATTTAAAAGAGGAAAAAAAGACGAAAGGAATGAGCTCAAACAGGGATAGAAATATATTTAGTGGGAGTCGGTGGAGACAGTGGGGTGGAGGGTTGGATAAATATACTCCCCTTCACTGAATGACAGGCATTCTCATCTCTCATCTACCCCCTGGGGAGACAGAGAGAGCGGGAGCAGGGCTGGACCTGCCATCTTAACCCTTCCTCTCTGCTCATTTTACACTACCATCCCTCTCTTCATCTCTCCGCCTGCTCGTCTTCCACTCGAGCTCCGGGCTGCCATCTTAACCCTGCATCTCTAATCGTTTTAATACCACCCCTAACCCTCTGCCTCTTTCTCCCTCTCCCTCTGTCCTTTCACTGCCATTACTAACCTCTCTCTCTCTCTCCCGCCCTAAATGGCATGTGACCGCCATTATCGCCTTGTGGAAAGAGCGGCGTCATCATGTGTGCCATCATTTTCATCCATAACCATTAGGAACGTTGTAAAAAGATACGACCACTCACACAGCGTCTTCAAATAATGGACTGTAGGCACACGGTTGGACTGTAGCTGCTCGCCAGCATCAGCAGACGCTGTCATTACTTTTTACGACTTTGAGTACTTTGGCCCTTAATGTACATTCTTCCTGTCCTTCAGTGTTGGAACCCGTAGAGGAGGGGCAGATTAGCAGCAGGAGAGACCATTTGGTTATCAAAACAGCCGCAGGTTCGATCTCTGCAGCAATTAGCAGAGCTGTTTTGGAGCTGAGTCCATATTTGACCAAGGCGTGGCAGCAATTCAATAAATGGGTGATAATGTTTCAGTGGAATCACATCATGATGTAGTATAGGTTTCCACTTATGATAATTTTACTGATAGAAATACTAAAGAAATAACTACTTTTCTGTGTTTGTGAGAAGAGTTTGTACAAATTTTCTACTGTAGTATTTTTTAGAGGTCATTAAATGTTTGTAGAGAAGTTTGTTACCTTCATCATCTATTTTTTTTCTTTTTTTTGCTCTCAAGCAACTGCAGAAAAAAACAAAACTGACAGACATGCTAACAGCTCTATTTGGCTATGCTTATGTTATGTTGTGAGGCAGCTGGATTCACAAGATCCACATTACCAGGCTTCAAGTTATCCATTTGTGTCCCCATCAAAAGTAGTGCAGCCGATCACCATCCTTGGAGGGCCAGCTGACGGCTACGGGTGTAGTTTTAGGTGTGACAACAGCGAAAAGCATGAAAGCGACTTGTTGGATGTGAAAGAGTCAGATGGTTCATCCAGTCATGTGCCAAGTCTTTTCTGAAAGTGCCTGCCCTTTTCCAAACAGTTTCTAATGACGACTTCTCAGATGGTTCTGTGTAATAAACCATATTGTCTGTCGGGTTAATACTTATGCTGCATCTCAGAAAACTCAGAAGTTGAAAATTTCCAACCTCCTGGTAGAAAAAGTACAACGTCTTTTTATAGACACAGTACTGTCCCATATCTCCCTGTGGCCATGTTGCTATGGTTTTTGTATCCGCAAAATACCTCGCAAAGTGTTGTTATCAACTGGTATTGGACTTTCAAGGTAAGTGCAACACACCGTAACGTGCCTGCAATGCTATGTTAACATACTGGTAATGTTTACCATGTTCACCATCTTAGTTTAGTGTGTTAGCATGGTAACTTTTGCTTATAAGCACAAAACACAAATTACTGTTGAGGATATTTGACGTCCCATCTTTTGAACATAAACTTTTTACTTCCACTTGAACATCATAAAACTAACAAAACCTTTTTGTGTACTTCACATTTCCATCCTGCTCAGTGCAATTAATTATGACATTTTGAGCATATTGATGAATTTTGATAAATACCAGCACTGAAACTATTTTGTGTTCATGGTGCGAAAATGTTGCTCTGATGCCTGAAACCTTTGTGAAGCTTTTCTCTTTCAGTATTAGTTAATAAGGCTGGTGTTGTGGCAATTTCTGAGGCAGAGACCACCATCAGAGTGTTAAATTAGTGAATGACAAATTAAAAATCTCAAAAGGTGCCCCTGAAAATGGAAGCGAATTCTAGAAGAACACTCGAACACATGAAAAACAGCAATAATCTCTAAAACTCAGGAATAAAGTCACTTTTTCAGGTTAATATATAAATGTAGCCACATCTTTGAGCCACTGGCGGCGGCGTGATACACGCTAAGTGTTTCTGCTGATTGGCTGACCCTCAGAACTACGACCACTGACAGAAAACGTCTGCGTGCATGAAAGAGACAGTTTAGGTAAGAGGGCCAGAGTTTAAAATCACTCTGAACCAGCATCAGTCAGCACACACACACACACACACACACACTGCACTCAGCACTCGGCACGTTAACGCACACACCGAACACTTGACAGGCTCAACACTTCTCAGATAGTGTTTACCCTCCAAAACAACAGCCAATTACATGGACAGGGAGGCTCTGAGCGGCTACACCAGAGCTATTATAATCACACAGACACAAACATTTGGACATATTTTATGTTATTCTACACAAAACTGTTTAAATAAAATCAAAGTGAACATAACTCAGTAGTAGACGTAAATACACAGTTTTTAACTGAGCTAACTGTTAAACATTCTGACTTCTGTTAGTGTTATCATTCATCAAATCTACTATTTTCCCTCAGTTTTACACTGTTTGTGAGGCGCTGTGGTGAAAACTCATACAAACAAGACTGGAGGAATGGTCAGATTAACCAGCTGGGGGCCCGGGGCAAAAAATGAGCCACTACGACTCCACTAACTCGCCCTTCCTCCCACTCTGTGTGTACGTTTTTTAAATATGTATTATGTCATTTGACACTGTGCTGTGCTAAACAAAATGTCTTGTGGGATAAAGTAAATTAGCCCAAACCAGTTGACACAGTAAACCTGGAGCTTTCAGGGAGGGCCCCCTGGAGTTCTGGGGTCCTGTGATGGTGATTTGCTTTGCCAGGCTGGTAATATAGCTTTGAGTAGAAGTTACAAATTACTTTTACACCTGTCACTGCAGTACTTTAGCTTTATTGTGCTCTTTTACTTTTGGACACTTCATTGTAAAGGAGCAATGTGTGACATAAGGGACACCATATCACCAGAGCATTAACTAGGGCTGGCTATCCTTTAAAAAACTCTGAAAACGACTAATAAACGACTAATTGCCTAAAGGTTTCTTGGTCAAGTGAAGATCCCAATGACCAATTAGTTGAGTAATCAACCTAGAGGCAACAGACCTAGATTTAAGTTTAAATGAACCTCTATATTTATGCTTACGTGGATATAAGCTACTGTTTTAAGGAGCGCTGCTGAGTCTTTGAGCATTACTGCTGTCGTTTGAGGTCACTCACACGGGAAATCAGTCATGTGCCGAGAGTTAAGACGTCATCTCGCACATTCAACCTGTCCGATGGCAGCGCCAGGTCATCCCAGTTGAGAAGAGGTCTCAGTTTAACACCTACAGGTCACAGAGTGCACCTTTCCTCTGTCATTAGGCGCTAGCTGAGCCTAACCCAGGGAGTAACCCGAGCCCGGCCCTGCAGGCGGCTAATCCACCTCAACAAAGCTTTTCTGCCGTTGTGACAGGCTGAGCGATCATCAGTCAGGTAAAGCAAACTGCTCCGTCCTGACCAATATACACACAGGTGGCTTTACTGGCCGCTCTGTGTGTTTGACTAGGTGTGTATTTGTGTGTGTTGGATTGTGTGAGTTTGCAGGAGACACATTTGATAAACAGCGTGTCCCTTTCTGACTGTGGTTGTATGAGTGTGGGACATGTCCAGACCAGTTAGGGTTCATACGACGTGAGACGGTCCGACGCTGAAACCGAGGCTGCAGCCGTCACAGGCAGACAGACTGATTAGGTCGGCTTTTCTCACGGCAGGTAAAGACTCAAATCCTCATAATCCCTCAAATGATTAAGCTCAGGTCAGGAGTGACCGCACACACACAGCCGCCAATCTCCAGCAAAAAAAAAAAACAACAGCTTTTTAATGAAGCTTGACAGCTCATTCGTATGATAAGTAATAGAGATGGAAATTTCATTTAAATTAGATTAGCGTTTAATGACTACATTGTTTCTGATTGGTTGGCAGGTGTCCATTGAAATTGTATAGGCTTATTGATCAATAGTGTGATTATCATTCTAAATCATGCTGCAAAGATGTTTGCCCTGAAATTAGAGACGGCAAAATTTGATCCCTGACAAAGTGTGATATGCTGTATCTGATGAATGTATTAGAATGTTGTCAACACTCCAAATCAGAAAGGAGGATATTAAATATAACAAAGGTATTGATACTCAATACTGTGTGACAAGTCACTACCAGTAAGTGGTGAAGCAAACTTCACCAAGGGTCAAACTGACCATCTAGCTGATGTTAACAAGTCCCATAAAAAGACCAAATCCACCTATGTGTTAGTCCGTCCCTCAACACTTTCCACTGATACTTATCTCCTTGTCTGTGATATTCAGCCTCAAACTGATTGGTTTCTACTGAAGATGGAAATTTTTTAAAAATTGTGCATAAATTTGTTTCAATTTTTTTAAAAGACTGTAATTTCCAAAAACACTGGGGCAAAATAGGTCTGCTGAAGACTTATTGAACTTTGGTACTATCTAGTGAACCAGCCCGTGTTTCCACTAGTTTTCAGTGGCACCATTGTAATCAAGGATGCATTATCAATGGATATTTTTCATTTTTTGGCTTCAGTTGGGAACCAGTTTTTTTGAGTTTCGAATTTTTTGTCAAAACGCCCTGTACGGTTTCAAATTAGATCATGTTTGAACCCGCTCCATGTTGGTGGAAAAGGAATAAAAAAAAAAGTAAATAGCACATTTGTTTGAGCAAATTCTCATCAGAGTGGATTTATACACATAGTGCATGTATATGTGGGTTAAAATAACCCACAGTGATGAAGGAATATTTCATGGAATCTGTCAACAATAAGAATAATAGGCTTACGCCTTAACAAAATCACTTATTTTTCCTTCAGTAAGTGCATGATATGAGCTCGATAATGAATGCTTACTTTACTTCTTACTCTAATTCTCTTACTCTAATTACATTTATATAGCTGAGTACTCCACTGGTGGCCTAAAACTATACTCTTTTATTATTTTTCCTTTAGAAAAGTTCTTTTTTGAATGTGAAGTGTTTCTGACATGGACTAGTCAGTAATAAATTCCTTCCATAATAAATAATAATTAAGATACTTCAGGAGGACTAGGAAACAGGGCAACATGTAGTGACATAAATGGGATGTGAAGGGCTTGTTTTCCAGCAGGCTGGTTGAGATTCTCAAAGAGACGCAGGTTAGCCAGAGGCAAACAAACTAAGAAAACAACATGTATAGCCTTCAACAAGCTACTGAGAGCAATTCTTCCATTCTTAACCCGTACAGGCAATGAAAGAAACAAACACATACACAAACACACAGACTGAGAGCGTCTGCTGCATTCCTGTGTGCCTTCTGGCTCTCGTCCCTGCACACTTGTCACCGGACAGCGCAGCAGGGCCCTGCGGTGTGAGGCGGCCAGCCTGAAGAGGCTCTCACAGGCCTGTTAGCATGCAGATGGTGTCAGGTGACAAGAGCCGGAGCCACAGGACGCAGATGGAGGCTGGTGGCTGCCGCAGCCTGAGGACTCACCGGTCTGTTTCCAAAATGCTACAGTCACCAACATCTCGAGGGGGGAAGTCACTTAAGCTCAACATGCAACATCCAGGATCCACGTCTGGTTTTGATTTTTTTAGACAACAAAGGCCTTAACTGAACTTTTGTACTTTACTAAAAATCCTATTTTTAAATTTAAACTTAAAAATTTCCAATAAAATTGTTGCAGACAGAGGTGGGAAGTAACCGTACACTTACTTGTTTACAGTACTATGACCTGGAATGTTTTTAGACCAAAACTGATACGATTGTTCCAATACCAACTGCAGTATCAGAAATGCCTCCGATACAGTGAATGCAACGATCCAACATCGCAGACACGGGACCAGCAGAAGCCTGTACACCAAATATTTTTAACCTGAGAATATATGTAATTCATTTTTTCACGCACTGGTATACGGTACCAGCTATGCAATTTTAAAGATAAAACTGCATGCAATTATAAGAGCTATCATATTATGAAAAAAATACTATTAATCTTTGCTGATTTTGTTTACAAGACAGATTTGTATTCTTTAGATAGAGATGTTCCGATGTTTCTTCCAGATACTGATTCTGATACAGAAACTTGAACTGACCCTGTATGTATGTGATATGATTGTTGTACAGCCTGGCTCAGGTTTTAAAAAGATCTGGTATACAGGACACTGTTGGTAAGTAGTGAGAGTTTAGTTTTGAGGCTAATAAATTTCAGAATATTGGATTCTGTATTGACTCACACGCTCGCCGATACCCGATGCAGCATTTTAGACTGTATCAGAAGCATTTCTAATACTGGTATTGGCATCATAACAATGGTACTTTGAAATATAATGTTTAGCAAATTACTGCATCTTTGACAACAACAACAACAACAACAACAACAACAAAAGAACACTTTGAAATATACTTGAACTGACCCTCTCTACATACTTTATAACAATACATACATTATAGTAAATCCAGGGTTTGATCTAAGTTATTTTGAGTGAAATGTGGCATTAATAAAAATTCATACATGTTTAATAAGACTACAGACAGACAGACGGTGACATCTGGGCAGCTAAGGCCAAAGCCAGACAGACAGACGGACACACAGCGGTCAGTGGCAGCAGCGGCGGTGGCGGCGGCGGTGATGTGTGTGTTGGGGGGTCTTAATTGGGAGGAACAACATTGCTCTTTTCAGCTCAGCAGCAGATGTGAAGCAGGTTTCAGACAGACAGCACATGAGGGGAATGTAAATGACCTTTCTGACCTTTTCACCTATCACACTGAGATCTCCGTCTCCCCTCCGGCTTCGTGGCGGATCAGTTTTGAAAAAAAATGATAATAAGACGGTTATGTTTCCCCAAACTGCGGTATCAAAAAAGTCTGTTTGGGTATCAGCGCTCAAAGCTCAGGTGTTTTACTGGCACCGATGCCAAGTCCTGGTTTTCTCTACAGTGTGTTTTTCCGTGGTATCAAAGTCATATCACATATTAAAGTGATCAAACTTCCTCAAAATTCTGGCACCTGCACACACGAGTGTTTGCCTCCGTGTCCAAGTGCTGTACTTGTTTTCAGATGGTTTCCCCAGCCGAGGCAGGGAGGCGTTTGGTGGGTTCCAGAAGGAGACAAGACCCCTCTGAAGGGTCACAAAGCAGCTGTGCTCACTTGGCTTCATCACTCAGGAGGAGAACAGAGGGAGGGAGGAGAAACATTACGGGACATAATACATGACGGTGCAGAGATAATTGACTTTTTGCTGGTTTATTGTCAACGAAAATGTTTATACAATCTGAATTAAGAACAAAATCCACTCTGTTAGAGAATATTGAATATTTATATGTGGCAGTGTATGTATAGTCTACCCTGCATGGTACATTATGTCTTGTCATGTCTTTGTATATTGTATGCACAGCCCTGTTTATATTTTACCATATGTCTCAGTATAAACTGCTGTCAGAAAGTCCCTGTGGCAGCGTCATTAAGACAAATTCTTGCCTATTTAATGGTTCCTGCTGATTAATTGAAGCTTTAGCTATAAAATGTTCACTTGTCAGACAGTTTCATTTCAAATAAGAATGAAGATCATGACACAGATGATTAAAACTGTACATCTTAATAACTGCAAATGAATCTTTGAGAGTGTCTTTAATTTTGAAAACCTTCCCGGCGTTGTCTCATCCTGTATTTGTCTTCATAAAGAGGAATTTCCCGTTTGGCATAAATATTCACCTCTCTGCTTCCTCTCTTTGAGGCGATGATCTGACACCGGAGATGAGAGCTCATACTCGTACGCACACACACACACACACACACGCTCGCACACACACCTTCGGGCTGTTCTGCTTCTCATTAACACCGCCGTGAAGTTCACAGATGTATGCATACAAAGGCACGTACACACACACCCCGAGACATTTGCATGCGCACGCACTGAAAAGCTTCGCACGTTGCAAATGAGGCTTCTTTCAGCGGAATCAGTCAGCGTGCACGTCGCCCGATATTTGACACAATTCTCTGCTTCTGACACACACATCACAGAGGGCTGCGTTCAATCACTCACTAACCTACTCTCGCAGACACTCCCGGGCTGTGCCAGCTCTGCCTCTGGGCCTCTCGTCATGACTGAAGCACTCACTGCCTTGCCGTAAATGGATGAGAGCGTCAGGGTGGCCCTGCGGTCAGCGGGACCGGCCCGCAGATGACATGTCACAGATTTGGTGCCAGCAACCGGGCGATATGCGCATCTGTGGCCGCATTAAGTGGATGGTGTTGACAGTGAGTGCTGCACAATAGGATGATATTACAGCCGATGAGTTTTTAAATGGCCCCGAGTGGATTTCTCTGCACAGGCAGTCAGTGTTTGTCCCAAGGTTGCTCTGACACTGTGGACGGTGATACAAAAACGCACAATGCTTCTGCAATGATTCACTACCAAGTCAATTCTGATACGGTTGATTTAAAGACATGAAGACACACTGAAAAGCATGAAAAAACTCAATGAGGCAGTTCATCTCAAAATCAAAAAATCTTCCCCCTACCTGTAGTGCTTTTTATCCATCTAGTGTAAATCTACTCATGGATGAGAAGTTACAGCTCAGCTGACAAGTATACCATTTATGTTAACATCCTATGCTGTCCTTAACAGTGAGCCTCTCCTCCATGAGTGGATGCACGCTGCATGGTGATTAGGGTTGGGTATAATTTGGATTTTAATGATTCAGATTCTAATCCCTATTCTGCTTATTAATTTCAGGTCTTTGCATATTCAATGCAGATTTGTTCAGTGTCTGCATTCTTCACAAACGTTACCAGCCGAAACACTGAGCCAAGCTAACGCTAGCTAGATAGCCATAACGATGGTGGTCTCTTTCCTGGTTAATTGAACCTTTAAGAGTATCCCATCTTTGTAAAGTGTTTTGGATAGCATAGCATTTGCTAAATTGATCACATTGTTACAGACTGGTGTCTTTAATAAGACAAATGTACTAGGAGATGGGAACACATGCATGCATTCAACTCACATGTCTGTGAGTGCAGACGGATCGGCAGGTCCATATGGCAGTACACAGTTAAATTTGAAACTAGCATCACTAGGAATCAATAAGCAGAACCAAAGTGCGAATTACTTAATTAATTCTTTGGAATAGATTCTTATTTGGAATTGGTTCTTGATGCCCAACCCTAACGGTGATATGGTTGGCAACCATGGTTCAATGGAAACAAAGTTGTTCCTACGTGAAACTGCTCACATTAAAAGTCTGTGGATTATCTTCAGTAACCTAAGCATTATCTATGGAAAGAGACATTTGTGTTGAGTATTTCAGAGCTACTTTTTGTAGTGCTTTTGTGCACCACAAGCACCATCTAGTTCCACTATATTCTAGAGAAGGCAGACATCTTTACAGCTGATATCTCCAAAAATCTCCAAATTTTTGATTTTAGGGTGAATTGTACTATTTTGAGATTAGAGATCGTTTTTAAATGCTGCTGAAGCATGAAGCCAGTTCTCTTCAGTGTTTCATCAACTTTTTTGATGCAACAACATTGCACCATTTGATCAAGCTGTTTTGAACTTGCTCCCAGAATGAAGACAAATGTCAACCTATTTCGTCATCACGCTCCACTTCTCAACTACTAACCAATGATTTCACCAGGTTCTGCATGGGTTTTTCTACCATCAAATAATCATCTTAGCTGAAGAATATGTAAACCACCTTACCCATTTTGTCACTCTGCTGTCATTGCAGTCTGATTCGCACCTCTGCCATCACCCAGTCTGTGGCTCCTGAGGTGCTTCTCAGATTGTCTGCTATTTCAATGTCTCTATTCCTATACATCTGTCTCATCAATGGCGTTAATGCTAAATAAATCAATTCGATTCAATAAATCATTGATTCATGTTAACATGTGTTGTCTTTCGTGAATGAAACATCTTTATGGGGATGTCTTCATGCCAAGAGGCAGAAGAACCATCTTGAATTTCAGCCATGAAGCTTACACTTCTGTTTTCATTCATCTGAAATTTGCCTGAATGCCAGGGCCAAGGTTTTTTATTGTGTGACAGCTGTGATACATCCTACTGTACCGCTAAGAGTGTGAAAGTGGCTGATTTAAGGCAGAAGAGGAGTGAGGACTGGTGAGGGATGATGGGAGGGTGGGAGTCATGGAGGAGGGGCTTTAAAGGCTCTAATCCTCCTGGGTTTAGGAGAAGGTGTCTGCATGGAGAGAGGCCTGTCAGCACCCAAAGACTCCATCCTCTTCCCCTTTATCCTTCCCCTCCCTTCATCCCTCTTTCCCTGTCCCTCCATCCTTGGCCTCGCCGCGTTCCCACATTCCTCAGATAAAATGGCAGGTAAGACAGGAAGAGGAGTGAAGGAGAAAGCTGAAGTTGCAGCTGTGGCGCGTTGGGTAAAGCCCACCACTGAAGCCCTGATAAGCGTATCTCCCTCCCTCATGTGTGCCAGACAAAACCCATTTGTTTCTCATCTGTTCCCCTGATTCGGGCCTGACAGCTCGGGGTGAGCTGTGGAGGACCTGCGACAGAGTGATGGAGGAGAAGAAAAAAGAAAGACAGGAGGAGAAAGGGAGAACATGCCTTTCTTTTCCCATACCTTGCTGTTTGGCATGTTGGCAGTGTCTTTCTATCCATCCATCACACGCAGTATCATGCACACTGGCAGGACTTTGAGGGGGGAAAAGTGCATCTTATGGAAAAGATTTCACGTCCAAAAAAAGTATATTTACTCTGTAGCATGAATGTTCATCAGTCAATCTCAACTCCGGGTCCACTTATTAGCTTTGTTGGAGCTTTTCAACTGCAACTCATGATCTTCATCACTGAAGATGAGCCTCATCTAGTATATCTGGTTTCATCATGTGAAAGGTCAGAAAACCGCACCACCAAAGAAATAAACAAACTGCGGAAAACTTCAAGTCTAAAACTAAGAAAGAGTGGATCAGCAGGTGAAAGTTTTTCACCAAACAGGAGCCCTCCACACACACACAAAAGCCATGTGGTGCAACTGTGACTGAGGCAGCTGTCGCAAGAAGCAGGACGTTCCTCTAATAATTTACAGAAGCGACTGCAGAGAGGGACTAATGAGAAGGAAAAGAAGTGTGTGGTCCTGCATAGCTCGACTGGCAGAGCATGGCACCGCCTCCGCCAGGGTGGCTGTGGTGGTGAGAGGGGGCTGGCGCTGCACTCCCAGCGGAGGCACCACCGGTGCTAAAAATGTATGCACGCACGGTACGGTGAGGCACTTCAGATAAAAGCGCTCGCTAAATGGTGCAGGAGAACAAAAGAGAAGAAGAGACAGGAGGAGAACATGCCTGCTGTTTGTAAATGGACTCTTTCTCTCCGTGTTCTCCCCGTCATCCTGTTTTGTGTGGATGTAGGTCTCTCATCCCTCATAATCCCTTCCCCAAACACCGATGAGTAAGTCCTGACACACAGCCACACTGCCTGCTGCTGGGGATTTACTACCTAAATAAACACTCCACATACACACAAACAGAAACACACACGCATAAAAAATAAATTGAAGCAATAAATTCATACTGGCGTCGGTTACTATGGCTGGGTATCTCTGGAAATGTTCTGGTATATGAGTCCTGATGTGATTTCTGAAAATCTGTACAGATAGAAAGACAATACTTTTAGCGATTCCATACTTTGAGGGATATAAACTTGTTTTTTTACTTTTATTTGCAGTTAACTGAAGAAGCCAAAGCTCTGACATGGTAACTCAGAATTTGCTAAACTTACTGAACCTTTTATCTCCCTTCACTCTATTTTATTAGTAAAGACTGACAAAAATGTTAACAGGATAATCATTTTTAATGCTGGCAAAACACAGATCCACTTTGTTTTGAACCAATCGGACAGCATCCAATCAACTTGCAGGATAGAACATGAAGAACTAATGTTGCATTGAAATGACACTAAAGATTTTGACGAAAATGTAACAATTTACAACTTTTTCAATATTAAAAGTTGCATAAAGAACGGTAAGTCGTATCAGTATCTAATTTACTTAGCTGACGGCAGCAGAATATATCAGCTGTAGTGTTATTTCCGTAATGGCTTAAATACCCCTTTAACTAATGGTTAATGTCTTAACTTGTGTCACGGAAGGTGCGTTTTTATAACTCAACAAGGCAGAGAGATCATAGTGAGGCAGCTGATCACGTCACATTAACTTTAAGAAAATCTCCAGTTAAACTTTAATGCATTTATCAATATTTTAAGTTGACCAACTTAATTAGGTCTGAGTTTACTTAGACCTCCAGTATTTGGAACACGCAGCATTTCATATCTTCTTATTCTAAAACTTAACACTCATAAATATTGAAAAACTGTTTAAAGCTAACCCTAATTAGATTTGATAAGAGGATTTGGATTCAATAAGTGGAAATTGATACTGGATTTGATAAATGCAAACCCAGATAAACCCCAATCCTGCAAACAAGATTAAGAATCTGACTAGAAATTTGTTGCCAGTTTTAATCTAAGCCAAACACACATAATTTTCACTACCAGAAAAAGTACTGAGCTTCAATACTATCCATTATTCCTACAGATGACATAGCTGTTGGCAGAGAACCTGCATTCACTCCAGCATCCCTCAGCATTTAGCAGTCTGCACCTGAGATGTCACACCGCCTGAAAGAATTTAATTAGCATCGGTCTCAGTGGAGATTTTTAGTGGCGCATCAGCTCAATGCTTGTCCAGGGGCCAACATTAATTCTGGGGCGAGACCTGGTCTAAAACAAAGTTAAAATCTCATCTAAGACAATATAAAGTTTTATGTCCCTCCTAATGTGATACACAGAGCCGGAGAGACGAAAAGCTCCCAGGGGGTTTAGGTTTCCCAAGCAGTTTTACTTCCTTCTTCCTCCCTCCGTCTTTTCTCCTCACCCTCTTCACTCTAATGACCGTGCTGCTTGCTGGCTCATGGCCCGCGTCGATCTATAACCACCCATCTGGCCTGTATGTGTGGCTTTTTGATGAGCCTGTGATGAATGTGAAGGTGAACACGAGGAATGTATGAATGAATGTGTGTTCGTATGTGTGCGTTTCATGTGTTTTTCCGGCACACCTGCTCCGCACACAGCCAGCGAACGGATTGTTAGCTCCTCTCAACACTCTACTATTGTGCCGTTAGCCAGCGTGGCGTTGCTAATCCGTAGTGTTCGGGGTTAGCTGGAGGCTACCACGCTGCTGTCTTTACACTGGTGTGAATGGGAGAGGAATGTGGCACAGATGTTCTCTGTGTAGACCTGGCTGTTGGACTGCATGTGCACTTGGCTCAGACACTGGCTGTCAGTGTACTGACCCGTGTCACCATATTAAAGAGTAATGAATTTTTAACATGGTATTGTTGTTACACCTTCCATTAGTGCTGCGTTCGAGGCCATGATTTCCTTGTTAGTTGCACACTGTGATATAGGGTTGCAGGAGTATACTGTTTCACAGTATACCACGGTATGAAAATTGATGGTTATCTTTTCATGTACACTTGCTTACCTACTGTATTGAATTCTGCTGCCAACCAAAAAAGCTTTCTGTTTGCATTCCTTTAAGGGTCATTGTAACTGATAATAATTGTATTATACCATATACCATGAAACTGTGATATTTTCTGAGATGGTTATCTAACCATGAAAATCTCATACTGTTGTAAATCTCTAAAGTTGTCAGTGGGTTTCAGTGCCCATACTCCTGCTACAAGCTCACCATGTCTGTTGAATCTACTTTTTAATGCAATTTTGTATGATTCAACCATGGAGGAGACATATAGGAAAAGGAGGAGGCAGTCCCATATAAGTCTTACAAAAAAAAAATCCATAAAGTGATGGCACAAATTGGTGCAAGAACATTCACAAGAATGCAGGAAATCAACTGTTTAACATTTAAATTTCATGGGGAAGGATCTCCAGGTTTCCCACTGAATATATCTGCTCTTCTCTTGGACCCACTACCTCTACCTAAAATCATTTATTCTCTGTAATTTTTCTTCTAAACACATTATACATGTTAGAACAGAGAACTGTATAGTGCTTAATTTTGAGGTTAGACCATTAAACTGTTGTTCACCATTTCTGTGTCCAGGACTTTTTGGGTGGACCCGAAACATGGTTCGGTGAAGTGCCGGAGCAATGGTCCCCCAACACTATATAGACCCCAGGGAACTGACACATGAACAACGCTGGTCAGTTCTTAACTTTCATTCAATTTCTTCAGACATTTACATAGGAGAGTTTAAGAGAACTTGGACGTTTCTGGAACAGCTGCCATTTTTTCCCCAGCTTGAATTACAGACCAGTAAAATATCACTACCTAATCGTATGAACATCGACAAAATGATGATTATTTCTTTGGCATTTATCCACATCATATCCTAGGATTTAAGTG
Source organism: Lutjanus erythropterus (assembly GCF_056507025.1). Taxonomy (NCBI): domain Eukaryota; kingdom Metazoa; phylum Chordata; class Actinopteri; order Lutjaniformes; family Lutjanidae; genus Lutjanus; species Lutjanus erythropterus. The sequence goes on from NC_139336.1 coordinate 7,040,556, forward strand.
CAACGCATACCAGTAGTGTATAACATGAATCACTACACCAGGGCATGTTGTTTTCTATGTGAGCCCACTCACCCTCAGCTGTCAACTTGAGTTGTCATGCAACAATGTCAATCCGGTCAGAAGTTGATGATCTAGAAAGGCAACGGTTTTATCACATTCGGCACATGCTGCTGTACCGTGACTTCTTCTGTCTGTATGACACAGTCAGCGTGTGCTACAGGCGCCAAATGACACGACACAACGTGACAACGCTGGTGTGTGTGGCCCTATAGCAACTGGCATGTTGTGAAAACCTAATGGGAGCTGTAGTTGTTGAATGCTGAACGAAATAATAGGTTTCTTGATTAAAATGACAAGGTGTGTAATTATTTTTCTATCCAGTACAGCAGCAGATGAACAGAAAACCCTGGGAACATGTTTAAGATGAAAGACTGATACAAGAGAAGTGATATGGAAAAATATTTGCATTACAGACAGCAGTTCCATGACTTGGATTTGAGCCACAAATTTGATGACTAGACTCATCTTGACAAAATCAAAAAAGACTTACAACTCAACTTGGACTTTAACAACAAATTTCTTACAATTCTTCAGGTAAAAGTGTAATTAAAAGAATGCTAAGTCAAGTATAATATTAACATAGTTAGCGAGCCCATGCTTAGCTAATGGTAACTTTGTAAATCAATGAAGCTGGAAACTCACTATTACATTATGACCTGTTTTAGAGTTTGTGACTTAACTTGGACTTGAATCTTTGTATTTGAAAATACTTGATACATTTCCCAGAGCTTTAAAGGTATCTCATTAAAAATGGTACCTCAAATCAATTTACTACCATTTATCCCCTGAATCAACTGACATCAATGGTATTCATTCCATGAATATTCCAATCAATGAGAATAGAAAATGATGTTGGAAAAGACTTTTTTAGGATTCAAAAGGAGAAGGACTTAGGCTTGGGTTTAAGGGCTTGTCAGTCTTGACTTGGGACTTGACTGTCCCTTGGAACTTGAATGCAAAGACTTGAGACATACTTGTGACTTGTTCCTCTGCTTCTTCACATATCCCTGAAGAACATATTTTCACCAGAGGATTCTATTACAGTCTAGTTAGTAGACCCGGTGTCTTCAGTGTCTCTGTCCAGGACACTGAACACATGAATGGACACTGGACTCTTGCAGGAATCAGACTACATGATGTGACATTTTAGCCACAAGCTGTTGCTTACATAAGTCCCAAACCTGCAGCTCGCACAGCTTTCCAAGAAGAAAACACACAAACAACTTCAGCAGGAAGACAATGAGGCCATAACTCTTCCTCCACTGAAAGGATGGTTATTATGACAGCAGCCCCATTAGCTAAATGGAGAAAGAGCATGTGCAGCATGTAGCTCCGGCTATATAAATCTGCATCCCTCACCCTGACCTCTAGCAGTCGCTCCCTGGAGGAGTCAACCTGGGATAATTCCAGACACCCCATGATGGCCTTCCCTGGGTCAGGTCGCGGTAAATCTCAGGCTCATCAAGACCAAGTGACACCCGGGAACGTCCCTTTTCTCCACGGCAACGCGGTGTCAGCGGCCATGAGGCATGTCAAGGACTTTGTCATCATGACCAAAAAGTGCTTAGCTGGGCAGCTGGTGGGTAGGAAGCGACCGGAGTCACGTGTCCTCGTTTTTAGTTTTCCACTCAGGATATTTATGTGCGTCTCTGTGGGCCTTCAGCAAAGAGAAGAGAGAAGAATTAACTGTGGCTAATAGCCATGTTTGCTAACGAGTCACACGTGCGTAGGGGTTATAGAATGACTTCCCCTCCGTGCTTCAAAACAGATGAGGGTTGTGACCGCACAGTCGCACAGTAAAAAACAGGACGTAAATTAAGGCCTTCTCCTCTGGTGGAGAAGTGTTGGGCGAAAATAACGGTCTTAAATCAAACGCTCCAGCAGGCTTCATCCAGCTCTGGGGAGCTAGACCTCAAAAATCCCCAAGTAATGGCACAGAGATTCATACCAAAGACATGAGCTGGAAGGACACGGACAACACAGCCCGGCAGAGTGATGACAAGAGCCGATCAGATCTGCTTCTTGAAGATGTAGATTTACAAGGGTTTTAGGAGGGGGAGAGGCAGCGCTAACAACTGACTGTGCTCTGACTTTGACTTCTGTACATCTGATGTATTTAATATAATTAGGCTGAAATCTTCTGATGTTTGCTGTGCGCTTTGAGGCACAGAGCCTTTATTTGCTCAGTGAGCAGCCGAGAGTTGTAATTGTTCACTGTAACCATTTAACCAAACAGTAATTTGATTTAGACTCTCAATGAAACATTATACTCATGAAGAATATTTAAGGTGACATTATATTAAAAAAATAAAAGAAGTAGTCACCAAATATAAACTGTAAAAAATAGCTTAACTGGTTCAGTGAAGAACATCGTAACCTTTGTACCAAAGCACCGGGACGACAGCTCAGTTTGTTGTTCCATATGTCAGGGATGGAAGAAGAAGCAATAATTTAACGATGCATTAGAGTGAGCCAATGCTTTTTATACAACTACAATCATGTTCCTTGTTCAGATGATTGATTCCAACACTCTGGTTGCAAGCTGATTGCAAGTTGTCAGTGCAAAGCAGCTTTACATGAGGTGTACCGTCAAATAAAGAAAGATTCAATCCGTCTCCATTAGCATGATTGTGCCTGAGCAACAGACTTTACTTCCTGTCTGGCTATAAATACACAAAGTGCCTGTTTGCATCTGGTATAATATGCATCTTGGGTGATCTGATCACAAGTGGACAGCTCTGAGTACAGGTGTGAATGCAGCCAAGACACAATGAGGACACATTGAGAGACAATCACTCAGGACTGCCTATACAAGTGACTTCCTGTAAGTACATTGTATGGTTCACTGTAATATAAATTACGTGTTTGGGCTCTCTTATCTGCCAGGATAACTGGTAACCACAACATTTTCAGAATCCCTTAAAAAAATAACACAATTTCGAGAATTGTTAAGTGATATGGCAGATTCTCAATTAGTTGGGCCTTTTTGTAAATTCTGCAAAGTTATTTCTTTCTTTGTGTAAAAAAAACTGTGTGTCTGTTTGTCCAACCATGTTGTCTACTGCTCCTGGGCAGCTGGTTAAAAGCGACACATTTAGTCTTTGCAAATTCTTAATTATTTAGGTTTTCTTGTAAACGGCAGAGAATGGATGCTACACATAAAGTTGTTTCTTACACCAATGCAGTTGGTCTTAATGAAAATGATGTTACATGTTTGTTTGCATATAGAATGGAAACGCGAGATCCGCTGTCTTCTTGTGACCTGATCACTCAAGATGCATGTTAAGACAAGGTGTAAACAGGTTCAGAGATATTACTTTGCAAACCATCCACTATAATCCACAGCAATGCAACACATGTGACTTTAAGGATATTTTTAGTACTTGATCGACCATGAGAAGTATCCAAGATCTAATATCTTATTATCTCTTAATTTAACGTAGTAAGTCAAACATTTTAAATCCTTTGAATCCAATATCATAAATCAGTTCTGCTGATTGATTTGCTACATTGCCCACAATGGCCTTACACAAGTGGAGATATTAATAGGATATATACCACTGTATATAAAGTAAAGAAAAAATCTTTGACAATTAAAAAAATTGCAGTACCCCATCTGCAGTACCAGAGGTGGGACACAAATGCAGTAAAAATACTCCTATTATTGATTATTTTTGACAGATTTCAGCCTAAATGTATGGGACAATAATGCAAAGCAAAGACAATTCCTTGGTGTATCCATCAATTGATATCATGCACAACAGACGTAACAAGATGAAAATGATGTAAAAAGACTTGACACACTTGAGACATGAAATCAGTACTACTTTTATCATAGTATTTTTTACACAAGTATCTGTACTTCAGTTTTGCCACCTCTGTGCAGTACAGCGCAGACCTGTAGGCCTACAAGACCACAAAACTTTAAGAACACGCAGGTCAATGATGGGACCATCCCACTCCCTCCACTGTATCGACGTCCCGCGTTTTATCGATATCAGCTGTCTGGACGGGTCACCACACGCCGGCAGGATTCCTGTCCTTTCAAAGAGCGTCACTGACGGATGTATTGAACTGTTTTGGAGCATTTCCTCTGATCTGCTTTGTTTGGGTGTGTGTGTGTTTGTATTGACGATCTCAAGAGCAGAAGGGGAGTACGGGAGGCGGGAGGAGGCAGAGGCACCATGATAAGGTCAGGCCCCCTTACATCTCTGTGTGCTGATAAAGCAGGGCACACACTCACACACACTCAGACAGCCATACCAAAGCATCAAAGACTGATAACACACCTCTGTGTTATCTTCCTGTGGCTTTGTCTCCGGCTACAACACTATACTCCTTTATTATTTTTTTACCAGAGCAGGGCAGTGTGGGGCTTCAACAGGGCGTGTCCATCTCAAAGTGTTTACAGCAGATCAAACGCATGCTTTATTCTGATGAAAGGTTTTACTTAAAAAACAAGATTTTCATCAGCTTAAAAAGGCATGCAGATTACTGATATCAAAAGCAGAAAATAAAGTTCATGGTACTTTTTAAAGAATTCCAACTTCTCATATTTAACTCATTTGCTGCTGTCAGATAGATCAACAAGCATGCAATCCTTAAATTTATCTAACAATGTGAAAACTACAAAACTATGAGACACATTGTTCATATCTGGAGCCTCTTTATGTTTGAAATAATGATTTTCTTCTCCCATATTGGACATTTTGTTTGCAAATGAGCGCTGTAAATACATCATGTAATTTAAAACTGCAGTTGATAAAAGAACTCTAAGTCAGACTGCTTGGCTCCATGGTGGAAACCATGCAACTGCAACAAGGTAAACTGAAAATCCTTGGGCATTTTGACAAAAGCTCAATCCAGACAATAGTCTTATCCCTCATCCAGTACAAAGCCCATTCAGTCAGCTCTTTCATCTGTGCAAACAGGGCAGGGGGGAACAGAAAACATTTGATCAAGTCAAAGTTAATCTTCCAACAGTTTGAACTCACCGAGCTTTGTTACGATGGGACCCGTTAGAGGGTTTTGCCTAAAAGTCTCACGAAGAGAAAAAATGTCTTTTCTGTTGTTATCTGGTGTCCCTTGGTGTTATTTTAATGTATTTTTGTGTCGTTTCATTATCAAACTCATAATTTTCTCCTTTTTTCAAGTGTTTTCTTTCTTCGCCAACAGACACATCATGCACTCAGGGGCTCCAATTCCATTTATTAAAATGACATAATAGATTTTCGAGACATCTATCCAACCTGTCCCATCCAGCTCATTCTCCTCAGTGATCTTACAAATAACACAACTTCGAAAAGTAAAATTTTGTGTGCAGATGATACGACAATTCTTCCCATTAAAAAGAAATGCCATGTGATGTAGTGGAAAGAGCGAGAAAGTCTGTGTATGGGGGGGGTGGAGTGGTTGGACACGTCAAATACAGGACTCTGATCAAGGAGGCTGGGTTTCGAAAGCCAAACCCAAAAGTTACAAAAAGTAACAGAATGTTAGGTCCGTCACTCAGTGTTAAACCTTGCAGATCTATCTTTACATTTCAAATTATGTTTACTATTGTCAAACGATCACATTTACAAGAAGACACAAATAAGTTTAAGACATCTTTGAGTTTTTCCACGCTGCGGTTGCCTTAGTTCTTGCTCATGGTGGGACCTGTTGGGTCTCTGAGTATGGTCTTGACCTGCTCTATATGAGAAGTTGCCTGATATAACTCTAGCACTATAAAAATAAAATTTACTTGACTTGAGTGTATTTTTGCAGCAGTCACATACTGTATGTACTGCGTGTATGGAGCCAACGGGTTCTCCTCACACTGCACTCGATGAATGTGGCGTCCTTCATTCCTTTGTTCAGTTGTCAACACATCTCTTTACCAAGTGGAAAACAAATTCCTCTTAATGACAGCTAGACTTATTTTTCAGTCTGAATATTAAAGTTTATACCTGGGAAAAGAACTTTTCTCAGACTTGTTTTTACAGGTGTCTTATCACCTTTCACATAGAAAAGATTATCCTTGACCCCACTCCGATGGAAAAAAGAAGTAATAATAAGAAAATCTGCATTTTAAAAAGGTGTCTTTTGGGTAATACAACCGTTATCTGAGTAACTTCAGGACTTTCTTGAATAAAAGTCAAGAGAGACCCTTGGGTATCTTTGGGAAACTTTACCCTGATAAAAAAACAGTGGCCTTGGACTACTTGATAAGGACATAAACTTTAAGTTATTAAAGGGCATAAAGTAAACAACCAGGCTGAACTCGACTCCTTGGACCCCGGTTGGCACACTCAAGAGGCATCTGAGACGCTGAGCTCGCGGGTGAGAGGAAGACGAGACCGCAACCAGACAGACAGGAACGCTGATGTGTGTCTCTGATAACACACTCATAGAGGGGACACACACACACACACACACACACACATATATACACATACGCACGGATCTCTGCATTTCCCTCAGCGTTCCCACTCAGCTCACAATAGAGCCCCACAAACAGTCGAACAAGAGGAGATCACAGGACGACTGACATAGTTGTGTACACACTAATTAGGCACACTTGCAATGGCCACAATGGGCTTTTTCATAGCCTTCATGCACAAATCACACTCTCACACACACACATTCTGTCACACACACACAAACAGGATGGGTATCAGGGTCGGGATCTCTGCCATGTTTGCTATGATACCCTCTTTGATCTGGGGTGAGAAGTTCTCTGCCCCCGCTAATAAAAAAAAAGGAACTAGACAGGCGGGTTTTTGAGAAGGTGGCAGCGTTTGTTGGAGTGTTTGACAGGCGCAGTGTGAATGGAGGATGCTGTGTTTTGTTCCGGCTCTGTATGAACAGGCGTTTTGTTTGCCAGATGACATTTAGACAATGGCTGCAGGACGGGTGGGAGGGAGGGAGGGAGCAGGGGGAGGAGGTGGGTGGTGGGGTATGGGGGTCGCGGGCAGTGATCATATGAGCGACGTCTGAAGCTTTTGTGGACGGCTGAAGAACAGAGGGGTCAGGAGGTCAAGACCGACTGACCTCTGCTGACACAGAGCCACAAAATAAGAAGAGAGAGGGACCAATAATGCCTCTATGTTGGTTTTCCACATAATGCCTCTCGATTTAGCATCAACACTGTTTTGCCATCAATCAGCCACATTTCCATCTGTCACTGCTGCTCTGACCCTCAATACGCACTGCTGGTGTCATGTTAAATATAAGAAAGTCTGGTGTTCCAGTACAGTTGACTATTTCTCTACTGTGAAGAGCTACACACACAAAAATATGATTTATGTCGGAAACTGTTCCACTTAACAGAAAAATAGTGTAATTATATAGAAGAATGACTTGACAAAGGTCCAACTGGAAAATCAGTGGTTTGCCACAAACTTCAGAATTTTACAAACAGGGATGGTTTTGAAACAGAAACCATTAGCCTTTAGCCACAGAATGCATTGTTTTGTGAGTTATTGTGGTTGCCTAATTTTTCAATGATCTTTTAAAAGAAATTATTTGACATTTTGACAAATATGCTTTTGGGCCTTCTAAATTTGATACCAATATTGCACTGTAATGCAGATTTCGGTGCCACTTAAATGTTGGAGCTGTCAAAAATTGCCTTCTGGTGCCTTTGTTAGGTCACATTATAACTGCTCTGATTGCAGCAGATAGCTTACCAATAGCTATTAAACTACTTTAAACATGGCTAAAATGCCCAAGTCTAAATGGTGTCAGGTGTGGCGTTTTGGTTCAGGCACCTTCAGGCACTGTTACTGTTTTAAAAGTACTAGTTTATTGTCAGAAAAAAACACAGACGATACCCAACCCTACTCTAATAGCTTTATGTCTGATGATGAAACATGAGGCCAGGAGTCTTGAGATTAATGTGAGTTTTCAGGTTGCAGTGTGACCAGCAAAAACTCAAGAAAGTCAAAGCACCTAGCCAGGAAATAGTCCAGCACATGAAAGCATACGTTCTTACGCTTTGTTTCTGTATGGATTAAACAAACAAAATGGCTACGTGTTAAGTAGTGAGCTTTTGTGGTGCTGGTAAGCAGGTTTTGTTACCTGTCCAAAAGCCAGTCTAGCTGTTGCCCCATTTCCAAAGCTAAGCTACGTTTACGGTTGCTGCCTACAGCTTCATATTTACCAAACAGACATGAAAACTGCATCAGGATTGCAGCATTTCTCAAAATGTGAAACTATTCCACTGCCCACAGAAGTTGAAAAGTTCCTTGCCAAAGTTCACCTTTTCATTTCTTATGGCTGATTCCAGCTTCTGTTTCTTGTGTGTGAACAGGAGTTAGTCTCCGGCTGCGTGTGTTGAGTGACTTCCTGCTGACTGTTTGTCCTCTTATCTCTGAACCAGAGGCTGATCACTGTGATAAACACACACAGGGTCATCTCACACACACACGTGTGCAAACACTCAGGTAACTCCAATCAGCCCAGTTTCATTGTGTCACAGTTATTTGTCACAGGTGACTCAGGTACTGCTGATATGAACAGACACACTTCAGTCATATTTTCCAGCACACACACACACAGAGTGGCTGAGCAGTATGGGTGAAGTGGCGGCAGACATGAGATTAGGTCTTGATTCGGTGCACATGGTGGGACCTGAACTCTCACCACTGAGAGTGAATCAGTGTCTCAGCTGAAATGTTGACGCAGAGATGAAGATGATTCACTCTGCTCTGCTATCTCCAGGTACTGCGCTACCTGCGTCCCCCTCCCTTCCTCTTCCTCTCCGCCACCATGCACCTCTTCATTTCTTCATGCACTACTAAAGTTGGTTGTCTTTTCGTGTGTGCAGCCAAGTGCGAAACTCGGAATGCCTTCCGGGAGAGACTGTCTGAAAATGTGTGCCATTATCCCCATATCGCGTCTCGCCGCTCTCTATGATGTAAGAGGCCAGCTTTTCACCCAGCCTTTGAGTGAGTCTGTTCAGAACAACTATAAAGACTTTTGCCTTCCGACATGATTGGACAGCACATCTTAAGAACTTGGTCTATCCTAACACAACCTGGCCCTGTATTTTTCTTTATAAACTGAATTACTTACAGAGAAAAAGTAGGTTTAATTTGATAACTTATTTTCTTTGCATGATGTTCCACATCTGTTGGGGTCAGTCTGACATTTTTATTTCAGGGCTGCAACGATTAGTCAGTCAATAGAAAAATAATTTCCTACATAGTCATTTCAAAGCAAAAATGCTATACATTTGAAGGTTTCTCTGTCTCAAATGTGAGAATTTGCTGCTTTTTCTTTTCCTATTAATATAGTAAATTAAACATCTTTGAGTTTTGGACTGTTGGTTTGACAAAACAAGACATTCAGTGGCATTATTTTGGGCTTTCTTTGTTGCCCTGCTTCAGTGATTTTTATCAACTTTGGGTACAAGATTGCACCACTACTTTGCCCTTTCACCCAGCCATACTAGAGTCCGAAATAGTACTGTGTCTGTCTGGAGCCTTTGCCCTGAAAATGTACCCAAGTGAGACTTCTTTTCACTTGCTGTCTTCATTCTTTCAGTCTCCCCAGTGGGGAAAAGTTAAACCTTGTCCATCAAGGGTACAGAGAGGCCATCATGAAGCCCTAAGCTCACCCTCCCTGATTTAAACACCTCATCAAGCCGGCCTTACACCTCCCACAGAAATAGACATTTTCTATAGATAGTAAATAAAATAAACAGTTGTGTCTCCCGTCTGCCTCCAGTGCTGCCCAGCTGGTGAGAAGATTTCTGGCCTATCAGCTGCTCCAAGCCAGCGGTTAAAGGGAATCACATGTTTGGCCTGACATGAGAAAGCTCTGTCAGATGACGGAAAAGAAAGACATTGAGAAATAAGTGAGGGAGAAGAGGAGTGACTGGTTGCACTGGTTGCCTTCCAGCCCGACTTCAGCTTCCAGCTCCGTAAGCTCCGACCAGCTACGTGAGGTAAAGAGAAACAGATCTTTATGAGAGGTTTTACTGTCTGTAAAATATTGGGTGTTGATAAGGCGCCGTGCGGTTGCGAGCCTGAGAAAAGAGCAGAAGAGAAAAGAGCCTCGGTTTTATTTTGGGGGTTAGTTTCCCCATCAATATCACTCGAGTCTCTAAAAGGTCCATTAAGGGGAGTTGAGTAGAACAGCGACAGAGGGCAACCTGACATCCATCACCTCCGCTGTTTCAGAGCCCAGCAACGCACACCCCAAAGAAAGCTAATGAAAGAAAAGTTGCTGGAGTTGTGTGTGTTGGTGCGCACAAGCAAAGCGCCTTCTTTTGTGTACAATCCTATCAATGTCACAAAGGTTACGCTCCCTCAAGATAACCCGCCGAGATCGCTGTGGGCTCCGGCTGATTTTTTTTCACTCCCCTCTTTTTGTGATTAGGTGTCAGCAGAATTTCCTTGGTGGGCAGACGACGGCTTTCATGTTGCGGGTTTCTCATGGTCTCATGGCCTATCGAGCCGCCCATTCAAACACCATGCAAAGCTGCTGCAAAGCAAAGTACACAATGTCTGTTTGTAGTCTGGTCCACAAGCATGAATCCATATTTATGTGAGCACAATGACATTCACTCGGAAAGGCTATTTTCTTTTTTTCCTTTCACAAATTAAAGTGCCATAAAGTGTAGACCCTGAGAGGTCTAAGAAATCAAAAGGTATTTCTCACATACAGTAGTCACAACTTGAGAAATCTAAACTAAAGAGCCTGCAAAAGCCTTAGCTTGAAGAGATTGCAGAGATAACAATAAAAAGAACAATGATAAAATCATGATCTCACTGTCTTTGTGCTTCTCTGATTGGAAACATTTCTGCATGTTTTGGGGGGAGGAATGCAGCAGAAAAACTTTTGAGTAGGCACAGATGTGGCAGAACTGGCAGAGAGCTGTTTGGCAATGACACAAGAGTCTGGAAATGGGATTTGTTCCTCAGCCACCACTCGGGTGGACTGTGGTTTGGTTGGTATGTACTTTCTTTTCTACATAAACTTGTCATTTAGTGCAGTAAACATGCTGGAAAGACCAGTGGCACTGCAGAGGAACTGGGCTCACTATCCTCCATGATTCCACCTGCACTCACTGGTCCTGTTTTGAGAGTTTTTCATTTGCCTATGTTTTTCAATGCCGCATACTAAATAAATATAAAATAAATGACACAAATTTAAGAGTGTGTTCACAATCATTATCAATCAAGGTCAGTTAGGGGTTTTGTGTTGTTTTAAAGCAAGTTACAGATTAACAAAATTACTGAAACAAAAGTTATTCCAAATTTTAATTTAATTTTTATTTGAATACATGCTTGGTTAGTTGTAGCAGAGTGCTATATAATATAGGATGCAACCTATTGACAAATAGGGTGACATTCTCCAATGGCAGTGGCCGATGTTAATTGCGTTGCATAAATTTGGCATTCACTAAACATTGCACTGGTTATTTTTGGTCGAACTCGGACAACAGTAGCTAGCATGCCCCGCTGCTGTTGTGGAGCTCTGGTGTGACGTAAGAGGTCAAAGGGCAGTGCCTTTTTAATAGTGAAGAACTTTTGGAATAAATAACAACAAAAACAAAACAAACAACCTTAAAAGCTATCTAGAAGTATAGAGCTGTGTTTACACTGCATCAAAAAGTTCTGTTAGCATCCCTTGTCTTTGAAAGGAGGCCGCTGTGTGCTACAGTGCTGCAGCAAAAATGCAGCATCATCATCTGCAAAGTTTAACCTGGATCAGCTTTTGTTGCAATCCAGTGTCATTTGCAAACACTGCTTTGACCAGTCAGATCCAATAACACAAGTCCACACTTCAGGTTAATTACCTTCTACTGTCTAGACTATTGGATTTTTTTTTCTTTCTTATTTTTCACACATTTTCTTAAATTTGCTCGTCTGATCTGTATTTCTGTCTTTATAATTCTGTTATTGGAAACAATGAAGCTATGTTGAATCATGAACTAGATATCTATTATTTAAGACTGAGAAGGATGGGAAAATTATTGTTTCCGTAACTTTCCAGAGTTGTAAAATCATGCCTCAGAGGAGTTTAAACAGCTGTGAAATGTGTTGGTGATATACCTTCAAACTGTACTTCCTGGCTTGTTTTCACGCCAGCGTAGGCCGTTATGGTTTTTTAATTCAGTGCCACTGTGGGTCTGAACACAGCCTCTCCCATAGTATTCGTTGCATTCTGGATGAGGCCTCAAATGTAAATGTGAATGTGATTTACCATGGGAACTTCATGGCATTCTTCTTGTTTTGGAGGACTGTGAAAAGAACCGGACTCGAGCCAGCTGAGGAGAACAGTGAGGTCTAACAGCCAAGAAGCGGCTGCAGTGAAGCTAAATTGAGAACGCCATATAAATCTTGGCTTTTTAGGACGCTGCATCAACGCGCAATCACACACACACATGCACAGCAGCTCCACAGCAACAACTGTTTACAGCTGATATGTTAATGGTTCCACCGAGCCTGGTTTGGTGCCAGGGTGCCCACACCGGTCTCTGAAAAGCTCCGGTTCTAATGAAGACGAGTTCAAAAAACTCATTTACACATGGAGGACAGAGGAAAGACACTGAAGGGTGTCCTGTAACTCAGCACCAGCCTGCCAGATAGTCAGTGTGTGTGTGAGCATGTGTGAAATGTGTGTGCAGCATGTGCGAAAGTGGGAGTTGGTGGTGGTAGACAGCGAGAGACAATGAGTGAGAGATAGAGAGCAGTGCAAGTGTCAAAGCCAAACAGCCATTTCAGCACTAATACGCACCTTGGGCAGAAATGTCAGAGGAAAACGGGGGAGGAATGGAATACGGGTGATGAGTGTGGGAGAGAGTTAAGAGCAGCGCACGAGTGAGGTGAATAGACTTAACTAGCGGTGGAGGAGACAGCAGAGAGGGAGAGCAGCTCATCTCACGGCTGGAGGAGTGCAGAGCAGCGGGTGTCGAGGAGGTGAGAGAGAGAGCCGGCGGCTGATGTGAGGATGGTGGAGGCAGGCGGGGGGGAGAAAAAAGGGGATTTCCTGGATTGTGATGTCACAGGGTGGAGGCCTCGACTACAAAGCTGACCCCTGACTGCCCGGGCCTGCCTGATCCTTATCATGCCAGTGGTGCTACTGCACTCTGATCCAGACAGTCTCCCATACAGTTTGAGCTGTAACTGAGCTGGTGTTTGCTTTTTGGCTTTAAGGGGAATACCTTTTTGAACCAAACCCGTTACTGGGGCAACACGGTTGTCGACTATTATAAAATCAAAAATGGGCTAGAAAAACCAAAGACAAGCATGTAAGTAATTCAGTATGAACAGCTGAGTGATAAAGCCAAGAGTGCTGAGTCAGAGATATGAGGTTAGGTATTTTCCATTTAACGAAAAATTGCAAATGCATCAACAAAGTGGGTGGCCAAAATAAATCCAATAAATAAAATCCAATACTAACACTTAACTGCAGCACACACTGTCATTTTTACTGTGATTTGATGTGTCACGGTACAGTGGTCAAGCTGTGCCAATCCATGGGGCAAATGTGATAAAACAGTTGGGTTTTTTTTAGCACTGACACATCCTGAAACTGGGAAGTAGGGCAGTATTGTATCCTGATGTGTCGATGTGCACTGGCCCACGGCAGAAAGCAGTGGCCATGTGTTTTTTTAAACATGTGTCCTTTAGTGCTGGGTATCAGTGCTTCATACCTTTACAGAATCTACTGAAATAACCCAGTACCAAGTAGCATCAAAACATTTGTTCCTTTTTGTACACAGATCTAGAAAAAAGAGACTGCATGGTTTTGCTCGCAGCCAATCACAGCAACCATTCTTTGATTTCATGTGATGTGTGATTGGACCACTACCACAGCAGCTACAACCTACACAGTCTGTGTTGTGGTGAAGTCAAGTATTTGGCGGCGGTGGTTTTGATGGTGTTGGCACTTCAGCGTGCCGAGATGCCATCAAACCGTACGAAAGTATGGCTCTACTACATGCATGTGATGTCTGCTAGAAAAAAAATGGATAAAGTGTGGAAGATTTATTATAGGAATGCTTTAAAAAAAAGATAGCAGATGAATTACTCTATTGGTACTGGCATCACTTTAACAGTACTGGTATTGGTACTGGTATCGTAATTTTTTAACCTATACCCAGCCCTGCTCATATGTCACCAGCATGTTACCTTTAATAGAACTGCTAATTAATGTCTGTTAATGTCCGATGTTGTTTGTTTATAATCGGTAGCTTGTTAGCAAGCAGCTAAAAATAAGATAAAAGTTATAAATAGTGTGTTTACATACATTGGTGGTAACTGGGGTTGGACAGGATTGCATGAGCTGTCAGATTTTCCCCCTGTGCTTTGAAACACGTTACAGACAGTGAAAGCATCACCGCACACACCTTCGCTAGTTAATATTACACTTGGTAGCTACAAATAAGATAAGGTGTTTTCAAATAAGGTATTTTTATTCTCATCTTATCATGGCTAATGTGCCCAAACCTTAACTATCAAAAGTGTGGCTGGATTTCATTTGCGAGGATGTGTAGAAACAGCTTTTAAGTATTGGTTCAGACAATGAAAGGACATAGTGTACTGTTAGCTAGGAACTTCCTTAAATATGCAAATGGTATAAATTATGTCTGTATTTCTCTTGAAAGGATTCCAACCCCTGGATTTGCAATAAATGTTTAAAAAAAATTTTTGAGTAGGTTGTTCAGACACATCAACCTTTTAAACATATTATTTTAGAACCAATATCGGAAAAAACCCAAGCATTACCCAACCCTAGTGCTAACTATTTTGGAATAATGAATAGTGAATGCTCCTGGGGCATCATTATGGGACGTTATTTTACCATGAAGAATGTAGGATTACAAGGAGCAAAAGTGGAAACTAACATGCAAAACTCAAAAAGAATAAACCCAATAACAGAGTCAGGTACTTTTGGGGCTCATTAAATACTTTAATGATCTTATACACCCATCATTAACATATTTGTGTGTTTAGTTCATTGGATCAGCAGTAGTGTGTGTCAGAAACGTCAAGGTTGAGCTAATGACCAAACACAGAGATGGGAAACACTGCTGCCACTTGTTTATTTATTTCCTTCTCTGGGTTTTCCCTTCATGCTCCGGCTCAGTCAGCACATGCTAACTGTAGGCCAAGGCCAAACACCCGCAGGGAGCGACCCTGTCCTCGACACCGCTGCCTAACACACCATGCGGCTTCTTTCCGCCTCCCACTTAACCCTCACCGCACACACAAATATGCTACCCGCTGCCCCAGCGACACGAAATATGCCGAGACCAAATAAACATGCCAGGCTGGTGAGGAAATGCGAATAAATGCTGAGATGTAGGACAAAAATTGTACGGACGCTGAAGCCAGGCAGGCTGAAGCAATGCTGGCGACGGCCCAACACACACACACACTCACACACACTCAGGTCTGCAGCGGAGCGAGGTGTCAGAGCCCGTTAGAGGCCTTTGGCTGGACGCAGCTCCAGAACAAGCTGGACAAAAGCGTTGCCTGTCTCCCCTCATTAAGTGATTTAAGATCCCGTGTTCCCCCGACTCCTTTCATCGCCGTCCAAAGTGAACACACTCAAAAAGCCCAACAAGACTGCCAGGACCTGCTGACATGAATGGGGTGAAGAGGGGCAGCAAAGCCAAGTTCATGGCGGAGGACCAGGGTCTAAAGCTGAGCTACGCTAGCCATGCCTATTAGCCTCCACGCAGATGGAGGGGGGACATCTAGCTTGAATAAACTGGGGTACGATGGAGGCTTGGCCCCCGGGTGGGAAACAGCAGCCACTTAATCCATTAACAGTTCTTCCTCCACAGAAGAAGCAACGTTTTTCCCATGAAGGTTTAGTTTAGCAGAAATGTGCCGTTTCCACATTCCTGGCTAACAAGGCAGCGCTATCTGGGGAGGTGGGAGAAGACGGAAAAGACGGAGGAGCTGGATGGAACATCAGAGCTGCATCCAAAATCAACTTTATAAGAGCGCCGGTTTGGTTGAGCTGTGTCATAATTATGAGTGATTAAAGCAGACTATCGTATATCACACAGTTACCAGGATTTGCAATGAAAACTCCATTAATGCCTGTGGTTGGGGTTGGGTCTGGATTTGTCAGCAGCGTTGGAATGTACCAAAGGTTTTAGCAGCTGCAAAAAAAATACCACTCTTTGCTCACTTTTTAAGACATTTTGGTACATTATTATTTTGAGTGAACATTAAATTTGAAAAATAATAATAATTTCATGCTCAAGGAATACGTATCATACATATCCATATCCATAAATACATATAATCTTATGTATACACACATACACTTGCCCATTTACATTATACTCGCACATACGTATGTATACATTACTCATACATACACTAAGTATACATGCATACATTCAAATCTAATACATACTGTACATATTGCACTTCTGCCTCAGGACGTATATCGTGAAAAAATGTTG
Source organism: Lutjanus erythropterus (assembly GCF_056507025.1). Classification (NCBI taxonomy): domain Eukaryota; kingdom Metazoa; phylum Chordata; class Actinopteri; order Lutjaniformes; family Lutjanidae; genus Lutjanus; species Lutjanus erythropterus. Next base: position 7,057,036 of record NC_139336.1, read on the forward strand.
TTTCAGTAATTTTCTAGAAATGAGCATCAGTATTTGGAAACAACTTAGTAGAGCTGCAATAATTAATTGATTATTAATCAACAATTAAATTAATCGCCAACTATTTTTACGATTGATTAACCGGTTTGGGTAATTTTTTAAGAAAAATAGTCAAAATTATCTTATTTCAGCTTCTTAAATGTTAATATTTCCTGTTTTGTTACTCATCCATGACAGTGAACTGAATATCTTTGGTTTGTAGGTAAAACAAAGCATTTAACGGCGTCATTTTAGGCCTTTTTTTTTTTTACAATTTTCTGACATTTTACAGCCAAACTATTAATCGAGAAAATAATCCACCAAATAATTGACTGTGAAAATGATTGGCAAAGCACCAAAGTAATTTTTGTACAGAATTTAAAAAGCAGAGTGTCTTTGTTCTGAAATTTAGAAGAAGAATTGTCTTTTTTTTGTGTTTATTAAGCTCAAATTTTTCTATTAATATGAACTTAATACTGAACATAAAATAATGGGCTTTTATACTTACAACTATTCAGTTATTATATTCAGTTAACTTATTGCAATGAGATTGTTGTAGGAAACAATGTCATTTTCTGTAAACAAGAAAGAATAATTCTGTTTGAAGACATTTTCAAGTAATTTTTTTATTTTAAGCCCTGAAAGTCTAGTTTTGTTTCTGCTTGAGGATTCTTCCTGTTAAAAGGTAGTTTTTTCCTTGCCAATGTCACCCTAGTGCTTGCTCATGGTGGGAACTGTGGTCTCTGTAAATAATATTTCAAAGAGTACAACTTAAACCTGCTCTGTATGAAAAATGCCCCAAGGTAGAACTTTAAAGTTGATTTTACTGGAATTGAACTGAACTGAATTAAAACAAGTCAAAACATTATACAATGAGGCAGCTTGCTGCACTAAAATAAAGGAAAATGATACTTGTATATGCCAAATTCAGCTGATTTGTACATGAAACCAGTTACACTGTGTTTACTTTTCACTTATTTTAACAAAATACATACTCTCAGGTCTAAACAATAGACAAAAGTTACTTAATGAGATAGTGATTTTTGCATGTGTGTTTGTGTCAGGGGTGGATTCATGGCAGAAACACCACCTTAGATACACAGGTACAAATAAACATACCACACACAGCTTCAATTAACACCTGGAAGGCAGCAGGCTCCTCTGGGTCATTATGTCATCTGTTATCGTTCAGATTGAAGCTCTGAGAAGGCCTCCTCTGAACCGCCAGCGTGCATGATCTGCACTTAAGAATCCACTTTCTTCTGCAGCTTTGATGAACGCACAGATGTGTTTGATGCTGGTCAACTCTTTGAGAGATGTGACAAGCAGAAGGGGAGCCCCGACTGAGCTGACGTGAAGAAACCTATAATTCAGACTTGTCTGATGCTGCACGGCGCTGCATCAGAGACACGGTGGCATGGAAGAAATCTTTAACTGATAAAAGAAAGAGCTTAATTGGAGAGTGAGTGTGGTCTGAAGTGGACAGTATACAGGGAATGCAGAAAATGCACTATTTGGATGTGGAGGGGAAAAAAAAAGGATCCTCTGAGCAGCCAAGGTCCAATTAGTGTGGTATACGATGTGGGATCCAAACATTTGTTTACAAGAGGCTGTTTTTTTCCCCGGCTCTCTCTCTCAGGGACAGGGAACCCTGGTTGGATTCCACGGCGGCTCCACAACAGAGTGGGTGTGGCTACACCGCACAAACCTCGGGGCCTTTTGACATTACACTGCGCAACCATGAGGTCAGAGGAAGGCTCTTTCTTCCAAGGCACAAAGGAGTGATTTTTCACTCGCCCCGTGAGAACAGCGGCGAATAATGAACTCTCGGGCCCCTGGTATCACGTTCGGTTTCACACGCGTCAACTCCATTCTGGAGCGGAACAAAAGGGCAGTAGGAGAAACATTTGTGGGGAGGGAACAGTGTGCCCAGGGCATGCCACGCAGGGTGAGTTTGATGCATTTTAAGGCATTTTGATGGCAATGATGCTGAGGAGATTAGCAGGGAATTGTTTCTTTCTGACTTAGAGACACATGCACAATTAAGGCTACCGGGCAGACATGCAGATGTATGTGAAGGCGTTGCTGAACCTTCAACTTATGGCAGCAATACAGTATGAACACAGTCTGCACAAGCTAGAAGCAGGTGTCCAACATGTCGCTTTGAGCAAATATCTGGATCCAAACTGTCACTTGACGGTTTGCCAGACCAGAGAGAGGGTGGGTGGGTGCTGTCTTACTGTATATTGTAAGCAAGTCTAGCCTCAAACTGATCCATCATGGAAAGTATAGGAAAGAAAATGAAACAATATGTAGTAAACAAAAAAAAGGGAGACAAAAGGCTGGAAGCTAAGGCTCGTCGTTTGTGGTTTTTACTGATTTTCACCAAACAATACACAGAATTTTAATTGGAACAGTTCAGGTTTAACTGATTGCACCCCAGATCTCACATGATGTCCCCACCCAGACAATGTTGTGTCTTCTGATTCAATAAGATGCTGTTTACAATAAAAGATAAATCTTCTCTTACAACAATCATGGTGCAGAATATGCTTCACGCTGCAGGAATGGTCAGTAGTGTTTTTGTGGTTTGTAATATTGTTTTGCTCCCACCAATCTTTAAAGAACTATCAGTAAATTCCTGGAATTTCCTTATAAAATAAAGGTGGAAATTAATTAGCTGTATCTAAATCACGAGCATAAAGGACACATCGATTTTTGAGTAACTCAAGCAAATAAATCTGAGCAAAAATTTGAGCTACAAGATTGCAGCGATTAAAGCCAATGTTGCACTTTATTTTGACGATACACAGCTTTATTTAATCAGCGGGACAAACTGTTTGAAACTTTAGGGACAAGGTGGGGTCAAAAAGCCAAAATTGATCAAATTGAGCTATATCAAAACTGGATCTAAATCAAAAACAGGGTCAGGAATTCTCCCTGTGTTTTCTTTCCTCTCTTCTCCTGACATCTTGTACGCTCCCAGCAGTAACCTCCTGCAGTCGTGCTTTTTTTTTTGTCTGAAAACTGAAAATGTGTCAGGGCATAAAACCAATGATCTTTAGATCTTTACAAATCAAGACTCTAGTCTAACAATGGCAGAGGTACAACAAAACACAAACGTGTAAACCCAAAATCAAATGAAATTGTGACCTTAAAATCTAAAGTCAAAACAATTTGAAGATAGCAAGACAGATGTTTTGCCTTACAAACTGAACTGATCATTTTTAATATAAAATCAATGGATATTGAATCATTTTAATCACGAGGTATCAGAAAAGTATCAATATATTTGATGACCTTAATTTGTAGGTCTGCTAGGGTCTCTGTGACGGAAATTTCATCATTAGAGGACAGTGTACACGTAGGGTCAGTGCAGACATCAGTGTGTTGTGACCAGTGGCTCGTCCACGCGGCCACTACAACACAACAAGCTACAGAATACACCCGCACGTGTGGAACGCACAAAATGCATGTGGGGCTGGGATATGTGGATTAGAAATAATGTCTCAATGTGTCGAAATATAGGATCTTGTAGAATATGAGCCAGCTGTATATAAAGTTGGGCAGGGAAATATACCAAATACCTGGTTAATCGTATTGTCGGGATAGCTATTGGTGCTTTCGCCAAATTTTTGATTGAGATTTTTGCACGAACAGTCGTAATGCAGTCTTTAAAACCAGAACAACACTTCTGCCATATTATGTTATAATGACATCTAAAATCGAAGATGATATCTTGTCGCATATCATGATATTGATACTATATCAATTATAATATCAGTATATTGCCCAGCCCTGTGTCCGTGGTGCCTGCAGCTCTCCGTGCACCGGTCAGCTTGGGAGTATATTCACGCCTTAAGTGATGACACTGACCAATCAGCTGGTACACCTGGTATTTTAGCTGTTGTGACAACTCTACCTGCTTTTAATGTGGGTTTTAAAGTAAAAGTGGAAGCTTTAAACAGGAAATGTGCCTCTGCCTGTTTATAGAGTCACTATACTCTCATGCTTTCTAAATATGAGAGGATCTGTTGGCATTTCTTATGCTGTTTTGTCACTTTCAGTAACTGTTTTACATACTTCAGCCTCTTTATAGCATCATTTTCTTCAGAATTTTGTTCCTTTTGGTCTTTTCCTGCTGCAGATCTTTGAACCTACACACCTCAGACATCTATTATAAACCACAAAGAGAGCAGATTCCTCGCTTACTCAGATTGTGTAGAAATGAACAAACTGCCTGAGTGTGGGAAAAAAAAAAAAAAAACTATCCTCTCCTAGATACACATTTAATCAGTGGGGCAGGAAATTATTGTGCTCAAGACACGACTGGGACTAAAACCTGCGACTTTCCAGTTATAATAAGACACTGTAAGAGCACCAGCAGCACCCGGCAGCCCCGCTCTGTGTCATCTGCTCCGCTCAGAACTATAAAGCGTTTGGGAAAGGCCAGACGGATTAGGCTGCAGTTACTCTGACATGAAAAGCTGCACTTAATTCACAAGCTCTCATGGCTGATTAATCACAAATTATGATCAAACAGCTGACTTACGGGATAAACATATGACACTGCGACTGCATCTGTGTGCGTCCGCCCGTGTGTGCAGGCATGCATGGACTCTCTGTGTGTGTGTGTATTAAAGTATGTGTGCGCACGATCACACTGTCTCCCCAAAGTCTGCAGACTCATTTTCCACAGCAGATTAAATGTGTGTCTGTACCCACAGAGCACACCGCCAAATTAAAGTCACCAATGCACTGACATTCATCTGTGCAGCATGTGAAGCTTTTCATGTGCAGGATCACAACCGAAACACTTTCCTCAGGAGGAGATCTTAACACACTCAGAAAACAGGTCCACATTGTGAACAAGAACTGTTGTCTGACGGCTGATCGAACCCTCCAACTAGCAAACTAAGAAAAGAAAAGAGGGTTTTCTTCCACTAATGTCGACCTCTGACCAATGCTCAGTGGTTTTATGTTGCACACATGGAGGAAGTGACTTCAGCTCAGACCTGGCGGAGAGTGAAGGAGTCAGCTGAGTGGTCAGGAGTGACGGTAGATTTTTTTAGGGAGCAGAACAAAGCGCTGAAATCTGAGAAACTTTAATCGCTCTTCTCATATCTGATAGCCGAGCGGCGGCAGTCAGCAGCTGGATGAAAAACATCTGGACGTCGGGGTTAGCAGGGCTGAATCATGAGGCTGTTCAGCACATGCACAGAAAACACTGAGCGAGTCTGGGTTTCTCTGTGAATTTGACATCGATTCAGATATTAATGTGCAATAGCGCACTAGCTTGCCAGACGTTTTGTAATTTTGGAGGTGCTGCAACAAATTCTGCGGGTATTTTGGGATTTTCTGATCTGATTTTATACAAATAAAAGATTTTGGTGTACTTCAAAATTTGAGACACCGTCATGCTATAAAAAAAATAGGTTTTATACTAAATTTAAAAAAAAATTCAGTGCAACCATTTATTTTAAATTATAACAAATACATTACAAACAAAATGTTTTGATTTTATGGTGCTATCACACATTTTGTCCAAATCGTAACACGTTTTTGGGACAGAACAACAAATTTGGGGAATCTACCTGCACAAAAACATATTTTTCGATCATGAAAAGACATGTTCGTGGGCATTACATACAAATTTTGTAATTAAAACAAATTTTGCGGCCGCCACAGCAAATAATGGGATTCTGACACCGTAAAAACAATGTTGGGATTTCAAAAAATAATGCATTTCAGGGGTACTAGACCAGATTTTGGAATCAACATGCACTATTGTATATTTTGGAAAAATATAATAATATATAAAAGAAAGTGGGGGGATTATAACAAATCCATGCTGGTTTTACTGCACCACATCTGAGGATTCTGTGGTAACAAAGTTTTTGCCATTTGTCAAGTTTTGAGGACGTTAATCTGAGTGACTGATGTTCACTGTAACATATTTTTGGACTCTAACAATATGTTAAATGGGCTGTGTAATAAAATTTGGGGAAGCGAGACAAAATGATAGAATTCAGACACTACAAAAAATGTTGGGATTACCAAAAAAAATATATAATTCAGGGGCAGTAGAACAGATTCTGGGATCTGTGTGCATCATAGTTTATCTTGGAAAACCGACAAGATATTTTGAAGCCCTGGAACAAATGTGGGGATTATAACGAATACATGCTGGTTTTATTGCACCACATTTGGGGATTCTGTGGGAACAAAATTGTTATCCCAAGTTTTAGAGTTACTACAGGAAATTTGGACAACATATAACAAATTTTGGTACAGCTACAACAAATGTTGGAATTCTGACACTGTAACAAACTTGATATCTCAAATAACAATTTTTGGGATACAACACCAATTTTTGGGTATTTGTTTTCACTAAAAACAGATTTTTCGATCCTGACAATATGTTTACTCCCCCACATACAAATTTTGTAATTATAACAAATTTTGGGCTTGCCACACCAAATGAGGAGATTCTGATTCTGCAAAAATGTTGGGATTATGAAAAATAACACGTTTAGTGGCACAAAACCAGATTTTAGGATCTGCATGCACCAACAACAAGAAATTTTGAAACCCTGTCACAAATGTAGAGACTATAACAAACACATGCAGGTTTTACTGCACCATATTTGGGGATTTTGTGGTGACAAATTTTTATCAAAAATGGCAGCAAACGTTACTTTTATGGGCAATATAACACATTCTGTAATTCTAACAAATTTTGGGAAAGCTACACCAAATGTTGATATTCTGACACAATAACAAATTTTGTGATCATCTCACATTTTTGTGACGCTGCACCAAATTTGGGTGATTTGCAAACATTGTAATGCAATTTGGGATTATGCAAATAACATTTTATGGGCTCTATAACAGATCTGTTGTATGTTATAATTTTAGGAGTTCCGTGTTTTGGAAGTCTGGTGCTTTAACCAGACTTTAACCAGACTACCCCGAATAAGACACTTTTTGGAGCACTGCACCACTTGGTGACATTTGGTATAAAAATAGTGGGTACTGAAATCAAAAAACTTGGGTAATATTAGAGTAATATAGTTTGGGATAGTGTGGTAGATACTGTGGGGCTGTAACCTCAAATTTTGAGATTTGCGCGCACTAAAACAAAATAAGATAATGTCTAGTTAACATATGACAATCTTGTATGTAGTTGAGTATTAGTAGCTCCCATAATTATTTTTTTTAATTAATCAATTAATTATTAAATTAAAACAGTACTGAACAGGTATAGTTCATACCGGTTTTTTCTCTTTTTTTTTTACTCAAAGTGATTTTGATTGTGAGAGTGATATTTGTGTGACGTGGCACCAAAATTTGGTGATTTGCACACATTAAACATTGCATATAATTTGGAATTATGCCAAAGTGGTTTTATGGGCTCTCAAGCAAATTTGATTTTACAATTTTAGGTGTTACTGCACCATGTTTTGGAAGTATCCCAAATATAGAACATTGGTAGCACAACACCAAATTTGGGGAATTTGTGAGTACTGTGAAATATGACATTTTGGCATTTGAACAGCAAATTGTGGGAGTAATATAAATACTTTGGCATTAAAGACAAGTCAGCTTGAGCAGCACAATACTGGAGTGATAGAGTTTGGGATTTTTTAAATTAATTTTTGGGACATCTGGTGTTTAATAACCCCAAATTTTGGAGTTTTCATGCCCTAAATCAAAGTCAGGAAGTGTACAGTTTGCTGTGTTTTGTATGTAGCTGTTGTATTTTAGTAGTTTTTTTAATTAAGAAGCTGTACAGAAGAGGTATGGTTCAAGTCTAACAGGTAGTCATTTCATTTGTCATAAACTTGAAGTAATTGTTGGGGGACGAAAGGAAAGAAATAGGGAGAGAAATGAGAAGCACTGGAAGAGATAATGAGCAAGCAAGGAAGAGAGAACGCAAACTCAGCTCCCCGTAACCTTCCAACATTTATACTGTGGAGGACTCTGCCACAGTCTGTGTGTGTGTGTGTGTGTGTCCTTGCCACGATGAATAGAGACCATACAGATAGTGATTTATTCAGTTAGTTGTTGGCATTTGAGTTTACATCCCTCAGAAAGCAGCAGGCTGGTGCAGCATGAATTCAACATGCTGCATTAAGAGCTTTGCTCCCTTCAGGCGACAGGAATTCTGGGTTATTTCTACCCTGGTGTATCTGGCACAGTTTTGGTTATCTGTGCTCAACGGGCCAATGAAAGCACAGCTGCTCCACGGCTCATTGGCTGCCGCGGGGTAATGGGTTAATCCTGATTGGTGACTTTCAGAGGGGACACACCCCTGGTTTTTGGGGGGATTTTTTTTTTTTTGGAGGGAGGGTGGAAGAAATTAGCATATTTATCCATTTTCACTGTAGTGTGGAGGATCTGTAACCTAATTTTGAACATTTTTGGCTCCACAGGACAAAGACGTGATATCACCAAATGTAAAAAAAAGGCCTCTCAGCTGGTGCCTCAACCTCCAGAGTTGCCTCAACTCTTGATTCAACATGGGAATAATTATTAAAACCATTTTAATCATCTCAAAACAAACTTTAGACCCATGCAGAGTCTTCAACATAATTTGAAATAATCAGAAAATAATGTGATTTCTGATTGGAAAAGTCAAGAAGTGTACCAAACACCACAGCACCACATCTCCCACTCCACTGCTGGGTTGCTGGGCAAAATTTAGAACAGGCCTGCCTCCATACAGGAGTGGCTTGGTGGATGGTAAATGTGTGTGACGTCTTAGCCGGCGTGTTTCTCTAACCCCCCTGTGTATCGCGTGTCTAGACCTCACCAGCACTACTTCTGGAGAGGACCATGTGACCCAGAGGAGCAGTCACAGGACTTCAACATCCACACTCAAGGCCCGTTTTTTTTTTCTCCCCTCTTCTTCTTCGATCAATTCTTCCCTTTTATTCCAGCCTATAATCAGACGAGTTCAAATACGTGAAACTGAGGCAAAGTGACAGAAGTGGAACCCAGCGCCAGCGACACATGGCTGCATCAAAGCGAGGTTCAGCCTTGTAAATACCAGCTCGCTTTTGAAAAGATTAATTTTTTCAGTTATTTAAGTCCAACACCAGTCATAAGACTTAATATCAGATTAATTTTCAAAACTATGGCAACAACCACGCAAAAGTTTGGTCAAATCTTTTTTTAAATTAATGAATAAGATTACAACACATACAAAAACATTAAATGTACTGATTTTTATTTTGAAATATTTTTTCTAAATGTAAAAATGCAGTTTAATTAATAGCTTCTGTACATTTGAACACAATATTCATAATTTAATTCACTTTGGACTGAACTAAATGTAACTGTAATTATTATACACTGGAATAACTACATATTCTTGCAAATGCATTTATGCACATACAAAGCACACATATATAATAATATATGCATATTTATTCTGTATACCGAATATAAATATATTTTGTGAAAATAAAACTTATGATTTTGGGTGTGGTGTATTTTCATTCTAAAATAAAAGTATGATCTAAAATATAATGTTGAAAAATAAAATAAAATTTTTTAAAAATTCTACTGAAAGAAAAAAAAAGTTATTTGTATTTTTAAAATGCTTAGAAGTTACTATAACTAAAACAGTATTGTTAAAAATTGTGTATAAGCCCTGGGATATGAATAATAATAATAGATTATTTATGTAGATACAAGCAAGGACAACCTGATTATACTGATAAAATACTTTTTAAAGTCTAAATATTTAGATATAAATTGAAATAAAATCATCTTGCATTTCAATGTGTTTAAGTTTGTAAGTATTAAAACATCACACTGTATAACAGAGACATTCACTCCAAAACCTCACATTGCAGTTCATTTTTTTTTTTTTTTTTTTTTTTTTTAAGAAAAAGTCAGTTAAAGAAAAGAAAAAAAAAAACAATTAGTGAACTTTTGGTGACCAGGCTTTTGCTACTTACAAAAGTCCACTAAAATTTAATAGTCACCTCCATCCAGAGACAGAAATATGAGCAGTGAGCCATAAAGACTTCTGATGGAAACCTAAGCAGCCGGCACACTCAGGAAACAAATAAAACATCTTTATGAGCGTGATTTTATGATCTTAATAGGCACAGTCCCGGTCCAGTGGCCTCTAAGTGCTCCACTGGACAGGTCTGTGTTTCAGAGCCGACTTCAGAGCCCGGCTACTGTCTATCTGCACCACTGCCACACAAACCCAACTCTGCACAGCTCAACTCACTGTCTTCATTACGCTGCTGGCTGCTGGGTAATTAAAAGAACACTTTCACTGCCCGTGAAATTACTATAAATTCCCATTAGCTGGCTCCAATGTACATTTAGCATATTAAGACAGAACATAAAACTAAGTGATACACAACAAACCCTGTATGTATGAGTCATATGGTCTGTGTAATAAGAGACTAATTACATTTTTTCAGCTCTTTTGGCTGGATGTGTCATGATTCCAGTGTTAAACTCCACAGTTTACAATAATTTTAATTACAATTTAAAAATTATTTAAAAAAAAAAGAAAAAGTTAAAAAAAAAATCTGCTAGTGAGATAAAATTAGTCATTTTACCAGCACAAATTACCGTAATTCAGCATTTTCTCTGTAAAAAAAAGTCATTATCTTGTATTTTCTTAAATTAACATTAACTTATTCCACAATACTGACTCTTTTTTCCTGAAAATTCCTAAAATTGGTAAGCTTTTATAGTATTTCTCCTAAATTTAGTGAGCTTTTATATTATTTTTCCTAAATTACATGAGCTTTTATAGATTTTTTTTTCTAAAATAAGGGAACGTTTATAGTATTTTCCTAAATTAAGTGAGATTTTGTGGTATTTTTCTTAAATGAAGTGGGCTTTTATAATATTTTTCCTAAATTAATTGAGCTTTTTTTTTTTTTTTTAAGTTAAATGAAGTGAGCCTATTTAGGATTTGGAGCATTTAGTTTGAGATTAATTGATCTTTTATTTGCTTTTGTGAGTTCCAGAATAAAATTAGATTTAAATGTAGTAATTTAGATTTTAAAAAAAAAGAGTAAATAATACATATTTACACAAAGTACTTACCAATGAGCATTTTTGTTTCTTTTTTTCTCTTTTTCTTTTGTTTCTTTATTTTCTTCAATTTATTTTCTCATTGTCAGGCACATTCACATATGTATATTTGATTTAATAATGTTCATGTATCTTTTTTCCGACCAACACAAATTTTGGACATGATCTTCAATAATTCTGACATTAAAGGTACACTATTTAGGATTAAGTATAGACTTATGAAAAATATAATGCCCCTAAATCATCACTTATAGCCCACTAAAGTGTGTGGTGCTGTTTGTATCTGCAGAGAACCTGTCCTCTGCATGCATTTCCTTGTTTTCTTCTCATCTGCTGTTGGAATTTGATGACCTGGAAATGAGACTCAACAATCAACTATCCTTCTGACAAATCCTGCATATTCTACCTTTAAATTAGAGCGAAACTTTGGGTGAGGTTTGTGGGGATGAAACCCGTCTCTTCTGCTGATTTTTATTTGTCCCCTCAGACTTTGCCAGTCTCTTTGAAGCGGGACGGGACAGGTTATCTGTGACCTCGTCCCTTTTGTTAGACAGACAATACAGGCTTGTTGGGCCATTAGTTTGTCTTTGTAGGTGCTCGTCTAGGTGTGATATCCACCCTGTCACCGCTGATACCGCAGAGTCGACCTCATGAATCCACTACAGGGACAAAGAACACCTTCTGAGGCCAAAAACTACCCTGAGGTGATTTACAACATTCCTCTGCAGTCAAAGGAACCTCCAGTAAAATGTTAATTATCTCAAATATACATCAGAATCAAGCAAAAGCTTTAAAACCACAAATAAGAAAGGACAGAGGCCGACATGAGCTCTGAAAAGCGCTGAGCCTCTCCTCTGATTCATAAGAACGTAGTACTCCGCTCCAGTGGAGGCATCTGATTGGCGGGGACAAGGAGGGCTGCGATTGGCTGGGGCGGTGACATATTCTGTGTCGACTCAGCGCTGGGACCTGTTACGCCAGATGCCCTCCTCTCGTCCCCTGCAATGTTTGCAGCCCCACGCACGCGATCCCTCGCTCCGCTTGGCTGCACCCTCTCATCGCATTACTTCTGCTATTCTAACTCCTCCATCAATTATGCACTAGAATAACTCAGGGCCCTGATGGAGCCAAGACATAAAAGGGGATCATCAGCGCGAGCGCTCGCAGCGTCTGCCCGCGTGTTCCCACCGTGCTGCCGCCGCTGCGTCCAGTGATATGAGCCAAGCCGAGGTACCAGCTCGTATAGGGCAGCAGTGATGGCACACACCATAAACACACACATGACAGCTCGAAGCATCATCATTGTGTTAGTGGGTCAATCAAGGCGCCACACTGAGCTCAGCAGTCATAAAAGCTTTCTCTGGGATCATCAAGCCTTTATCTTTTCTGTTTATTAGTTTCAAAGTGATTCGTCTTAATTTTTGGCTGATTTGTTCACAAGAAACAAGCGTGGAAAGTGTTGCTGTCGCACTCAAACATCTGTTAAGGCAAAACTAGATGGATTTACTTGTTTCAAGAATCACTAAAGCTGCAACTAACAGTTATTTTCATTGGCGATTAATCTGTCCGTTATTTCCACGATTAGTTGTTTGGTCCACAAAATGTCAAAAATGTTGATCAGTGTTTCCCACAGCCCAAGATGTCGTCCTCAAATGCCTCGTTTCGTCCACAACCCAAAGATATTCAGTTTACTGTCAGAGAGGAGCAAAGAAACCAGAAACTATTCATATTTGAGAAGCTGAAATCAGAGAATTTGGACATTTTTTAATAAAAATGCCCTCATGTTTATAACATCTGTTCAGAAAAAAAACTTCTTTCAAGAATAAGACCAATCTCAAAGCTGTTATTAACTTCTGAACTCAGCTGCATGTGGTCCCAAGAACATTTATCTTCAATTTCTGAGGTTTGATTGCTGAAATTGAGTCTTTTTGGCCAGTTTAAAGATCAAGTAGTGTTTCATATTGGCCTGATTTTTAGAGTTTTTTGTTTGATAGTAGTACATTTTTGTAGAAAACAGAACATTTTGCTTGTTTGTAGAAGGGGATTGCTTGCTGCCTTTATCGATCACCCTGCACAGTGATAGGGCTGCGCAATTAATTTAAATATTATCGAAATCACAAATCACCGTGTGCAATATCCAAATTCCAGAAGCTGCAATTTTTAATAAAGGAAAATGTGAGGAAAAAACAGGTTTACAATAAAGTAGAGCCTAACCGATACTAGATTTGTACTGTTGATATTAGACAGTAAAAAAAAATTGATAACAATATATCGACCAATATTCTTTACATGGAATATAACACACAGAATATAGCATATATACATTTTAAAGACAATTTCTTTGCAATGATCCCTCAAATGTGGTTCTTAAATACTTGTGACAAAACTATGTAATGGCAGGATATTTACAGTTTAACAATAAGCCTTAAAAGAAAAACATATAAGTGCATATCAGCCAAAATGGTAGGCCAATACAGATATAGACTGATACAGCTGTGATAGGCCACAGCTGGCCGGTATCGGTTGGCCTATATATCAGTCGGGTTCTGCAGAGATGTTCTGGTCCACCAGTCGTGTTCTCCAGATTTAATAAAACATGTTTGTTTGATACAGACCCCAACAAACATCACATCGATGTGATTTTATGTTTTTTTCAGATAAAATCAAAATTATGATACAAAAGTTATCATTCCTCTAATCATGAATCATACTGCAACACAGTATCCCTCAAAATAATCACAATATATATATATTTTTAACTTTATCGTGCAGCCCTACCAAGTGATAAAATGAGGTTAAGTGACTGCAAAGTTAGGATGCTCCTTTTCATTTTCAGCAAAATCATACAATTCCCCACCGTGCATGAGCCCTAAAACCCCCGATTTCATTAAAATAAGTGAAAAGCGTCAGCAAAGAGAGAATACTAAAACTAGTTTCCAACGGAATTGAATAAAAAATTTCAAGATTTTCTCTAACAGAAGGCCTTTATCTTGAAACTATAAGAGTAAAAGCAGAAAAGAATCAAGAACAAGGAATGAAAAAAGACGTGATATTAGAAAATTATTCAAGTAAGCTGATACTGGTGAGAATTGTTGTCATGTTTTAGGAAACCCAGACTTAAAGAACTGAATAACAGACATAAATGACTTTTTTTTACAGACATGAATGACTTCATGAGAAGCAGATTTTTTTTTTTTTTTTTTTTTTTTTGCAGTAGTTGACTGTCGGATCAGAAAGGATCAGAAAAGGCTCGAGTGACATCCCAGGATTCGTAACCTACTTTTTGTTCCTTGAATCAAAATGGAGTCGAATTTGGAAAATGGCTGCCTGAGCTCCCCGCTCCGCCGCACACCACAGAGAAAAGGCGAAGAGGGAGGAGAAGTCGGCCCACCACGTCTGTGGAAAGTGTACACACGTCCTGGCAGCCTGAGATTTCAATTAATGACCCTGCAACTCAAGTTGTGCGATGATAAAATACCAAAAACAACTTAATCGCGGTCATTCATCAGCAGAGAGACGCAGGCCAGGAAAGAGTTTGTGAAAAAGAAAGAAAGAGCAGCCGACATCATGTCGACCCCTCTGTTAAAGTCGTGGCTGGTCCTGACCTGGATTTCTCCTGGTTGCGTGTGAAGGTTTGTCCAGGCCCTATCGTGAGATCACAAACGGCTTTTTTAATATTTCATGGGTCCCAGAGCACCAAGTGTGCTGAAATCCAACAGGAGGAAACACTTTGGGTCTCGGCGGACCAGAGAGCCACACGAAAGGTCCCGCAAAGTCACACCAAGTTCATGAAACGACAACTGTTCTTCACACGCGGATAAATAACATTTGTGTTTTCAATAGTCTGCACCACGGGAGGCTGAAAACAGCAAAACAGACGAAAAGTTCTCCTCTGTTGTGGTGCGAGAAACCATCACCAGATAAACCCTCAGACCCAAATGATTACATGAGACATTTGAAGCGAAGAAACAAAAGCAATTAGACGGCAGCCGTGTCTCCCACAAAAGCATATTTTGCCTCATCAGAGATGTTTTGGTTTGTCTTTGCGGCTGAGAGAGGAGCTGGCCATCCTGCGTGCCGCTTCATCACTCATGATTCACAAACCTTGACTGGAAAAGCGGTGCGCTCACACATCAGCTTCGTCTCGCTCCGTCCAAGATACACAAAAAGCTAACAGTCAGCAGCCATTTAAAATCAGGAAATATCGTCCTGATGAGGAGGCGCGCATACTTTTTGTTTCAGGCCTCCCTCCAAAGCCGCACTGACCCACATATAGTTCCAGAAACATTTAGACGGGGGTGTTTGGCCCCCGCTGTCAAAATGATCACATTTGCTTTGTATCAAGCGTCGATTTCAAGCCAATTTACGTTTCAGCTGTGATCGTGTATGATTTCAATCTGCTGATGTGCCAATTTTCTCATTAGCTCCATTTGTCTTAAACCAGAAGAGACAAGGAGGCCTTCCCTGTCAGGATAACGTCACGTGATAAAACTACTGACATCATGGCTGACAAGTCCAAACCACCTTCTGAGAAAGACAGAATTCATCTTAATAACCACAACAAGAGAAGTGTCCACTTCAAAGTAATCCAAGCAAGAGACAAAGCACTGCTGTCTCAGTTTTCACTCAGTCCTCTTCAATCACCTCATCTTTTATTCTTGACTACTTTGAAGAGTTGAGTATAAATGTACTTTTTTGCTTATACACTGCAAAAATCTCCTCATTGTAAAGTCCTTTTGTTTACAGTGACTCCTGAAAATCTAGAGGAAAAATGCTAGAGCTGCAATGATTAATCAATTATTAATTGCTTAATAAACTAATCACCAAATATTCTGATAATTGATTGATTGATTAATTGGTTTTTTAAAGAAAGGCAAAACTAACTTTCAGCTTTTCAAATGTGAATATTTTCTGGTGTCTTTACTCTTTTATGATAGTAAACTGAATATTTTTGAGTTGTGGACAAAATAAGACATTTGAGGACGTCATCTTGGGCTTTGGGGAACACAGATCGTCATTTTTCACCATTTTCTGACAAACTAAACAACTATCGATTAATGTAGAAAATAAACGACATATCAATCGGCAATGAAAATAATTAGTGATCTCCAGCCCTAGACAAAACATACCACTGTCGCAGCTTTATTCCAACTTGTACCCAAAACAAATCAACTGATTTCATGAATTTTCAAATGAAAAATGACAGATCAACTGTTCAACTAAAATGAAGAAAAATGCATCATGATTGTAGAATACCCAAGAAGGAAACAAGTGGACTGGTGTTGGATAGAAGTTGAAACAATCATCAGGGATGAGTCCATCTGATACTTACTATCGACACTGGTCTGATACTGACCATCTAATCTGATACGATCAATTAACCTAAACTATCACATAAACTGCTGAGCTGAACTTTGAGTGACGTGCAGTGAAGAGACAAGTGTCACTGTAACACCAGAGCTGCAACGATTAACTGATTATTAGTCATCTATTTTGATAATCAATCAATTAGTTTGACACTCTATGACAGTAAACTGAATATATTTGAGTTGTGGACAAAACAAGACATTTGAGGACGTCATCTTAGGCTTTGGGGAACTTTGATCAGAATTTTTTCTGACGCTCTACGGACAGCTAATAATCAATTAATTGAGAAAATAATCGACCGATTAATCAGCTGGTTGCTGCCCTAAGTAACAAAGATGAAATTTATTTTAAATGTTTGAATCGTGCTGACCAATCAAAAACGCAGCTGTGTATGAAGTTTTAAAAAAGAAGCAGTAGTATTGCATTATTGAGTCGCATTGTGGGCTGAGGAGAATATTAGTTTCACATTTTGTGCGTGATGTTTTTAAATGGCTAAGTTGAGCAAAGTGTAACCATTAACAAGTATTTATATGTTAACAGTGTTATTAACAGCTTGGTTGTTTAAAAGAGGAAAAAAAACAGTGCTGAACTGGTATCAGCATCAGCAGATACTCATGGCTGCAATTTCGGTATCAGACATGAAAAAGCGGTATTGATTATATTAATTGATTAGTTTTTTGGTTTATAAAATGTCAGATAATGAAGAAAAATGTCCATCAGTGTCTCCCAAAGCCCAAGATGATGTCCTCAAATGTCTTGTGTTGCCCACAACCCAAAGATATTGAGTTTTCTGTCAGTGGGGTAAAGAAACCAGAAAATATTCATATTTGAGAAGCTGAAATAAGAGAATTTTGACTTCTATTTCCTATAAAATGATTCAAAGCAATTTTTTTGTTAAAAAAGCTGCAGATTAATAATCGATTTATCATCGATTAGTGGGTTAATTGTTGCCATGACATGACATGAGAAGCTGCAGCGTTCCCTGACATACTTTCACTGTTTTTGGACGTAAACTTATACAGCAACTCTTCACAAACTTCCTAAAACTCATGTTTCTTTATTTCTCGGCGTCGAGGAGGCTATAAAAGGACGCTCGGACGGCCAAGCAGCCACCACGCTATCTTTGATACTGTGTGATGGCCTACAAACAGCGGCAGCCTTGCCCAGTCTGTTAGCAGCTTAGTGGCTCTTTAGGACCTTTTTGGAAGCAGTTTTTAGGAGCTTTACTGCAGTCATTAGGAGCTAAGGCTGATTAATGTGAATGGTCAGGCAGGGCCTGGCTTTCTGAGGGAAGAACAGAGAGGGGTGAAGGGTCCCACAGGAAGTGTTTTGTGTCTCCACACAAAGGGAGGGCTGACCTCTTAAGCCCCTTAGAGCCTCTTTGCTAATACCCTCACCGGTGCCTACAAAGACACAGGGGATGCCATTTCACCACTCACATTTAAACAGCATACACAAAAAAAAGCCCCACCAAGATTAAAACGGCAGAAAAGTGAACCTCTGTGCAGCGGAGTGAGACTGTGAGATTAAGGCCTGAGGAGTCCCCCGCTAATCCATTGACTGTCGCGCATATCAAACACGGGATGCCAAACTCACACACTGTCTCATCTGGACCACAAGGAATCCTATCAAGTCTTTTTTTTTTTTTTTTATCTACTGCTCAGTCATAAACATTTTATTTGTCTTGAATGTAGAAATTGTGGTTCTGTGAAAAAAAATTCTGCCAGTAGAAAAGATTATTTCAACCTGTTTCTAAGAAAATGTTGGAACAAGTGTACTATTGTACTGGAAACAGGTTAAACTCATCACACATAAATATTTTCTGCAGTTTTTCTAACTTATTCTGTTTTCCTTCAAGATAAAGATGCTTTTTTCTTTTTGGAAAACTCTTGAAATAAGGTAACATTTATCAGAAACAGGCTGAAAGTTTTGTGAATTTTAGCTTCAAGTGTTAACTTCCTGTATTCTAATTCTTGAAAAAATCTTAAAATAAGTTTATTGTGGTAATGAAAGCAGATTGAAATTATCATAAATACATATTTTCTTAAGTATTTCTAGATCAAGAAAGTATTCCAGTACTGAAATGTAACTACTTCTGCTCAGTTCTAGAAAAGTCAGTTTGATTTGTATCAGAAACTGGATTAAATGAGAAGAGGACATTCAGTTCCAGAAAACTCTTGAAACTAGTTGATTTGTATTCTAAACAGGTTCCAGTTATTGTACTTGAATTTCTAAATTCAAGTGTGGTTTTTCTTGATTCTAGTCTTCTTTCAAGACACTGACAATCACTTCTGGGACATTATTGGAACAATGTCTTCTGTTGGAATCTGGTCGACGTAATCTCAAATTCTTTCACACATTTTAAGCATCATTCCTACATCCAAGTGTGCTTTTCTCTGATTCTAATGCTGTGATTTGCCATACTCTGTCAATATACTGACAGTTGTACAAAGATCTTGTACCAGGTTGATTTGAGAAACAGGTTTAAGTTGCCACGCTGCATTGCCAGACCTTTTCACTTTGGCTGAGTTGAAGTTTTTAGCTTCAAGTGTGATTTTTCTTTGTTCTAGTGCAGCAAGATACCTAATCAATTCAAAGAAATTCTTGCAGCAGATTGAAATCTACTGGAACCTGGTTGAAGTTATCTTCCTTCTCACATTTAAAGCGTCATTTTTTCCTGATTCTGGTGCTGTTATCTGCCATATTTTTTCAAAAATACTGACAATAAGTGCTACAAATTTCTTGAAACAAGTTTACTGATAATGGAAACTGTTTTTTAACTTTGGATAAGAAGAATTTCCTAGATTCAAGTGCTATTTTTCTAGATTCCAATGCTGCAATTACCTTACCTTATTACCTTATTCTGTCTTTTTCAGGCCAGAATTTTGTTTTACATATTTAAAGCATGTTAACGGGTATTTTCTAGAGTTATGTTTGTGTTTTCTTCATTCGGGTTCAGTGATTTGTCGTATTCTCAAGATACTGACATTAAATTCTAGAAAACTCAAGCTGATTTGTATTCAAAACAAATTGAAGTTATTGCGCTGCACGGGCAGATTCACCATCTTGCTTCACTGGCAGATTTTAGTTCACATATGTTAAGCAGAATGTCTACATTCACATTCTTTCAAGATACTAACCCTCAGTTCTAGGAATGTCTTGAAACAAGCTGATTTGTGATGGACAGGTTTAAGATACCGTACTGCACACTTTTTTCACTTCTAGATTCATGTGTGATTTTTCTTGATGTGGGTTCAGTGATTTACTTTATTCTCAAGGTACTGGCCCTGATGTCTAGATAACTCATGAAATAAACTTATGGTGGTTTAAGTAAACATGCCACATGACGATGGATGATTTTTTTGCATTTATATTAGGAAAACAATAATTTGATGACTCAAAAATGGACAATAAAAGACTTTTTAAGATGACACTTCTTGTGACGAAAGATAAAAATAGCAAAAGGAAAGAAAGCCAGAATTTGCTGCGCCAGAACTTGAGAGAAATCTTGCCGCAAACCAATAAAGCCTCCACACTTATTAGTAAGCCCTCGTCACTAGTTCCTGTCAATCACGGCGTGGCAGCCTGAGGGCCTCGCCTTATTAGTCACAGCGTAGAGGGAGGGCAGGCGCAGCTTCTCTCTGCAGGCAGGGTCACAGAGAGCATGAGGAATCTCCACAGGACAACTGGTCCCCCTCTGCACAAAGCTTTACTATACCAAACTCACAGCTTAATTGACCTTACGGTTCAGTCTTAGTAAAATCGTTCTGTAAGATACAACTGATTAAAGTACACAGACAGGCAGGAAACTTAGATGATATGAGAATGTGAATAAGGGAGATTTCCTATCTGTGATGTGACACTCTTTCATTTCATGCACTGAGAGCCTGAAGTGCTGCGAGGAGGCTTAATGCTCCTGCACTTTGTAATAAAATGGAAGGTAAACCTCAGATAAGAAGCCTCTTATCCTCAGTTTATTGATAGTTTCTGAAGCCTCTCTGCAGGAAATCACATTCACTCAGCTCTCTTTGATGCCTTTTGAGATTGACACTTCCTCAGGGTGGAAACACTGATTCTGACCCCACCCTGGGCAGCGCCGCCTGGACACTGTCCTCCTGTCGTAGCCTCTGGCCTCTTGTGCGGAAGTTTCTCTCACCCCTGCGACTGTGTTGTCCCTCCTGTTATAATCCCCCCCCCCTTGCCCCACCTCGGATAACTTATGCACACTCTCCACAGCCATCTCTCCCGTCTCCTCCTTCTCTCGGTCTGTCTCTCTGCACAGCTAAAAGCCGGCCATGGGCCGCTGAGTACGAGCGGAACAATAGCGGCCTTTCAGGCACTCTGTGCCGGTGCTGGGAGAGGGCTGCGGTCCTGAGACCCAGTCAATATTTGGACGTGGTTGCCTTTTTGTGTCCGTTTTTAATCCAAGCGGAACCGAGCGGCAGGGAGCCGGGGAAAAGGCTGAGAGGGGAAAGCAAGGGTAAACACTGGGAACAATGCAAACGGGGCAACTCACAATGCCACTGGGAAACTATCACAACATCAGCTTGCCACCAAGTGAAAAATGGAGCATTGTTTCTTTAAGTGGAGATTAAAAAGAGAGCAGTGTAAGAAAAGCAAATAGCGGAGGTCATTCTGTTATGAGAAGAAATGTGTGCAAGTGTCATGTCAAGGAGCTTTCTCCCATTTCTGAGGTATTACCTCAACTAAAAGCCAGATGGGGAAGTAACTACAAAAGTACAAATACTTTGTTACTGTACTGAAGTAAGCTTACAGGAATCTGCACTTTACTTCACTTTTACTTGCTGTATTTCAACACAAATATCTGTATTTCATGCTCCTCACATTTTCCATACAAGCTTGTTACTTTTTAATGCATCTGAGGGGAATTATTGATTAGATTTATTTAGCATCATTGCTAAACCTTCTCAACATCAAGACTGATTGCAACTTGCATGGATGGGACAGTAAAAAATAGAAAAGACAGTTCCTTGGTGTATGCATCACTGTATATCACGCACAACAGACGTAACAAGACCAAAACAATGAAAAAGATGCAACAGGACCAAAACAACGTAAAAGATCTATTAAATCTAAAACAACATAAAGGCTGTACTGAGACAAAAACAACAAAAAAGACATAGCAGGACCAAAGTGACGTAAAAGATGTAACTAGACAAAAACAATAAAAAAAATGAAACAAGGCAAAAACCATGTAACAATATGTAATAAAACAAAAAGATGTAACAAGACAAAAAGCTGAAAACATCAAAAAAACAGGAACAAGTTGAAAACAATGCGTCGTAAAAGGCATGACAAGACAAAAACAACATAAAAGATCTAACAAGATGAAAGCAACATAACAAGAAAAAAACTACGTAAAATACATAACAAGACGAAAAAGATGTAACAAGATGCAACAAGACGAAAACTACGTAAAGGACGTAAACAAACAAAACGGCCAGAAGACAGAGACAGCGGTTCAGTGAGCTTTGCATGGACAGCTGGTAGAAATGTCCTTCAGAGGGACACTTTTTACTTTTATACTTTGAGTACATTTCAGATCCTGTACTTTTTCACTTGAATGAAAGCAGTTGAATCAGTACTTCTACTTTAGCCACAGTCTTTTTTTTTTTTTTTTACATAAGTATCTGGACTTCTTCTTGAGTAAAGAATGTGTGTTCTTTTGCCATGCCGGCCAAAAACAAGCAAGTATGCCCTGAAACTTAGAGGGAAAAGAGCATCAGAGGGGTCTTTTAAGTCATGACCACACTTATATCAAAGATAAAACAGGCCACTGAGACGATTCTTTGATTGTCTTATGGAGAAATATGTTGCATCTGCTGGGGAAAGCTTAGGATGGGCATTATCAGGGATTAAAGGAAACCCCTGGGGTGACAGTGCTCTCCCTGCACGCTGGAATCCCTCTCTCCCCAGCTGTCAGGTCGTTAGTCCCACCCAATGAGGTTCTTTGATGACGAGGGGTATCAGTTTCCATGGCGTCTGAGACACAAACAGCTTGGGAGATTAGGGACGGAACTCGGCCCTGATTCTCCGCTGATCCCACCTATCAGCAACAAATAAACACCTTGGGCCACGGCAACGCCTGCGTGCGGACCATATGGACCCGGGTGGGTTTTAATGAAGCAGCTAAATAGCTGGTGAGCAGGGAATTCACTAATAGCTCCTTGTCAGAGCAGCAGTAAATACCCCACTCATACACTTTATTCCATCATTGGTTACCGACACAGACGGCGGAGCTGACAAGGAACATCTGTGGCTCATTTTTCTTACATGAGCTTTTCCACCGCAGCTTTTATTTTCTGGGGTTTGATTTCTTGTCTTCATTGGGATATTTTTGTCCTGGTGCCACTTTTTAATGAAACATGCTTTATACAGGCTTTATAGACTGTGACTAATGACTTGATTAATGGTTAATACATGTGTTGACACTACTGATACACATAAATGACAAATATTTGGATTCTTTTACTAATATAATAAGGTTTACATAGCAAGGGTTTTTAAGTTGTAACTAATGGCTTTATTAATGGTCGATACATCAGTTGTTAACACTCTATAAATCTTTAATAAACCATTATAGAAGGATTGTGTTTGTACCAAAATGCATTTAACAATTACTTTTTAACATTTACATTCTACTAAAGCTTACTTTATAAATAGTTTATAAGTTGTAACTAATGACTTTATTAATGGTTAAAGCATATGTTAAACGCTATTGATAAGAGAAGCAATGTATATATTCTTTTAATCAATCTCATCTAATAAGGCTTACATTATAAAGTGCTTATAAGTCATAACTAATTGCTTTATTAACGTCAATACATCAGTCATTAATGGATCTTATATAAGCTATTAATTATATTATAGGATAGAGAATATTATTATAATATTATATATTACTAACTACTTCTCAGTATTTACGTTCTAATAAGGTTTACTTCATATAGGGTTTATAACATGTAATCAATGTTTAATAATAATTAATTAATAAGTTATGAATGCTTTGCATATGCATACATTACCATCTAACTAACACTACTACAAACTCTGACCTATGAAGAGTTTTGAAATTATTAATGAAGTATTTGTTACAATTTGTTAACTTAATTAACCTGCTGACAGCACTTTGTCAATATGACGGGGGCTACAGTATGACAGAAGTTACCATAAAGTTTGTGTTTTGCCAGATGCAGAATTCCTTAATTTGGGTAGGGAAATGTAATACTGCTGTTACACTTTACTATTCATTATTCTCAGTTGTGGAATGTAACTAAGTATATTTACTCAAGTACTGTACTTAAGTACAAATGCAGGTATTTTCATTATATGCGACCTTACATCTCCGAGCAAATACTGTGCTTTTTATTGCATTATATTTGTCTGACAGCTTTAGTTACTTTTCAGATCACAGTTTTTCATTCCTTTCCTCTCCAGTGAAAACCATGTATCTCCACATATGACAATTTTGAATTTCGATAAAGTGAAGAAGTGTTGCTTTCTGAGTTGAGAAAATTATCTACTATCTACTACTTCTTGAAGGCAAAATATGCAAGATCCCCCCCCCCAAAAAAACAACACATGGACTCATATGAGGAAAAAATCCCTCTCAGTCCACACCCACGACCCACTAGAAGTGTATGCATCTGCAAAGAACCTGTCCTCCGCACGCACCTTCTTGTTTCGCTATGCTCGGGACGCTCTGCCAACCCAAAACGTCTGCATTTGACTACCTGGTAATGAAACTCAACAAACAACCATCTTTCTGGTGCATTTACAAAGGGCAACTGACAAAATTCTGCGTATTCTACCTTTAAGTTAAGCAAACTCTTTTAAAACCCTCTTGGATCAGCTGCAAAATACATCATCACAAAGCTGAAAACAGGGCTGTTTTTCTGACACCATGAAAAGTCGACTCACAGGACAGCAACGCTACAAATATATGATAATCTATGATGCATTTATGTAGATTAAACCACCCAACAGTATATTAAGTGGTTCAAATTAGCTCAACATTAAACATCTACAGCAGTAAAATGCAACACACACATTAATGCACCATCAGGAAAAACATCAGATATAATAGTAAAACACTGACAGGGACTATTTTACTGCACAATCAGTACTTTTACTTTTGATATTTTAAGGAAAATGTTCCTGATAATACTTGACATAGTATTTCCACAGTGGGGTATTAGTTGTAGTAGGCCCACTTTTATCAGGCAAAAAAAATGAATTCTTGTTTTGCCACATACTCTTTACAGTCTTTTGAAAAAGCCCAACATTTTCAGGGAATTATATCCAAATTAGGAGCACTGCCAGACTTTCCAGACCTGCATTTGCTGTGTGCACAGCTTACGCGTAACATCCACGGTCTAATGGACTGACTCTGACTAGACCGAACAATGCAAACAATTTTACTGACCCACTGAAGTACATTTGACTGATATGGCACAACTATCTGAGGCCATTTTTGGGGGGAACTGGCATCCAAAAACACAACTAAGAGTCATTACATCAATTGTGTCTAGGCGGTTTCTTCCTAACAAGGCTCCCTGATACTGGAGTTTCATTTAATTTCATTAAGTAGCTTATACGAGCACGGCTACTCGCTGTCACTGTGGGAGCTTTTCAAACTCTAGGCGAAGCTGAACCGTCCTCGGGGCTGTAAATCCCTCCTCCGCTCTCTGCTCAGAGTCCTCCTCGTCTGAGCCTAATCAGCAACAAGCATCAGCCCGGGAAGATGTTTCCCTGAGATGAAAGTACAGCAAACACGTTTATCTAAATTACAAAAAAAAAACAGGGGCTCCTCTCGGCCCCTTTGAAACAATAGAAAAACATGAAAATGTCATCGCATTTCCATTTTTCACGACTCACTTCCCATTTCAATTCCAGAGCTCCTGTAGGGGATTTCATGAATGGCTGAGTATGGACTGCTGCTCCGGATGCCATTTTTCCCCACTTTGGTCAAATATGCAGCAGAGGAGGCAGGAAAGGGGGGCACGAAAGCTCATCTGGAAGTTGGGACTGTACCGCAGCAGGTTCCCAGAGCTCCAATACTGAGCATGGTTACATTAAACAGCAGGGATCCGGGGCCAGCGAGCTTGTATGGAATACTGTCGGGGTTCTGCTGAGGGTCAGGGGGCCCCCGGGCTTCGAGAGCGGCCCTCTCTTACATTATACAGCCCGGGTCAGGTTTAGATTAAAGTCATGAATGAGAAAAGGAGACAGTCATTTAGAGTTACTCATTTATTTAGCCCCCATTCTGCAGAGACAAAGCCCAGGCGGGGTGCCGTGACGGGGCCGTCACCGGGCCCCCGCGGCCGGCAGTACTGCCCCGGTTTTGACCCTGACAACGGTCTCCTCTGTGCTGCTTAACCCGCAGCTCGCCTGGTTACTACCAAGTGTGTGACCTCAGCATGTGTGGATCTCTCACAAGACTGAGCGCCACGCTGGGCCTTGGCCGCAGCTGAAATACCCCTGTGTACCCCCTTATTGTCTGCCCCAGCGTGGGCCGGGAGGGTGGGTGGGGGGGACACTTGGATGGAGGAGAGCATGGCAACCAAGAAACCAGACTTCGAGAGCTGGGAACTGTTTGAAAGCCAAGAAAGAGAAAAAAAAAACCTGGGACAGAAAGCTGTTATCAGACGCAGATATCTGTCAGTTAACAGAGCAGGAACTCCAGCAGCCTTTGAAGGCAGCACCACATTTGCATTTGTATCATTAACATGTCATCAGTTCAGCTCCTCTGAAGCTCAACAAACCAGTTTCTTGTTATAATGTACATTTGATTTTTTTTTTTTTTTTGACTCATGCGGAAACCTTTACCCTGCTAATAGCAGATCGAGGTGAAAGTATTCAAAGTGACACACACTCATTATATCACTGTGTGCTCTGGTGCCAAGAGTGAGGTACTGAGTCACCAAGGGAGGTGCTCTGACACACACAGAAATGTCACTTTAGTATTTAAACTTACTAGAAGGACCATGTGAAACGGAAAACTTCTAAAAATGACTTTTCAGCTGCAGGTTATTAATCACCCAAAAGGACTAAACACACTTTACGGGCAGATCAGTGTCACTGTGATAGTCAGATGAATAATAAATCACACAAATATTTCAATCTCTCTAAGGACGAGTCTCCATTTGGCACAGAAACAATCCTGTCAATTCTAATCGATGGCGGCAGCAGCAGACTGGAGACTCAGCATTATTTCAGCGCAGCAGCTCAGCCGAACACATTTATACTTCTCCTGTATTTCATTTTCGACCTGAACGTGGAGCAAACACTCGAACATTAGTGCGTAATAGCGCGTAATGGTGCGTAATAGCGGGCACAGGCTCTGTGAAAATGCCTTGTTGTTGGTGCTCTGTCAGGGATGATTTATGCTGCGCAGTTGATTACAAAGATGATGCAGATATGGGGGATTATTAAACTGTAATCAGCGCAACAATCCATCAATGAAGACAACAAAAAATAAAGGTTGTAGTCAAGTGTGAGCCTATAAACAATCAATTTATCATGCATGTGTGCGCCGGAGAGAAGCTCATACTTGTGGTAATTAAAGAAAATGTTACATCATGATTACATTGTTGCAAAATGATGTAATGGTGGATTAATTTTTAAATTGTAAATATATTAAGTGAGGTTTTGTTCGTTCCTCTAATTGCATTGCTTTTAAGCACTTGTGATGCATCAAATGGGGCTCAGAGTGTACACTCAGTCACTTCACACCCGAAACTAATGTAACCCGGTTGGAGCGCAGCTTCACCCGGGCAACGTCAAGGGTGAAGTCCGCGGAGGGAGCCCCTGCGTGCCGGTGCGTCCCTGCGGGAGAAAGAGGCGGGTTGGCGGGGGAGAGCGGGCTTCTTACCTGGGGTTCGTCCGGTTCCAGTAGACGGCGTAGCGGTCTGACACCACCTTGGAAGCCGGGTCCTGGCCGTACACACACATCCCAATGATGAGGATGAGGAAGAGGAGCATTTCCACCTGCGGCATATTTGCGAATGATGAAGCCAAACTGATAACAGTCCCTCCTCCGGTTCAGGTTGTAAGATTCTGATGGATGTGGTGGTGAAGTGTTGTGATGACTTCAGGGTTTTTTATTCCCACACAGATGTAGCTCCTTCCTCGGTTGTTTCAAGCGTAAATGTCTTTTAAAACAGCGGCTTCTTGTTCAGTCTGCGTTCTGACAGTCAGATCAGTCACTTTGCACCAAAGCTCACTCTTCACTCGCTTCAATTACAAACAGTTTTACTTAAAAAAGTAGCGAATAGAGGGTGAAAATCCACTATATTTGTGCCTGAGCCACGGATCTTCCTCCCGGCTCAACTCCGCTCCGCGCTGCAAACAGTTTCTCCAACTCGCATTGAATTTCCCACAGAGGAGGTAAGGTTGCGTGCGCAGTGGAAAAAAAATATAGAAAACTGAGAATAAATGTTCCACAATGCAAAGATAAAGAGAGCAGAAACACAGCTCGGGAGCTCTCCTCCCGTTCGTTGTGAATCACCAAGACGCCAAAAAAAGAGAAGACCCAAACCCGCAGCTTGAGCTCCGGCTGCAGCTGCCCGAGCGCTCCTTCTGCCCTGCTGCCGAACAACAACAACAACAGCAGCAGCAGCAGCAGCAGCAACACACGCAGTCAGTAAATCAGACCTCTCTGTCCTCCGCCGCGCGTAAACGCACAAAGTCTCCGGGTTAAATGTCCCCTGACGAGCGTCGCGAGAAGCAGCCGTGTTATCAACGTAAAGGAACCAAACCAAGTCAGCAGCGCTGTGGCTCCTGCGGCCATGCTCTCCCGGACCAACCCCCCTCCTCCCCCTCCTCCAAACCCTCCACACACCCCTCCTCCTCCTCCTCCTCCTCCAAATCCCTCTCTCTCTCTCCCTTCCTCCCTCCTACTGTGCTCGCCGGGGCACACTGCAAAAAATGCTCGTCTCTGCAGAACTGTTAAATCTTCTGAGGCTCGTTTTCTCACGTTAAAACAAATATTAGTGTGACAAGTTAAAAATACAGTAAATTAATGGTCAACCCTGAGGTTAAAAGCTGTGATGAGGTTAAATGGATAAAAACAGTCATAAGCAGCATTCACAAGTACTGATAAACCCATAAAAACTTTCAAATTAATTTTAAAGTACATCACCTTAAAAAAAAACTAGCAAAAACTTTCACTTTTAAATGTCTAGAAACAGAAGAACAAAAATATATTTTGTTGATAAAGAAATCTGTAATTACTTAAAGGTAAAAGCCTTACCCGTTAGCCGTTGTTAGCTAGTTGCTAGTTCAGAGCTCAACATGCTCCTTTTCAACAGAAAAGAAAAGAAAAAGAGCCTTTTGCAGAAAAAATATAATGAATTTTTTTGATTCAGTTTGAATTGTGCCACAAATTACACACATGTTGCTTGTCAATTTAAAATGTCGTTTTGCAAGTCAGCAGAGACGCAGTTTAGACCAGTCACTGGACTACATCTCTCATATCTGGTGTCCCTTGTAATGTTATCTTACCTTTATCCAGCGACTCCTGCTTCTTTTATCAGTTGGTAAGTGAAAAAACAAGCAAGACCCACTGCTTAAGTGAATACATTCTGCTACAAAAACTCATAGCTTCAGCGGCTATATCATTAACTTGTGTTGAGAAAAAGTCATAATGTCACAGCCTACATGAGGCAGGAAGTCAGTGTACTACATGACTAAACATTACTATGAAAAAAACTTAAATATTACTTCAACCATTCACACGATTTCATGCACAATATCATTAAAATAATAACAAAAGATGCAGCTTGATGATGTTGTGAAGTGGCATGGGATCATGGGAGTTGGCATCTTCACTTTAAACAACCACCATATCTGATGAAAATCTATCAGACGTGACTCAAGCAGAAATCATGCTCATGGACAAGGAAATATTAGTCTTATTCACTTTACATTTAGTCACGCTTGCAACCCTTCCCCCTCTCTCTTGCTGGCAACCGCTAACTCTAAATGCACCATGACATTGAATAAATGACTTATTTGAACACTGTTGGAAACTTTTGGGATAATGTAAGTAAACAACTCAACAAAATACATAAAATGTTACATTTACGTTAGATTCATGACTTCCACCCTCACTTGCATACACAACATATCCCATGTTGTCCCGGAAATTATAGCAACTAGTGACTAGCTATCTCTGCGTTTGTGATACTGTGACTCCACTAGTCAACAAAGTATACATTTTTATGCTGAAATATTACATATTATGGCTGCAACATGCCCATAATAATTTGCTAACATGTTGAGAGGGTTAATAGATTGTTGTTTTGACTTTTTGAGTAAGTTAGTTTCATCGAGAGTAGCGGCCACCATCTTGTGTCAAGTGTATATTTACATGTGCACATTTTGTAATATGTTTTGCACTATTATCTCTATAATATACTTCATACACTTTAGTGAGATTTCTGAAGGTTAATCAGCTTTAGTGCTTTTTTACTTGATGGTAATATGAGAAAAAGTTAGTTATCTCAGGTACATATTGCAAATATTATTGAACAGGGTTTGTACTGTGCTCCTGTGTAGATGTTTCATTTATAAATTGTGATATCTTTGTGAAAATTTATCAGAGAAAAGTACTCACTGAGGAAACACCACCACACATCAGTCCACTAAGAAATAGGCAATAGGATCTAATCAATCTGCAGATAATCGATAAAGTCTAACTTTCTTCTGCACAGAGACACTGTCATCATCAGGTTCATTCAGCTGCAGCTCTTGTCTGTGTCTGCAGACATTTCTTGCAGTGTACAGTTTCACGGTTGCTCTCAGTCTCATTGGCTTGGATTTTGAATGACGGGCGTTTCGCTTACAAAAACAACGTCCCTCCTCCTGGGGGGGTATCAGCGCTTCCCACAGGCCGGACAGACAGATCCAGATCAGTTCATAAAGCTGCTGCACAACCAGCTCCTCTCTCTGGACCAACTCAACTTTTTCACTTCATGATCTGTTCAAGTTTCTATGGAGGCCCGTTTACACCAATAAAAGAAAAAAATAACTCCGTGGTAAGATAAAACAGTCAAAATTGTGATTTTTTTTTTTTTTATGTCACGTTTTTATTTTTATGTCATAATTTTGATTTTTTTCCCCCTCATTAGTTCAACTCTTTATCCCATAATTACAACTTTCTATGTCATAATAACTATAGCTGTATAGCTCATAATTTTGAATTTGTATCTGGTAATTTTGACTTTTTAATCTCATAATTATAACTTTATTTAATAATAAGATTATGAGATTTATGTCTTAATTTTGACTTTTATGTCAAATGTTTGACTTTATCTCATATTCTCAACACTGACCGTGTACCTCATAATTATTACTTTTTATCTGATCATTTTGACTTTTTATCTCATAATTTCAACTTTTATCTCATAATTATGAATTACCATGGGGAATTTTTTTTTTCTTTTATTGGCAAAAATGGGCTTCCATAACTTTCACTTTGTTTTTTTGTTTTTTTTATTAAAATGTACCCAGTGATGGAAGTAAATACATGTACATGCTAAGAGTTGTACTGAAGTACAATTTTGATTTACTTGCAATTTACTTGAGTATTTCCATTTTAAAGCACTTTACACGTCGATTACACTACATTTCTCGTGACATACTGTCATTTTACTCCACTACATTTATATAATGGCTTTAGTTATGAATTACTGTTGAGATTAAAATGATTGAACAGATTTAAAAGGGCTGAACTAAAAAGTGTGTTTAAAGTTAAATGAGTTCAAATGAGCTTCATCTCCATCAATTACAACATTAATGTTTTAGTAATGTTATAGTAAAAATAATTGGATAATATAGTATATGATACAGTAAGATAAAACTGACAGGGGTCATACAGCTTCCTTATGAGTACTTTTACTTTTGGTTCTTTAACACTGAATGTGCTATAACCAGAGTTCAGCTGTTTTCAATGAACTCCTCATGTTTACGAATTTACTGACTTTAATGATCTTGTCAGTAAATGCAGCGTTCTGTTCTGCATCAAGAGAGGCCGTGACTGATTCCAGGAAAGTTCTTTTACTGGTAAAAGTGTCTTGAAACCAGTAAAAGTACCAGAAGTATCTAAGCTGGCAGAGTTTTCACTAGTTTGAGGGAAAACAAAGTTTCCACTCTGCACTAAATGATCCAAGAAGAGATACATTTTATTGTCAGCACAAAAGCAAAACTGCTTCCATTTATTCTAGTTTACAACTTCATATTTTTATGTAGCTTTTCAGAGCCATGAAAACATTTTAAAAGTTTGCCTCCCTCAGCGTTCAGGGTTGCAGGTCTGCAGTGTGCTTTGCACAGGTTTGGGTTTAGGAGTCACTGCGCCACATAGTGGTGGTCATGAGAAACCCATCATAAAGCGTCTGAGGATCCACAGGGTCTCTTGTAAGGGAATTCAACACACTGCTCATTAAAGAAGAGAACATTTAAACTGCTTCTCTGTTTGGATGGAATTATTAGGAGTATTTAGACTACATAAACATCACCAGACGGAGTTTGGTTTTGTCCATTAGTGAGTCAGAGCAGATACAACCAGCCTTCAGTCTGCTAGTCGAACTAATCCTCCTCATAACAACAGTACCACCGAGGAAGCTCGTCCTAGGGCTCAACGGGAGGATTGTAAACTTTTCAGAGACACTGAGCAGTCTCCTCCTCTCCTCAGCCTGTGGCTTCTGTTCGCAAACGGCCTGATTTATTCCACCTGAACGGGCCCGTTGAGCTCCATCTCGCCTGGTTCAGAGTTCCATCTGTTTAGCCCCTGATGCCAAAGTGTGTACTCTTATTTCAAAACTATCTCAGAGCACAGAATGAAATGGCTTCTATAAATGGCTGGGTGGGAATACTTTTTCAAGTGATGAGGTTTTTTATTTTACCAGGACGCTGCTCTGAGGTGATCAGCAGCAAAGTGAAGTGAAATAGAAAGGGCACTGGGTAGATATCACATCACATACTTTATATAAATATATATCATATCAAATGCTTTAATGCCTGTGACTGAGTGGCGCAGGAGAACTGGTTGACACTGCTGTCTCAGAGCAAGATAACTTCAGTAAGTCTGAATCCAACAAGGACCTTTAGAGATAAAATGTGCATGCACTGGGCCTTTAGCTGCTAGATGTGTGTGTTTGCAGTTTGGTGCAGAGCAGGTAGTGCACAGTGGGTTTTTCAGAGCTCCATTATGAAAAGAAAAAGATGCAAAAAGCTAAATGGACATGCAAAAATATCCTTTGGTGAGAAAAAAAAAATCTTTACAGTAAAAGCTGAGGGGTTTTTCACAAAGGAGGCTCACAAAAGCCTAACAAAAGCATCAAGCAAATCAAGTCACAGTGAAGTAGACTGACATGTAAAGACAAAACTGTGGTGTTTATAGCCACACAGCAGCACATAGAATATAACAAAGAGCATTATATAAAAGCAAAACCACTGCAATTAACAGCACAAAAGTAACAGGAGCTTTCTTTGCATAACAGCTGCTGAAAATGTATTAAAGTGTGGACATTGAACGTTAACATTAAACATTCATACCATAGGAGCCAGTCAGCATCATTCAGTCAGCATTTTTACATCAGATATTTTTAATTGTTACCTCCGTTGGACTACAGATATGATTGTTGACAGCCTCTATGTGGTTGCATGTGGTTTAAATAGCTTCAGATTGTCTGTGCCCCCTTTTTTTATTTTTAATCAAATTGATTTCATGGCGTTTGTTTGTTTCTTTAATTGTTTTTAAGCATCATTTAAAGCTGCAGTATGCCATATTATTTAATCATAAGTTTGGTTGAAATAACCATTGCATTTCACTAACGATATTGAATGGAAGGGTTCCTATAAAAACAAAACAAAAAAATTGTCTGTGATCACTTGCCTCTTTTGATTTAGTATTTTTATAAAGTGGACCCAGCCTGAATCAAAGCACCAATCAGGATTAAATAGCACATAACTTGATAATCACAGCACCTTTGTACTAACAAAGGTCATCCGTGTTCCACATGTCTGTGTTTTCAGATCTTTCTTACTCTGAGTCAGACATCACTAATCAATTAGAACACACATTTAGAGCTGCAAAAGTGATTGATTAATTGATAATTAATCAATTATTAAATTAATTGCTAACAATTTTGATAATCAGTTTGAGTCATTTTGCAAGAAAAAAAGATACAATTCTCTGATTCCTGCTTCTTAAATGTGCATATTTTCTGGTTTCTTTAATACTTTATGACAGTAAACTGAATATCTTCGGGTTGTGGACAAAACAAGACAACAAGACGGTGTCATCTTGGGCTTTGGACAACACTGATCAACATTTTTCACCATTTTCTTATCATGGACCAAACAACTAATCGATAAATCAAGAAAATAATCTACAGATTTATCGATGATAAAAAATAATTGTTAGTTGCAGCCCTACACATCGATCTTTTCTAGCTGACAACAGTTGACAACAGTTGACAACCTTGACGTTCCGCTCTAAAATGCATTGACATGTTTGGTGCATCATTTGGTGGGAGGGGCTTAGCGGAGTGGTACAAAGACAGCAGGGAGAAGCGTAACGGTATGTTCACACTACCGGCCACGGTAGTCATTTTTAATGGAAGCCAGCAACATGAAGCCAGAGTTGTGCTGACCTCAACTTTGTCAGCGCTCCAATCATGCGGTGACTCATCAGCGCATCAATATGTTTTGTTTTGCCACCTCTTCTTCCCTGTATCCCCACATTCCTGTGCTGTGTAAACAATGGAAGACAGAATAATTCTTGCCATTACCCAGTTAACAGTTTTGTTCAACCCTACCATTTTTTCTTACCATAACAACAACAAAAAATGCAGCTTTGCGACCCATGTTCACTGACTCTAAACACAAACTCTCAGTGACGTCAGTGAGCACTTAAGCAACACTTTACACTTGAAAATATTTCTTACTAAGCCCACAGCCTAAGGTTAGTTTAAAATTAGCTTTAATATTTAATTTAAATCAATTAAAGTGCTGTGCAGAAACAGAATGAACCTCAGATTTTAATTGTGCAACAAGTTCAGTTGCCATGGTCATGAACTTAACATGAACTGCAGAAGTGACTCACATTCACAGCAGAAAAGACTGTTTCTGTCTAACAGGTTGATTGTAACACTGGTTAAAGCAATTTTCATGTGGACGTCTTGTTAGTCCGTCTCTCTTTTCTTGGGATTGTTGTGGACTAAAAAGCCTGACTTCACAGCAGTTGTTCTGAAAAAAACAATTGTGATGCACACTGCGATGCTTTTAGGTTATTTTTGCAATGAAATTGCAGGAGCAAGTGAAAATTGCAAAAAATAAGTTGTTTACAGGAAGAAGTTGTTGTTTTTTTTTTGTTTTTTTTTACAGTTCATTAAAAATCAGAGACATCTTGTTCCAGGGAGAATGAAACCACTCTCTGCTTTGAGTGTTTTAAGTAGCCTCACCAAAAAGACTCAGAAATTACAAAAATGTGTTTGGAGCTCAAACAGCAAGTACAAAATTCCAAAATATTAAAGTGCACAGAGCATTGGTAAATGTTAATGACAATGACAACCCTTCTGTTCTTTTCAGTACAACCCCCCCCCCTTCAAAAAAAAAAAAAAAAAAAAAAAAATATATATATATATATATATATATATTATGACTGGTCAAATTTGTGGAAGGTCATGCAGAATTCACAGGAATTGGTTGAATGTGTGTTTCTGTCTTTCTGGAGGGACTGAATGTAGTCAACTGAAGCAATAAATTCTTCAATGTGACCTCGATCAACCAAGCTGCCTACATCTACCAGGATGCACTGCGGTTTAGCTTCTGACTCCCATGCCCATTTTTCTGTGTATCACCACCTTAGCCTATAGCTATTACTTTGTTGGCTAAAGTGTAGCGTTAGGTGGCAAAAAATACTCATTCAGCACATCGTCTGGCTGGAGACTAGCTGAAACATTCTGTAGTTCTTCCTTAACAGAGATGACATCACTGTGACTTCACTGGATGCAGGACAAACAAAGATTTTGCGGACTTTAAACTCAGCTTTCTCGGTCAGTATAGCACTCACTGAGGAAATTATTGCGTCAGTTAACATTCACCCTCAACACTGACTGGACATCCACATGAAAAGTGACAAATTTTCCCTTTAATCCTGAGGGGAAGCTACACCCACACGCAATATCTTTTTATTTCCCAGGATGGTGAAGGCATATCCCATCTTACTCTGCCTCTGATTGGCTTACCCTGATATTCTTACCTTAACCCTTGCCAGTCACACCTACTCAACCCAAATGAAGGCGGCAAGTACTAACCAATCAGAGTCAGAAAAGAGTGAGCACGACTTTGCCATTTTTGAGGAAAAAAAATTGTGAACTTGAGGAAAAATTTTTCCAAGATAACTGAGGCTAGACTTATTTAAACCTTCTTAATAAAACTTAATTTCCTGAAAATAAACTTGATTTACTTAAATAATCCTGGGGTTAGAGGTAATCTGTGTTTATAAACCACCTGTCCACACCTGAACCCACCTTTAAAACATGTAAACACAGCGTTGTGTCCTTCAATCACTGGCGAGCTGAACCCAAACTGCACAGCATCATTATTCCTGTGGGCTTTGTTTACAGTAAATCCACCACACACTGTGTTTGTTTGGGTGTCGTGGTGAGGTCACTGCGTGTGTGCGTGCAATGCCCGCGTGCCCTGTAAATGCAGACGCGTATGCACGAACCTGCGGGCCTGAGCGTTTCGCGTGAGCTTGAGTGCACGCTTCTTTTGTGTGCGTGTGTGTGCGTGCGTGCACGTCAGGCTGATCATCCACCTCAGCCAGACTAATCCATGAGCTATAATCACCTCATCTCCCCAGCTAAAGTGCCTGTCCTACTTCATTTACGCCTGATATACGTCTGTGTTCCCCAAGACAATGGAGTCATTATAAATTAGGGTCAGTGGGGCTGCCAGCACAACACACGGCGGTGCATCCTAATGCCTCTCATGGCCTCATGAGTCCACTGTCACATACATGGAGGAATGAGTATATGAAGTGTATATCACACGTTTTACCACACGACGCTCTGTCACAGACGGCTGAGCAGCATGAGGGGCAGCTAACAGAGCTGCAGACTGTACACTTTTTCTTTTCCTGTTGTTTATGAATGCTATCTGTAATAAAACTGCGCCACCAAAGTGCCACTGAGTGTTTCTGTTGTGACAGAGGCATTACAGCCTCTCAGTCCTCTTCCATTAGCCGCTCGTAAACACACAATAATCACGTTCTGCTCTGCAAAGAAAAATCCATTTCATTATTCCTATTTTGAATCGAGAAGTAAATGAATTGTTTCTTTTTCTTAACGCAAGTTAAATATCTGCTCTAAAGACTCAAGTCGTTTATATGTTGTTGATGAATTTGTTTATTTTGTCAAGATTTCACCATAGATCTTTTAGTCCTGCAGATATTTATAGTTCACTTGGTATTAAGCATCTTTATATAAAGAACCCCCCCCCCCCCATATGTGCGGCTGGGGAATCAGGAAGTGCCAAGTTATTTTAAAAAATTACTTTATTTGAATCGTACGGAGGATAATCGCAAATCGAACTCGGAGTACATTGCTTTTCTCTAAATTGGGATTTTTTTCCCCCCCACAGCATTACAGTTTTTTCCCCCTGCAAAAATGCTTTGAAAAAGCTGAAACCTATGTTTAGATTTAATACGTTTTTTTTTATTTATTTATTTTTATTTTTATTGGAGCTGGCACTTGAATGGGTCTTAAAACTTTTCGTTAGCTACATCCCTTATTCATTCTCTATTCAGTCATTCATTATGGTTGATTACTTGGTCCCCTGGTTCAGTTCTTGTCTTCTTGAAACGTGTACTGTGTATAGTGTAGAGGGAACACTTGTTGTCACTATTTATATGAAACAACTGGCCCAAAATTTATGAAGGACCAAAATGGTGATGCATTGAATAAATGTAAAGGATGATTACAGTAATTTATTTTTTGTTTTTTTCAGGATTGTTTTTCCCCTACAAAAATAAAGCTTTAAAAAAAGCTGCACCACTTTTAACTATTAGGTTTGTTATAGGGACATTAAATTATTCAGTCAATAGTTCTCAAATTTTCTTTTCTCACCTATTCTAAGATAGGAAATATACTGGGGTCCTATTCATATGTGTCCCTTGGAATAATATGTTTTTTGTTTTTTATCTCTTCATATGTCAAAAAACAACAAAAATGTAGAGAGAGCTGGTTTACACCAGTACTGTGTGGGTGACGTGCATTTGACTGGTGGGAGTAAAATGTATGCTTATTAAGAGTTATAGATTATTTTTATATGTTGATAATTTAAATGAATGAATCTGAAAACTTTCCACTTTCCAATGTACAGAGGAGCAAAATAGCCAAACTACAAAATAGATAAATGACTCAATAAATAAATTAATATAGATATTTGTGGTATTAAGAGTCAAATTTAGTATTAATGTGGTCTGTAGAAAACAGGTCCAGTTGGGGAACGAGGAGGTGACAATACAGTACAAGTACTTTAATTTTCTCTAAACTGTGATATGTTTTGTCACTTAAGATTAAAGTTTTTTCCCAGAAAAAAAGCTTATTAAAAAATCTGTAACTATGTTTACATTTTCAATAGTTTCATAAGTTGTGACCTAGATGGGCCTTAAAATATTTCCTTTGATGGTTGAATTGTCCCTTGTCTTTTGGACATGTGTACTTTATACAGGCTGTTGAAGGACTTGTTGTCACTGTTTAAATGAAATAACTGATCCACATAATGGAGGACCAAAACTTTCAAAATGAAAAATAAATAAATAAATATAGCTATTATAGTGCTACATAGTATTAATAGTCCCCTTTAGTATGTTCTGAAGATATCATTTATATACAAACCCCAACACTCATTCTGAATTTGATGCCTGCAACATGTTTCAAAAAAGTTTGGACCAGATCATATTCATCACTGTGATACATCACCTTTTCCTTTTCTTTTTTCTTTCAGCATCAATGGGGCCTTCACAGATGTGGGTGGGCACTAACACACCCCCATAACTTCAAAGATGA
This sequence comes from Lutjanus erythropterus, assembly GCF_056507025.1. Classification (NCBI taxonomy): domain Eukaryota; kingdom Metazoa; phylum Chordata; class Actinopteri; order Lutjaniformes; family Lutjanidae; genus Lutjanus; species Lutjanus erythropterus. The sequence goes on from NC_139336.1 coordinate 7,095,597, forward strand.
TGGCTCTTGAAGCACAACACAGGATGTGTTTTCCCTTTTCAATATCACCACCATTTTTTCCTAGTCTTAACCAAGATGTTTTGGTGGTTTAAATCCAATCACATGCAGGACTTGGGGCAGCCAGTCTCTGGTGTTAAAGCTCTATACACCCACCATCCAGGAAACATAAGTGCTGTCTGGATTATGTTCACTTGTGATGTTTTTTCCAGTTAACTTCATCCATAAGCTCCTACGGATGACTTACTTTTATAAGTCTTGAAGCTGCAAACAGCAGAGAGTAAAGCAAAGGGTTGATTCATTATCACTTCCTTACATTCTGACAAACTGTATTCTTTTTATTCATATGTGTTAAATTAACACATTTAAGTAGACAGCCATAATGTGAATCTTTGTTCTTCAGCCGCTGATGTATAAATACAGTTAAATGTGTGTGACAGCTCAGTGACAGTGTTGACTATGTAGCAGTTTGTATAAATAACAAGTTATTCATGTCATATATTATACAAATAGACAGTCATACATTTGGTAGCATTAAAGTTAAAGCTGCTGTGGTTAATATAGGCCAGAGTTTTTGGTGCATATCAGATGTAAACATTGCAATAATTTTCCTACAGCTGCGATGTCTGGGAGATCAAGCTGGGCTGCTATTTCAATTTTCCATTCAAAACCAATCAAAGCTTGCTGCCTGCATTGCAGATTAATGCCTGGCACTGGTTAACATTCTACAAACCCTGCTCTGCTAGTTTTCAAAACTTTTTCTGGGGGGGAAAAAAGTAAACATTTCGCCACTGTTATTGGAATAAATGTGCGTTTGACAAAGATCCATCTTGACAGTCATGTACTTCTGTCTCTTCCACTCCTACTGTCCATTTGATTTCCTTTTACTTTCACCTCTTTTCTCATTCCCTCAGTTTTCAGACTGCTTGTAATGCTATCGCCACCTCCTCATGGAAAAGTAAATGTTTATCTCTCCCCCAAGGGAGCGGTTTATTCCTTCGTCTCTCCTTCTTCATCGCTCTGTCTAAAACTCCAGCGTGAACCTTCCCAGCTGGCCTTGCACACAGAGTCAGTACAGGACGTAGATGTTGAGGTTAGAAGAAGAATAGCCTCTAATAAAAGATTCGGCCGTGGCGAAAAAATACACAAATTAAGGTGAAATAGGAGTTGAGAGAGGAGGGGGTGTGAGGAAGATGCTCGATGACAGGCTGACTGAAGCCCAGAAAGACGTGGGAGGTCTGAGTTATTCCTGTCCAATCTGCACTTGTGGGTCTGTGTGTGGCACCTGGTTGAACTCCTTTTGTATACATGACCTCTGCAAACACAAATACACAAACTCACACTTGCACACAAAAGCTTGAGAGTGTGTGTAAGCTCACACAAAGACAGGCACACAGACACACACCTCACATGTTTTTATGGAGAAAAAACTTCTCCCCATCGGTGTTTTCACAGCGATGTTTCCCTGCGTGTAGGTAAGTAATGTCTGTGACCCGTGGAGCCTGCCCTGCTTAAAGTCATTCAAACTGAGGGCTGCTGACACTGGAATGCTAGCTATGTTGGTGGGGGGGAAGTGGTCACCAGATTTGTGCATTTATACCAGTGGCGTGCACAGAAGGTGGCGGTGGGGTGAAGTGTCCCTTTTTTGTTTTGCCTTTATGAGTCCGTCATGTGTCTTAGTCGTAATGAGATGGTTTCGTGCTTTATTTTCACCCTGCTGTTGTGCCGCTTGGGTGTCCCAAATTCCCTTCTGGTTAACCAAAGTGCATCTTTGCTCGACCACATCACCTCCAAGTACTCCCCTTTTGGCCCAAGTGACCTTCCTGTTGAACAAAGTGACCCTGTGGGAGCAACAAAAGTGCCGCCATGGGTCAACCATTGTGTCTTTATAAAGTCCCAAGTGCCTCTCTGGTCATAGAGCCTCTCACCATGTGGTAACAGACCTGCCAATCCACCATGACAGTGTCATGTTTTGCCTTGCCAAGCTGTGAAAAGTATACTTGGTCTAATTCCGAGGTCAGGTTTTCAATAACACATATGTTGCGTCAAAATGAAATAAAATAATACAAAATAAAGCTAACTGGGAAATATTTCAGGTGAGCATCACAGTTAGGTGGTCAAGTTTAGGAAATAATGATGCTTTGGGTTAAAATAGGCTACTCCTTCCTAACTACATCTTTAAAACTATTGACGATTTGCCTCACACAGGAACAGAACCCTGGTCCCCTATGTAAAAGTCCTGTTTTATCATCCATCCACCCCAGCAACCTCCTTAAGTGGACTTTCATGCTCTTTATGATTTGTTTATCCTTTGCTGTCTTTATTATCACCCCCTACTAATACTGACCCTTCATACACACATGTACTTTTTGCTCCTAGGTGAGGTAACATGTGACACTAACGCAGGATCCTAAATGATCAGCTGATCTTTCATATGTTTTGAGATGAGAATGGGCCACCTCTAGTCAGCCCAAGTACACTTGTAGTCAATCAATTTGCCCTTAGCAAGCTCATGTTTCAACAAAGTGTAACTAATGCCACTGTGGGGGAAGAGTGTCCTTCTGACCGACCCAAGTGGCATGCTGGTCGAACCAACATACCCCTCTGGTCAAACAAAATCTTAAAGTGTCCCCAGGCGCCCTTGTGGAGAGCTCAGATGCTCCTGTGCTCAAACACAATACCCTGAAATGCCCCTTTCTAGTTGAATTTGATGCCCCTCTGTACATCCTCTGGTCAACCCAAGTGCCATCCTACTCAGTCCAAATGCACTCTGATCAACCCAAGTGCCACTGTGGTCAACCAAAATGCCCAAGAGCCTCACTGGTTGCCCAAATGACCCTCTGGTAAAGTGTTCTTTAGTCAGGCCCTCTTGTCAGCTCTAGTGCCCTTGTAGTCATCCAGGTTGCCCCCCTAGTCAGCCCAAGTGTCCATCTGGTTGATCAAAGTCTCCTAAGTGCCCATGTGGTGGAATAGTGTCCTTACTTATGGATTACTGTCTGTGTAGTTATGGACAGCATCTATTTGGGATTATATTTATGCCTTAGATTTGTGTGAGGAGGAGCAGGCACCCCTTTCTCGTTCCCCCCTGGCCGGGTTATGTTGAAATCTTTGACACAGAATCTGTCCATGGCACTGCTTCATAGAGTTCATGTGGAGGCGACCACTACAGACCCAGGATCAGATCCCTGCAACCTAAATTGAGAGCTAGGAAGAGTCACAGCTGTGGGCGACTGCCACAAAGACTAAATGAGAGGGTGTTATCCAAATCGAAGCCAAACCTGCCTCGGGGAGTCATACACTGCGGAGCTAAAGGTCCAGCGCTCATCTGCTCATTGATCGGCCCTTATTGCCCTTTCAATCAATCCACTCACTCCCATTCTCATAACACAATTTTGTCAGGCTGAAATTAGCTTATTTCTAAAACTGTAGGAGTCCAGATTAGATTTGGGGAGAGGACTAAAGACAGCATGGAAAATTGTGAGAGAAATTTACATATATTGAGTTGCATTGTGTAACCAGTGCCCAGGTCTTTGCCCTCTCTTGAAAAACAGAAAGAGCGTGCAGTATGTGGGACCTGTAAACAAAAGCAGAAATCAGCTTGGCAAGAACATGACCCTTTGAAGTAGCTCTTTGAGTTAATCTCTATCAAAGAGATTAATTATACACATAGCACTTACACCTTTTAGTTCTTCAAATGAAAAGGACTGGAAATTAGCTTAGCAGGCTTTTGTTCATTAGGCTTTGATGTGAGGCATTTCAAGCTGAAGTGGGCACTTGATCATAACAGGAAATCGAGGAGCCGCAAATCTGACTGGTAAGGCAAATCACTCAGAGCACGGTAAAATTGATCTGAAGCCAATGATCGAAAGGACTCATCAGCTCATGTTGTGCCTTTGCCGGATAAATGAGGCAGGGGGGACCGTTGGATTGGTGGGTTGAGATCAGGACCTGATGGGGTCATGGAAGGGTAGGGGGGGGGGGGGGGGGGTGTAGGGCAGCAGGGAATACATTGTCTGCCTCTGCTTCCGACAGATATCTGATCCCCCTCTGGGAGGATCTGTGTGAAAATGAAACAGACACTTTTCAATAAAGCTGGTGGCCCTCAGTACCGGTTTTCAAAATAAATGGCTTGTGCTGCGGTCAGCCTGAGGAAGAGAACCCAAAATCAAAACGGAAACATGCAGTAATAATTTGAGGAGCGATTTCAGGGCAGAACAAGCAAACACACTCAATAACACAAATAAACTAGATACAGAGTGTTGATGTAAGTATGTGATACTTTTCATACTGTATTGCATGATTTTCTTTTTATACATATTGTATGAGCTCTGTTGAAGGGAGCCTCAGAACAAGAATTTCACTGCCACTGACTGCTTCAATTTGATTGTTGTGCACATGACAAATAAAGAACTTGAACTTTACTTGATTCAAACATAACCAGGGCAACAAATCAAACTTCCCTAGACTTCCAAGTCTCCCAAATTATCCTTATTTCTACCATCAGCTCATCTCATGACTGTTTTTAGTCCATGAAATATCAGGAAATTGTGATTAAGTACCCATAACAACTTCCTAAAGCGTAGCTGACCTTTTCAAACAGCTCGTTTTGTTTGACCAACAGTCCAAAACCCAAAGACATTTGGTTTACTATCATAAAAACAGCAAGAAAATATTCTAGATATGATATGATACATGATATATATTCAGGATGTCCATTTGTCTTCCTCATTCTCGTGGATGTGATGTCTCAGAAACGACGTGAGGGGAATTTGCCACACACTTCTTGGAGGTCAGAGGTCACTGTGATCTCACAAAAACATTTTGTGCCATAATTTACACAATAATATATGACAAAACTTCCACAAATGCCTAATAGGATAAAACATTAAAGTTTTACATTCAAAAGGTCAAAAGTCAATGCCACTGTGACATCACACTTAAAGTGACTATTCAGTTACTAAAATCATTGCTTGTGGCAACTTAAATAATCAACTTATCATTTGAGCTCTAACCCAAACTACAACACAAAATGTATAACTGGAGAGTCAATCAATTACTGGTCAAGTGTCTTTGGAAAAACTGTTACACACAGAAACTTTTCACAGCCTTTTCTTAAAGATTCCTGCTGATTTTTCCCCCTACAAATTCAAAATGCAGCCTCAATGAAATGCTACATTTCATATTAATTACATTAGATCTGAGCATCACCGTCTGGCCATTAAGAAACTGTGATCTTTAGTTTTGTGTACACAGAAACAAATTGTCAGTATTTTTTGAAACAGTCGGCACAACTTTCAAAGTAATAACGACAAATGTCATATAAAGAGTGAGAAAGTCCATGAAGAAAGGAGGCTGAGGTGGATGAATCGCAGGACTTTTACTCAAAAGACCAGGGTTCAGTGTCCATGTGACAACAATAGTCCAATAAAAGTTGATTGTTTTACGGAAAAAGTTATTTTAACCCAAACCACTATCTTTCCCTAAACCTAGCCAGTAGTTTTAATGCCTAAATGTAACCAAGACCTTTATTTTGAAAGTGTAATTTTACGGTGCATATTTACTATTGATAACTTGACTGCAGAATGAGAACAATGGTGGATAGTCCATTAGTCATGCTGACTATCATGAAAAAGCTTGGAAATTCGTGCCCATGTAAACAAATCTAATACATTTTGTGACTATTTCACAAACTGTTGTGAGACTGTTGATACTGTCAATCTATAATTTTGGTTTAAGTGGTTTGCCGACCAAGTCCAGATTTCCCTGAGTGCTTCATTTAACTAACACAGCACAGAAACCTTATACACAGACTGCCATATTTTGTTGATTTTATTTTTATTTTTTTTTGCTCACACTATGAAAACACACTGCATGTATTGTTGATCTGAGGCTCTTTTCAAAGATTTGGGACAGGCCCCATATAGTTCCAATGAAAGGAACTCTTAATACTTCAGCATACAGTGATATTTTGTACAACAGCGCATTTAACTTTGTGGCATCAGTTTGGGGAAGACCCTTTCCATTTTTAAACAGGACGGTGCCCCCGAGCACAAAGCCAAGCTCCATAAAGAAATGATTTTCCCTGTTTGGTGTGGAAGAACTTGACTGGCCTGTTCAGCAGCTGGCAGTATCATGTACACACACACTGCATGTTGCCTCAAGGGACAGTTCATCTTTTTTTAGTAGTTCAAATATAAGATACAGCAAGATCATTCATAAAAAAAATCAGTCTTGCTCAATTTCGCAGTTGCTAAATACATCACATCTCAGTGCTAAATGCTAATGAAGAATAGACATGCTTGCAGCTTGTGTTTCTCCCCTAGGACTTTATTAAATTACAACATTTAGACCTGACAAAGACCCTTGTGTGGATTGAAACATGATTTAATCAAATTTAATCCAAATATGAGTTGTCAGCCCCGCTTTTTCTCATTTGTATATCTGTGGCTTTCAAAGTTTGGCACAGGATCAAGAATTCCTGCACAGCATCCTGTGAGCAACCAAATCACCATGATACTGTCAAACAGCCAACAGGAACCAGCTGCCTGGTATAGCACTGGTGGCTTCTCAACGATCAGCGAGGCAGGTGGTAACACCAGTAGGTGGGCGACACAGACGATGTCACACCAAGGATCACCTGAAAGCAGTCATAAACATCTACTGACATGTCTGTGCTCTGTGGAAGAACACATGGATGTCTGACAGGCTGGGGCGGATTTAGTAATTTTGGGGCCTAAGGCAAACACAGGCATGCCTTGTTCTCCCCCCCTTTTTAAATCCTTAAATAGTTATAAAAATAAACTTTTATTTATGGCAGAAGGTGAAAGGAGAAGTAGGATGGCCTCAGGAAAGAACCTGTTTTGAAGTGTTGGGGTAAGACAGCAGATACTTCTGTATCTCTTGGCAGATGACAGCAGGGGTCGGGTGTTTTTTTTTTTTTTTTAGTATCCTTCTGCTTCCTCTTTTTTCAGCAATACTGATGTATTGGTAGCTTAGCTTCATTTTTATCCCCACCAGGCTTAAGTTGGGAGGGGATCATGTAATCGCTTCCTAGTGTGCGTGAGTGGGTGAGTGAATGAGTGCGCTTGTCTGATGACTGGAATTTGTCCACTACTGGACCAATCAGCCTAAATTTTGATTTGTACACATCCATGACTGTATGCTGAAGGACCTTTAAAAACCACAATATTTCAAGATCACCTTGAGGGAATTTCGTATGACAAAATTACACACAAATATCTAACAAGATAAAATTCTGACATTATGACAATTATGACATTTATTATCCAAAGTGTCAAAGGTAAACTACACTGTGACATCATAATGTTAAGCCATCTATCAGTCCTCTGTCCTCCTCTAAAAATAGTCTCTAAGTAAAGACAGCATGTTTGTCACTGGAAATTATTCACTAGAATCACACATGTATAGTGAGAACTTCCATTCTGTCAAAAAATACACTTAATACCTTTTATTAAATTCCTTCAAAGTTACCACTGCATACATTACATGAGTCTGGACAGACATGGATGTAAACTGTAACTTGACTGGTTGGTGGAGACGAACAACTGTGAGACAGTAATTCTATTTTTTTGTCTGCTCTGTTTCAGCTGACTTCTCACTCTTCTTAACTGGCCACTAGGGGCTGCAAGTAATCAACAGCTGCTTCAGTTTGAAATGTTGTTTCAGTGTATGTCATGCAGAACATACGTGGGAGTTGCATCTGACAGTTGTGGTGACATTGCAGCAGGTGCTTCACCGTCTGTTCCCTGGCAGGGATCTGCACTTTACTGAGTGTGCTTTGCTATTTTTCTTTCTTTTTTTGCACGACTTGGCGACTGTCTTCTTGAATCATTTCTGCAGATGCACAGTAGGATCATTGAACAATCCAAGTTAATAGAAAGTCCTTCAGACACTCATGAATTAATCATTCTGATGACATTTTAGTGTACGGATTTTTAGAAAGCATAATTAATAAGCAAAAAGTAAAAAAGAAAACAAACAAAAAAAACTTTCTTAACCATAACTTTACTTTTTTGGTAGTTTGGGGCCTCAGGTAATTGCTGACCTTTGCCAAATGGTAAGTCCCCCCCTGCTGGCAGATGCAGCCTGTACCCAGATATAATACAGAAACACAACTTCATGCACCGTGGATATGTTGATCTGTGCAAATGAACAAATCTGAATAAAATGAAACAGAAAAAGAAATATATGTTTTAATCTGATACCAGATGGTGCTTGGACCCCCCCAAAAAATGAACATGATATACTATCATGCCCTTAATTTTCAGCTCAAGCCATCTCCTGAACTAAACTTTTTCCATTTAATTTTAATTTTGTGCCGTTTCCAGTCAAAGTTATCTCATTCTAGGACAAAACTTTTGATATAACGGCATATTTAAACATCCCCTCACTGAGCTAAATCTAAAATATCACTGCTCCATGTTGGGTACGCATGCATAACTTGTAGATGTTATTACACCGCAGCTACTTCACAACTCTCTGCTCCTCCTAATTAGCAGACAGCCTGTGGAGAAGTGTGGGGCTGAGGTGACTGTGCATTGGCTGTGGCTGGTAATGATGGATCACAGGCGTCTGTGCCAGCCCAGCAGAGCGGCACAGCCAGGACTCAGCGGAGAGAGAGCTGCAGAATGTCTGCACGGTAGCCGCCGATTCCATCCTGTAGGGTGTCGAGGAATTTCTTTCATCATCTTAGACGTTTTAAATAGAGTTTTAAACAAATCATTAAATACAAGAAACAACAATACAGAATTTTGTTTCCAATACAAATAATCTTGATTGAAGATTGATATGAGTGATGATGAGTGATTTGCTGAATTGTTTGTCTTCTTGAAACAAAAGCGTATTTAGCCATATCTTGGCACAGCATCAATTGTTTAGAAGAAGCAGTTCATCAGTGCAGTGGATTATGCTGCAGGAGGTGTTTTCTATGGATGTTTTTACTTATTTTTTTGGCATTAATCTGGGTCCCCATTACAGTCTTGTTTAAAGCCCTTGTCAAGTCAGAAAGTGGGGCATTTAAGTTTATGTGCATGTTGCATTAAACGGGTGGTAAAGAAACAATGACTACTCACAGGACTGGTTGGTAAACAACTCGACCTGGCCGGCAAATTACCACATTACCACTGCCACCGCTAACATGCTGATGCTTGTTAGCCACAGTGGCTCTCCAAAGTTAGCTGGCTTGCTAACTGGCTATTCCGACTCACCAGACGTACTCTATTGGTATAAACCTGCCACTGGACGTTTGCTTCAGGCAGCATCACAACATCCACTATTTGCATCTTCAAAGTCCCTATAGAAAATTGCATGCAGGAGAATTTTTTTTAATTTCAATGTGTAATATTCAAACCTTCAATCAGGTGTATCATCATTCAGTGTGCAATATGAATATTTCATTACGGTGAATTTTAATTTCAGCATGCAATAATCAAGTGCCATCATTCCATGTGCAATATCCATATTCCCTCTGCGCACTGGTGTAAATTCAACTGCTGAGCCTGCTTGTATTGTATATACTCTTCCTATTTTTATATTACCCCTTTATATAATCATTCCTATTTTTATAATTCCTCTCTCATCTTATTTTATCTTATCATCAGCAACAACAACTTCTGAGCTGCAACCTACACACTGAAAAAGGCAAATTAGCAAATTAGCACCTGGGTTGCTGAAGGTATGAACATAGACAAGCTAACAGCTATTAACGTGACGTGCATGTTCCACCAACACAAGCACCGCCCCCCCCAACCCCGACACTAGCTCGCTGCAGCCTGGGCTGAGAGCCGCTCAAGAAGATTTTGCCTGGTTACAAACAAGCCAGGGTGTTTTTTTTGTCCCCCTATAGCAGAACGGTAATGTGGGGTGTCAGACTTTTCTCCAGCACTGAGTGCTGTGGAGCGAGGTCTGGCTATGCGAGCTGGCTTACTTTCCACAGTGACTAACTTGCTAAGTGTCAGCTGTGGCTATCTAGTTTGCTATCTGAAAAAAATAAGCTAACGCAATTCATTCACGAGACCAGAGCCGGACCAGTGCAATTCTAAACTTAAAAGACAAACTCAAACTCTGCCATATGTGAAGGAAAAAGCTTGAAGACAAAAACAAATTTTGAAAATAAAACATAATGAATGGAATCTGTGAGTACTGTGAGCAGTTTAACTTCATTAGTGAAATCAAATCTCAAGTCTCCAATTTAATATTCCAAGAACATTTTCTCCTTTTTTTAATCCAGTTTAATAATTTAAAAGGGTCTGTTGTGTAGGACCCACACTATGATACCATTTAAGCATCAGGCCCTAAAAGAATGAAAGAAAAAATATTAGGACATACAGTGTGTTTAAAGAAAAAAAAATGCTTTTTCACTTCTACAGATGCTGGCATAAACTCAAACACTGCCTCATTGAATTGCAAAGGATTAAAGCTAACAACACATCTAGCTTCATTTATCTGACCTGTTTCTTGAGACTTTTTAAACAATATGGTTTGTGTAGGGTACACAGACTTATAATTTAATAAGGAAAATGTGCAAAATAAGGAAAATAAGCAGTGATTGCACCTTAACAGTGTTCTGGTTGTAGAGCCAGTGCAGGGGGGGCATGCCAGAAAAAGTTTGGGGACTAATTGAATCTCAGAGCCCTCTGAAACAAAAAACGCAACTCTAAACTTAAAGGCATTAACTTAAACACTGCTGTATGTAAAGGTAAAAGCTTGCTTGAAGACTAACAAATTTAGAAAATAAAGCATAATATAATGAGGAGAATCTGTGAGTTCTGTGAGTAGTTTAACTTCATTAGTAAAAAATGCATCATCTAAAATGTATTCAAAAACCTCCATCAACAGGTGGTGAGGTAAGCACAACAAGCTGGCACCGTATTCTGCCTCAAAAGCTCCTTTCAACCCACAGATGGAGTGAAGCAGACTGCAAAATTCAGTCACCTTAGCCAGTTTGTCTCGCTGCTGGGAGAAGTTAGCCTTCGGGGCTCTCTGCCAGGAAGCTCTTCTTGGGCAGGTTTAAGGGGGAAAACGTGCCTTTGTCTCTTTCAGCTCAATAACTAGCTTTAATGTATGTGGGAAAACACGGCAGGCGATGTCTTTCAGCAGTTAGTAATCTACAACTAGGTCCTCCAGGTCTTCCTCCTCCTCATATAGGGAAAAGCAGACCACGAAGGCCTTCTTCACGTTTGCAGCATTTTCACAGATGATGTAATCAAGTTTATCACAGCCGTGTTCAAATTTGTCACTTACTGTCTCTCCCGTGTGAAATCCTGGAAGTCTGTCACAGCTTAGAGGAACAGACTGTAGTTTTGGGCTGGTCTTTTCTTCCATCATTGTAAAAGTAAACTATTCATTTTAACTTAAAAAAATATATATATATACTGTCTGAGCTGAAAGTTGACTGAATTTTAAAAAGAAAAGTTCGGGTAATTTTGGAATAATCAAATTAAAAATGAACTTTTCTTGTCAAATAAACTTTATATTAATTCAGTTGTACTTGAGAAAATTATGGCTTATCTTTAAGTGTTTAAGAGACACACAGCAAGTTGTCACTGTATATTTTCTTCACTCTACATTAAATAAAATTGTGTAAAGTCGTTCTGAACTGTAGAGGAGTGTATATAAAAAGGTCTCAGGAGAGTTTTAACTCTGAAACAATGCATGCTGGGAAGTATGTTAATATTCTGCTCCTGTTTCTTTAGAAACTTAATTTAATGAGTTGATTGAACCCTGTACAGTACATTCAAGTAAAAATACATAAAGTTATAAGAATTTTCCTTTAAAAGTTCTTATGTGTTCTGAAAATACGTACAAAATTAAGTTTAATTAACTTGAATAAATAAAACTTGTATATTTATGTAAAGTAAATGAGAAAAAAATAGTGTGGCAGTGCTGCCTTCTCCAAACTGAGCTTTTGTCGGCCTCCATTACCGATAACAGGATGTGACTCAGTTATAGTGGCAGTATCTTACTGCCAGGTCAACTAACATGAAAGCTGTGAAGCCAGCTAGGATCCTCTGCCACAGACAGGGAAAGGTTGCAAGAAATAATGAGGTCCTTCATTATAGACTCTGTTACAGCTTTCTGCCTTGGATTACTCAAGCTGTAAAGATGCACATTTTTTTTTGTCCCTAGTCAAAAAACCCCCAGTGTTGGTATGTCCCTCTGAGCTGCCACAGACCACTCATTTCCTTTTGTCGAGTTCTGTGAAACTGCAGATGAATATGGAGGCTCGATCAAAACACATACTTCCAGTGCAAAGTCTCAGCATTTTGCAACCCTGTCATACAAAACAATATAATCAGTAAAGCTGTCAACGCCATTTAACAATAATGAAAGCTAACAGGCTTGGTGTTAAGCAAATAGCATAAGCAAGAGGTTTGCACCACCACCATTTCCAGCATTTTTGTTTTACATTTACATTTTTTTTACATCAGTTTTTCCACCTTGGGGTCACATGATAATTTTTGTGACCTCACCTAGCTGCAAGCTAACAGGCTTTGAGCTAAGCAAATAACATTAGCAATGACAAGAAGTTTGCATTGATATATGATCTATAAAGAACATTACACTGCATGGTTAAAGAGCCTAACACTAGTTAACACACCTGACATTACAAAAACAGCAATGACATCAACACTAACTCAAGGCTAACATTAACATAGCTAACTTATCTGCAACACTAACCTACAGTATGAATCTGGGTACATTTTCAAGCACCTTACGAAGTTACGAAGTCGCCACAGTCTTTACATCAGTGGTTATCAACCTGGGGTTTTGGACCCCCAAGTGGGTCACAAGATAATTTCTGGAGGACTCCAGATGATTGTGGGCAATAAAATAACACATCGTGGCAAGGAGCACAAAATGAGAGCCAGGAAGCAGCTCAGCAGCGTTAGCCCCTAAAACATAAGCAACAAGCACTCAAAATATGAAAAATAAAGGTGGCCTCAATAAATGTAACAGCCACCTCAGTAATGGTTAAAAATATAAATGAGCACAAAAATTAGTTAGTTACAACCATAAACCACCATGTTCTGAACAGAGACAAACACTAACAAAAAAAGTAACATAAAATAGCCAATCAGCAAGCATCGTGGGAAATGAAGGTAGTTTTTAACATTTCATAGCCTGTACTTGTGCCTTAGAATATATATTACTGAGTGTGTTTGTGAGAGTCAAAGCCGTTGTCTTTCTGTGGTATGGATCCCACCTCAGTGGCCATGACGCAATCAACACAGCCCATTGGGTGTTGTTTGGACATTATATGTAACAGGCTTGTGGTTGCCAAATGAATGCTGTCATGCGTTAAAGAATGAGCGAGATTTGTAAAAACCAAAACATTCATCCCACAGAAATTTTCAGTATCTCACCAATCTGTGAAAGACTTAATGTTGAGTCATTATGCAGGGGTCCGAATCAAGCCAGATGTCAATTAGGGACGAGTCAAAGGGGAAGTATTCATGTGCCATTCAAGTACAAGTTGCTAACTCCAGTGCCCATGTCTGCAAAAGACATATTTGTACTATCAGCTCTGCAAACTAAGCCTTATTTTTGGACCTGTTTCAATTAAGGCTTCAAATTATAATGTCTCAGTGTTGCTATGGTGCAACTAGAAACTTCTGAACAGGCACATTATGTATGTGGCTCCTCTGGATTTGGTAATTTCCTATTACACACTGTACATTGCTTCACATACAAGCTCTAAGTGCCCCAATTAAGGCTCGAATAGCACTGATTTTCAATGGCTGCCAACAATGGATGAAGTAAGTAGTAATAAGTATTACTAGACTGTTGTTCTCGTAGTCTTAAATGCCTGTAATTGACTGCTCATTAATGTAGCTGCCAAACAGAACATGGCTTTCTGAAGCACAAATGGCAAATCAAGCAGAGGCAGACTTTGCCTGTACAGTGGCATTCACCAACCAAGGGTCTCCAAAAGAGTCCAGAGGAAAAAAGAAGGCAAACAAGAATGACAAAAAAAGATGTTTATGCTGAAGTTTTTAGCTCAAAGTCATGTCTACAAAGACAAAAGCACAAAATTCCAGCATACTGTACACCTGTGAAGGACCATTCAAGGCAGATCGATGTGACACGACAACAATGAAACGCATAAAGAGAAGCAGAGAAAAGATATAAGGAAGAAGAAATCACACAGCAAATTGCTAAACTCCCAAAGGAAACATCCTTTGTGTCTCTACAGTCAACTCTGCAAGAAAAAAACACAATGTCAGAAAACAACTGCCTGTGAAAAGATGTGATACAATTTGGTGTGATTGTGAAAAGAAAAAAAGGATAGAAGATGTGAACAATAGAACGTGAGGGAGCCCAGATAACTGTTGCAAAACTGTGGTGATAAGTTGATAACTGTTGTGTGTCTTGTTTTTATTTATTTAGAGCTGTTTCTTTAAATTTATTAAACCAATTTACACATATATCTCACTGAAGGGGACGTTCACCAATTATTAAATCTTTTATACTACTGAGTATACTATTTACCTTGTGAGGCAGCTTAGTGTACTACTGCTTTTTTAAATGCTTGCATCAAGTGATGTAATCTGAGTCAGCATCAGTTCGCTAGAAATTTGAAAATAAAAAGAATCTAGGGATGATTTTTGGGAAATATGCTTATTCTCTTTCTTTCTGAGAATTAGATAAGAAAATAGTTACAACTTTCACGTCTGTCGTTTAAATATAAAACAACATCCAGCAGCCAGTTAGCTTAGCTTAGCATAAGTAATGAAAACAGCTGTGCTGAAAGTTAGCCCATACAAAAACCAAAGATTTAAAAAAAAGTTATTATTTTACTTGGGCTTATATCATAGTCAGACTAGCCAGTGAATAAGACTAAGCCAGGACCAAACACAGCTTCTACGATCAACAGGGGCCAAAGAGGATTCTGACTCCAGGAGGAATGAGGACGACAGGCAGGAGCAGGAAAGCTGTGAAGCGGAGGGAAGTCTGGCATCAGAGAGGCAGCGGCGAGCCAGAATGTTTTCACATCCAACACGGTGGATTAAGGATTTATTTTCAACCATGTACGAGTTGGTGATTTTTTAACAATGGAAAGACAAACCAAGAAGTTTTGGTGTGTTTTTACAAACAAGCTCTTCTTAAGTTTGTAAAAGAGAGAAACTTTAATTCAGAAGGGGTATGGTTTATTACAGACAATACGTGTAAAAATAGTTATTTCCTCGACATTTTGAGTTTATTTCATTTATTCGTGGAACTATAACAGAACTAATGCTGGTATATTGATACTGCCTAAAATGCTGGTATCAGTACTGGCTACTTCCCAGCAGTGTCCCATATGTCATTTGAAACTACGATGGGATCAGACCACCACCTCTTAAGAAACAAAGTGGTGTTACACGAAAGGACAGGTCGGGGCTAACTGGTTATCATGCTGACTTCAGTCGATATCTTGGCAACACAATACATATATGTCTGTGATACGGTTTAATCCCAGGAAATTCCTGGGAAATCTAATCAAGACCCGTTTCCCGTTTCCCAGTAAATACAGTGACAGGAAAAAATGTTATTTGTTTTTCTTTTTAAAACACAACACATGTTAAATTATATTCAGAAAAATGTAGACTGACAGTTTATTCTTATAAAACATGCAAAAGATTTGTGTGTGTGCTGGTAAAACAAAGCACAGCAGCATGCATGCTCCAAGTCTGACCTTGTGGGGCTGCGCCTCTATTGTAGGTAGTACGGTAACACCTTTTGGCTCATCAAATTCCTTCTGCTGCAGGATGACCTCTGGTGATTGCACCAATACCATAGTTAATACGGTTGGCTCACTGAATTCAACCTGTTGCAGGTAGCTCGCACTCGCAGCCTTAGCTCACATCAGCAAAGCAGCCATAGATAGATATCACTTTCATAACGTTGCTATTCTTAGAAGACAAATCACAGACAATAAACTTGGCATCTCATAATTCTGGCAGTCACAGTTGAGCAGCAGATATAACAAAGTTCAAGCTGGTTGTGAAGCTTAAATTAATTCTAATGTTGATGGACATAAATTGTGTGCTTTTTCCTTAATAATCAAAATAATGCACAAAAAAAGGCCAGGTTAGGAACACACATATGCGTAATTCTTCTTGTTGCATTTAGTGTTACTTGAAATGACCAGGGATTATATATGTGTATATATATATATATCTTTTCCCAGGATAGAAAAAGTCTCACTTTTGAGAAAAATATTAATCCCTACTCTGTGATGTAATCTTAGAACTGTTCTATAGGTTCGAATGATAATCTTTACATTTCAAATTTTAATTTAAATTCATTTATCTTAAACATTATCCCTTTATTTTTTCAACAGGGAAATAAGTCCACGTAGCTTGTATGAGAACTCATAATAACACGTCATGATGCTGTTCACCAGCAGTGCCACTGCTTCCTCTCAAGCAGCAGGTACCAAGTAGGCCGACAAGCTTTGAGGCTGTTTAATTTATTTCCCTGTATTTATTTTAAGTGGTTTTAGGGTACTTTGCAAAGCAAAAGAAAGACTTTATTTTTATGTATTACTTTTGAAAGGTCATACATACCAGGGGAGTGGAGGCTCCTGGCAGCAAATCACAGTTTTTTTCAGCTTTTGCTCAAGGACACTTCAACAGTGAGTGACACATTGATTGCTGCAAAGATGAAATGTGTGATTTCCAAGTCACAGGATGCCCTCAGTAGCTATCAGATCACCCTGCTGTCACAAATGGACACCTTGGTCTCATTCATTGTCTTTATTCCGTCGCACAGAGGCTCATCCCTCACCAGTCTCCTTGAAGACAGATTTAGCCTCTAAAGGTGATGTATTTGTTTAGTTAATCTCCTTTACAATCCCGAAAGCCCTTGCTGGTGAATTGTCAGCAGGGATTATTGGGTAAATCTGCTTGGAGTGGAAGCAGGGGTCACATTTTCGAGGAGGAGGAGGAGGAGGAGGTCTCCTGACTGAAATCTTTGCAATTTTATCTGTCATGTTCAAACTGAATGATAACACTCAAGAGTTAAAGAAAGTTTCACCACCTTCGACCTCTAGAAGTCATCGATCTAAAAATAACAATTCTTCGTATTCCTGCAGAAACGGACACTTTGACACTGACATTTACCTGACAGCAGGAATACACAAAGTGAGTGAATTCCTCTCAGTCCCTGGTTTCTGTCACACAATGGACACGGCTTAGATGATTCATAGAAAGGTTGAATGGGAGCTGGCAGCGATAGCTCAAGGTAATCAGCGTTTCACAGCACTGGGGTGCCTGGTTATTGTAACCTTGTCAAGAAAAAACAAAAGATTCTCATAATGGACTGAAGTAAGCTGAGTTACAGAGAACAGAACTGCAGTCTATCCCATCTACAAAGGAAGGCTGGCTGTGTGAAAACACTGGAGCAGCGGTGTTTTCAAATTTCCATGCGTCCAGCATGAGAGATCATTTAACGGAGCGACGAGAACGAGGTTAAGTCACGATTTAATGCTGATGATGGCGTTAGTCTCCGTTGTTCCTGTTTTCTCCTGTTGCAACACCCATAAAGCACATCTACATGTGTAGCAATTGACCTTCTTTGTCTGTCAATGACACGAGAGGACTCACTCGTGTCTCCATTTTATCTATTTTTACAACTGCAATTGAGCTGAAGGACTATTTTACTTATCGAAATCTCAATTTCAAAGAGTGCTCGAGCAGCTAAAGTGCAACACTGTCAACATATCTCAATCAGTTCAATATCAAAAGATTCTAAGATATGATTTACCAGATCCATTCATCCATTGTCCGTAACCGCTTATCCTTGACGAGTCCCAGCTGACATTGGGCGAGAGGCGGAGTACACTCTGGACGAGTCACCAGTCCATCGCAGGGCTGACACATAGAGACAAACAACCACTCACGCTCCCATTCACACCCACGGGCAATTTAGAGTTATCAATTAACCTATTATTCTGCGTATCTTTGGACTGTGGGAGGAAACTGGAGTCCCCGGAGAGAACCCACATAGACACAAGGAGAACATGCAAACTCCACATGGAAAAGCCACGCCTCAGCCACAAACTCCTCAGCGCTTCAAACTCAAAACTTTCTTGCTACTAGGTGACAGTGCTAACTACTGCACCACTGTGCCGCCCGAGGTTTATCATTATTACCATCCCTGGCCAACTATGTACGGAGCGCCAAAGTGTTCTATATTAAATGAAAAGACATAATGAAATAAATAATTATGTGATTACATTGTGTGAATAATTTAAATGAACCAATGCTTTGAAAAATATCTTAAAAAACTCAAGTCAGAAATGTCATCTCATCATTCATTTTCAAAATAACAATTATTTCATTCTAGACATTTTTTCTTCCAAAAGTCTGTTTTTACCGTATTTTCTCAGCGGCGCTTTGATCTTGTAGGTGGGACATGATTTTGCAAGTCACTAATAAGTTTCATGTCTTTGCACTCAAGTCAGCCTCAAAACAGACAAGTCCAAAGTCCTTATCAAGTCATAATGTACCAGACTCATTGATTTATAAAGTTAATTAGCTCTTAAGCTAACATTAGCTTAGCATTAGCTCGCTAACTATGGTCATATTAGCCTTGAGTTACAGCTCTTTGTGCAACTTCAAATTTCAAGTTGCACTTCCGTGGGTAATTTTCAACCTGCAGATTTTGAATGCCAGAATTCATTTCTTGTTGATGACCTATTAGTTTTTGTTAATGAACAAAATTCTTTTTATGATTATTTTTTTTAATGTAATGCAACTCAACTAAAAACATTAGTTCTTTATCTTTCCCTCCTGTAACTTGATTGGGTGCTGTCAGGTTGGTTCAAGCAAAGCAGATCTGGAGAATTAAGTGTGGTTTTGCAGGGACTCTGGAAATGGAGGTGAATTTATTGAAGTCAAAAGGCTCCAGTTTAAGTGAAGTCACAAGCCACTGTCTGTTTTTGATTTTGTCGAGTCTAAAGTCAACAAATTTGTGACTTGAGTCTGACTTGAGTCAGAATGTGATTCAGATCCTCCTGTTTCATAATGTCACAGTATCATCAAGTAGGCCTATGTGTGTTCTTTAAATGACCTTGACATTCTCAGTCAGGACATTTCAATGTCCCTGTGTTTATATTTCCCAGTAAAAGACGCAGGGGCAGAAGTAGCGTGACGATGTTATACCAATGCAAAGTCTTATAGCGAAGCATGGAGGTAGTGACTGACTTTGACACCTGAGACTGCTGTTCATATCCTGTCTCCTACCAACAGTCAGTGATGGTTTCTTTTAACAATGACATTTTCCACTAACCATGAGAAAGTAGTTTTAGATGCTTAAACTTATCAAAACTTAAACATGATGGTGGCTGATCAGAAAATTGTTGTTTGAATTGTTTTTGCACTGTCACGTCAATCCTTTTGAAAGGAAAGCATGAGGATTTGTGCAACTTTTAAGGAGGTAAAGTTCCTGACATGTAAGACAAGTAATGGCTCTGAATGGGTTTTATGGGCTTGTGGTTTTTATCCAGCTCTTGTAACTTTAAATTTAAGAAAAATGCAAAAATACCCCGGCTGCAGTTCCCAGCGTTTCATCTTTCAGAATAATTATGTGATTTTCTGCAAACATTAAGGCCGGTTCTAAACAATAGTTTGTCCTTGAGAGTCTATTACTGCAGTGAAACAATAAACCCTGCTGCGCTAGCAGAGCCATTAGCTTTGTATTGCCTCTGCCTCTTATTGCCACTTTATGAATATGGTTTGTATTTCATCTGCCAATTTGGTCAATGAATAAAATTACAATATATTGTTTCTCTGCCTCCTGACACACTGTGATGGAACTCGACTGTTCTGATCCCCATCGGGCTGGGTGATGGTACATGATCACATGATTCATTCTCCAACATTATGGCTTCATTATAATATGTGTATGGATGTGGATGTGGTCATGAATACATACGTTCATTGTTTTCTTATGATAATTTGACCATTATATTGTTCTGTGGCTCCTCTTTTACACATCTCTGTTATTACAGCTGATTGTAATACTGATACTGAGATGATCCATCACTTTCCCCCATCCACTGGCAAGTCAGCAGCCGTGTGAACAGCAGCTACACACACAGTGAGCATTCAGTGCCTTGCTAAACGACACTTCGGCAGAGTGGATTGATTTTGCAGGGGCGTTAAATACAGAGACAAGACACCTAGTTGTGTATTATCACTGATGCTTACACTAGGGTGACCAGATGTCCTAAAAATTCTGGACAGATAAGATAAAATATTCCTTCATTAGTGCCAAAACATGAATTTAAAATTACAGCAGCAAAGTGAATAGCATCAACAACAAATAAAAAAAATATATATAAAAAAATATGAGCAAGAGGAAATGTGAACAACTTAAACAAATATAAAAAAACCTCTTTAAACAGGGGAAATATAAAAACAGGAAAATTATAACGAAGAGAAATATTTTTAAAAAGTCCTGAATTACAAGCAGTTGTCCTGAATTCTGTCCTGTTTAACGGTAATACATAATGGGAACAACGTATTAATCTGTGAAAATATTCTGATCAAATCATTTATGCAGGCTATAATTCCTGCTTTTTGGAAAATATTCATTTTTGTAAAATATAAAAGTAATATTACTGTTTTCACTTGTGTACAGCACTGATTAGACCAAATAAAATTAAGCTCATAAATAACAGATTATTGATGTCATTTGCCCTGTTTAAATTAGATGAGTGCAGTCGCCACTGTGGAAGGAATTTGTGATAAAAAAAAAAATCTGTGTGTTTGTAAGCTCCTAAAGCTTAATAACGAACTTATCTGCTAAAAAGATGCGTCAAGTAGGCTTGATATCATCCTCAGAATCTGTAAGTGATCTCAATAATTTCATTAACAAATGACTGGATTTGCAGTACGTAATAACTGTAGGACAGAGAGCAGCAGAAATTGTAGCATTGTTGTGTGTGATAAAGGGCCAAAGTGCTTTACAATGTGTCTCTGATTCACCCGTTTACACACACACACTCACACTGATGACAGCAAGGGACCATGCAAGACACTGGCCTTGACGTTAGGAGCAAATTGGTAGTCAGTTCAAGGTACAGGAAGATTCAGGGATCAATCAGCAGCCCCCTCCGATTAATGGACTGGCTGAGCCATTGCCACACCAGTAATAAAACTGGTAGTAGCAGTAGAAGTCATTCTGGCAGCAGGATTTGTTGTAAGTGCAGGAGGAGCACCACTTAAGTAGCTCCAGCAGTTGGGGTTGTTACTTAATTCATCAGTGGGTCCACTATGGTCCATGTAACATAAATTTCGTCATCTAAGTGTGTATGTGTATCCCCAATTTGCTGTGACCGCACAAGCTTGCCCATGCAGCTCCTGCGCTTTGCTGAAGTGCATACTCCAGAAAGTAGCATAAACACAACTTCTACACGTCCGTGGTGTCCACAGCTGTACGTGCACGTGTCCATTTGGGAGTATCGCCCAGGACTAAGACTAGCAGCAGCAGTAGTTTTTGCAGCTGCAGTTGTGGCAGCAGCAGCATTAAGCTGTGTCTACACAGGCTGCATAGTGAAAGCATTGCATCAGCCATGAAAATTGTTGTTGTAATATCAAATAGTGTCACACTGGCATGGTTGTCATTGTTCTATTGATTAGTTAAGCATCATGAAGGTGGGTCTTAAATGAGCCTGTCAGAGGCAGACTCAGAGAGAGAGAAAAGAAGGTAAAAACATCAGAGAGAAAGTTGGTGTGAGACGGTGATGGATGTATAATAAATATAATAATAACACCCATGTCTTAAGTATTCTGGCATTGTTTCTATCTGTGTTTATATATTAATCCTGCAATAATGGACAAGAGTTGTGAACACGAAGACTTATCATCACCTTTTAATTTGATCCAGTATTTAGAGTGCAACATCAGCATGCTTTTAACTCACATTTCTGCCAAGAACTTGAGGTACAAGTACAAGTACAAGCACATTTTTCCAGCAGTTGGGAAACAACACAGAATACTTTTCTTGGCCTTGAAAACTGTGACCTATACTGTACATTTACTGCCAGAGTGACAACTTACTGCTAAAGTTTCCCTTTGCTACACTTGCATTCAATTTCACTTTTCTGCAGAAAGTTTGAGAAATTCTGCACCTGAGAGAAGATGACAAGACAACTCTCGTTGCTCCAATTCTCTCTGACCAATCAGTGGCCTGCTGTGTTTTAACTCAGCCTTTGAGTACCATCCATAACTTTTCACAAAATGTGACAATTCTGTGTAATGAAGTAAATTGAAATACTGGTGGAAACATGGCTTTAGAGTCATGTTTCTGATGAGTCTAAGTCTTATATTCACTGTCTTTTACTCTATTTCTGGTCTCCACCACCTCCTGAGGGAAGTATGTGTAAAGTCAAGGGGGGCTATAGAGTCAAGTGATAATTCATATGAGTGACCCCTTTCACATTGTCACATTGTTTTCACATCATTTGATAAATTGTTATTTTATAAATATTGATGATACTGAAATAAACTGAAGCCAACATGTCTGAACAGTCAGTGCGTGCTTGGGGACACACCAGAGGACAGCAGGCTCCCACTAACCAGCTCAAGGCAAGTGACACCGCGGGAGATGAGTCAAACTCACTGTAGTTCAGGTAAGACCTACATCCATTTGACACACAGTAGGGTCATTTGATTGGACGAGCATATCTCCTATTGACGATCGTCTGAATCCATCGCCAGATGTTCTTTTTGGCCAATTTGGCAAAATTTTTCATTTTATTTTGCTAATGTAACGGTCTGCAGAGTGACAGGCGCAGCTCAGCGCCACGATCTGATCGAGCGGCACAATGCACACCCTCTCACTCGGACCATGAGTGAGCGGAGCTGGGTGAGGAGTGAGAGGAAAACAGCCTGCCTACAAAATTTTCACACAGTGAATAAAAGATTTCATTTGACCAAACCAGAGATAGTGATTGTTGGAAGAGTGAACAGACTAACAGACAGTTATGAGTTTTAAATGTTTTTCTGTCCAGTTTGAATGGTTGAAGTGTTTTACGAGGCATTTTGCTAACATTGCCTATCAGATGGTAGTGTCTACAAGGCAACCAGAAAATTGTGAAACTTTGTACTTGTTTGTTAATTGTGCACATTGTAGAAAAAAATCATAATGTGACAATGCTGTGGTTAAGATAATGGTAGGTTTGAGGACAAAAATCACTTGGTTAGTTTTAGGGAAAGTTAATGGTTTGGGATGAAATGGACACTTTTACCAGCACTTTCATGGGTTTGGGGTTCTCTTCTACACCTATCAGATGTAACTAGCTTGCATGTAAATCTGCTAGCAAGTTAGCTACAATTTTGCTAACATTAGGTTACTTAAGATATATCGTATAATTTGTGAGCATTTACAAGTCCCCCACCTCGCATCTTTTGTACCATCTTCAAAATGAGATTTTCTTGTCAACATAGCAGACAAAGCACATAAAAGTACAGGAAACAGGAAAGGAGAAAGTTGATTGATGCACAGAGAAAAAATGGGCGGGACTTAGGAAGGGGGAATTCGCAGAAATGCAACAGTACGATATATGATGACACCACTATATATTCTGACACTACACTGCCAATTAATGTATGAGCAGTATGCGTAGTAGAGTTCAGTACCAGTGCCCGCGTGTTTTCACAGCCT
Organism: Lutjanus erythropterus; assembly: GCF_056507025.1. Lineage (NCBI taxonomy): Eukaryota > Metazoa > Chordata > Actinopteri > Lutjaniformes > Lutjanidae > Lutjanus > Lutjanus erythropterus. The sequence continues at coordinate 7,119,270 of NC_139336.1, forward strand.
GTCATTAGCATTTCATCCTATTAGCTGTGACTTTAATTCAACAAAGAGTGTAACAAATAAGAAGTCACAGGTTCAGAGATGAGTCAAGCAATCTGTTGTTGTCTCTGTGACTCGGCAGCTGTCTGTGAAGCTTTTTATATTGCCACCTTCTCCTCAACCATCTTCCTGTGTAAGAGCGACAGATAAGAGGGGAGCGGATGAAAGATGATGATGATTAAAATAATACGCCTCTTATCATAGCGCAGAGAGCCTCTCTGTGCCCGCTGAAGAGGCCGTTTCAGACGGTCGATATTGCTTCTGTGTTAAAAATGAAAAGTATTGATCTCTTTTACCTCAAGCCGCTCAGCTGATTGAGGCTGAGAAAATCTGTATCAGCTGCCAACCCTCACAAGCGAGCCTTAGAATGATAAACCAGACCGAACGCCTCAGAGTTCATCTGAGGGAGACGCATTTCCTGTCAATATGATTTCAGGGAGGAGAGCTGAGTCGCCTGTCCAGTCCTGTAAGTCACACTGATAACAGCTTTATCTCTGAGACGCCTCTGTCCTCCATCACACCTGGACATCCCCCAGGTTTCAGACAGACCCGCGTATGTTTGGGAGGCCGGACGTGACCCGTTGCTTACACTTACATGTCCAACCGGAGCTGCCGAGGAATCTAAATAGAAGCAAAGGCCGCTCACTCCCACAGCAATCAGTCTGGGAAACAGCCGTGGGCTATCAGAGTCGGCCCAGACACAGTTTGTCATTGAGCAAAAGGTAACGTGGTGACAGACTGAGGTCTGTGTTGTCCGGCACTACAGTCCCTTTCATAAACGCCTGCACACTGAGCTCACAGCTGGATGATTAGATTAGTGTGACCTGTAATCGAATGACAGGCTCCGGTGACACACACACACAAACAAACACGCCGCAGTGGGTGATTTCTGCCCGTCTCTCCATATCACAACATCACATGCACATACCAGGACACTCAGATATTTGGGATAACTCTCGAGCATGAACACAAACATGTATCTTTTTGAGTAAATGCTTCCCGTCGCTGTGCCTGTATATATTTGCAGGAATGTCAGATAATGAGAAAAGTGGAAAATGGGACAGAGAGGCAGAGATCACCTGCTCCATGCTGATGAGGGACATTGATCTCAGAATGTTAGTTTCAGTCTGGTGGTGGCTGACTGGCTGGGACAGAACAGACCGTGAGGTGTAAAAAAAGCTTTCTATTTCCATGAAAGAATAAATAAAATAAATATTGTATAACAGCAATATCTAAATCATGCAATATGAATGAAAAATTGCACAGATCCAGAACCATCTTCGCCATGGTTTAAAACATTATGCAACGAGACAACTGTTGCTGCAGTGTAGCCTCTGGCCACCTGTGGCGGCACTGAGCACAATGCTGCCGACTCAACTTTTAGGTTTTTTTTCATTGTCACTTTTGGTCGTGCCCAGTCAAACCACGGCGGCGGTTATGGTGGTTATGAGGATGATGATGGGCAAAGGCCTGGCATGGTTGTCATTGACCTGACTGATGCACCGTTTTATTGACTGGAAATCTTTTAGGATTTGTTCAGACTGCAGGCGGATCAGATTTGTTTCTAAAATAAGATCTTTAAGACAGACTGTCTGCACTGCTTTTTGCAAGTGATCGGGTCAGATTTGTGTGTCCAGATGCATGGGAAAATGGAGATCCATCATCTCGCCTTCCAAACTCTTGTGTTGTAAAGTTGTGGCGCCTCCATTGCACCTGATAAATCCTTTTGTTTTGTCCGCCATGCCACTCTACTAGTAGCAGCATTGATTATACGTGGCCTCTCTGATGCGCTTCTGTCTTTATGGATCTGATGTTGTTGCACATCACATTACAAGTGACGTAAAAGAAACTTTAAAATCAGATTTTAGCAGCCAGAGAGTCCTGGCTAAGATGAATCTATTGAAATGTGATTGGAATCACATTTCAAACCACCTCCATATGTGGCATGGATCCTTATTTGTGCAAAAGAAATCTGGTTTAATGAGTTCTTTTGCTGTCTAGACTCTAAAATCAATGTGGATACAACCTCGATATGCCAAAAAATGGATTTGGTCTGGTAATCTGAACAAGGCCTGAGTGACTGGAGGCTGCAACTGATCAGACTGCTCTGAAACTTAAACACAACACAGCAGTTTTAAGTGGACAGTTAACTTAAACGAACCCAAGTGTAATCATCTTTGAACTTTTCTGATCTAGTTGAAGATAATGGATCTGTGTTGTGTGCGTAGGACTGATTAACAAAAGAACTGTAACTGTCTTATTTGATTAGAAAGATCTGAGTATAATCAGTTTGTTTCCCATCATGCATAATGTTATAATCATGGAGAGGGGCAGAGTCTGCTGTCTTTCAGCATTAAATGCATTTTAATCGTCATTTCCATTCAGTCAAATGTGACTGCACAGTAAATAACAAAACGTGACAGAAAGTCCCAAACAACAATAACTAAAACAAAACAGGTCTATGCGACATTCATCGTAGGGGTTCCTGAAAATGAGACTTTCTATATTCCGGGAAAAGAAGCCAATCTTTCCAGGAATCCAGGAAAATAAACCTGTTTTTTTTAAAGGCATAGTTTCAGCAATCCCTGGTCATTTCAAGCAATGCTAAATGCAACAATAATTCTGCATAAATGTGTTCCTAACCTGACCTTTTTTGTGCATTATTTTGATCATAATTAAGGCAAAAGAACACAATTTATGTCCATCAACATTAGAATTAATATAAGCTTCACATCCAGCTTGAACTTGCTGCTCAACCATGACTGCCAGAATTATGAAATGCCAAGTTCATTGTCTTTATTATATAGACTAATGAAATTCATTAAAGTAAGTTATTTGGTGTTTTCGAAGCCATTCTATTAAAATAAGTATTCTATGGCTGCTTCACTGGTGTGAGCCGAGGCTGTGAGTGCAAGTTACCTGCGACAGATGAATTCAGTAAGCCAACCGTATTAAAAGTATTGGCGCAATCACAAGAGGTCAGCCTGCACCAGAATGAATTTGATTAAAAGGTGTTACCGTACTACCTAGAATAGAGGTGCAATCCCACAAGGTCCCCCATGTGCTTTTGGACCATAGCGCTTTATGTTAATTAATAGGCTATGTTGTGTTTTACCGGCGCACGCACACATATCTGCTGCCTGTTTTATGGCAGTAAACTGTTTTAATATGTTCTGTGTTTAATTAAAAAAGATAAAGTCATTGTATTTCCCAGGAAACGGGAAATGGTCTTGATTAGATTTCCCTTGAATCTCGTTTCCTGGGATTAAACCCTAATTCATCAGTCTTTGTTTCCTTGGTGTAAAGGTGTTGAATATGGTTGATGTAAGCAATAATATTATGACCAGGATGCTGGGTTCAGTACGTGGTCCAACCATATCATAACATATACACACATATTGTATACAAAGCAGTGAAAGGTGCTCTAATGAAAAACTGAGGCTTACACACCTTAAAATAGCATCAACCATGCCGAAAAATCTATTAAGCATTGCAAGTAAGCCACATACAGAATTAAATCTGCTTGAATGAAATGTCTCTTGCCTCTGACTGTTCTGTTTGTTAGTCTGCCATGAACTCTTTTACACCTTCTTTTAACACACAGATTTGTGAGTGAACAATAAATGAAGTAGCAGCCAGAACGTTCAATGAAGCAGAGCCTCCTGGGGTTAAAAAGCTGTTTCCACCCATTTCAGTAAATTTAAAGAGTACTATACCCCTAAAGGCCTCAGTAGGCTTCAAATGAACCAGGTCATAGAACACATCATCCAATTACAAAACTGTTTATAGGTGTAGAAAAGACAAAGTCCACACTTGAAGGCAAGTGAGAGCAGCATCCTCCTTGCCGCATCCCACTGCCTCCCTCATCTCCCTCCAAGATTTTGGTGAGTTTTGGCCGTCTTTGTAGTCTTGAGCTGAGTTATGATGTCGCATTCACACCTCTACAGACATGCTCAAATTCTGTGTAATGTGGGATTATTGTTGGACGATCTCTTTTGGAAAGTTAAAAAACTTGCCTGACTCAGCATACCGTGATTTCAGATGTCATTAGACAGTCTGACAAGATATTCCTTTGAAGCATACCGAGACCTTTAGATGCTGAGATTGGTATGTCATTTTTAATGTTTTATTCACTGGCAGTGAAGACAGGGTGTCCAAAGTTTCCAAACCTTCCTGCCACAAGACCTCTAAAACTTTACAGATGATATCCAAATGTATATCTCTATCATATGCTTAGAAATATGAAGTGATTTGATAAGTATTATTTTTTTGAGTTGATCATATCAAGCTACAGTATGTAATATTTCTCACCATAACCATAACCCTCTGCTTGTGGAATGAGTGCACATTTGCAGTCACCCAAAAATGTTCTCTTCAACCAGTATGCCAAGTTCAACAGCAGAAACCACTTTTCTTTCATTCTCTGTTATTTTCCAGACATGCGACACATGTATAAATGAGATGAACTGTATCTGGGCTCATCTGCACTCTTACTAAGTATCCTGATTAACTGGATAATTGGAGTGATGCAAAAGTTTGCACCCCTCAACATGAGCTGTATTGGAGGACCTTGAGAAAACATCAGAAAGGGACTTTCACATGTTGTTAGAACAAGATGTTCCTCTGAAGCATACTGAGACCTTTAGGTGCTGTGATCAATATTTCAATTTGAATGTTTTGATCACACTGGTAGTGAGGAGGGTTTCCAAAGCATCCAAGTGTTCCTGCCACAACACCTCCCAACTTTACAGATGATATCCAAATTAATATTTCTATTATGCACTTAGTATTAAGCAATTTGATAAGTAATGTTTTTGTTGATAACATCAAGCTATAGTACGTAACATTACTAACCATGCACACAGCCTTTTGCTTGTGGAGCAAGTGCACATTTTCAGTCCTCTAAAAACATTCTCTTTAACCAGTAGTCCAGCAGAAACTCTTTTCTTTCTTTCTTCGTTATTTTCCAGACATGTGACACATGTCATGCACAAGTTTGCATCCCAAGATTTCGGTGCATTTTGGGCTCCTTTGTAGTCTCAACATGAGTTGTAATGGAGGACCTTGAGTTCAAATCGTCATAAACAGACTTTCAGATGTTTGACAGTCTAACAAGATGTTCATTTTAAGCATACTGAGGCCTTAACACTGTTATATCAATTTGCATTTTTTACCCACATCATGAGTGAAGACAGGGTGTCCAGAGCTTCCAAGCTTTCCTGCCACAACAGTTTCATAACTTGATAAATTATATCCAAACTTATTTTTCTAGTATACACTTAGAAATATTAATCGATTTGATGAAGAAATCTTTTTGTTGAGCTGATAACATCATACTACAGTATTTAATATTCCAAAAATAGTATTCCAATTTCAACAGCAATAACCAATTTCTTTTGTTCTGCATTTTTCCACTCATTTAAGGACACTTTAGATAAATCAGATGAACTGTATCTGGGCTCATTTGCATTTGCAGTCTCAGTAATATCAAGTTAAATTGAAAAATTGGAGCAATGCAAAAGTTTGCACCCCTGATGGTGTCTGGCGACAGGCTTAGTAAATATCCAGCTCTCTTGCATGTTATCACCCGCTCTGTTTTAAGTAGGTGTTTGTAAAAGACACTTAAATGATGATGGAGTGAGCATTAATGGATGTTAGGAGAAAGAGAAGGAGGAAGAAGGAGAGCAGGAGATAAAGGAGAGAACTGGTGAGAGAGGATGAGGAATGAACGGAGAAGGAGCAGTGAGAGGTGAGTAAGTGAGTAAGAAGGGGATGAGGGGGAGGGAGTGGGAGGGTAATGGGTATAGAAAAGAGATGAGAAGGAGGAGAAGATTAAACGGTGTAAGAGGAGAAGGAGCAGGAGATTAAAAAAAGGAAAGAGGTTTTGTGAAATTCGAGACAGAAAGTGAAGCAGAAATAAAAGCAGGAGGACAAAGATATGTAAGAGCGAGAGGAGAGTGAGGAACGAGAGAATGGGGAGCGAGAGATAAATGGCAAAAGGAAAGTAGTCAAGTAGGAGGAGGCGAAGGAGGGAAGAAAAGAAGGATGAGGAGGAGACGAGTGACAGGGAGTAGGAGGAGTATCCGATTGGCACGGAGGCTCCAAGCCGCATCGGCGGGTCATGGAGGCCACAGCTGAATCCACACATGCTCCTCAGCCAGGAGGATCTGACGGTGACCTCCTCCCTGAAAGAGGAGGTGATTTATCACACAGGCCATAAATCAGCATGTCTGACCTCCCCTGCACACAGCTCACGCCCCGAACTGTTTACTCTGCCGCCCTGCTATCCATTATGCGGCAACTGTCAGACGCAACAGCAGCAGATACGTGGATGATACACCAGTCCGAGTCGGAGATGAACTGCTTTGTGTGCCGTGTAACCTGGAAAATCTGGACAACCTGGAAAGTGCGACATCAGACATGCTTTTGAACAAGTTTTCCATGATGTCCTGACTGTTCTTCAGAGATCTCTGAAGCTTCTCTCTCGTTGCTGCAGACGAAAAACCACACCATCTGCCTTCTGACAGTGTCACACAGCTAAATACAAATAAAGATCATATCAACCAGTTTTTTCTCTGATGTAAAGCAACAATAAATGTGGGTACAGAGTTTGTCACACCAAAGAAATGTGTTATTAACTATGTAGTCAAATATGAATTATTAAAAAAATCGGTAAATATAAAAGATAAGGTTTTTAAAAAATACTAAAATATAAGCACTTTTTCTGCAGTGAAACGCTGGGGATGTGTCCACTCTGCTGTCTCCATGTCAAACACCACTACGACCTGAAAATGAACCTGAATTTTTTTCTTCCTAGTTGGGTTGTTGGAACTGAAGTGAGCTGAGGTGAACTGCTGGGTTGATTTGGACTGAGAGAGTCACTGAAAGTATGTTTGTAACTGACTGTTATGGAGGGTTGGGGGTGAAGAGGCGGTGTCATTCGTGGGACTTGTATAGGGCTGACATCCTGAACACAGTCACCATAAATAACAGTTTAACAGTTTAGTCCACAGTACCACATAGTTCTCAGTCTTTCCACATGTTTTCAGCAACTAGGAACATGTATAATATGTTGAGAAGAAAATCTCCCTTTTTCCTTTTACACAGACTTGAAGTACACCTGTATCTGGAAAGTCTCATGGCTGGTTGGTCAGGGTGAGCAGGGGTAGTACATCATGAACACACAAACCACAAACCTGCTTCCTAATAATTAAGTTCTAAATGGTTTTGCCAGATATGTTCTGGAGGAAACATGAGTGCTGCACTGATTATGTTCACTAGCAGCGTTTTTCTCCACTTCACATCCAAGTACTGCTTTCTATACTTCATCTATTTGACAATGACATTTTCCATCACTGGTTTTAAGGAAGTGGTCATTTCAAATGCTTTTTTCAGTGAACTTCATTGCCAACTGAAATCTTTATACGCTGTGCACAGCTGTAGGCAGAGTAGTTCTGTGAGCTCGTTACTAACATGTGCGCAACGCTAATTTATGTTGTTACCTGCTAAACAAGCAGGCATAGTGTTAACTGTGTTCACCATCCTTTTTAGCATGTTAGAACACTAATATTTGTCAAGTAGTGCTAAGTACAGCTGAGGATGGTGGGAATGTAAGTTTTGCTAGTATTTGATCATAAAAACAGTATTTGACAGAATTTTAACCTGTGCCACCAGATGAAAAGTCAGGGGATCATCTGTGGGAGGCATAAATATGTGCACCCATCAAAAATGGCACCAACAATTCCAGTGGGTTTCTGTGTGTGGGTCATGATTCAATCTGGTGGCACCGTTTCAAAATAAATATAGTAAATTGGTCCATGCAACAAAATGAATATCTTAATCCCTCCATAATCCTGAAGGAAACCAGTGACGGTTGAAACATGATTACCAACATCTTTATTGTTCTGTTATCTTAAAGGTAAGGGAGTGTTTACTGATGACAGCAGGGACAGAGAGACACAACCTGTACCCTCAACCCCCCCACCCCACAGCGAAGAGATAAGTGAATGTTTACTTTCTCCATTTTTCAGATAATTAAGGTTGATTAGCTTAAGTGTGTGAGGTTAGCTTATCTAAACTAACACTGAGAGACCAGCAGAGACACTGGAGGAATCCCACAGTGACTTTAGTTTAGTCACTTCTAGTAGCATATGCAGCCACATGCGCATGGGGAAAAATACAAACACAGAATAACCATAGGGTGTAGAATTCGGTAGGGACAGTAGGGACATGTATCCAAGGACGACTGTATCGTCCCAAGCAACGACTTTAATCCAATATTTAAAATATAACCACTGTTGTCACTGAGTGTCTATGCTAAGTTGCTGTCAATCATGACGTGAACCCTCCTTTTTAAAAATTATTTGATATGTTCTCTGATGTTTTAGTTTGGACCATGACCCGTCTGCTAACATGGAGGGGACGGAGTTTGTATATTGCAGCCAGCCACCAGAGGGCGATCAATATGTTTTGGCTTCACTTTTGGGGAGCTGTCATGTTTTTCATTTTGGAGCCTCACAGAAATGATATTGCTGTAGGCGGGACGTAATGTAGGGTGGAATTTGATTTGGCTATTGAAAAGTTATAGTGGCAAAGCTAAGTTTCATTAGTTAGCTAGCTATCAACAGCATGGACGTTGGGTTATGACACGCTGTGTTTTACAGGAACAAAACATGATTGATTTTGACATAAGAATACACAGAAATGTGTTTTATTTTACTTTATTTTTTCATATATTGTTGTGATCAAAAATGGTTTAAATAACCCCAGAAAGTCAGGGTCTGGTCATGTCAGATACTGTGCCTTGATCATGGTACAACCAGATGATTTGGTTTGGTTTTTGTTTTGTTTTTTTATGTTCAGCACCAGAAACCTTGACCGTTCATTATGGTTGGATATTTCGCAAATCCATCACTTTTAGAGAAGCATATAAAGTGACATTTGTGACTTTGAAATGAATCCCCATTGCAAATACTGATGCACACAAAAGGTCATATTAGGTTTCGTGCCAATTAGCAGGATTTTTCAACCCCCTTTACAGAAAATATTCTTCATATCCAAATTTTCCTTTACCTGCAGTTTGGGCACAGAGACAATTTTGGCCTTTTGAAGCTCTGTTCATTATCTGATGTTTTAAAACACTTGCAGATCAAACTTCAGATCAAAGTGCTTTAAAGATAACTGCCACTGACACTGTTACACCTGACACATGCCCCCAATCAGCATGTAATTTTAAATGACTCCTCGCTGGAGCTGTGTGTGTGTGTGAATGTCAGTTAAGTTAGTTTAACATTAAAGTGCTTTTCTATGAGATGTTTATACTGTTTTGCCACCTGTAAAAACCGTAGGCTATAATTTTAATTTTAATAGTACTTTTAGTGCATAGAGAAGTTACAGATATTAGTATTCTGTCACAGTCAGAGGTGGCAAAAGCCTGAAGCAGAAGTACCAATAAAGTAAAAGTACTGATTCAACTTCTTTACTCAAGTAAAAATGAAAAAGTACAGAAGTATAGAAGTATAAAAGTAAAAAGTGTCCCTTTGGACATTTCTACCATATGTTTCTGTGCGAAGCTCATCTTTTTCTGTCTTTAACACCATTTCCTGTCTTGTTACATCTTTTTTGTCATGTTACATCTTTTCCATAGTTTTCCGTTTTCTTCCACCTTTTTGTTTTGGAACAGAATTTTTTGTCTTATGTAATTTTTTTGTGGTGCAGTGATTAGCACTGCTGCCTCACAGCAAGAAGGTCCTGAGTTTGATCCCCCGGCTTGCTGGGGCGGGGCCTTTCTGTGCGGAGTTTGCATGTTCTCCCCGTGTCTGTGTGGGTTCTCTCTGGGTTCTCCGGCTTCCTCCCACAGTCCAAAGACATGCATGCTAAGTTAATTGGTGACTCTTTTTGTCTCATTACGGCTGATCTGCTGAAATTTATGGCATGCGAGCCTCCTGCTTGACCATCTGAAGTAGTTGTGTGACTGTTTGTTTTGCCTAAAGGCAGGCTATTGTTGTCACCTTTTCGGCTCATTGCGGTTGTTTGCATATCAACACGAAGCTCAGCTTGTCAAGAGTTCAGTGTATAAGTTTTCATAATCCACTCTTTCTCACACTTTGTGTTTGTGTCACCAGTTTTGTCTGGTTTCAGCTGCAATGAGAAGCACATACTAATTTATATCTGCTAATAGAGGAGAAATCTGTCATATATTTACTTTAAAAAAAATCATAAAATGTCTATGATATGTCATCAGAGATCAAGGAAACGTGAAATACTCGCATCTCTGATAACAGCATTACAGCTGGGGTGTCCCTATTGTAATTTCTATCATGGCTAACAACAGCTTTTGTTTGCTTGTTTCACGTTAATGTGAGTTCAAATTAATGCGGAATGTTCACCAATGGAGTAGTTGTCTGTTTATAAGTTGTAAAAAAAAAATCATTAATAATCTTGTAGAAGGAGTAGATGTTTATAGCAAAATGTTAATGTTGGTGGGCAGTGAGACAGGCAGCCACTTACAGTAACTAACACTTCAGAGTGTGTATTTTTTAGAGCAGTGGACTTTTGTTTTCAGGATAACAGGCTGTGCTTTACATTGACAGACAATTGACAGTTATAAACAGCTGATCAACTTACAGTGTAGGACTCCTCCTTGCTTGTTATTATCAGTTTATGATGTTGCACTTGTCCTGCACTCCTGCAGTGTCCCTGCAGCCGGCCTGAGCTTCCTGGAGTCTCGAGGGTAGAGGAACTTTAACCATAGATTGTATGTTAAATTGATGATTGTATGTTGAATTGGATTTAAACTATTTAATATATAGTGTATGGCTCCAACTTGCTGTTTGGACTGTAGTACTCATTTTTGCGCCTGAAATTACTACAATATTGCGCCTTTAACTGTTTCTACAACAGCTACATTCACAGAAAATATTATTTCTGCGTGAAGGTAAAATCAGGGGCACAAGGATGACCATGCAACACACTGATGCCTCACAGCTCTGTTAGATGCTTGATAAAATCCTCCATTCATAACACGTTGCAGTAGCAAACACGCTGGGATTTTTAATCTACATAACACCACACAATCAGAGCACTGTTCTCACTTCTATATCCATAATCTCCCTCTTTGCTGTGTGAGCGGTCAAATAACAACAGAGGTCCACCAGCTTAAGGGGAGGTGACCTCATCATTGTCCTCACATAGACCTCACTGGAAGGCGCAGACCCCCCTAATGACCTACAGCGCCTCCTGGTGCCCGACTGTCAGCAGCACAGGATATGTGGGGTCACAGGATAATGAACTAATCAAATAATCATGATGAGATGAGAGGAATTGAGTTAGTTCATATCAGCGCAGACAGTAGGCACATTCAGATAAAGGAAATGAAATCATAACCACACCAGGTCGGGAACAGTAGATGTGGGGACATTAAGTCATGCACACGCCTACTATACAAATAGTTGTGGTCACAACTCTGCTCAAGCTGGTTCATAGACTGCAGTGCTACTACACCCCTCAATATAAGTGTTTGTGCGGAATAATCACTGTACTGATCCTTTTATAACTTGTACAGTGTGACCACAGAAAAAGTCAGGTGTTTTGTTTTTTTTTTTTTATTAAAATGGGCTGTATGCATCCTGTAATGATGTGAGTTGTACATTTTATGGTCATTTTCCTGTTAGATTGTTAAATATCTTGAGCACAAAGTTTACATTTTGGCCTCAGGATGATGCTAATTTTATGTTTAAGTTTTTGTCATCTTTGAAAAGTGGGTCCCCAGCAAAAAGTTTGGGAAACACTGCTCTATGCCAGCAGGTCACCTTAGATTTAGCTATGTCTTGGCACACTAGGTATATCATGAGAGCCAATACTTTGGTACCTAGTCATTGCCAAAAAAAGACGTGACAGTACTTGTTTATCTTCAGTACCTTTAGTGCTGTGGATGCAATTACTTCAGATCTGACAGGGACAGCATATGGTCCTACAGGTGTTCTAGTCTCCTGTTAAATACCAAATGAAAGAGAAGAATGTCTACCAGCATGGGACAACAACATGTTGAATATATCGATTTGCAGATACAGCGACAGCTCTGTGTATACTAATGGATAAGAAAAACAGTAAAAGTCGTGCATGGATGAACTTTTTCACCATTATTTTCATTTTAGACAGCTGGCATTAATGTGTAGCCAACCATGTTCCAAGACGTTTGCAATGCTTCAACACTAAAGGCAACCGTGTTTTGGCTAGCATAATGCAACCAAAGCTCATAGTTGTGGGCTACCATCCTGACTTTTTACCGTTCAGTCTGTGCCATCTGTCATTGAATTTAAACTACTGCTGCGCTCTGAGTTCAACTTGTATCCAAAGATTTGTAGCAGAAATAGGTTTTGGACTCCATTAGTTTCCACACATGGCAACATGCTGCCCTGTCAGTGATTTGTGTCAGGTTTAGTGAATATTCCCCTCAGTCTTTTGTTCTAGAAGCTCAGATGAGATTTTAATACTGGTGGTTAAGGAAAATAACAAGGGCTGATTAATTAGGGCCTAAGCACCAAACGGTGCGAGGACACTATTGGTTTTGCTTGGATTATTATTTTATTTCCTCTTTTCCTTTTTTTCCCCTGTCCTCTTCAGTTGCATTTTTGAGGTGCTAGATGAAACTTAGCACAGGCATTAGTCATGGTGAAAAATTTCATCTGATGGTGGGTGTGGTCAAATGGGGAGGCCAAGCCCCCTAACCAGCAGCCCTCATGGCATGTTTGACCGACATGCACAGAAATTGGTACACACATGTATCGCGCCCAGACACACAAAAAAGTCTCTTGGACCCATCGCCTATGGGGCATGGAAATTCAGCTCCTCATCCACCAGTTGGTGTCTGGCGACATGGTCGTGGTTGCGGCACGCCACGACAGACGTGGGGATGCGAGGGCCTGTCCAATGCTGTTTGCAGCTTTAATATTGTTTTTGTCTTTTACTGTGGAATCGAATTGGGTATCAAGAATTGTGGACTTTCACTCTGAATTTCTGACTGTAGAAAATCTACCCAAATCTGATGTGAATAAAGCAGACCCAAGAGAAAACACCAACACCAGTGGCAGCATAATGCTTCAGTAATCAATGAATAACAGCAACACTTCATTTTTCCTGCTCTTCAGTCGTCTACAGCCTGCCTCAAAAGAACCCATTTTTTCTCCTGTGATGCTTATGATGCAGCCTGTGCCCAGAGCTGATAGAGAGTCCACACAGGGCTTAGATATATTGACACACAGATCCAAGACCCGCAGTGATAGAATGGGACCTTACCTGACCCAGATATAATACAGACAGACTCAGTTACTGGGAACCGAGTTGACCCGTGAAAACCTCTCCACCACCCAGTGGTGGTGCTACAGGAAGGGATCCCACCCGCAAAATAATGTGTCAACCTCTGGAGACCACATTTTATGCACATGCACGTTTTTGAGATACCTTGTCAAAGGTCAAAGGAACATTTTGACCCTAATCATATCATTACAAGAAAGGTCAAAGAGTCATTATAAGGATAAGGAATTATCTGCTGGGAAACATGAATATCCACACTAAATTTCACGGAAATCTGGCCAGTGATTGTCAAGATTTCCTGGTCTGTATTATTATTAAAGATATATTTAATGTCATTTTTGTCTCAGCCTTATGGTTTTACGTCTCAAACTCCTTACTGCTGTTTGTAATGAGCTAAATCTGCTACTACATTCACCTCCAGTCCCACAATACCAGCTAAATTCCTAGAATGCAACGTATTGTGTGATTTAATGTCATCTTATCCCGCGTCACAAGAGCTTGTGGTGCTAACTGCTCCGAGAGCACGAGGAGTCCGCATTCCACAGGCTTTCCTCAGACATCCAGACAGGGGTCCTCATTAGTAATGACCTCCCTGTTAATAGCTCTTAATTTCACATGAGCGTGGCGACCTTTAGCGCACCAGGGTCAGAGGTCGCGGCCAGGCTCTCGTTAGCTCCGTGAGAGGACGCTGGCCGTATTTTATACCCCGGTGATTGAACCCGAAGCTGTGGCTCGTCCTCATTTCAAAAGGGTCTTTTCTCCCCCAAGAGTTTACCCGACCCTAACACTCAGCTCTGTTTAGAGCCGAGGAGCTTTCAAAGAGAGGGACGCGACCCCACGCCTGAGTCGGGCGCTTTGGAGAGGATGACTACTGCTTTTTTTTTTTTTTTTACTAATTTCTTTATTCGTCCTGTGGTATTAACCCTTTAACACCCGCACCCATGCAAGAACCACACTCAGCCGCAGTAGCTGTTCACACTACAGGCGGCACGGTTGGTCGGTCCTCCACTTTGGTCAGGACTGAAATACTTTGACAACTGTTGGGTCGAGCATCAGCAAGTTGACATTTTTGATTCACACTGGAATGTCTTGCCTACTGTTGGATGGTGTGTCATGACATTTGGTAGACATTCATGTCTCCTCAGCATGAAACGTAATAACTTTGATGTTCCCTTGACTTTTCATCCCGTGCCACCATCAGGCAATTTGCTCAATACTTTACAGTCCCTGAAAGCTTTGCATAGCCTCTAACAAGTGGAACAGTTGGTGGTAAAAGGATAAAGTAACAAAATCTAAAATAAAAATGATGCCACTCGTGGGCAACAGGAGCAAGCTGTGAACCACACTGCCAAATTCTAAGGTGTGATAGGCAATTTATTTTTTTATTATTGGGCAAAAATTCTGTAACATCCTTTCAGTGTATTGTAATTACATTGATCTGATTAGATTCCTGCTCCTCCTCTTGGCTTTGTTTCCAGGCTCTGGAAAATCTAGCCTGTGGTGGGAAACTTTTGACAATGTAATTCAGATTCCCATGCATCCCTTCAAAAGGTGAAAGCCTGATTCAGTGGTGGAAAATCCCTGACATCCTGCAACATGTGTTAAATTTCCAATACCTCCTTTGCTGACAACGGCTTATATATAACCCCAATTCAACATTTTCGACCTTAAACTTTTTTGTAAATATACACTCATTCTTCAACACGTTCCAAAACGTTGGGACAGAAGCAACAAAAGACTGGAAAAGGTGTGAAATGCTCAACAAAACAACAGATTAAAACATTCAAAAGGTTGATTGGTAACAGGCGACAGTATCATGATTAAGTATTAAAGGATCATCCTCAAAAGGCTCACTTGTTCATGAGTATGGATGGGGTGAGAAAAACTGTATGAGCTGATGGTCCAGCAGATTAAGAACAATGACCTCATGCAAGAACATTTTCATATTCTTATCTTAAATTTCTCTTTACTTTTTTTGTACAAAGCGCTCATGTGAACATGCTACGTCAGATTTAGCAAATGTTTGAAACTGTGAATGATCAGCCTGTGCATATTTGAATACATGTGCATATGACCTGTGAATTTGCATTATTAACACCCCTATAATACCATATAAGCTTCTTGCTCCATTTGTCAGGAAGTGTTCATTACTGAAAATGGCATCAAAGAAAAAGAAGAAGAACTTTACAAGTTCAGAGTTTGACGTCCTGCTTTCAGAGATCCATGAAGGAAAATCGGTCATGTTAGCAGCGTCAGCAGAATGGAATTAAAGGGCATGATGAAACAATGAACGGGGAAAGCAAGTGCTGTTATGCTGCGTTACCTGAGGGTCAGACTGCCATAGAAATAAAGAAGAAACCTCTCGATATGAAAATGACCTCAAAGAAAAAAAAACCCTCGTCCACAGCAAGGTGATCTATGACTGCAGTGAGGGTTAAGGGGAAGTTTTTAACACTGAGACAGAGGACAAAATAAATGAAGATGTTCCCATAGACCTCATAAACCTGCATGTAAAGATACACAGCAAACACACCTGACAGTAGGTAAAATAATGCATCATTAAATTAATGATGAGCAGCTTTATATGTAAATTTACAATTATATTATAATTTAAAATGCAGTCACACAGGATAATGTCGACATAATTATGAGGTGTGATTCATTTTCAAAATCAAAATGTCTTCAGTCTAATGAAATATGCAGTATTTAATGAAAACCTTAGGTTTGTATAACAGCAGACTGACTGCACATGACCTCTATGACAGGTCTGGGCCTCTTAAATTGTGCTGGTATCTAAAAGAAAATTCAAAATATAAGAAAATGGTGAATGCAGCAAGTTCTCCTACATCACTCGAACACGCCACTTAAGAATAAATCTGTTCGTACAAGTGGTTCTCACCATCGCCAATCTATAACCATTACAGAATCAGTGAATCCAGAGAAATCTTTGCACATAAGGGCCACTCAGGAAAACTATTGTCGCCAAGCACAGTTTGTCGCTGCATCTACAAATGCAAGTTAAGACTCTACCAGGCAAAGAGAAAGACAATTATCAATGACATCCAGAGACGCTGCAGACTTCTCTGGGCCCAGAGCTCATCTGAGAAGGAAAAGTGTGCTGTGCTCTGACGAGTCCACATATCAGATTGTTTTGGGAAATCATGGATGCCATGAAATACTGGCTAAAGAAGAAATGGACCATCCAGATTGTAAATTAAATAATAATTACAATCAATTAAGTTAACCAGTTTTTAATATTAAATATCTTGTCTTTTAAATAATGTCCCACCCTTTTTAGAATTGACAAAACACATGTGAGAACACGTCCCAGCTCCACACGGAGCTTTGGGCCCATTATGTTCGATGTCACAGCACTCGTATTGACTAGTTGCAAAGAGGCACGATGACAAACAGTGGGGAATAAGTTTTAAGGGGGGGGACAGTGGTCTGTGAGTGTTTGTGGTGTACTAGCCTCTCATCTCACTGTTAGATGGTTTGCAGCTGCCTCTGAAGCCTGAGGCACTCTGCCCTGGGGCCATGAAGCGCTTGAGGGGCATCTTTGAAAAGACGAGCAGCAGCAAGAGGGACCGGGACAGAGAGAGGCATCGCAGGGCAACCAACTCCACCTGCTGCTGTTTGAGGCTGTGGGTTCGGTGGGAGGGGCTTAATGGAGTAACACAGGCGGTAGACAGTGAGGCGGAAGGTTTGGCTTTGTGTATGTTCATTGTTGCCTACTTAAACTTTTAAGTACTTTTATTTAGTGTCTGGGTGTAATATTAGCTCTCATTTTAGCTCCAGTTTTGGTCTCCACCAACTTCTGAGGGAAATATCTGGCTATTTAGCTGCTAAACTATGTTCGGCAGCTTGTTACTAACTTATTAATTCACAATATATTCTTACATAAATAGGAGAAAAAACACAAAATCAACAAAAGCTCATGAAATAATTTTTATCTAAAGTGTTAGATTCATGCACATGAACATGAATATTCAATTTTTTTTTTTTTCATGAGATGCATCTCAATTGTCAAATGACTATTAGCCAGAATTGTTCTCATTCCACAGTAAAGTTAGCAATATATGTAACGTCTGGTTCTTTCAAAATAAAGCAGTTACTTGGTTAGGTTTAATAAAAGATTGTGATTTGGCTTAAAATATATACTTCCTCAAAGGGACAGTTCACCCCAAAATCAAAAATATATATTTTCCCCCTGGCTTATAGTGCACTTTATCCATTTAGATTTTAGTGTGTGTGAGTTGCAGAGCTCTGGAGATATCGGCCATAGAGATGTCTGCCTTCACTCCAATATAATGGGACAAAACCACATTGTGCTTCTGGTGCTTAAAGCACCAAAAAAATTACAATTGAAAAATTACAAAACCAGATAAGACAAGATAATCCACAGACCTTGTTATGAGCAGTTTAATGTAAGAACTACTTTCTTTATGAGCACCGCAAGCCGAGTCCCATTATACTGGAGAGAAGGCAGACATCTGTATGGTTGATAACTCCAAAAGTCTGCAACTCACACAAAAAAATGGATAAATGGCACTTCAGGCCAGGGGGAAAATGTGTATTTTTGATTTAGGAGTGAACTTTCCCTTTAAAACAATCAACATTGAGTATTGGTTTCATGTGGGAAGTAAACTGTCATCTCCTGTCACAGAAAATATTGACAGTTTGTGTCCATGTACACAAATCTCCAGATTACATCTCTAGATTACAACTGCTGTGATACTGAGCTGATAAGCAAATCACCTGCAGTGCAAAAGTTGTTCGTATATCACTGCAGTCCATACTTTATGTTATGAAGCAGATGTTGTTCTTGGAGTCTCAGGGTTCTCAGGGAATCTTATTTTTCAGTCAAGGGGTCTGTGGGTCCAAGTATATGAATTAACACAGCAAATTTTGTGATTTTTTTCCAAGAAAGAGATTTTTGCAGTTATTTTTTTCCCCAAACAGAAATCATATATCTGGCATAGAGAGAATATTAATATACCAGTTATGCTGACAAATTGCTAACCCAAACCTTTCATAAATGAATACAGTCAAAAACAAATTAAACCCTGCGGTGAACATTTTCTCACCAAGACTAATGAGTCTACAGTGTAAGAGCCCAGGTCCTGCTGGTGAGTCGTAGGAAATCCAGAGGGAGGATTCACTGGATGATACGGCTGTTTGGGAAGCTAGTTGGGATTTTTCCACATGATGTCATCGCGAGGCTCATGGGTGTAACGGCAGAATCTGCAAAGGTGGAGATCAGGCCAAACACAGCTTTTCACATCCAAATAGTACAAAGAATGTAAATGCAAAGATTGAGTTACTGAAAACAAGCAAGCAGCAGGGCACAGGGTTTGCAAAATAAACCTTTCTGTGGAATTTATTAGTGTTTCTGCTGCGATTTGATCAAATAAATGTCAGATTAAGTTCAGCGGGGAGAGAGAAGACGAGAATGATGAAAGTCAATTTGAGTCAAATTTGATTAGACCACTCCTTTAACAAAGTAAATTTGTCTTTATGGAGCAAGACAGGACAAAAATAATATTTATGCTTCTTTATACGTCTACTCTAACACATCTCAGAAGGAAGTACTGTCCTGCTGGCTCCACTACTTTTATTTTACAGCTATAGTTGGTAATTACTCTGCAATTAAGATTTTACAAACAAAACGTATGAGGAGTCTGTAAAAGCTCGGTTCATTTCAGTCTTTATGGTCCCACTTGGGAAATTTGGCTTTCAGCACATTAAAACAGGCTCATCCATTAGTAAAACACAATAAAAAACAGTCAGTTATAAAGACACGATGGCAGTAAAAACAAATTAAAACAGGTAAAACTAATAAATACATGATAAAAGAAAACAATAAGACAATAAGACAGGGACCGTCTTGCTTGTAAATACGGAGGGTGCAAATTAACTGCTAGAGAGCAAATTAAGTCATTTTATTACACATACTAAAAAGAGGTATTTGAATGTGGCCCTGGGGAGTCAAAGGAAGCAGCTCAGACTGTATATCTAAAGGTGGAAGGTGTCAGTGGTAATTATGTTTGGCTTTTACCAAACTTTTGTCTCAAAAATGTCAGACTGTGATGCTCAACAATTATCCTATTAGTTAGGGACAGTGGGAAAATTACAGGGGCGGGGACATAGATGGATCACTGGCGCAGGTTATTGCTGGAAAGTCAATCAAATGCAACAACAAAGAACACAAAACAACCACAAGGCCAAGCGAAATGATTAAAAAGATGCAAAACGAGTACAAATACGAAAAAAAGCCCACCATAGATTCACAAAAAACAACCAACATGATAATTATAAAGAGACAAAGAAAGTCTCTGAGAAACACAAAACAACCTCAAAGAGACAAAACAACTTCAGTGAGACACAAAATGACCATGAAGTGACGTGAAATCATCAAAAAAGATGATTACAAAGAGACAAAAAAGGCCACAGCGAAACAAACAAAACATACACAGAGACACAGACTGACTACAAAGAGATGCAAAACAACTACAGAGAGACGTGAAATGACCAAAAGACCATGACTACAAAGAGACACAAAACTACCTCAAAGAGACAAAATGACCAGACACACTTAGAAAATGACAACAGACTCAAAACAATGTGACATGAAATGATCGAAAGAGACACAAAATGATCATAAAAGGTAAAAACAGTTTTTTTTTTAGATAGCTTTTTACTACACAGAGATGCGGAATGACCAAAAGAGACAGAATTAATACAAAGAGTCTAAAAAAGCAACAGAGGGTCACAAAATGATTAAGAAGAGACAAATAATGACTACAGACAAAAATTTTAGTCTGTCCTGTAGCAAGTGGCCCCCAACAGGGAACATCTAAAAGAAGAGTCTTGTTGGAGGCATGGTGGGCCTTTTTTTGTTTTTTTGTTTTTTTTCTAATATATATCTGTACCCAGGGGTCCATTGTCTCGTTATCTGTCCATGTGTGAGGAGGGGGGCTGACTCATATATCTAATTTTATAAAAAGCTGAGATCTCAGCCTTATTTCTATTTTTGCTGGACCCTCCCCTTGACATTTAAAGAATACGCAACGCCGTCTCCCTAAGACAATCTGATGTCATGTGGGCACGACCCACATGACATCATCAGTTACAGAACACTTTGATTTGCACAAATCCAAATACCATAAATGGTTTTATTTCTTTTGAAAAATCTAGGTAATCTGAGCCCCATGAACTCATCATATTACCAAGTTTCATTTGATGAATCAGAAGAGCAGTTGGCAGCTGTTCATGTTGAACATGAACTATATAATATAACTTTCTAGGACACATTTAACTCTATTTTTACTTCAAATGCAGAATAAAGGGGCGACTGTACAGGACAGAGAAAAAAATGACTAAATACTAATATATGTATAGTCAAATTGATTGTTTTTAAAATACTCCTGGTTATTCTGAAAAAGAAAATGTGCAATACGTCCACATTTAAAGCTAAAAGAAGTCTGTATGTGGGGTTCAGTGGCATCTAGTGGTGAGGTTGTAGACTGCAACCAACAGAAAACTGCTCACCTCACCCTCCTCTTCCAAGCATGTAACATATGGCAGCCGTGAAACTGTGGCAGGTGGGTCAGGAGATTTTATTTTAGTTTCCAAATAAATAAAATACTATGGAGGAAATTCTGCAGATTTGTACATTTATATGTGCAATACACCTTTTATAAAGCATTTAAAGCGTGTGTATTGTTGTACTGATGAGAAGACACAACAAGAGCCTGTTAATTCTGTCTAAATGCCCTTATTTTGTCTCATTTTGAAGTGGGCTAAAATGCGGAAATGGCAATAAAAATGGTCAGGAGAGTTCATTCATGCAGGAATGAAGTCTTCCCAGAATTTATTGATAAGCTTTATTGTGAACTGGGTTGCAATGGTTTGTCATGTTTAAAAAGCGGGTCTCCAGGAAGAAATCTGAGAAACACTGCTTTAATTTGTCCTATTGGTTGATTATTTTGTCAGTTAATAGTTGTTTAGTATATAAAATGACAGAAAAGCACAGAATGACGTCCTCAAATGTCTTGTTTTGCCCACAACCCAAAGAAGTTTACTGTCCCGGAGGAGTAAAGAAACCAGAAAATATTCAATATTCATATACTAGACTGACATCAAGCAAAACTAAAAAATCCAAAGAAGAGGAGGAGAGTGTGGACCCAGCTGTGATGACGGAAAAGAGGCCAACTTTGTGTAGCAAATTACAAAGAGACATTCATAATTTGTGGTATAAAAGTACAGTATATGGCACATATACATGTGTATGTGTGTTTCTATTTTTTGGTTAGTAGACATAAGTCGTAGCTGCAGTCATCATTCTAAATTTCTGACACTGTCAGTTTGCAAGACTGTGTGGAAAGCCATCTTTGAACCTCTGCACGCTGTACACCTGCTTTAAGAGGCACATATTTGCCAAATTTATTCATAGTTGGGAACATGTGAAAGCAGCTGGAAATTTGATTAAGAAAAACAGACATTTTAAAATGTGAAATTCTAATGAAAAAGCACCGGATTACGCAAGTTACTGAATCACAATAAATTCAGGATGATCAGGTTCAGCCTGCAATGTGTTGGGCTTGTGGGAAACTGATTAGTAGAGGCAACTGAAAACCAAAATATGAGATAAACAACAAAATTACATAACTTGTAAAATATGTACCGACCCTGTCTCGACCAGTTAAGTGAATCATGCAACACACTGCAGAGAAAGGTTCGTTTGTAAGGCCAGATTTTATGTTATTTACATCATTATAAATGTTAATGTGATTCTAATGAGGTTTCCTTATTTCTGGAACAGAACCCACAAGTTCCAGTTTAAATGAATGTCTCTGTTGCTCATAAAATAGAAAAAGTAACTGAAAAGCAGACTGAGAGGAGGCGGGAGGAGGATGTCTGAGCACAAATACACACAAATACTAAAACAACATCACATGATCACCTCAGGGCCCATCAACAAAGATGTCAACCGGAGCAAACATATTGAGTTGTCTACCAAGGCCTAATGATAAACAAAGGCTTACACACACACATACACACACACACACACACACACAATGAGACTTCATCAGACTGGGAATTGATGCTGACAGTGGATGTGCGTCTCAGCTGGTGGTGTGAGGAGAGACAACACTCTGTTCAAAGACTGATAGAGAGCATGGTTTTGCATACTCGCTGCTGATATTAGCCGGCGCCAGCTAACACCTCAGCTCAGCAGGCAAATAACACCACTAATGATTTTTGCAAATGCAAGTGGTAAGATCATTAAATATTGTGACAAACAATGTTTGCTCTATTTAATGCGTATGCGTCAGATATGATGCTGTTGTTATTTTATCTGGGAACTGTTTTTTCATCTCAAACTGTTTTGGGGATGAGAAAGATAACAGGATCAGACGATTTGTAATTAATGAGACGGTGATAGCAGTTAAATACATGGGGCTGGTGATATCAGGCTGATAGTTATGATTAATTTCTAACAGGTAACAAATACACGAGGAAGTAAAGGGTGGAGACTGCAAATTGGAGAGTCAACTTTTTCATCATGAACTATCGAAAATTAAAGGAGGTAGCACCACCAACGTTACATTGATGTTATTCTGGGAGGGGATGTGGTGAATTGATGGACTTTGCATCATATTTTAATAAGAGCTCGAGTTTCCTAAAATTCACCTGTGAACACAGCTCTGATAAAAATCGGAAAATTTGGATCTAACCACACATAAAGATGAAACCGGAGCCATTCACACCACAATATCCCGGTTGTTTATGAGACTCAAGTGCAACTGTTCAGACCCTGATGATTTCGTTCTAAAAAAAAAACATGATGGCTAATCAGTTCATGGAAAGTGGTCATGCCTCCAACTCTAGTCAGAAAGCCATGCAACATGCCAACATCACCCCCCGTTCTGATCTCTTCTCTAACAACCCAAAAAACAAGGAATCCAAGCCATGCTTTTTTTCTCATCATTGTGCATCACAGATAAAAGAGACAATCAAGAGACACAAGCAGAACCATCTCTGAAGGACTTCTGTAAATCTCCCTCCCTTTTCTCCTCTAGGAGAGCACCTACTATTTAAAATATTGTCATGTAGGGCTGCCCTTATAGCTCAGTTGGTAGAGCGCGCGTCCCATGTACTGAGGCCGTCAGTCCTCTGCAGCGGTCGCTGGCTCGACTCCTGCCTTCAGCCCACCTGCTGCATGTCACCCCCCCCACCCCACCCCTCTTCCTGTCATACCTTCAGCTCTCCCCATCGAAATAAAGGCCAAAAAAATTATCTTTAAAGAAAATCTACATTGTCATGTACAAAAACATGACTTCAAACAAAACCACATGGCTGACAACAACTGGCGTGTGTACATGTGGTAACTGTGCGTGCTGCAATAACACAACAAACACAAAATCATTCCCCGCACAGGGAGGAAAATTCCTATTTGGAATTTGTAAACAGTAAGTCGACCCATGTGGTTTACATGTTACCATGCCCCTGTGGGTTAGTATATGTTGGATAGACCAAACAACCTCTGAAACAGCGTACCTCTGAGCACAACACTGCAATCTGAACAGGCAGTACGGATTATGCAACTGCAGAACATTATGCTGAAGCTTATCACGGTTCACCTTCTTCATTAACATTCTGTGGGATCGAGAAAGTCATGATACCAACTAGAGGAGGAGATGTTCTGAGGAAACTGGCCCAAAGAGAAATGTTTTGGACACACACGCTCATGACTTCGGCTTAAAATGCTTTTTGAGTTAAGATTTCCTTGTAAAGGACAGTCTCAATACTGAAGGATGGCCAGAAATGTTTTGTGAAGCTTAATGTTGTATGTTAATGGGGTAATCTGTGATTGGTCCTTGTATTTTGAAGCATGGGAAAAGAACAGTGATTGGTTCCTAAATATTTGGGTCCAGCCTCCAGCAGTGTGCTTTCTCTGCCCTCGTGTATATGACCAAACTGAACCTGCACAGTTCTGCAAACACTCTGATGAAGCTTTTGTTTATTGTGATGTGAGTGAAATAAATAAATGAAATGTGAGTATTTTGTCCTCCTAGATTTGAGATTTTTCAATTTTTTGCTATATGCTCACTGGATTTTGGGTCCAGCACTCAGCTGACAACCTCATTGTTGAAGCGCACCCTCCATTTCTAATTCACCTGAAATACTCCTACAGCTGCAGAGACTTTTGACATTTCTACTCTGCTTTTGTTTGCCTGTTTCACATTAATTAGAGCTCAAATTAATGCTGAATGTTCGCTGGTAATTTGATGATGGTTATGTATTAATACAGAAGACAGTCTGCAGTCACTACAAGAATGGAAAACCGCTCTTTTGCAGACTTTTGCACAGCACATAAATGTAGCGTTTCGTTAACTCAGATTTTCTATTGCAGTCATATTTTATTAACGCAGCCGTACACTTTAATATTTTAATGTTCCCTGTTGACGTTTTGTCAATTTTTCTACCCTGAGAGAAATTAAATGTCCTTCAGCTGTATGTGTTATGGTTGAAATACCACATAAACTCTAACTTCACTCGACTAAATGACAATCATACAACAGAAAACAAACAAAAAAAAACAATAATAATGGAACAAAGAAGACATGAAGGGAACAGAGCTAAATAACTAAATGATTTCCATGTGAGACCAGTGAGAGCATTCATTTACCCACCATTGTGTTATAATGGTTAAAATTACCCTGCATCTACTGGTAAGACGATAAAAAACATTTTTCTCCTCTTTGTAAGTATTTCCAACCATTATGCAAAATAATGTCAGTGTGGTCCATAAAGGAAGCAGTATCATCATATAACTGATTACAGCTGTGCTGCGGGGAAACACCCGAGCGGAGGAAAGCAGAAAAGCACATGAGCTCAGGAATTCTTTCAAAAGTAGAACAAAGGCTCTGGGACTCACTGTGGGCACAGAACACCACTGCAAATATAATATGCCTCTTTACAGGGTATTTAACATGGTTTTGGGTCAAACCGTTTTATAAGTAAAGTGGAAAAATGGTAATGACATTGGATTATTTCATTTGTTTCTGCTATAAATCAGCTGATATTTAAGTACGTGAAGCCGAAGCTGCAGAGGCTTTAGAGAGAAGACAGACTGAGCCTGACACATATTTATGACCTGCATGCAGACACAAGCCACACAGACACATGAAACACACAAACACGCCCACACACACACACGCCCACCCACCTAAACACACACACACACACAACTAATCAAGCCTTATTGATCAATCTGCTGTAAGTCAGACAGACTGTGTGTTATCTACAGTGTCAAGGTTATTATGGTAAACTTGAACTACAATGCAAAAGCTTCATGTTAAAGGGACAGTTCACCCCAAAATCAAAAATACATATTTTTCCCTTGGGCTGTGATGCTATTTATTCATCTAGATTTTTTTTTCTTTGGTGTGAGTTGTAGAGTTTTGGAGATATTAGCAGAAGAGATGTCTGCCTTCTCTCATAAAATGGAACTAAATGATCGGCTTGTGGTGCTCAAAGCACAAAAAAATACAGAGTCTCTTTCCAAAATTCTGATATTACTTAAGGTAATCCACAGACCTTGTTGTGAGTGGTTTTATTTAGGAACTACTTTCTTTCTAGTAAAAAAGAAAGTAGTTCTGGTAGATTGTACTGCAGAAAGAAAGTAGATCCTACATGAAACTGCTCACAACAAGCTCTTTGGATTATCTTGAATAACCGGGTCATAATTTTTGGAAAGAGATGCTGGCTTTGAATTATTCAAATGTATTTGTTTATGCTTTGAGCACCACAAGCCATGTGCCATTTAGCCCCATTATACTGGAGAGAAGGCAGATGGCCAATATCTAGATGGATAAATACCATGACAGGCAAAGGGGAAAAATATGTATTTTTGATACTGGGGTGAACTGTCCCTTTAAAACACACTAAGACATACAGGAAATACAATATAAATTGGACTTCTGAAATGGTCAAAAACATACATGGAGTGAGTAAAACCTGGATAACTATAAAATTTACTTAAAGGACTAGTATGCAGGATTTAGAGGCAACAGTGGTAAACTGGTACATTCCTGCATTCCTTTCCAAGCGTGTAGGAGAATTACGGTGGCAAAGAAACTCACGAAACCAGTGAAAGCCCATCTCTAGAGCCAGTGTTTGCCATTGTATCTGTTTTGGGCTACTAGAGACCTCGTGTGTAGCATTATGGGGGTCACCATTCTGTTTTTTGTTTTTTTGCAACCAGAGCATTCACAGTACCATGGAAAGCATAGAGCTGGTAGGTAACACTGTGAGTTGGACGGTGCTTGGTTTCAGCTCGTCCACTCAGCAGGAAATAATGAGGACCTGCCTGGACACAGTCTTTCTTGTATTGCATGTTGTGAGCCCTGCGTGTCGGACTGGAAGGACTCACTGAAAATGACCTGTCAATCGCACAATAGTCGTGCTCCAAAGCATGGCCCGTTTTATCTTTTATTTCACTCTAAATGGGATTAAAAACTTCAAAATGAACATCATGCTGTATTAAAGATGACTTCAGACCATAAACTCATTAAGAAGCTGTTTACTGAGGTTATAAATAAAGTGAGAAGTGCAGTAATTTTCTCATAAGACTCCATGAAATCTGACTTCTTTTTGCAACCAGTGGAGTCACCCCCTGCTGGCCATTAGAAAGACTGCAGGTTTATAGCACTTTCCCCATTGACTTCACATTTCAGAAGCTCTGTCCACTACTTAATATATGGCCTTTGGTAGAAACATGCTCTGAATATTAAACTCAATTTCTGCCATTTTCTGCCAATAGATCCCCTTAAATGTTACATACTGGACAGATAAAATATTAACACTTTATTTTTATTTTACATTTTTCACATTTTATTTAACATATTTTTCTTTGGCTTTCCACAACCACCTCTTGTTGTTATAGTAGCATCACAGTTTGCACAATAGATAAAACACCTATATGCTGTAATATCTGAAAGTTGGAGGAGTGTGGGAGATTGCAGTAAAAGGTGTTAGTGCAGCATCAACTTGATTTCAGAGGGCCGCACAGAGAAGAAAATAAGAAAATAATAGAGATGTAACAGCTTTGGTGAGCAGGTAACAGATAACTGTGGATAACAACATGTTTCATGACAATCCATGATGGAAATGGAAAATAATGGAACATTTTCAGGGGAATATGCCACACAAACATCCTCGCCCTGTTGTATGTTCGCCCCCCTGCCTGTAACAAGCACCATTATCACCGTCTAACTTATAAATGTGTGTACATAATGCATGAAATACTAATGAGCTACAGGTTCACCACACGCCCCTCTGGCTGCGGAGAAGATGCTCTATGCATACATGAACCTGTGTGCACTTGTGTGCAGGTCCGTGTGTGCCTGCATGTGTAATGAATGACCTCCACCTCACGGCTGTCAGCATATTTTTCTTATTGATAATCCTGCTGATTCTCCACAGGCCCCGGTGTGCAGGTGCACGGGGATTTGGAGCAGACTTTGTTAAGTCCGTTCCAATGTTGCTCACATGCATCGTGCCTGGGAGTATCCTCAGGCTAGCCTGCATGTAAACCACGGTGGGTATGTGTTTACACCCCATAATCCCTACAGTGCACCCACCCTTGTACATACCAGCTACAACCTCACATTTCATCCTCAGGAATGTAGGTTTTCAACTGCTTATTATTTATTTAAAGCTCAAGTAAACAATATTTTTATCCTTACAATGGATCAAAAGACTGTGTGAAAAAAGGGTACTTGTGACAAAAAAAGAATTCTCACCAACTCTGCAGCTCTGCTGAGCCTTTTAGCCTCTTTTAGCTCATGGATTAATTTTTATGGGACACTTACTGTGTAATATAGTCTCAGTGCTCTCATCAGCCTGGTTTCCAGCAGCAGTGGGCAGCTGTTCTCAGCAAACAAACTCTGACAAAAACCACTGTACGCTACCTGTTCTCCGCTAAAATGGCAGACGGACAGGAAGCTGGTGAAAAAAGTGGAACATCTGGCAGCTAAAGGAGTTTGTGGAATCTTGGACTTACATTTAACAGATGGACACAAACAAGTCTCCATTACCACAGTGACAGGGATAACCGTGACAGTTAAGCTTTTTGAAATATTAAGGTGCAGTATATTATATTTGTAGTGTTGATCTTGCATGATGAGGTTGAATTAAAGAGATGAGTCATGTTTTGTTGTTGGTGACGTTCACCACACTGATGATGGTTATGTTGCTAGGTGATGTTAACAATATTAATAGTTCATTATATTAATTATAGGCCCTGTGGGTTTACTGTGGACAGTTAGCCTGCTCCAAAGGAGCTTAACAACTCAACAACTGTGCAGAGATGTAAGCCATTAGGTTTGTTTTTTTAAAGTATGTTTTTCCATGTATTTTTATCCTTGTTGCAGTTGCCTACTTGGCACAAATAATACACTGAGTTGAATAAGGATGATAGTGTTGCATACGTCATTAGACAACTGTTTGCTAATGTGTGATGCACTGGGAGCTCTGCATCTTAAAGGTGGTTTTGTTTTTTTTTTATTCTGCCCCCTAGTGGTCAAAAGCAGCTTTATGTCAAAACAGTTTAAGTTTAATTTTGCCTGGCTTTTGCTAATGGGTTTCTTATACTTTGGGTGTTTGAACAACAATCGGAGGAGTTATTTTTATAAACATTGTGAGTTTTTTAATTAGCTAAATTTAACTGTAAAGAAAAACAAAAAATATATATAAGCTAAACCACTGATTTTATAAATATTATACATTTTTGTTGAGTGTGTTTATGTAAAACACTTTAAATTACCTTTGTGTCTGAAATGTGCTATATTAATAAACTTGCCTTGCATTGACAGTAAATATACAATAATTGCACAGGAAAAGGAATAAAGAAAACTGTAAAATACATAAATAAATGAAGTCAAAAGGCTTTACAAACTTTTTTGAAGATATTCAAAAATGTTGTAAAGGGATTGGTGTTGCACAGAACTCAGCATTTCTAAAATCCTTTGGCGCTGCATATAATGTTGCCATACTATGGAAATTAGATGTTAAATGCTATGGTTATTTATTTTATTCCTTTGAGACCTCATTAGTGATGAGCTGGTGAATATCTACTGACAAGTGTTATCTCATTTATATCAGACATATCAGTGAGGGCAGGCTAAACAACAGAAATACCTCTCTGTTTAACACAATACAGTTTAACAGCACCACAAACAACTATAGTGGAATCAACACCTTTCTAAAAGTTTCAACAAAAGCTGAACTTTATAACTGTTATGAACATAGAAAACTAATGCAGTCAAGAATCCTTTGAGACTGAGACAACAGGCACCCCCAAATCTCAACCAAGCATCTGGCACCATCTGCACATCAAACAAGCTGAATAACTGATGAAAAATGTCCTGTTGGGCTGCAGTTTGAAACAGAAAGGAAACAAATCACATTCAGGAGCTGGTGGAGACCAAAACAGAGCTAAAAAGAGAGTGAACGGGAAATTTACTTTTGTCACATGGACAGAAGCAACAAATTGTTTTTAATGTTGTATTTAGTCTTGGTAATAATTCAGTAAACAAGTGTGTTTACATGCCCCAAAGCACCAATAAGAATTTATATATGTATATATACATATATATATATATATATATATGTATATGTATGTATATATATTTTATTTATTTATTTATTTATTTTTTACATCTGCAAACTGGTTCCACCTGTGGTGAAGCATCTAATCTACCTGAAGTAGAACAGAAGAAGAAGAAGAAGAAGAAGAAGAAGAAGAAGAAGAAGAAGAAGAAGAGACCATGGTCATCTAGAAGAAGTGTTTCTACCCATTAATCTTCAAGATGGACCCCATCATATCCTGGGAAAAATGCAAAACCATTTTCATATTCTTATCTTAAATTTCTATTACTTTTTTTCATATGATGGGTTCGCACAAACGTCAGATTAAAAAAATGCTGGTAACTTCAGATATCTGTGTAAATGATCCACCTGTGCATATTTGAGTGCACGTGCATGAGACTTACAAGTTGGCATAATTAACCCCCAAATAATACAAATAATAAATAATAATACTCCATATGTCAGGAAGTGTTCATTCATGAAAATGGCAACAAAGAGAAAACAAAGAAGAAATTAGAGAGTTTGGATTTAGACGTTCTGCTTTCAGAGATCCATGAAGGAACATCTGTCATTCTAACAGGGTCAGCAGTGGAATAAAAAGACTGGCTAAAGAAAAGAAACTGGAAAAGCAAATACTGTAATGCTGTGTTACCGGAGGGTATCACTGAAATAGAGCACATGTCTCGATATGATATGACCGAAGAGGAAAAACAGGTCTGTACCTCGTAAACTGCGTTCGTATCTGAAAGAAAATTCACAAAACAAGAAAATTAGTGAATGCGACAAGTTATCCTGAATCACTCATACGCACCGCTTAAGAACAAATCTGTTCGTGTGAGTGAATTCTTGCAGCCAGCCCATTATTAGCGTCTTTAAAAGATTTAATTTAAAAAGTTTGGTGACACACAGTATCACCAACCCCCAGACATGTGCAAAAAGAATATATTTAATCCAACCAGAGAGTAACGGTTGGAATAAGCGTTTACACTGTTATTACTGAATGGATTATTATTACACCATCTTTCTCATTCCATTTAAAAATTCCTTCCAATTTGGCCTGATCCCAACTGAGATGTTTTCGTGAGGAACTTTATTTTGATCAGGCTATTATTTTGATTTTTGGTGGCATATTAGAGTCCATATAAATTCAGGTAAAAGTCTATCAGCTTGTTATGGAGAACTTTTGATTCATAGGGCCAAAAAGTAAAGGAATGCAGCTTTAAATACAGCACCTTCTTACTGTAGCAGACATTCACATCAGGCACTCAGCACAAGTTTTTCCACAGCTGCAAATGCACTGAATAAACACACAGATATTGTACAAATTTATGGACTAATATTCACATTTTCTGGTTCATAAATATAACCTTCACTGCCCTTTTGCACCATGAGATCCTGTTGTTCTTCTACCTTGTGTGTCATTATTATATTCCGTTAAGCCCTATTAGGTTTCAGCTCTCTGCCAATACAAACTCTTAAGCAGTTATTGGTGGCTGAAGCTGATTCTGATCATCATAATATCATGTTCCCTGAGGGAAAACAAGGAGAACTCGATCTTTCATTTCTGCTCTCTTTGTTTTATTATCACGGGCTCTATTCATTTTTAGAGGCGCTGACTGTTAAAACACACACTGTGTACTGAAAGTGATACTTTGGTGAGGGAATATAACTTTTGTCCTACAGACGCAGAGTGAACCAAACTTCTGACTGCCTTTTCTTGTCTCTGCATTTAGTTTAAAGCTTAAAAATTAGCAATCAGCTAAATGTGTGTGGGCTTGGATATCTCATCTGCTCAAAAATAGTGAGAAGCACAAACATGTATGGTTGTATGGATGTTCTAAATACATAGAGAATTGCTAATTTCGATTTAATTAAGAAGTATGAATATGCATTAGGTTCTCACAGGAAACTGGACAAATATGGCAGCTTGTTAAGTGCTCTACAGTTCAAACTATGAACTGAAGGTACCCCTTCTACACATGCAGGGCTCTGTACAAATATGCAACTTCTGGGTAGGTTTTCATAACAAAAGTACAAAAACAAGCTGGTTAGGTTTGGGAAAAGATCTGCATTTGGGTTAAAATAATAGTTACTTAAGTTAAGGTACATAACAAAACATAACTAGCATAATGTAACATGCATACATGACATTGATGATGCGTGTTACTAAGGTAAAAAGAAGTCAACCTTACTCTGAAAGTCCTGGGTTTGTTTGACCCATCCTTCCACCAGGAGACTAAACTGACTCGCTGTATGCGCATACCCAGTATGCCTCGCAGGAAGACCCACCCCTACCTGCCTCTGACCCCTCCAGGCGTTCACTAGGCGCTAACGTTTTTTTAACTTAGCTACGGCAGATGATATTTTTGTTCTCGGAGATGTGTTGAAGCCTGTTTCCCCTTACCTTAACCTCACCTCAACCTTATCCTAACCCTACTCAGAAAACTGGCGCGACAGCAAGCTGATGTCTGCGGGGGTCCCTGGCGCAGGCAGGCAGGTCCTGGGGAGCGGCGCTCGGTGAGCTTGCTGGGGGGTGGGTTGTGTTTGCATGCCAGTTAGGGCTGCTGGCCTTGAATACAGGTTGCTGGGTTGTAGGGAGCGAAGTTACTTCCAGTACGTGGCAACAACCCCCCTCTGGGTAGGGTTGGGGATAAGGTTGGGGTGAGGTTAAGGTAAGGGGAACACATATCGACGGGGAAACAGATTTCTCACAACACTGGGAGCAAAAAAACATGCGCTGCCATGGCTGAGTTGCTTCCTCCTAGTCATAACTAGATTGTAGCACAGGCTAATATCATAGCAATGCTAACGTTAGCCCTGTCTTCCCAGAAGGCGTGTCGGGTACGCAAAAAATTGGGTTTCAATCCAGTACCAAGCAATGCAGGGCTAGAATCACTGATACTGATACTATTTATTATTAAATGTCCTGTAGAGGAGAGCAGTGTGTCACGATTTATGAAGTGAATGCATCGTCAACACGCTAAAATCTGAATACATTTTCATCACGACTAAATGATTTGCCGAAGGTTAATAATCAGTAACACAAAAAGGTTATTGTACTGAGCCCATTTTCATATTTCAGGTTTGAGGTATTATTAATTTAGATAACAATTTTCAATGGGCTGCATATATTATTTGAATGTCTGAGTATAGTCTGCTATATTTTATCAGTCTGCTGAAGTAACACCTAATGATGACCAATTACAGTTTGAAAATTTAATATTAACCAATGCTGAAGATCTGATTTGACTGAAATATTAATTTCATTATATACCTGGATAATCTTTGCCTCAGCCTCTCCTCCCTTCTTTTCTGTTGTAGCTCTTTCTCGTGTTGACTTGTTACATCTCTGTTACGTCTCTGTGTTATTGCTCTAGTAGTCCTACACACATCGCAGTTCATCTCTCCAAATTATGCTCCTCTTTTGTTCAGCCGTCACTGCAATCAGGCCACTTGTTGGATTGTACCAGTTAGGGCAAGTGCTGCGACACACTGACTCATGTTTGTGCCTTAATATAACCAAACCTTAACCATAGTGTTGTCACATTATAACACTGAATACATGATGTCGTCTGGCTGATAGGGACATCAGGTCAGAAAAAGCTTCTATGTGTTGTTCTAAAGTCCATGTACAACCTTCAAACTACATATTTTGTCATTAAATTTTGAAGACTTGTATAAAATTTAATCGAAGGATGAGTCTAAAGTTAGCACATTTGCAATTATTTTATCCCTGTTTTCACAATTACAAGTAAACAGTAAAATTACAACATTTCACAAAGTTGTTAGCAGGGATGTGCACTTCCACGTTTGATTGTTTCAGCTCAAGTCAAGTCAAATGTTGTGTTACAAGGTTTAAAAACACAAGACTGGTCTCTGCCTTATCGTACAAATGATCAAGCTGTTTTAGCTTTAAATAATTTGTAACCTGGCTGCCTTAAAACATTGAGTAACTGAGAAACTTCCGGTGTTTGCATATATCTGAGGTCCTTAAACATAAAATTAATAGTTGGGGTGACAAAGATGATGCTGACAAAATATTCACACCAACTTTAGTGACATTTTAAGTTGTACCAACCTAAATCCTAGTTGAGACAACGTAGAGTGACTACTAAAACCACAACATTGTGATCATATCCTGAGAAAACATGAAAATAAAAGTTGGCTAAACTAAGCATCTTGCTGAATTAACTTATCTTTTTAAGGGAGCCAGGTTACTTCTTCAGGAATAGTTCATCTTAGTTGCAAATGCATGATTTGCTCACACAACTTAAGTTTCTATTTTCTAAAATCAACATGGATGAACATTCTGAATCCCATTTTATTTAATTTCAAAGGTGACAGTGGCCTTTTTGTTATGAATGAAAACTGCCATGGGTCATAGCTGAATGTCAGTACAGTACAAATGCCAGATATTTAAACATGGGGCCACAATGTGCTTAAAGTTCTGCTGCGAGGGGCGTCTCTCACATTAAAACAATGACAAAAGACCCTGACCCTCAGCCCAATGGGAGCCTGTCCGAAGAAACGCAACAATGGTATCCAAATGTGCTCTATACAAAATTTTACAAATAAAAGTGATGCATAAGGCATATATTATGCCATGCAGATTACAAAATATTGATCACTCCTTTTCACATTTATGTTGGCATGGCTGTGGTGAGGTGGGATCACTTATACATCTGTTGTGGCACTGCCCCCCACTGAGATGTTTCTGGGACAAGGTGATATTAACTTTCTGGTTGTAAAAAATACCTCGGCATCCATCAGTCTGCCTCTTAGGCACAAGGATAGAAAGTATACAGTTGAAGCTCACGCACCACGTTATCGCTTTAGCTTTTATGTCAGTCAAACGTATCATTATGACGAACTGGAAATCACACAAATCAGATTGTTTTAACATAGAAAATCATTTAAAAGACTTTATGGATTTCACTTTTTGAACACGACCATGAAGATGATGGACCTTGGATTTTTATAAGATCTTATCTAGGGAAAATGGTTCAAGAGTGAATTTTATGCTTTACGCTATATGTAGTATGTCAGTGTGCTCCTTCTTTTTTTTTCTCTAAATGTAGATATGAACTCCGACAGATGGAAAATCTGACGGATGTCTTATGGAGCTGACAAAATGTTACATTTTTTCACCACAGTCATAGTGAGATAGTGAGCAGTCATTTTATTTTCTAAAGTTGCTCAGAGTTCAGAAGCAAATTTAACGTTTTTTATTAGCTATTAACATTCATCTAATATTCTTGCACTCTTTGATAGGTAGTATTCCTCTAGTGTCAGCAGTTAACAAGCTATTCAGCTAACAACCCTTAGGTGGCTGCAAAAGCTGCACAAAAAACACTTCAGACTGACTGAACACAATTACTCAAAGCTGTTTTCTGCTACCAGAAATGTGGCAGTCAATCCCTTTCAGATTTTATTCAATGCACACTCAAAACACCACCAGTGGGGTCCAGCTCATATGGCTGGTGATTCTGCAAAGACACAGGAACCCACTGGGCTCAAGGACACTGACAAAGGCAGAGTCAACACTGTGATTTCAGAGCGATGGGACGCTCTCTCAAACTACCAGGACACCCTCCTACACAGTTTTGTTAGACAAGTCTCAGTTCTGCTCTGCTGCCTGGGTCCTTGACCCCGTGGTCGCGTCCTTGTTGAGCCATGTTTGCTGTGGTATGATATGTCTTTGTTTTGAAGTGAATAACACTGCATTGACATGTGAAACAACCTTCAGATGATTATTCTCTTTGGCTCTCCATGTGATCCAGTCTTTAGTACCTTTTTTTTCCACCGCTCCCCTGAATTGCAACTCGACTGGCCTCGCCGTCCCAGAAGCCCATGCAAGGAAGGCAATCTAACCCCTCACAGGAAACCAGTCAGCCTGTTATTGCTGGCAGCCAATGTAGCGGCCGTGTTTTAATATTTATCCACCAAACCCCCTCGTACCACATAAATCAGGGGTGCAGAGGGGCAATACTAGACCTTACCCACTGCTACAAAAACCACAAACGTCCTTCAACAGGAAGAAAAGGTAAATAGTTGAGCAGATTGGCAGAGAGGAAGGGATCAGCAGTGCCAACATAGAAACTGAGCCGCTACATGGATAAATGAGGAGAGGGAAGGTTAGAGAACGTTCCTGTGCGAAGGGAATGAAAAGAAAGATGTTCTGTTCTTGATTTAGACTAATCAGAATCACATTTACTTTAGTCCCAGGGATAATAAATGACAACAGCTTTCCTTCATGACACTGTTGTAGACACACAGACAGCTGAGTGTAAACTGTACGTCACCCTTCAACATACAGAACAGAAATAAAGACGCTAACTAGAATCATAAAGGGTTCCATGGCTTGTTCCCGTAGGAGAACCCTTTTTGGGTCCTGGTTCCACTTGTAAACCTTTCAGAGGTCTATCTAGAACCCAACATAAACAGTTACACCTAGAACCATCTGTGAAAGGTTCCACCCAGACTCCCTATGAGATGTTCTCCAGAGAACCCCTCTATGGTGTAATGGTTCCAACCATTCTGCAGGGGTTTTAACTAGAACCCACCCAGGGGGTTCCACAGAGACTATTTTTATATTCCAAGGGTTTTCATCTAGGACACAGGGAGGGGGTTCTACACAGAACCATTACATACTCCCAGGGTTTACCTAGAACCCACCAAGGGGGTTCTACTGAAAACCTTTTTATATTCTATGGATTTTATCTAAACCACCTAGAATCTTTTATATTCTAGTAGTTTTATCTAGAACACTGAGGGGTTCCACACAGAACCTTTTGATTTATCTAGAACCCATCCAGGGAGTTCTACAGACAACTAATTTATATTCCAGGGGTTTTATCAAGAACACACAGTGGGTGTTCTACACAGAACCTTTTAATACTTTTATCTAGCACCCATGCAGGGGTTTCTACTGAGAACCTTTTATGTTCCAAAGGTTTTATCTAGAACACACTGAGGGTGTTCTCCACAAATCTTTTTTTATACTACAAGGCTTTTTGTCTAGAGCCCACCAAGGGTGTTCAATCAAGAACCTTTTTATATTTCAAGGGTTTTATATAGAACCTATCGAGTTCTTCAAGGATTTCAACAAGTTCCTTTTTTCGCTTTCTTCTACAAAGGGTTCTTGGATGAAACGTGTTCTTCATGGATCCCTTAGTCTTACAAAGAACCCTTGACAAACCCCCTTTTCCAAAAAAAGGGGTCTTCAGAAACAAATGGTTCTGGTTAGATTCTCAGCCTTTCAGGAAGAACCTTTTTGGAACCCTTATTTCTAAGTGTGTAACATCTGTCAATATGTGCATATTTCCTGATCCGTCAGGCCAACATATCAGGAAATAATTCTATCTATTCATTTATTTGGGGGATTTTATAGAATGTCAGTTGACAGAGTGCATAACCAATGTGTTTCTGTGTAAATCCCTCCTGTGAGCCTGACATCGTGTACATAATCACATTTCAACAGACGGGCCGGACTGAAAAGGCAGCCAGGAGCGACGTTCCCAGAGGAGGCTTCATGGGATTCAGTTTTTAGTTCACGGAAACGTGGATGTTATTGGAATCAAACCTGTGAATTTTGGGATATCAGCGCTACATAGACTAGCAGAATAAAGCTTTACTAATGAATCATAATCATTGTCCATGATGCATCCAAGCCCGATTCTACTGCGCCCTCAGACTCCCAGGCTGAAACCAACAGCTGGATTCTGTCTGTCACTTCCAAAGCAAAGGCCAAAAATCCAGAGCAGGGGCGTAGTTAATCCTACTGGCCTAACAAATCACCTCTTATCTCCCCTCCGAGGAATCAACTTGTCAGATCTCGCAGATAGTGCTCATGCAATGAAATGGTACAGTGCACACCGTTTAAACACATAAAGCCATTAGCGTGTCATGTTGGAACTTTGCAGAGTCCCTGGGTCTTATAAACCCGGTTTCGGTCAGGCGTAGGGATCAGCAGTGTTGGACGCATAAAGCAGCGGCCCGACATGGGTCCTGTCACCAGCTAATATGTCAGTCATGGTTTTTTTAATCCCGCATTTAACACGAGGGAAAACACTCAGGCCATTCGGTTCTGTCAGACCCCTGAGAAAGTCCCTTTTTAGGGCAGCCAGACCTACACACTCTTAGAAATAAAGGGGGTGACTAGAAGATAAAGGGTTCTTTGGATTGTCCCAATTGGAGAACCAGTTTTGGTTCCTGGTAGGAGCTTTTATAAAGGTTTCACTTAGAATCCTTTTAGAGAGAACCCAACATAAAGGGTTAAACCTAGAACTATCTGCAAAAGGTTTCACCTAGAACCCACAATGGA
Source organism: Lutjanus erythropterus (assembly GCF_056507025.1). Lineage (NCBI taxonomy): Eukaryota > Metazoa > Chordata > Actinopteri > Lutjaniformes > Lutjanidae > Lutjanus > Lutjanus erythropterus. Next base: position 7,157,602 of record NC_139336.1, read on the forward strand.
GCTATAGTGTAATAGTACCACCCAGAAACATCTCTTGGAGTTCTATCCAGCAGCTGTCCACCTTCTAATGGTGCTAATAAGAAGACACTGAGGGGGTTTCACCAAGAACCCATGAAGGGGGTTCTACAGAGAACCCTTTTATATTATGGTACAAAAAAAACCCTTAACAAAAGAGTTCAACAACCCTCTCTGGGGTTCTGTCCAGAATCTTTCCAACTCCTAACAAGAACCAACCCAGGTTGTTATACCAAGAACCCTTTTATATTCCAGTGGTTTTACATAGTAGTACTAACCCAGGAGGATATAGTGAAAATCCTGCTATATCCAAGTGTTTTATCTAGAACACACCCAGGGCGTTCTACCGAGAACATATTTATATTCCAAGTGTCCCATCTATGGAGGAATCCTTTTATCTTCTAGATATTCCAAAGGTTTTATCTAGAATCGACCTAGGGGGTTCTAATGAGAACCCTTTTATATTCCGAGTATTTTATCTATAACCAAACCGGGTGCTCTACTGAGAACACTAACATTTCAGTTATTCCAAAGGTTTTATCTAGAATTGAACCATGTGGGTATACTCAGAACCCTTATATATTCCAAGTGTGTTATGTAGAATCCACCAAGAGGTTCTACCTAAAACTCTTTTATTTTAACAAAAATCTTTCTTTCAAAAAGGGTTCTTTGGATAAAAAGGGTTCTTAATGGAACCCCCAGTCTTACAAAGATCCCTTAACAAAACCTTCCCTCTAAAAAGGTTCTTCTGAAGCAAATCGGTCTGAGTAGAACCACAGCTCTTCACAAAGAACCCTTTTGGAACCCTTATTTCTAAGAGTTCAGTTCAGTGTGAGGCCAGCATATCGGAGAATCCCCAGAAGGATACAAATATTGTGTTACACAGTATAATTGATAAAGGCAGACTTTATATGTTTTCGGTTTGCTCGCACATACGTTATAGTTTTGTTTTGTAGCAGGGGCAAAGAAGTGCGGAAACACGGTGCACGGTTCCCTCATAAACCTTCAGCTGGGTTAACACCAGGGCACTGGTGGCCGTCTCAGCCAATGAGAAAGCACAAAGCTGTTTCTAGGTGTCCTGAAGGCCCGGTGTCAACAGGAGTATCTGGTGTCAGGTACGCCGCACATGCTCAGCCCTCTTCCCTTTTATAGAAAGGCCAGATGTTTATTAGGAGATTTATAAGCAGCTGAACTGCGGTCTGGGGCTGACGCTGTGTAGCAGACCGTAGCATTTAGCCTGGCACTCTGTTATTGCAGGTTGCTAATTCTTTCAGGAGCGTGCAGTTTGAAGAGGAGGTATATGGAGCAGAGAAAAGTAACAGCACCCATGGGGCTGGTAATGTCAAAATCAGCCTTGATCAAACCTGCGCTAAAACACTGAGAGGCTTTTCTGTTATTGTTTATTCTGAAGTAGGTACATGAGGTATTGAATATGTTGCTAGTTTGCCTGCCTGTTCATCTGTGTGAGAACAAGCACCCTCTTGAGAACTTTTATCTGTGTAATTTTGTTAGTGAAGGCAGGGAGGAGAGCGAGAGATAGAGAAGAAAGGAGGGAGAAAAATAGGGATGAAGTGATAGATACAAGGAGAGGAAGCTGATTTAAATCTTGTTAAAAGAAAATATTCTAGTCTATATCTATCATACAGTATGTACTATATGAAATGAGAAAAAGAGAGGACCACAGGGGACTGTATACGTCTGAGGGGGGAATCCATGCATTAGAGCAGCACAAGGAACAAACACTATATACACTGCAATACTCTAGACCAGTGTACATAAATATAATTATGTGCATGAGCAGAAATTTTGCATTTGATAGTAATTAAAGCACAGGTGTTACTGATAACTGATAATCAGGGCTCGAGCACTGAATGTTGCGAAGACCCTATTAGATTTGCTCGAATTCTTCTTCTTTTTCCTCCTCTTCAGCCACATTTTTGAAGAGCTATATATTATATATATATATATACATATATATAACTTGTTCTCAAATGGCTTGGCTACGCACTCTGCGAAGACCCTATTATATATATATATATATATATATATATATATATATATATATATATATATATATTTATTAAGTCATAAGTATGAGATAAAAAGTCTAAATTGTGAGATAAAAATTTGATTTACTTTATCTCATAATTTCGACTTTTTTATATCATAATTATGACTTACCTTGGAGATATTTTCTTTCTTTCAGTGGTGGGAATTGGCCTCCATAAGAAAGAGATGTTGCTGTTAAACCTATTATTTATTTATTTATTTATTTTATTTTATTTTTTATTTTTTTCCCAAAAATTGAGTGCTATTTAATTTAATTCTATCTGAGAGCAGACAGACATTCTCAAAACTCTGAAACTCACCAAACCTGTCTGTATGGATAAAGTGATGAGAGGTGAACAAAGGATTTGGGAATGAATGTCCCTTTAAATATTTTAACACAACAGTAGTTTTACCATTTTTTGGTACATTTCTGTATATGGTTGGAGATGCAATGATGCACCATGCATGCTAACAGCCATGCTAACAGCCATGCTAACAGCCATTCACACTGACCTGCCCAGGTTCATTTCATCTGCAGTGAAACACAGCCAAACAATTCACATGACACAGTTTGTTTGATGTGAATCTTGCTCATTTGCTTGTATTCTCACTCTGTTTCAATAAAGAGCACACATTCTCACGCTGTGGGGTTAAACAAGCTCTTTTCTGTTATATTAACCATGTTTGTCATTGTCTTTGACTTACTGTGGTTGTTCGGGGCGGTTCACTTCCTGGTTGAGCAAAAGTTTTGTCTGAGGGGTGGAGACTTAAATCTGAAAGTTAGCTCATCAGACCAAACCATGTGCTGCCAAGTCAGAGGGGGGTTCAGGCTTTAGTTAGTTTTTGCCTTGTATTATTTGTAGTTGGCATCCATCTTGTTTTCCCCTTGTGTGTTATTTGGTTTGACTTGGTCACTATATATGTTCACTGATGCCTCCACAACAGTTTCTTCCTTCCTAGACAGCTGCTCCATGAAAGAGGCTTTTATGGACTCACAGGTATGTTCAAGAATTAATTAGTTATTTGATTGTATGAAATGTTTATGAGTGTTATTGTTAGAGGTGATAAATGAAGGATAATCTCTTTTACCTTTGTTGCTCTCTCAAATGTTATTGGTTCTCTGACCTGAACTCACATGTGTATTTAAAGCTTTTGTCCAGTCTGCACAAGACAGACTTCATCATACTTTAATGTCTAGTGTCATTTAGTTTATTTGAAGTGTAGTTTTAAGTGTCTCATGTTTATCTCAGGCAACATAAAATTACATGTTCCACCATTTCCTGTAGTCCACAATGTCCACATCATATCCAGCAGGTTTCTCCATTAATATCCTTTTGAAACTGGTGCGACCAAACCTCATTCTTGATTAAAAAAAAAAAAATAAAAAAAGTCCTCTTTTCTACTTCTACTGATTTCTCTTGTTTCTCCTACTTTCCTTTGAGTGCTGTAATAACTTAGGTCAGCTGAGGTAAATGTGTGAGGCACATTCAGCAAATTAAACTGTTTTTAAAGACGCTGCTGTGAACGTATAATTGTAACTGGTTAACTCTAAACATTGTAAATTTATCTTTAGCAAATTAACTCAAATTTGTAACTTCACTTCTGTGCCTTTAATCATGTATAATTAAATTGAAGGGAAGTGGAAAAAAACACAAAGTCCTCACATACCAACTGGAATATAACTGTAATCAAAATTATTTGCATAAGTGTCTCTAACACTGCCTGTTTCATTGACATAAAAAACTAAAACAACTGTAAGTTGCTGTGAAAGAGGTCTGAAAAATTCTCGAGTGAAGGACTGAGCCTCGCCACCATGTTGGTCGTAGCCAATCAGGTAGCCAATCAAATAGCTTGGGGGGGGTGTATTCATGAAACAGGAAGTTGTTGTAACTTTGCGCTACATGGTAAAATCCAGCCTAAACATAACATGTTTTATAATATCGTTGCAAAATGGCTCCATCACGCCCGCTACAATATTTCAATGAAGCAGCCTCTGCTGTCCCTTTCATCTACATGTACAAAAATCAGTAGACACATGAACCATGTCCAGACATACAAAAAAAGCCACAACCTAAACTCAACAGGAAGTTTTGAATTTCGTTGTCAATTTTGGCGCTTTCAACGTGTTATATCACTTCAGTCGCATGAGTGACGTCACTTCTGTCTCTTCTGATTTTTTTTGCGCAAGTCACTTTCATCACATGACATACGTAACACAGTTCTTTTAACCTAAACCGTTAAAAGTATAATAACGGCCTCTGTCCAAAGGTGAATTACAAGTCTTCAAAAGTAATCAAAATGTAACTCAAGTCTTTTAAGTCTCCAGACAAATAGCGGCAGTAACCTCAGTAACCAATAACTGCTGCTAACTGTAGCTGCTGTCAGTGCAGACTGGGGGTTCGGACCACCAAGGGAGGGTTAGATTTTACGCTATTAGCACAGGATGTTTGAACCACCAGGAGGAGGAGGCTGTCAGGCACAGAGCTGGGAGGGATCCAGCTGGGAATGCTAGCAGGGAGCGGAACAGAAATGGGCACCAGATTACAGATGCTCTATTTCAAGTTCAGACGAAACTTTTATAGATGAGCCACAACAAAATGTGGCCTGCCACAGATTATCAGGATCAGAATCAGAAATACTTTATTGATCCCGGGAGGGAAATTGTTAAAAGTAGGAGGCCTTGATTTTAGCCTAGTCGACTGACAGAAATGTCATGTCGTAAAATTGGAAACAAGATTCCAAACTAAAGCAGTTGTTACTTGTTAATATTACTTGTGCTTCTACCAGCCAGTTAACAGGAGTGAGTGAGTCAGTAGTCAATGGCCATATAAAACAACACAGTCAATAAAATAGGCCTTTTTAAAACTTGAGAATCTCTGTAACCATGGGAGGTCCTTGCACATACAGTCATAAATATGCACAGAAAATATTAAGCTGATGGCTCCAGTAGTACGTGCAATCAGCTGCAGACAGATACACACACCACCAAACACATGATCCCCTCCTGGCAGACGCCTGGCAGAAAGACAAAAAGAAAGCAAAAACTGCTGTTTCTCCATGTCTGCTGGATGTTTACACAGGCAAGATTCCAGATTTGAATTCAAAATTTGAATCTGAGGTCTCAAACCAAAAGCCATGGTTTTCATGTTTGAAACGTCCTACAACCACATCTGCCTGATACATCCTGTTTCATATCATAAATTCACTTTTTAAAAACTTTTTTCACTTACAGAAACATTCCACATTTGAGTAGTACATGTGAAATGTCCAAAAACCATAGGTGCATTTATTAATGTGTGTCATGATAAATTATTCACCCCAAATGCTATTTTGTAAAAGTTATCTATCTATATTTCTGTACAACTATCTTGGAGAAAGAAAATAATACTCAGCCTGTACAACAAAGAAGAAAAGGAGAGGAGGAGGAAAGGGAGAGGGGGAAAAAAAGAACAACTGGAGGAAGACAGAAGAGTCATCCTCGCCCCGGGCATATCTGCCCAGATAATGACTAGGTGAGGAGAATCTGTGTCACCGGGTGGCGTGGCTGGCAGCGGCAGTAGCTGACTCTTATGGACCAGCTGGACAGTCAAAAGGACAAACAAACAGCTATTTTACTCCATTACTGCCAACGTTGAATGTACAGTATTTTCTCCTCCGTGTCTTGTCATGTCTCTGCTTACCACGAACCACAACTGAGTTTGTCATGAAATCAAATAAATCCAGTCGAATGAAGCTTAGCAGGAAGAAACACAGAGCAAGACTTAGACTGTTTGATCTCTTGTGATGGTGAGAAAGCTGACACAGAAATGTGACAGAAAAACAAGGAACATGCAGACAAACATACCGAGAGACAGACAGGCAGCCTGATTGATGATGACTTGCGCTGTATTATCCCTCAGTCATGTCACAGTTAAGGGAGAAAACAGGGCAGGATGAATGTGACTATTATTTTTATCCATGATAGGATATGATCCTAATCTAATCTCCTCATAGCCAGAGGTAAAAGAACAAGTTGAGATGTGTGACGTAAGACATCTCTCGCCCAACCTCTCAGTAAATGAAGAGGTGCACAAGGAGAGCCACATGTTCTTACAGCAGTGTCAGACACTTGCTCATGTGACAGAAAACCGTATGCATGCATCATAACAGTTTTATGATAATTAAATATGCATGTTAGCAGAGTGAGTTAATACTGATGAGCTAATTTTGGCAGACAAAACTTATGAACTCCTTCACTTGTGTCTTTTGCCAATTCAAATATTGGTCTGGTATTGTTACAGTGGACACAGGATGCATTAAAATGTGAAACATTAACATAACATTATACATGCCTGGGTTTGCAACTGTTCACTTATTTCTTTCTAAAAGGTGTGTAAATTACATCTTCCAGCATGATGGTCTAAAAGTTTTGAAGCCTTCCTCATACTACCAATATTAAAATTACAGAGGAAAGACAATGAAACCACAATTGATGTATATATATATATATATTTTTTTTTTTTTGTGGGATGAAAAGTAGTCAAAGCAAGCAAATTTATTTATATAGCACATTTCAAACACCAGGGCAACTCAATGTGCTTCACACAGATAAAAAGAGGCATATAATTAATACAGTTAAAAAGAAGAAGAAAATACATAAAATAGTTATATAAATTGGGCTCATTAAAGATAAATTATATAATATAATCAGTGAAATCAGAAAACATTTTCAGTGACTTCAAACTTTAAATGTTAATGTCCACAAATGGTGGAATCAACATTTAAAATATTTGCCATGTGAGTATTTTTAATTGCTTGCCAAGCAGGTTATGTTTTTGGTGTTGTTTGTTTGTGTGTTTGTCTGTAGGATTATGGAAAAAAACACTGGTCCGATTTTCATGAAACTTGGTGGAAGGGAGCAGCATGTGTCAAGAAAGAGCCTGTTAAGTTTTGTAGTGGCTCCACATCACAGGGCGGATACACAATTTAAAAAAAAAATTATTGCCTGCATTTGGCCTTGGTGAAATAAATGCCATGCATCTCAAATTCCAGTAGATGGTAGTGAAGTTCAATAGAGACAAAACAGCCAGTTGTCGCAATATGATGACTCCATATCACAATTCACATTCACGCATCGAGAAAGTGACAAAAAAGTGACCAAGGCTCAAGCCAGGATTTTATAAGTCTTGCACAGCTCCACACATGCACATTCTGCTATATGGGGAAAAAAACACCGTGGCTTGTTTGCATTTCTTTGTACCAATCACAGACATCTTGGGCGGAGCTAAGCCCAGGATGCAGCGACAGAAGCTGCTGCAAAATAGTGTCAGGGGGCCTGTTTTGGTGGAACATTTACACGTTGGGATCCTAGGTCTGGCATTAAAATGACTAGATCACTGCAAAAGAAAAGGTAGCAACTGTTAGCTTTTTAACATTATTAGTATCCAAACTGCTAATCTGACGTTTTCAGTGTGTCGGTTGCAGCTTGGAGGTTGCTCTTGTTTCACAGGCATTTTGAACATGTAGACACTTGAAAATGCGATCAATGGCAGACTTCAAACCACAGTGTGCATCCGGCAAGTCAGACAAGGATTTTATCAACATCCATCCAGACCTAACCTAAACCTAAATAAATCATCTAAAAAATGGACTTCAGGTTTAAGCATTTGATGGCTAAGAGATACTGAGATATACAGCTGTCACAGTGGATATCACCATGATAAAGTCTTCACAACTTAAACAGAAGCGCAGGGCCCTGAAGAACAACTGGCCCCTTTGTCACCCCCTCAATGTTATATATGACATACAGATGCACAATGTACCCTTTTGCACCAGTATGAGACACGAGGTCGGTATAAACCCAGGTAAACACAGTATAAAGAGGAAGAAACAAACCATACGTTCACCCAGTAGGGCAGGATTTGTGTCCCATATGATGAAACTACGACCATTACCTATGTGTTAAAATAGCCTTCTGCCAACGTCTCATTCAGATGCTGAAGGGTACCTTGTGCATCAGTATGAGACGCCATTTGTGACAAATACGCTGGTATTTGATGACCTGGGATGAAATTGGGTTGTGATACCTTGGGAGAGAGTGGCAGTGGCATAATTACACCTTTGAATGTCAATGAACTTAGAGGAAAAAGAAGAATGGTGTTGTTGATGAGTCAATAGATCAGCGGGCCTGAGGATACTTGGTCTGATCCAATGGACTGTCTGAATCGTCTCAGGCCCAGAGCTAGTTGAAACTGGACCCAAATTGGCTCACGTCTGCACTCCTTAAAACCAAGCCAAATCTGGCAGCCATAAATGGTCTAAAACTGGCACATATTTGGTCATGTGGTGCCAAAATATGGTCCCAATCAGACAACCCGGCTGGTGACCTAAGTGTGAGCACAGAGTAGCTGTTTCATATGAGTAGTGGGAGCTGGAGTGACATAGTTAGATGGACCTCCCGAACAAAAGGAAGGGACACAACTGAGAGCTTTCATATTACAGGGACACATTTAATTACAGTGCCTGTATTGTACCAAAATATTATACTGTGGAGGTTTAATAATCAAGTATCAAGGGCAAACTGAGTTATCTAAGACCCTGTTTAGCAAGGGATGCTTTCCTGTAATCCCTCTTTACTCAGCTCTGGATATTTCAATGTCAAGTGGCCATCTATTCTGATCCACATCTCCAGTACATAACAATCAAACGCTGCTATCACGGAAAACCTTCAAAGGTTCAAGTTTCTCCAGTCCTTGTACTTTCTCTCCCCTTTGTCACCAAATGAAACTGCTTTTAACAGCTGTATTTTTTTTGTCTGACTGATTCACACCCCGGCTCTTTGTCCTCCCTTCCATTCTCTGTTCGTATTCCCTTTTTACCTTCCCTATACTCCCTTTCCAAAGTTCAGCTGCATTCCCCCTATCCCATTATCAAAACCATTTTACCATGCAGGAGCAGCTTGCTGCTTCCTCCCAGAGACGAAGAGCCTGCCTTTCATAGAAAAGGGCTCTCTCTGCCATGAATACGTAGTATTAATAGCATCTACCTAGCATGCAGCTTTCATTGCAGTCTCACAAATGGAAATGTTTTGTTGGAAGGTGTATATCTAACATTTCTCACAAAAGGAGTCAGGGGAGTGTGTGCCACGCCACTGGCACTATTATGATTATTTTTTCAGGCTATGGCTGAATTATTGATCACATTAGTCTAAAAGAGTGGCAGCTCACTGATCAATAGCAGCCCCTTAAGGTTCCATTAGCTCTATTGTTCAACAACGACTGGTTCTTTTGCAGTGCATCTAACTGGCAGTAATGCCTCATCAAAAGCCATATTCTCTATTAACTCTTTTCATCCTACATGGGCTCTTGTCCAAGATAGAGGCTTGACATATGACATAATGGCCCGTCTGGTGACAACTGCTTCTAACGGTTGATTGCATTTCAACTTTCTGGTATATTTAGACAAACCAAGCTTGCGTCAATTAAAATGAGAGTTTGCTTCAGTTCAACTGCTTGTTTGCAGTGCTGACTGCAGCTAATAAAACCTTTAACAAAATGATCTCAAATGGTTGGCTATAATCACTTAGCCGGTGTGAGATTTCATCCAAAACCCCGTGGCTTACCTGACTCTCCTGCTGTCTTTGCTCTGTTGCTCTGCAACTGTGCTAGCTTAGTGCATCATGCACCAGTGAGTCTTTTTTACAAGGCAGGAAGAGGTATTTAGATGGAGAATTTAAGTATTTTTCTAAAACCATCAAATGCCAGAATGTGAGGGGACATGTGACATGGTTGCATTCATTCATGTTTCTGGCATCCTAATAAGTTTAAAGTTATAATTTGTAATGTTATTGTTGTTTTTCCTGTTTCCATTATTTGGATATTCTATATGCTTAGCTTATCTTTGTTGGAAAGAATATCAAAGCAATAGCCACATCTTAAGTTGGCTAATATTAGCAAAATGCGAGCAAAATACCTACTAAATCTTTAGTCACTTTCAGAGGTTTCCCAGCAACATCTCTGAAATTTGGTTTTCTTCACAGCACATACAAGCCTGGCACATACCATATTGAAATACAGAAAAGAGGAAAAGAGAAAGTTGAAAGAGGTTCCACTGATATTAAAAGATATTGCTGGGGGACTTGTAAAAGCAACACATATCTTAAGTTAGCTGGAAAAAACACAGGCTAACTAAGTATCTGCCGATTGATGTAGATTAGCTAGTCAAGTCAGATGTAGAGTTGCCCAGTTGTAATTATGACTTTTTTTGAAGGGAACAGTATTAACATGTCAGAAACTATAGGCTAATTATGGCATTTCCCATGTAACATGAACATGACCTGAGCAGCAGCAGTTCACAACTTTAAATGTGTAATATTCACTTCTGTTCACGCTTTAGTGGAAACTACAGAAATTTTCCATGTGCTTCGTCTTGGTCTGTTGGATCTGGACAGTGGTCATATCTGTTCTGGACACTGAGATTTATTTTATTACTTCTATTATTAGAATATGACCAGCAGGATGTTCTACTGTTACAGTGAGATCCTTATACAGAAGCTGCTGCTGTGATTTACAGGAGGTTTCTAATTAAGCTGCCAGGCCTGCCTCTGTGTGAGTATGATCAGTGATCTCTGGTCCGTGGCGAGCTGGCAGTGGGAGAGGTGTCTACCTTTTCTCTTCTAGTGGGTCACATGACTTGTGGGGGGCGCTTAATGGACGTGTGAGGAGTGCTTAATCGACTTTTACTTGTTCTTGTAACACTGGTGATTTTTAGTGTGCAGTGTGGTGTTCTTTTGGTCCACTGTTTTCTCCTGTGACACTGACACACTTCCTCATATTATTTCTTTCGTCAGTTTATTGTGCTTTTTAATATGACATCCATGTCACATTCTATAATGGCATTGAATGGGCTGTGGTGCTGCTTTTAGAGATTTTTACATCAATATGCAGTAATGTGCATGCTGGTGAACTCAACAGGGAGCGAGTGCCCCCATGTTTTAAAACGTCACAAAAGTGACCTCTAGAGTGCCTTCTGAAATGGCCATCTAGTGGGCAAACATGATAAAGTGACCCATAAAGTGCCCTTCTAGTGAACAAAATGTGGTAAAATGCCCTCTAATATGCCCTTCTAGTGGACAAAGTAAGGTAAAGTGCCCTCTAAGGTGCCTTTCTGGTGGACAAAATGTGAAAAAATACCCTCCAAGGCTCTCTTCTAGTGAGCAAAATATGATGAAGTGCCCTCTAGAGTGCCCTCCTAGTGGACAAAATGTAATAATGTGCCCTCTAGAGTGTCCTTCCAGTTAAAAAAAACATGATAAAGTGGCATCTAAGGTGCATTTCTAGCGGACAAATTGTGAGAGAGTGCCCTCTGGGGTTCCCTTCTAGTGGACACAATGTAAATTGCCCTCTAAGGTACCTTTCTAGTGGACAAAACATGCTAAGTGCATCTGAAGTGCCCTCCTAGTGGACGAAGCGTGGTAAAATGCCCTCTTACCTGCCTTTCCAGTGGGCAAATTGTACAATAAAAGCTTTTTTTTAATCTAATCCAGGAATTCAAAGTGTTTCACCTTATATGCATCATGACTTTTGCCACGCTGGTGCCCTGCCGCAATCAGGTGGTGTCCTTTTTATTTTTATTGCCCCTGCCCCTCAGACACCCTGAGTCTGCCACTGAGTGTGTGTGTCAGTGCATGACACTCTCAGAAGAGCTGTGTGTCCTGAGCGTGCTCAGCAGGACCTCTTCGCCTTTTCCTTGGACCACTGACTGTGACTGTCACTGTGGCCGGAAAATCTTCAGTCCTGCAATGAGCTAAAAACGAACGGAGAAGGGGCAGCAGATGTGTTGTCACCATGGTCGGTGGTTCCAGCTCAATCTCCAATTCAAATCCCTCAGTTACAGCCATGGCATCTTTGGCTACTAAGCAGGTTATTTAGAACCACAACGAAGTAGCATTGTCAGAGGACAGCCCTGTACCACAACAATGTTATTAAAAATAAAAATGAAAAATATGTATTGGTTTGTTGTTTGTTGCATTGGCCCACTTGACCCATTTGTCCCATCATTCATTTCTTTTTTTCTTCTTTTAGTGAGTAGCCTTCTCCTCAGTTGGGGAATAATGAAAAGGATCTGGGGGCTCAGGTGCCACGGCTGCACACTGACTGAAACACAAAACATCAATCCAACAAGGCATGAGTGCAGAACGCATCTCATCATGCCAGTGTGTGTCATCTTAATTGCATGGATGGATGACATTTTTCCAATTGGGGACAAGAAAATGAAACCCCATTTTTGATACTATGTATGGTTGCAATTTTCAGCAGTAGTCCTTCAATGTGTCAGTGTTCTGTAATTACCTTTTTATATAGTAGTTTTTATTATTTGGAGTCCGCCTTTCCTGTGAACTCACAAGTGGTTCACAAAAAGAAGACACATATAGTAGAAATACTGAACAAAATGTATTAGATAGAATCCCATAACGAGTTCAGTATTATTTGTGTTAGGAAACATTGTGGACTGTCTTTAAAGTGTGTGTGCTTTATTAAAACAATGTGACATGATAAATCCTCTTAACTCATGGTTTGTTTGGCTGCACTGTAAATAGACACGTTCTAACTCCCAATTTGTCAAATTCAGCAGCTTGGTCAGTGGCCCCATGCTTTAAACCATGACGCTGCATCCCTTTAGTGTCAGTTTCACATATGCTGTGCTCTGCGGACTAGTTAGTAATAATACATATGCAACATTCAGGTAGCTTTTCAAAATAAAAGGCAAAAAAATTAATGGGTAGTGTCAGGTACAAAAGCTGCTTGGTTAGTTTTAAGAAAATATCATGGTTTGAGTTAAAGTAGGCATGTTTGTTGTGTTTCATTATGTTATGCAAGTAAATGTTCATAACATAAATTACACAAGTTAACATAAGTAATGTAACTTAGATAAGATATGAAACTTGTGTAGCTGACATCATGTAGAAGAAGAAGTCAAAGTTCAGTATTGGTTTCACATGGGACACGGACCCCGGTTCCCTGGGTGAAAGTCCTGTGTTTGACCAATCCATCCCCCCAATGTCATCCCCACATCTTTACTAGTGGTCAAGTATGTCAGTCACGGAGGTTAATGTACATAACGCAGCTTCGTCAGATTTCACTATTGGTTTCACATAGGTCACAGACCCCACGTGATACTTGTGAGTTTGACCCACCCGTCTACCTTACTGCCTCCATACGTGGACTTGCTCTTTAAGGTCTGGCCACACATATGTGAACGCTGAGGAATGGCCATTGCTTGCTGAGGCGAACATCTTTGTTATTGGTCGAGGGTGTGACTCTGCCCCTTGAAAGTTTGCCAGAGCTTAACTTGACGCAAACAACAGACGCAAAATTGTGGCAGTGCCCCTTACTTCATGCTGGGGCTTTATTCTACGCTACCTGACTTCAACAGCACATCAAAAGATAATATTAGAAGGGCACCTCAAGAAGTGATGCTCAAGGAGCACCTACTGTGTCATAGTTTGAAGCATAGGGCACTGTCCAATCTGCTGTATTGGACATGTTGGGAATGAGAATGGGCTGAAGATACAGCAGTTTTTTCTTCTTCTGTTGCATTTCTCCTGCAGTACCTGTTTGCTTCCCCAAGTGATGATTACATGTGAGATCTGGACCCGTATCATGAAAAGGCACTTATCATTTTTATGAATAACCACAGGCATCACCAAATCAACCTGCCAGTCAAGCAGAATATATGGGTCAGAGGTTTGATCATATCCTTTAGATTTGATTGGATCACTCAAAAATGGGCATGTCTTCACAAATATGGAACAATATGGGGCTAAAGTAAAGTTGATAGCTGTAGAGGACTTTTGACCTCCATCCACACCACCCTCACCTATGTTGTAAGATCAGGAGGTAAATGAAGGAAAAAATAAGCATTAGACCTCAACCACACTCTTTGAGAAGATTTTTCTAAAGTCAAGGTTCCCTAGCTTTGTGGAAAGCTTACGACCATATCTTGCAGTCTTTGTCAGCTAGCAGAACTGGGTCATGCTATTCACATGATCAGCATATGATAAGCATACTCAGACAGTTCTATTGACGACCGAGAGATGTGGGTGAATGACGAATGATGCCTGAGTTCCATTTAGCTGTTTCAGTCTCAGGGTTGTTGTATTGTCTATGCTGACTCACTGTCACTCTGTCATGGCTTACAGGGACACTTCAATAGAATAGAGCCATTGTTAATGTTATTAGCAACACCTGCACTTTTCCCACAGTGAAAGAAAATGTCTGCTCCGAAAATGACCTAACAGCTTAATTACTCAGAGGTTGGACCAAATCATTGTTTTCTTACAAACCCAATGTCCCTGTGAAATTGCAGTTGTGACGTTATTACTGCTACATTAAAGTTATGTTAGCATTAGTTCCGTTGCTGCTACATCGCTGAAATTTTTGGTGTCAACACTCTAGAATTCACTTGGTAGTTTGCTACGTTACATGTTGCAAAAGTTATGCTCCAACGTGTTTGTGTTACTAGGGATTTGCAAGTCACAAGTAACTCAAGTCTTTGCACTCAAGATCCAAGTTGAGACAGCAAGTCCCAAGTCAAGACCCAAGCCCTTAACTTTAAGTTTTGAGTCCTAAACAAGTCATAAAGAGCTCTTCATCAAATGTAATGCCATTTTAACAACATCAAATGCAACTTCAAATGTCAAAGGAATTTGGAAGTTGTTGTGTCTCCGTCTGTAATTTTCGACCGGCACATTTTGCATACTGCAATTCATTTTTTGTTGACCACCACTGGTTTTTATACCTGAATGAAATTTTCTTTGGTATCGTTATTTCCAACTGGAGCTCAGTAACGTAATGTTTAGTTCTTCATGGTTCTCCCCTACAACTTGATTGGATGCTGTCAGATTGTTCAGACAAAGTGTATTTGGGGTATTATGTGACTTACTGTGATTGAATAGTGGGTGATTTGTGGAATAACTTTTAAATAAAATACTTTTCAATCTTTGGGCTTTTGGCTTTTAATCTATCAAGTCAAATGTCTCAAGTCCAAGTGAAGTCTTCAGTCACTGGTGATAAAGTCCAAGTTGCAAGTCTTTTTTGATTTCATCAAGTTGAATCTAAAGCCATCAAATTTGGGACTCGAGACAGACTTAAGTCCAAGCCATGTGTCTCTAGATGTCATTTAAAAAATTATAATACTGGTACCAATACCAGAACCCTTAAAGTGATAGTGATCCCAATGGAATACACTTGATATGTTTCTTTCAGCAGCAACAGCTTTTTTTGGTAATCTGTTTTTTTAGGACCCTAGTGGTGTCTAGTTGAGAATTTTTGATGTTGTAAAGGTCAACTAATGTCCCGGGTGGTTTGTATGGCAGCCATCTTGAATTGATATCCATGTGAATGATATCCATGTGAATGTTGTTTTGCAAAACTCAGGTGGATGGGAACCTACTTCCCATGCAGTAGGGCATGTCTCAGTGGTAAAGTGACATCAGTGCATACCCTCCATGGGTGCTGACATGTGTATATATTAAATACAGTATGAACATAATCATGCTGTGAATACCCTCAGTGGTAAACAAAATTCCCGTTTATCCAAAGCTGATTTGCCCCTCCATCAGCAGGGGCACATATTGTATTAAATCTCTTCATTATAGAGACATCCTGAAATCAGATCCAGAATCAGAAATACTTTATTGATCCCTGGGGGAAATTGTTCATATTACAGATGCTCCCATCTAAGACTTAGAAACAAAAATATGAAAAAGGTGTGTAAAAATATGTACAATCTACCACCAGTTATACACAGAGACAACATGGCAATAATAGATAATAAAACAAAATATATACAGTAAAGGTATGTGCCTAATTTGGGAGGGGATAAGAGCAATAACTTTGCTTGGATTTCAGCAGTTCAAATTTGATTGAAGGGCGTAAGGACAAGTGAAGAATAACAGACAGGAAATGAGGGACAGGTCACAGTGGAAGGAGGGAAGGGATGAAGGACAGAGGGGATGAAGGGTGAGGAGAGACAAAAGGAACAAACAAATGAGTGAAGGTCACTTCTTAAGGGAGGGCAGGAAATTCACTTTAAAACAAAGCCTGAGAGACAAAGCAGTTAAGTGTGTGTGTGTGTGTGTGTGTGTGTGTGTGTGTGTGTGTGTGTGTGTGAGAGAGAGAGAGAGAAAGAGAGTGGTTCTCCCAGCCAGGCAGCAGGTGCTGGTTTGGTCCCTGCTCCAGTGAGCTGTGTCTGGGTGTCTGGGTGGCTCTGCTCCCAGCTGGGGCACAACAAGTTCTGGTGTGTGTTTGTGCGTGTGCGCGCGTGTGTGTGGGGTGAGCAGAGGTGAGCTGCCATGTGGACGAGGTGATTAGATTAGCAGCATCTGAGGCCCGGGTGCCTGGCCGGGTGTCTGTCAGAGGGTCAGGGCTCGTCTCTCACTGTACATTCAGCTGCTCTGTGATTAGCTGCTGATGGGCGAAGTCACCCAAAACTTAGAGCCGAGCCAACTTTTCTTCTCAGTAAACAAGTAAACAAGGTGACCGTGTTCCACATTTGCCAGCATGTCTCTGCTCATCGAAAATTAATGAGCTCACAGCCGGGAGTTTCTTGGCTGACGGTGATATATCAGTTATGTGTACATACAAAGGGACTGGATGGTCAGCGGGCAATTTGCTCTGATTGGGCTGCTCGTCCCTCAGGGTGTCTTTATTTTGTACAGTTTACTTAAAGTCTGTGTAAAGGAAAAAGGGAGTTTTTCCTCTGAAATACATTTTTTTAAAAATAGTTGTGGAAAACACTGACAACTTTATAGTACTGGATTCTGTAGTTAGACTGTTAAATGATTTGTGTTCAGGATTTTCTGAGTGGACCTGAGACATGACTGTCAGTGGCATGACCGTGACAAGATGGTATTTCTTTTCTTTTGTGTCAGGTTGTTGGAACTGAAGTGAGTTGAAGTGAGCTGCTGGGCTGATTTAGACTGAGAAAGTTGGTTAAGGTACATTCATAACTGATTGTTACGGAGGGTGAGGGGTTGGTGGGGCTTCTATAGTCTTGGGGGACCATGGCTCTGGGATGTCAAAAAGTCCTAAACACATAGATCTTTGACAACAGTTTAATGGTCTAACTTGCACAGTTCAATAATAGCTCTCAGTCTTTTCACATGTTTTCAGTAACTATTTTCCGATATGTGTTAAGAAGAGAAACATATTCTTTTCTCTAATATTGTGGATGGTTGGTCTGTGTGTGACTGTGTGACAGATGAAAAAAGCCGACTCTGAACACAATGTAAACACCCATTACTGGTCACTTTCAGACTGCTGAAGCTCAAGCAGAGCTGTCTCTATCTACCAATCACTAAGGCTTACAGACTAGATTTATTCAACACTCCTTTAATCCTACAATCTTTACCAAAAAGCTCTGCGGCTTCTGACCAAATTCCCTCCTCAAACAAACTTTTCACTTGTGTCCTTTTTCTGTCTTTGGTTTGTTGCCGCACGCGTATCGCCTGCAGATCGCCCCTTATAACACAGGTGTCACCTTATGAGCTACTTAAGTCTGACTGTCTGTCACACCTTCATATTCAACGCCCTTCTTCCATCTCTAACAATCTCTCTTGAATCTCAGCCCCTCTATGCGAGGGACGCTCGTCTCTCCGTCTCTCTCATCAGCGCCTGGTTTGGCTGGCGTGGCTGGCAGCCGGGGTACCCAGGTGTGGTGCTGGAGGTACCCAGCTGTGAGGCCACCAGCCCAGGCATGACTCATAACAGCGTCCCCCTGTCATCCTGTCAGTCACGGCTGACAGAGGCCTCAGCAGGACACACAGCAGGGAGGGTGACAGGGTGTCTGATGGCAAGTTTGAAATGTGAGAGGTCACGTGATTAGTGTGTGTGCGCACATTTGTGTGTGTGGCTGTTGTCTAGAGGACTCATTTGGGATGTCGTGTGCATGACTCAGAGAGGTGTGTTTCCTGCAGACCTGCAGTGCATTATGGTTGTGAGGTACACTGTTGATGCGTAACGAGGGATGGGAAGAATTTGTGTGGTCACTCTCAGCGTGAACAATTCTCCATCTTGCTCTCGCTGTCCTCGCACAACACAGGTCAGCCCTTCAGGAGGAAAGATTAAAGTCTGTGTAAAGGGAATTCAGGGTTTTTCTTCTAACCACATTATACATTTTAGAAAATAGTTGCTGAAAACATGAAAAGACTGAGAACTATGTAGTAGTGAATTGTGGCTTGTCACCATTAAACTGTTGTTCATGATTTCTGTGTTCATGATTTTTTGGGTAGAACTGAAATATGTCTGTGATGCGCCAGAGCCATGGTCCCTCACACTGCATACACACAAACAACAACAATGCTCTCCAAAACCAGTCGACCTCCCTAACGCACCTTCGGTGACTCTCTCAGTCCAAATCAGCCCAGCAGTTCACTTCAGCTCACTTCAGTTCTGACAACCCAACACAGAAGAAAATACCATGACATGAGATGTTGGTCAGTTGGTTGGTCCACCTCTTTGGTCCAGAGTGAAATAAGATTATTGCATGAACTGTCATGAAATTTGTGACACATATGATGCCCAGACAATGACACCTTATCAAAATATCTCAACACCTACTGGACACAATACCATGTTTTGCAGACATTTATGGTTCCCAGATGTATCCCAATGAGCCCAGTGATCTTTAGATGACTTTTTCTCTCATTACACCATGATGCTGTCATTTTCTGTCACTACTACTTGGATTGGGTAGCCATGAAGTTTTATGAAGCTTTTGTTGTCCCCCTGCTATAATAATTTTAATGACTTTGGTCAACCCTATATTTTTCCACCAGCGACATCCTACTTAGGGGACGTCCTTGCGTAACATTTCCCAGAAGTTCTCTAAAGATGACAAATGTCCCGAACCTTTACAGAACATGTGGGACTTCCTAAAATTATCTTTTTTTTTGGCTATAACTGTGCTGCAGTTCAAAGTTCTCATTATGACTTAAGGGGGACGTTCCATTTTGGTTATTTTACGGTCACATTGCAACATTACAATGAGGACATTAGAGACATTCAAAAACATTCCCATATGGTTCCTTGTTAGTCACAGGAGGACGTTTCATTTGGGACTACAACCAAGTTCCGCTTTGTGACTTCTGTCTGTAAAAAGTGCTATACAAATATGTTCCTTCTTCTTCTTGTAAGCTGGTATACAGTGCTTCCCCTAAGTGACTTTAGATGAGTGTCTTACTTTCCTTCCTTCTACTCCTGTCTTGTCCAACTCCCACAAAAGTACTCCTGTCCTGTCCCAGTCCTAGAAGAATGATTCTCATCTCATCCCATTCCCATCAATCCACTGTCCACACACATTACACACATTTTTATGTATAAAAAATTGATCTATTGTTACTCTGCTACTTTTTTTGTCCTGTCCCAGTCCTGGATGAATAGTGAAAATTACTCTCATCCTGAAGGAATCCTTTGTCCCGCAGTATTCCCAAAAAATGTCAGTCTGAGTACTCTAAACACATTGCTTTGTAACTGTGTTACTTGCCCCATACGAAGCCAGTAAGCTGTTGTTTATGTGTCATTTTTAAAAATTACAAGTTTCCATAAAAACTAAAACTAAAAAAATGGGTGCTGTAGATATGGCTGAAGTTCAACGTCAATTTTAACTTACTTGCCGGTGTTTTCTCTCCCCAGCCATCCTCCTTCCTCTGCCTCCTCCACCTATATCACACCGTCTCCCTGGCTCATTCATTGTGTCCAGCCATGTGGAAGTGATGATCTGTGAGCCCACCTCTGAATGCATGTACTGTGGGAATGACCCATTATTCCACACTTGGGCAAGCAGCACGAGGCTGTATGAATAAAAGACTGTCCGCGCCGACACCAGAGGTTCACACCTCCACTTCTTCTTTCCCCCCCCCTTCATTTCCAGCCCCTCAACCTGCTCACACTCCTCCAGAACAACAACCCCTCTTAAAGTCATTTAATCTTCATGTCACTCAGTCACAAGTCTTTATATAAACTACTCTTATCAAATTAAATCAGACACTTTGCTCTGAGAGAGTAACTGCAACCTTTACTGGTTGCTCTGATTGCAGTTGAATAGCACATAAAATCCAGATGTAGGTTTTTACAACATGCAGTAAAGATGTGTAGTTAGTCACTGGTGCATTTGGAATAGTACACATGTCCAACAAAAGCAATACGCACTTCAGTCAGCAACATAGTGAAGTTATCAAAATGGATTTCCAGGAAGAACAAGTGAGATGATGACTTTACTACCAATCATTACCCCTGTTTTTATGTGCATGTTTTATTATATTTCAGTAAAAAGGCCTCCTCATTGTTTGATCTGCTCCTGTCCTGCTGTTAATGCTAACTTATAACTATGTCCTCTTGATAAAGTCAGGATAATGTACGTTACAACAGCCAAGATTTCCAGCAGTACAATAAAAAACATGTCATGCTCACCATTCAGATGCTCCAACAGAAATACTGTTTCCAGCAGTTTGTTGATTGCCGTCGCAGTCATGTACTGTCAATGAAAGTCAGCATTTCCTTCACAGATGTTTCACATTAAAAGCTGTCTAGCAGCTCAAAGGCATGGTACCTCCTGTTCCTGGCAAGTTTTTATTTCAAGCAGTTTGCAGGAAGAGTTGAGTTTCACTAGAAATAGAGTAGAAATAAAAAATACTTAATTGTTTACTGTTTGCGTGAAAATGGCAAAAATTTGTCTTACATGTGCAGAAAAATCAGGTGCATTATAAACATATCACATCAAAAATACATTAAAAATATGTTTACATAGAGACACAATAGAAGCTGTATGTGAAGTAATTGGTGTGAATGTTGTTTGTGCACAAGATCAATGCTGAGAAAGTGGAACAGGTCCGCAAGGATCAAAAAGCAGCAGGTGCTTGGTGGTGAGGACTGAGTTGGAGGTTAGGAGAAAGAAGCTTTTCAGGTGCCAAACCAACAGCGTGTTGGAATGGAACTAGTTTCATTTTGCTGGAAAAAGGCCACATGAGGTTGATATTTCTGGTTTTGGATGTCCAAATGTTTGATGGAGTGTCATGAAATTTTCATCTATTCTCATTCAGATCGAATTTAGTTAGTTTAATTTAGCAAAAATAATTGCAGAACTACATTCCCATCCGCATCAGCTGTATTTTCTTTTTGCGTGTGCATTCGGTGCTAATTAGCACATGTTAGCATACTAACACACTAAACCAAGATGGCGAACATGGTAAACATTATTGGCTAACTATTAAATATCAACATGCCAGCATCATCACTGTGAGCATGTTAGCATGTTGATGTTAGCTCAGAGCACCACTGTGCCAAAGTACACACAGAGGAACTATACTGTTCTGTTAAAAGGATGTTGTGTGGAATTAGCGCCTTGATTATGGACATTATGCTGAATTTATCACATGCATACAATTGTATTTCCAGCCATCCTCAGCCTTGTTAAAGACTGTCCTTTATTTGTTCATGCTGGTCATCTTTGAATACAAATGTAACAGATGCCAAAACACAAACATAACTGAAAATTATTTTGGTGAAACGGATTCAGAATGCTTAAAGAACTTAAATTCTTGCATGTTGATTCTATTGGGCACAGCTGCATTGTGCTTCTAGACCAGAAAGCACAGGCTGTTCACCCAAATATCTTTTCTGTAATATATATATTTTTTTCAAAATATAACACCCCATTCACACAAAACTGACAAAAAAGAAACAATTAAACTACATAGCCTACTTAGCCATGGTAAAACCACAAAAATCTAGGAAAACATCAAAATCTGAGCAAGTTGACAAAAGCAGGTGGACCAAACTGTCTGCTTCTGAAGCCATAGGTGGATTTAGGGCGATTTGAAATTTACGATTTGAAAATGAAAATGATAGCCTACATAGCCTCCCCTGAAGAAGAGACGTTTGAGTCTCACTGCACTTCTTACTGAGTATGGACATACGCAGTTTTTTTCAAAAATCCACCGGTGCCGCCATCCACAGGAAGTGGCACATCAGCAGCAGCTGGAGCTGCCAGTGAACCACAGACAGGTGAAAGCTGCATAGGACCCCGCAAGTCCTGCATTCACAAAACCTTACTCAAGTTAAAGTATGGAAATATTATCAGATAAATTAACTTAAAGTAAAAGTATTCATGTTGCTGTAAAACATTCCCTGTCAGTGTTATTATGTCTGATGTTTTTGGATTAATATTACTGTATTAATTTTACTGCTGTAGATGTTTAATTTAGAGTTCTTTTTAACTACTTTACAGGCCACTGTGGCCACTTTAATCTACAGCAATGCATCATGGTCTATAAGACCCTCAAATGTCTGTAGCATCACTGTCCTGTGAGAACCATGTATCTGTGAAAAGTAAGAAAACAGCCTTTTTCAGCTTTGTGGTTTTAAAATGAATAGTATTTGCCTGTGGGATGTAGTGTAGAAGCATAAAGTTGGATAAAACAGAACTCAAGCAAAGTACAAATTAAGTACAGTACTTGATATAAATGTGATTAGTTACTGACTACCACTGATGACAACTCTAAAAATTCTTATTTATGTTAATGTCAATATTCACTTATTTTAAGATTCTACACAAAACATTCTGTTCAATAAATATTGTTTGTGTGTACATTATCCTGTTCTATATAGATTTACTTACTAAACGAGATGTAAGACCTGTGGAGAAAGCAGGTGAACAGGAAGAGGGGCGAGAGATGAAAATGTGTTGAGAGGAAAGAAGTGAAGGACAGAGCAGTGAAGGACAGCAGAGGTGCAGCCAGAAGCACATGTAAGAGAACAGGTATGAGGTATCAAGACTATTATCTGAGCTTTAACCAGCTGCTGACTGAATCTTGAGTGAGTTAAGACATTTGTTTGCATCGTTAACAGGCATGAATTTATCGGTTAATATGTGTTCTCCAGCGGCTTTTGTTCGCTTTAAGTTCTTAAGACATTTCAGTAGGGGTGACAAAATATTTTGGTGCGTGCTGAAGGACGAAAAATGTTATTTCCCTACACACAAAAAAATTGGGGCGCAGTCTCTGGGTTCAGCCTCCTCAACTCCTATGTCCACCCCTGTCTGAAATGGAGGACGGATTAAAACCACATCAGTAGCCATACCCAGTGTAGTTCGGAAATTTCTGCTGGAGTTTCTCCTGTTGCAAACTTCACATTCTTTCAGCAGCGGTAATAACATTGAGGCTACAGGTGGTCTTTACTGACAGTCTTTGTGAATGTAATTGCTTTGACCAATTTGTGACCTACAGTGTTTCTGTGTATTGTATATTAACTTTCTAACTACTTCCAACCAGTATTTCAAAATCAATTACTCGCACATAACTTCCTGATAAATTACGTGTATTTTTATCCAGAAACAGATTTCACATCGGCTATACAATGACCGCACACCAGGGTGCCTTAGATAAAAGGCACAGCTGCCGGTGGAGAGCTAACAACTCTTTTTACTCCAACTCAAGCACTGACCTCAAACACTGGGGAAGTTCTTGACTCATCTTGTTTTTGTTTTTTTCTTCATTAGTGTCTTTATTGCAGCATACGGAAGCGAGGGAGGCGTTGAAGAGACAGGAGGATGTCAGGGCGTGAGAGGGAGAAAAATTGGCTAATAAACGATGGAGAGGGAACGTCAAGCGAAGGCAGAGGCGCTAAAAAAACAGCCTCCGATTCATTAGAGAAGAAGAGATGATGATGAAGATCAGCCTCATCCTTTCAGGCCTGGCCTCTTCGACCCGTGAGTCTTACACAGAACACGAACAAATGAGCGATATATGATGTCACTGACACATTAAACAGACATTGGTACATAATCTTCTCAAGGCAGGTAAAGAACAGAATGTGTAGGCCGGCAGCACAGTCACAAATGATCTCACCCTGAATATTACAGTTTACGATAACAAGCAGTTACAAAGGTTTGGGCTGTTAGCACGAAATGTCAATCTAATTATGTCTGGGTACGGCTCATTATCTGTCAGGTAATCCAGGACCGAGCCTGTCCCCGCTGTGAGAGGCGGCAGACGCCACAATGCACGACAAAATAAGGTTTGAAGAGGCCTCTTTTCTGAGGGCCGTGCCTGTTGCATCTGGAGAGGCTGTTTGGAAAAAGACATTGTAATCCCGCGGTGGTTCTTGAGGATTTTAATTTGCACAAGATACTTCTCCCATCTTTTTTTTCCTTCCTTCAAGCCTCATAGACAAGAAAATTAATTATGAGTAAAAGGTTGTGGCTGCTCATTGTACTTTGATTTATTGTCGTACAGAGGCTCATTACAGATAGATGGGTGGATCGTTGGATGTGCAGATGGAAAAGAAGGTTTTGGACATTTTGTAAAGAGACTAACAAGGGAGTAATACACACATCTGCTTCATTTGTCTTTCGTACTTTCCTAAGAAACCCCTTTGTTTTCTAATCTGCTCCCATTTAGAGTTGTTGTAGATACTGTTGATGCTGTTAAGGCAGACTCTTCTTCCCTGCTTGTCTACGTTGCTAAATTCAGAATAATGCACTTTAAGTTTCCACAGCACTAATTCCATCTCACATCAAACTCACAAATTATACACACACAAACATTTAAAAGCATCAGCAGCTCAGAAGGCATGCTCCCTCCTGTTCTTGGTATAGGGTTTTAATTTGACACAATTTTCTTTCCTGCCTCATGCTGTTGTATTGCTGCGTTTCTTGGTGTTACATCCTCCAACTGCACTCTTTGGCCTTTTCCACCAACATGAAACTGTCCCTGTTCTGGTTCAAGCACCTCATTTTGAACTTTTTGTAGCAGTGATTACAGTGGTTCCACTCAAAACTGGTGGCACTGCGGACCGGTTCATTAGACAGCACCAAGGTTCTTTGAACTGGTTCCATTCAAGGACTTTGACTGGAATCAGTTGAATGACCAGGAAAAAGGGCCCTCATAGTCATTTTTCATCAACATGGAACTGACCCCTTCAGGCTACTTAAACCAATTATCATTTCAACCAAAAATAAATAGTTTGTAACCCGAAAAGTTGGTTCCCAGCATGACCCAAAAATTAACAGGTTCTCCTTGGGAACTAAAGTGGGCGTGTCATATTCTACAGGTTGTTGTGAATTATGCAACGCGTTCTGATGACATCCTTGATTATAATGGTTCCTCTCAAAACTGGTGGAAATGCGGACTGGTTTATTAGCTAGCACCCAGGTTCCAAGGATTTCGAACAGGACGACTTCAAGAACCAGGGCTTATTTGGTGGAAAAGGGCCCTCACAGGCCTTTTCCACCAACATG
Organism: Lutjanus erythropterus; assembly: GCF_056507025.1. Classification (NCBI taxonomy): domain Eukaryota; kingdom Metazoa; phylum Chordata; class Actinopteri; order Lutjaniformes; family Lutjanidae; genus Lutjanus; species Lutjanus erythropterus. The sequence continues at coordinate 7,182,940 of NC_139336.1, forward strand.
AAACTGGTCCTGTTCCAGTTTGAGCACCTAATTTTGAAATGTTAGGAGCATTTCCACCAAAAATAAACTGGTCAGTAACCTGAAGAGTTGGTTCCCAACACAAACCACATATGAACAGGTTTTACTTGCAAACCAAAGGGGGCTTGTCATATTTTACAGGCTGCTGTGTATTATGCAACACCCTCTGTTGATGACATCTTTGATTCCAATGGTTCCTCTGAAAACAGATGGAAGCATGGGCTCGTTCACTCATTAGCACCCAGTTTTCAAGGATTTTGAACAGAAACGGTTCAAGAACCAGAGCTTACTTGGTGGAAAAGGGTTTATACAGTGGGCTACTGTGGCCACTGTTACTAATAAACATTGAAGCAGTCCAACCAGCTCATCACAAGGTTGACTGCAGTTCATTGAGCAATATAAAAGCTGTCATTTGAAGATTAATGAGGGCAGGTTGAATTTTGAGGACAAGAAGTGAGCTTGTATTGTGTGACCATTTGCTGTGACCCTCTCTCACAGATGCTGTGCACACTTTTTGAAATTATGAGTCTTGGTAAGATGCCTACATGTGAACAAGATTTGAAGCGAGCCTGAAGTCGTTTAGTCTCAAGTGACTCAGATGATAATGTTTTTTTGCTGAGGGCTGGGAAATGTTGCACGCAATCTTTGATCAGCCTCAGAAACTGGACATTCTGAAGACGTCACGTTTCCATGAGCCTAAATTAAAACCTTCAGTGGCGTGCAGCAGTGCTGTCACTGAAGAATTCAAGAAAAGAACATGTGAAGAGCTTTACTGACACACTGGGATGTGCACATTTATGTTCACAATCTGAATTTTACACTTTGAATGAATCTGGTTTTCTTTTTAAGAGTGTAGTTTCTTGGCAATACTTTTGTTCTTGTGCTTTTTCATCTCCATTCTGTGTAAAATTTTGTTGAAATTGTTGTTCAGCAGGTCAAGTCAGGTAAAGGTGGGGCTGTACCATTCCAAGGACTTGGTTGCAGCATGTTCAGTGTATGTTCTAGGTTTGCATTGCTCTATATTGTATAACCTTTTGTACTTTTACTTGCAAACAGCCAGACATCCTCAGACGTGCTCTGAGGGCCTTTACGGTAACTTGCCTATTGCCATTCCATGATCTATATGTGAATAATGCTCCCTCTGTAGCTCGGAAAGGTCAGCGCGCCGTACCTGATAACATTCATGTTCTGCACATCAGTTATCTGCAGCCACAGCAATTCCACACAGATCTGTGTAAGTGAGGGGGGAGGAGGGGGTAAGATTAAGGGCTCGATGTACAGGTGGATGTTTACCGCGGTCCTGAGGAGACCAGACACTGCTGCCGGGAGATGTATCCCATGCCTTGTGACACTGATTCAATGTGTGTCTCAACCTGGAATCAATTCGATGCACTTAAGATCCGCCTGAACCGATAATTCAATACCAGCGAATCCACATCTGTGTCAATCGGAAACCATTTCATGTGTGTGCATTTAAACCATGCAAATCCTCAGATGGAAACTTTTCTGAATAAATTTGTATATTTTCCATTTATTTATATGTAAAACAGGAATATGCATTAAGCTGTTCTTATCTTCATCACCATTACAATGTTATTTTTGGACTAATTTGCTCACTCATATTTCCTTAGAATAAAATTCAAATCTGTCAATCTAAAACGGACAATGATCAGTAAGGGGGCAGAGGGTTTTCTCAGGTGGGCACTCCTTTGTATGTGATATGCATGTCGTGGGAAGTCATTGTTGTGATGAACTGCCTTATTTTTTTCACTGTGAGCAGTAACACACCTAGGGCTGTGACACTAACCACACCACCTATACCACAGTCATGTGACACATACCGCAGAGTTGAGCTCTTTACCATCATTACAAACTTGTTTTCGAAGGCTCAATCTCATGTTGAGATCAGCACATGGATCTATTAATACACCTATGGATCAGCGCTGTCACACACAAGTCAGGAAAACAGCCTCTGAATGACAACTTTCAAAATGGAAAAAAATGAATAACTACAGAAGACATTGAGTGTTGGATTTATCATTATGGATTTATTTTATATCTCTCCAAAAAAGTTCAGGGCTGGATTACAAAGGTTCGGAAAGGGATGCAATTGCACCAGAGCCGGCGTTGTAAAGGTAGCATTAGTGTTAGCATTAGCTTAATGTTAACACTCACTTTTCTAGCAGATGGGAAATAATAGACATGACTTTTCTTGGTCTTGAGAAGCTGCAGTATTTATTAACTGACGCCCTCTCACCTAGATTGTACATTTACTGACATTTACTTACTTGCTGCTAAGTGTAAGTTTTTGCTGTACTATGAGCAGTACCACCACCCACTCTGTTGCTTGCTCTCACTTACTTGCACAAATACACTCAATTAAAGCCAACAGCAAGTTCAAAAAATACACCGTACTCAGCCACAAATGGGAGAAAAGTCTCTAATATGGAAGAAAAGCCTTAAAAAAAACAATTGACTCCAAGCTGTGGTGTCACATAGCCATTTTATAAGCCTGAATTAATCATAATATAGTCTTACTTTAAGCAGTGTATTTTTTCCTAGCACTCCTTCATGTGAAAGCATCCTCAAATCATCCAATTTATTGTCATGAGGGAAAGTGCCTTTAGGTGTTTATCTATCAAATTAGTTTGCATTTTTAATGCTGGACAAGATGAAAAAGTGATCGCTTGCCAAATACTGATATCATTACCCAGTTTACTGATTTGCACAACAACAGTTCCTTGGTTAGCAGGGAGTGTTAGCAGCAGCAGCCTGCTCTCCTTGCAGGTTAACATCCACATGCCTGTGCTAAATGTGCTTACTCATTGCTCCAGTCAAGTGGTTTTATACCAGTTTATAGAGAGATTAAGCCCTTCCATTTTCAGTGGAGCACCATGGGACCTTGCTTTGGAAAAATATTTTTTCTTTTGCTTCCCAGCTAGTAAAAGGGCCAGGTGTCTCTGCATAATATCCTTCAGGGAATGTAATGTTACAAGGGACAGCGATGTTGGTGACTACTGTTCATATTTTTTCCAAAAAGTGCACATGAGAAGGGAAGAGACCTCACCTCTCTATTCTGACACACCCTACATACAATCTTATATTCTGCTTTAAAATACTGTCAAACAGGGCTGCTTTTACAAGATGTCATCCATCCTGTGTATCATATAAACAATCTTTTTTTTTTCTTTTTTTTTTTTGTAGATCTGGGTACCAAAAGGACTGAACACAGGTGTAGTTTTTTGATACTTTGGTTATTTCAGTTGGTACCTGAGTACAGATACCCTAATTATAATATAAGATTTTTGTGAATTTTGAGAGGCACAAAAGCTCAAGCTATAACAAAAGCAAAAGCTATATTTATACATGCAATGGCTTTAGCATTAACTTCTGGCAGAGCAGAAGATGACTGAGCATTTACTAACATACTTTTGTTGCTGGCATGTTTAACATTTCAAGTTTTCATCAAACAGATCAACACTTGTACATGCTAACTTTGTACTGTTATGTGGCGTCTCTCTTTCAGTTGATATTCTTGACAAACACAAAAGAAAGGTTGTGAAAGGATCAGTCTCTGTTGTTAAGCAGCAGAGGGGCATGATGTCAACCTCCACATGTCTGACTGTGCCGTCTAGGTGAGACAAATACACATGGAAAATAACCTGCTGAAATGAAGCATTTCTGATTCTGAGAAACCTGCGTCAATACTTCACCTGTGACTCCTCGCAGCTTTAGCCTCATTCAAGCGCTTTGAATCAATACAGCTTTATCGCAGACGTTAAGCCTGCTGCATCGATTCAAATCACTGACTTGTTACACTCCCAGATCATAGCATAACACAACAATGTCAGGATTAAAGCTCTATTTCTTTTTGGGTCCACCCATGCTAAACTTGATTGCAGTCAGTGCTGTAACGACAGACGCTTATTGAACTGATTTACAGCTAAGATGCTTCAAGTATGAAAACGCCAACCAACAATAAAGATGTTCTCATATGCAAATGTGTAACAGCCCTCTGTACTTTTGACCTTATTTTAGCCAAGATCTGAATTTTCTCCCCTATATTATATATAAAATGTGGGGAATGAGGCTGTGTGTGCCAATTTTTCAGGCTGCTGTAGCACTAACAACCCTGCATTTGAAAAATATGACCACATTTACATTCAGCTCTTAGGTGACGTCTCAATCCCACGAATATCATGTCAGCATCAAGGTTACGTGACAACAGTGTTCAGCGCCTGTCTCCATAGGCTCTGTATTGTCCGCACATTTTAAAAACTCAGATCACAGCATCCAATCCCTCCAGGATTTTGGGGGTTTTTTTCAGGATGTTGCAGCCTAAAATTCCTGATTTTGCTGCAGCTTTTCTAAAAAATTGCAATGTAAGTTGCAATGTTTTAAGCATATTTGTTGCAATGAAACTGTGGGAGCTTTTTGCTTTGTATTGTGTAATTCATTAAAAATCAAAAGAAGCTTGTTCCACGGGGAATATAACTCTGGTCTGACTGTTCCCAAAAAAGGCTCAGGATTACAAAATTCTAACAAAATAAGCTTTATTTTTAGGATGCCCCCCAGATGTACTTCTTCTTTTACAAAACCAAAATCTTTTCAAGCTCAAACTCAATAAAAACAGTGAGTGCAGAAGATTGCTAAATCTCAATAAGAATGACAAACCTTATGTGACACCCATAACAAAATAAAAAAAAAAAAAAATACAGTAGATTAATAATAATGCATTGAGTTGGTTCAAAGACTAAAATGCAAAGAACCTCTCAGTAAATAAGACTGAATAGCTTCATTGAACTTATGTTGATGAACATCCACAACAATGTCGAACCCTGTTTTCTTCTGTTTTCCATTACTGACCTCACATTCTGCAGGGCTAAAAGTTAAAGTGCACACAATCTCTCAGGAAACAATGAGCACCATTTACGCTGAAACAATTAAAATCCAACAGCAACAGGCTTTTTCATACATGTGTCTTGAGAGCTCTTTCTCTTGAAGCTGGTGAAAACCAGGAACGGCTCTTCCACTGACTTGCTGTTCCTTCAACAACCTTCTCATTGCAGGATGGTCACTTTTGGAGCGTGGAATGTAGACTGCCGTGTGAGTGGCGACGCAGTCTTCACAAATACATGCTATCAAGATGACAAGCACTCACAGTCAGGATTGGAAATTTAGTTCTTGAAATGTGAACATCTACCAGCCACTGACGGATAAAAGTTCAAATTCACCAGCCGCTCAAAAGCAAGTCATTCTTTTGTGTCTGAAATCTATCAGACACTTTAATGTTTTATCAGTATTTGTCTGGTGGTTGGTGTTAAAGTCTTGCCCTGATCAGAACTGGTGAAAAAAACTCCACCACTAACACAGCAGCCAACCTTTTATAAGATATTGTTTGATCGTATTTGTATTTGACTATTTTCTTTTTCCTCTGCTCTCTTGCACCCTCACGCTCTCAATCTCTGATTTCATTACACATCCAACTTAATAAATCCAAAACAGCTTTCAGAACATGTTTCAACATTTTAGGACCCCCTCGAAAAATGAGATGCTGCATCTCAAGGGACTAGCCTTCAATAAATTCCAATTGATTTGGCAATATTTATTCCTAAACTGTTTTTTTAACACACACACACACCATGGTGGGAAATTAACACCAGCCAAATGCTGGTTTAACATGAAGCATCTGGTAGGTTTAAGACACAAAATAATAATTTACTATTGAATGAATCGATTTTGAACATATCTGTCTGTGATTGGTGGATGTTCACATTTTAAAAGTTAATTCCTATCCTGGCACACATGTATTCATACAGATGCACATAGCTTGTCACGTCAACAGGCAAACACACCTCTCTCACTTTGTCATTATGCTAAACTAACGTTACTTCCAACCATGCAAGTTTAATCTAACTTACCTTCAGTCTTTCAGTGCTTGCAACAGATTTGGGTGATCTGTGTTGAAGCCATTCTCCATTTATGTTGCGGCAGAAAAGTGTTTGTCAATCGAATATTTGCACACGGTGCAAAACAGTTTACCTCCGCTTTCAGGGAATTGTTTTGCATGGACTTCAGCAGTTAAAACTGTTGGTAAACATGAGACATTAGAGTCGCACATGTCTGCATGATCATACCATAAACAAGGAAGTGAATTTGGTGACGTATGTGCCTTACATTTGCGCAGGGGATTGCTATGATTGGTGGAACTCACAGGAGGCCCTGGTGATTGGTCAAAATTGTGCAGAATGCACAGAGATTGGTTGAATTTGCGTTAATTATTGTGATTGCCACATCACAAATTCTTGGACAGACTGCATAACAAGGTGACGAAAACATCTTTTTTACACCTTAGAAATATAACTAAAGACCATTTATAAATCAAAAAGATGTGGAATAATTGATTCATGCCTTTATTTTAAGCCGACTCGATTAAGGACTTTTTACTGTTGCACCAAATAAAGAAAAAACAAACAAACAAAAAAAAAAAACCTGAGGCTTCAACTCATCCAAAACTGCAGCTCTGATATTAACCAGAACCAAGGGAAGAGAGCACATTAGTCCAGTTTTAGCTGCTCTGGACTGACTTCCTGTAGCATTTAGAATTGATTTTAAGGTCATTCTCCTTACATACAAGGCTCTTCATGGACAAGCACCATGTTACATTTCTAGCTCCCTTGTTCCCTGTTTGCCCTCAAGAACACTGCAATTGTCTGCAGCTGGTTTATTGAAGGTTCCCAGAAACAGCCGAAAGAAAGTCGGGGATGCAGCCTCTGTCAGTTAAACCAGAGCTCTGGAACAAACAACCTATAGATGTCAGAGAAGCTAAAAATTTTTAAAAGAAAGCTAAAATTTCTTCACTGTAGCCTATAATTAGCTCTGATATTCCTGATACAGGCCCAAGACTCTGTTTTGCATTTTGCTTTGCACTTACGCACCACTGCACCTCATTTAAAATGTTGTATTTTCATTGATTTCATGCATTTTATGTACTGTATGTTAACTTCATTTATTAGTGAGCTCCTCTCTGCCTTTGGAGTACTCTCTCCTCCCCTATGAAATGTGGATAAAATACGTTTTCAGTGCATTTTCACTGAGCGCCAGCTTTCACGTTTATATGTGTTTACGTCACGCACAGCTGGGACATGAGACATATAGAGCTGATGCAGGCGGCTGCTAAATGAACGATAAAAATGAAAGTGACAATAAAAATGACTCACTTGCAGTCGAGAGGTGGGTGTAAACTTTAAGCTCCAGTGTTTGACTCGTAACATAAATTCAGAAGTCTGTTTTCAGAAAGCGGAAGTATTTTCTTTATTAACATGTTTGTGCTCTCCATCTTCTTAAAGGAAAACTCCAACTGCATTTTCTTGGAAAGGACCACTCAGCTGTTAGCAAAAAGCTCAAAAGCGTTTTAACATGACACACGTGTGCTGCTCGGGTAAGCAGCGTGTCCAGCCAGTATAGACGGCTGAAGTCACGGCGCTTCCGGTGGACCGCCACGGGACCTTAGTTTGGAAAAAAATTATTTTTTGATCCTGTTTGAATTGTGCCATGAATTAGATGTAAGATATTCTTACAAGTCAGGAAAGACGCTGTCTGTCGTAAAACTGTCAATATCATTATCAAACTATGAAGATACGCAATTACCCAGAAGTCTTATACTCGTGTTGAAGACTGTGACAAACCTACCAGAAATTGCGTAAAATTGTCTTTCACAACAATAATCATATGTGTAAGCTAATTCATGGCACAATGCAAAATGATTTATCCCTTGCCATTGACTTCTGTTCATATTTTTTCTAAGGGTATGATTTCGCCACTCAAATATAAAATCAGCTTCACTTTTTGCAAACACGTCTTATAATCGTTGATCCGCTAATATAACTTTTGTATTCATTTAAAGGTACTGTCAGCTAAAATCCAAAAGGAATATGAATATTCCTTTCAGACAAGTGAGATCAATACACGAGCCTAGAAAGGCAAGAGAGAACCTAGAAAGACTAGAGAGAACAGAACTTGTACACCATTCTTGTCATCCGCTGTGTGGACGAATCCTGGCAGAACACCACAAAGAAGTGGGGGGGTCAATAGGAAATTGATTTTTTTTTTTACTGCTGTATTTCTCCTTAGAGGCAGACTGTCCTCAAAGACAGAGCATAGATGAGGTGAGATACCAGGTCTGTGCTTTTGTATCTCCATCAAAGAGTTTGTGGGAACCCCTGAGGAGCATCAGAAGGTGAGAAAAGATGGGCCTCAGCAGCACAAGGTCATGTGACTAATAAAAGATTTAGTTCAACTGAAATTACAAAAGACTTTTTTAAAAATTATTGATGCTAGAATTTTCTTTCTTAAAGGACAAACATCTTCAGAGACGTATCAGAGAGACTTCTTTAGGTTCACCTAGGGTCCACCTGTGGATCTCACCTCTGGGGACCCTGAGATGTGAGATGATTCACTTTATGTGAGAAAGACTTGAATATTCTTTCCTCTGTGTTAGATGGGACAGAAATATTACACTAAAGTACCTAAAAAATAAAGGTAACACTTTACAATAAGGTGCACAAAAATTTGAGTAGTTACCAGGGAACAAATGATTGCTATTGATTAGTTAATGATCAGTTAATTAAGAAACGAGTGAATAACAAATCAGGAACTTGATAATAAATAAATTGTTAATAAGTACTTTGGCTCATTAAGTAATGATTAGTTCAGGAATATATGTGACTTGATCATACTGACCAGTTTCTTAATGAATGGTTCCTGATTAACTCTGAACTTGCTGGTAAACAGCACAAAACTAGTAACGACTGCATAATTACTAATTACTTAACCATTACTTACCTTTTGTGTCCCCTAAAGTTTAATGATGCATAATACCGAGTAGTTACTAAGTAATCCTTTACCTTATGATGACTTAAAGGGACTGTTCACTCTAAAATTACAGCTCAGTCATCATGTAATCTCCCTCATGCCGACTGAAAGTCACAAATGGGGAACGGCAAAAAAATAACAATAATAAGTATATTAAAAAAAGCCTCCATACTGCTCGTCTGATGCAATCCACATCTCCTAAATCCAAGCTGACCTGAAACACCATGTTTTTAGGCTGAATCTTCACTGCTTCCCTGTAGATCATTAGCTTGGAGCCACATTCACATGCACACTGTCTGAATTGTGTGTGTGTGTGGTGTGATGGTGTGTGCATGCACAAGTGAATGGCATGTCAGGGCTTTGGGAGACTTGGATTACTCCAGACGATCAGTATGTTTTGTTTAGTTTTTGTTTTTTGGGTTCTTTCTCTTTGAAAACTGTGTTCTGTGGACTCAAAAACTAAACCTGACCTTCAATCGAGAAAGATAATGACTGAATTTTCAATTTTGGGTGAACTATACCTTTAACTTTTTTTTTTTTTTTTTTGCATCCCTTAAAGTAAAGGGATACATAATACTGAATAGTTAGTAAGTATTCCTTTACCTTATGACGACTTGCCCTTTTTGTGTGTGATACATAATACTGAGTAATTACTTAGTAGTCCCTCAGAACGTTATCATTATCGTAGGAGTACTTACCCTTTTTGTGCCCCTTCAAGTGAAGTGATACATAATTATAATTAGTATAGTATAGTATAGTATAGTAATGACTGAGTATTGAATGTCTGTTTCATCATTATCTGTCCATTAGTTACCTCTTTTGTGTCCCTTTAGGTAAAGTTGTGCATAAAACTGAGTAGTTACTGAGTAAGTCTTATTCACCGACAAACACAAAATCACACAGATGACAAATTAAACTGACGTGTATAGGTACAAACAGCTTTTAGAATCAAGAATAGGAATAAAACTGTGCTAGCCCCATTGTGGGGTTGTTAAAGTGCACAGTCTAGGTGAATGTAAAAATGTTAGTGTATGCTAACATCCCAACAATGACATTGTTAATGTGCTGATGTTTAGCAGGTTTACCATATTCACCATCTTAGTTTAGGTTGTTAGCATTCTAACATTTATTTATCAGCACTAAACACAAAGTACAGCTGAAGCTAAAAAAGGCTAAAAGGGCCAAAGCCAGTGAGCATCTTGTCTGACACATGTTGAAAACTGCAGGTACATTTGTAAGCTGTTCAATGTGCCACAGCTGATAAGCTAATTAACTTTACATCGAGTGCACGTTTGCCCACTGAATATTTGTTTGCTAGCTTGTTCAGAAACCCAAGGGGAAAGACCAGACATGTGTCCATGCCTGTAGATAAGAAAGAGACATTAGCTAGAATGCTAATGTATTGCAGTCCAGTCTGTGGCTCATTGTGTGTCGTTTCACAACTTGTCCTCGTTTTGAATGTAAAATGTATTCATTTTTGAATTTGCTCATTCTCAAAAGACGTAACAGGACACGTGCAGATCTGAAATGAATGTAGCAGAAACACAAACATGCAATCAACTCTTCGTTGACTTGGAGATAAAAAAAAAAAAAAAAAGAAAAGAAAAGAAACTCCCTCTATTCTTTGATTTTGCACTGTTCAGTAATAAATTATATTGAGAAAGTCTTGGAAAGGTTATTTCCCTCTGACAGGGTGCTGGCCATGTGTTCTCTTCTATCCACGATGGCAGTGACATGTTGTATCTGACATGGACAGAAATCTGTGTTTGTTTGAAAATCTGGTGATGATCATAGTGTGTGGGAATTTTGGCAGAGCTTTGGCTTGCTAATGAAAGTCATCTGTTGGACTGAGATAACCTCTCCAAATGTCTGGTGCTTCTGCATGAGAGAAAGTGAAATGACTGAGTGTGTGACAAAGAAAAAGAGTTAAAATTCATGCCTTGAGCTGCAACTAATATGTCATGCAGTTCTGTGATTTGAGTGTTGACAGTACTGACAATCTTTGTATGTTTGCAATGTGATTTTGTTTGCTTCCCACATTGTTGTTTACATTTAGCAATTTCCACTTATCATGTTACCAGTGGTGAAAAAAATAATTCGAGTTAATATTACAGTAAAAGTCCAAAACATACCACAGCAGCAGGGCAGCAGCACATATTAAAACTTTCACGATGTAACACACATTACAAGTAGATGTATATAAGATGTACACTCACTGGCCACTTTATTAGGTACACCTTGCTAGTAGCAGGTTGGACCCCCTTTTGCCTTCAGAACTGCCTTAATTCTTCGTGGCATAGATTCAACAAGGTGCTGGAAACATTCCTCTGAGATTTTCCTCCATATTGACATGATAGCATCACACAGCTGCTGCAGATTTGTCGGCTGCACATCCATGATGTGAATCTTCTGTTCCACCACATCCCAAAGGTGCTCTATTGGATTGAGATCTGGTGACGGTGGAGACCATTGGAGTACAGTGAACTCATTGTCATGTTCAAGAAACCAGTTTGGGATAATCTGAGTTTTGTGACATGGTGCGTTATCCTGCAGGAAGTAGCCATCAGCCAAAACCACCAACCTGAACTGTTGATACAGGACAGGATGGATCCCTGCTTTCATGTTGTTCATGCCAAATTCTTACCCTACCGTCTGAATGTTGCAGCAGAAATCAAGACTCCTTCAGACCAGGCAATGTTTTTCCAGTCTTCTATTGTCCAGTTTTGGTTAGGCTGAGGTCTTCTGCTTCAAGGTTCGATGCGTTGTGTGTTCAGAGATGGTCTACTGCATGCCTTGATTGGAACGAGCAGTTATCTGAGTTACCGTTGCCTTTCTGTCAGCTCGGACCAGTCTGGCCATTCTCCTCTGACCTCTGTCATCAACACGGCATTTTTGCCCAGAGAACTGCCACTCACTGGATATTTTCTCTTTTTCGGACCATTCTCTTTAAACCCTAGAGATGGTTGTGCATGAAAATCCCAGTAGATCAGCAGTGTCTGAAATGCTCAGACCAGTCGTCTGGCACCAACAAACCATGTCTGCATGCCTAAATCCACTGAGTTGCTGCCATGTGATTGTTTGATTAGATATTTGCATTAACAAGCAGTTGAACAAGTATATCTAATGGAGTGGCTGGTGTACAATAAGATATTTGGCTTATATAACAGCGGTCTCTAGTTGGAAAGGCTGCCTGGCAGTAGGGTAAAGTACTGAAAATATTGTAAACATAGTGCATACTTAAACTCATAGAGATGTCTTAGGTGGCTAAAATATCTTTTGCTGCTGAACCTGTCCACAGCAGTACATTGCTTAGCTTCCTACACTGGTATTCTTGCTGCTTCTCCAAACTGGATGCATGTTGACTGCAATCTACTGTAAGTAATACACTGACAATGGATCTATCCCTCACACAAACCCACGTCAGAATACCTGAAATATTCCTTTAACAAGATGTGCATCTCTTTCTGCAAATTTTATCATTAATTTGATATGACATTAAAATTAGACTTGTTTTGAAAGTCATATGGAAATGTTACAGGTCCGACATAGATTGCTGTCATGAATTTTATGTAATTGCAACAAAGGTGCTTATTTACACAAGAGACTGACACAACTGGCATCTGTGTACATATTTGGAGACAAAAGATCATTTGAAAATCCATCCTGAATGTGACCCAGGACCCGCTCTATGCGATGGGAACCAGAGCACTCTTTGCAGCTGCACGGCCAGCATGCTGAGCGCTCATCATGTAACAGGGTGTGGGTGTGGAAAAGTGGGACCAGGTGTGGCCAAGAATTGTCCCTGCATGGAGCCTATTTCTGCCTCGTCTTGTGGCCTTTGCTCTGCCATCGTTTTCCTGACGCAGGTGCTTGTTTCCTTGTGTGGGGCTCCAGTAAACGTAGGAGGATGTTGTTCTGTTCACAAGTCAATTTCTCCACTGCTGCTACACACCAGTCCTCATTAAACCTTGCTTTTATCTGTTTATTTAATGTTCATTGTTAAAGGGACAAGTATGTAGCATAAACCAATGCCACTAATTTGCAGTGCCCATCCCTAGCTGGGCATTTCAAATACAAAAAACTCAGCAACAAATAGGTATGGAATCCCAAAAGTGAATTACCTGGACAGAAAAAGCGTGAGAATTTTCAAGGGACACCTTACAATTGCAGTTGGATGTTTCATGCGTTAGTCAGCCTTAAGCTTTCAGTGGAACCCCAAGGTCACTGAGCACCTGAGAATTGATTTTATGTAGGCATTTATTTAATAATATTTCTCACGAACATGGCAAAGATGTGATTTTATTGGTTTCTTGACCAAGATTATCATTGTTCGATTGTGTATCATCGTAAGAGGCTTGTTTGTTGCAGATGTAGCTTCTGACCAAGAGGTTATACAATAACAATAAAGTTTCAAAAGATCACAGCATATATAAAATTGTTTGCAACATAAAATAATACAAAGTCTGAATGTCTTGCTCACCATTTTAACATGCTTCTCAAATTCCCGGTGGGAATCTAATGTTAATCTTTAGGCAAATTAACATACTTCTCTTAACATTTAGCATAAGGTATGATTTTTCAAAAGCTTCTGCTCTGGACTGTAAGTGACATGATAGCTGTATGGAAACTGCCAGGACAGTTGTACCAGATATATACAGGACTGTATCATCTGCATGCATCACATATGCTCCAACACATTATTGTGCTAAGTCATTCACATATTAGCTGAAAAGAAGTGGGTCGAGAACAGAACCCTGTGGTTTTCAAAGAAATTATTCCTCATTATTGACAATAACACATTGTGCCTCATGTAAGAACCACTCGTACGAACAGGTTTGTTCTGAAGTGGTGTGTATGAGTGATTTAAGGAAACTTGTTGAATTCACCACTTTTCTCGTATTTTGAATTTTCTTTCAGATACAAACACAATTTACGAGATCCAGACCTGTCGGAGAGTCATGAGCAGTCAGTCTGCTGGCATCCAAACCAAAGTTTTTCACTAATGACTGTAAATTTCATTAGTTTGTAGACATTCTGAGTTTGAATTAATAATTATGTTATTATATTATTGTAAATTTACACATGAAGCCTGTCATCATTAATTTACTTATGTATATTACATTCTGTCAGGTGTATTGACAGTATCTTCACATTCAGGTTTATGAAGTTGCTGTCTATGGGAACATCCTCAATTATTCTGTCCTTTGTCTCTGTGATGGAAACTTCCCCCTGACCACCTCCTCCTGTTGCAGTCATCCATCACCTTGCTGCGGCGAGGCTTTTTTCCTTCTTTGAAGCCATTTCATATCCTCTTTATTTCAGTGACAGTCCGACCCTCAGGTACCATGAAATTAACAGCGCTCGTTTTTTTCTGTTTCTTTGTTTTAGCAGGTCCTTTAATTCCACTGCTGATGCTGTTAAAATGACAGATTTTCCTTCATGGATCTCTGAAAGCACAACTTCAATCTTCAAACTTGTAAAATTCTTCTTTTCACTCTTTGATGCTGTTTTCACGAATGAATACTTCCTGACATATGGGGCAGGAAGTTTTGTCTAATATGGTATTGTTGGGGTGTTAAATATGCTGATTTGCAAGTCTCATGCACATGCTGTCAAATACGCATAGGATCATTTAAGTTACAAGTGAGTTACGAGTTTTTCTGAATCTGACATGACATGTTTGTATGAGTTGAACACTTAGCTGTGCCCCTGGGCAACAACATTCAAGTGCTCCTCACCAGGACACCGGTCACATTGTAGACATCATCGAGGCATGTACAGTATAATTTTTCAGATGAGCAAAATAAAGGGGTCAGGGTTTATTTAATTTAAAAAATAGCTTTGTATTATACTAGTAATATACTTACATACATGTAATAGATGATTATATACACTATGTCCCACCCCTAGAACTATCTGATGGGTTATACTTCACATCACGAGTAATAGGAATAAGTACTGAAGGATGTGTCACAGATAGGCAGACATAGAGCTGCTCTGGTGAGCTGAGAGGAGCTGTGTGTCAGAAGAAAGGCAGCAAATATTGCCGAAGTCATCTGTTTCCATTACAAGCATGCCCATTTTCCCAGCTGCATCACTGAAAAAGTCACAGTCTGCAACATTTTATTCAATGGAGGTGAAAACGATGACTTTTATATAAGTCGCCCTTCCTCTTTTAAGTCTCTTTGCCCTGTGAAGTCATGTGACGTGGGCTGACCAATGAAGGGAGGGCTTGTCTGCTCTACAACATGTGATACAAGATCTAATCAGATATGAACGTCAGAAACGTTCTGGGCCCCTGGGCAATTGTCATCCTAATAGATAATGGTTAATCTGGCCTAGAGCATATCATAATTTAATGTGTCAAATGCCTTTTCAAGGTCCAGCAAACTGCCCCAGCCACTTCACCTTTATCAAATAATGATTTAAGCTGTTCTATAAGAAAGCAGTTTGTCAGTTGTAGGGCAGGTAGTGGTTGAAATTAAAGAAAACATGTGAGCAAATATAAAAGTTCTAAAGAAAAGAGTGCAAGAGCTGTTTTAAAAAAGGACCATGAAAAAAAAAAACTGCTTCACTGATTTGCATTTTGTGCTCCTTGCATGTCACTATCTTTTGTTTCACTGCCTTAAGGTAATCTTTAAATAAGAAAATAAACTATGAAATCACGGTGAGCTATTTCACATGCAGTATTCAGAGATTTTCAGGTTAGAGGAAAAGCCCACGGCAAACATCTGGCTTTCTGCGCGTATCTTTAAAGTTTAAAAGCACGAGGAGTTATTTGAATAAGAACTGCACTCTGTGTTTCTTACGGCGGAGAACGGAGGAGCTGCCTCCGTCTTTGTGCCGCGACCAAATGTGAGCTGCATTGTCATTAGAAAGCACTCTCCTGCACTCTCCTCCTCCTCGTCGGAGCACCCCCGGCAGCCGAAGGCGACACGCGGGCCCATCCTTGACATTCCTGTGGATGCTCTGCGTGTCCCCCGGTTCTCGAGGCAAGTTGGAGGAATAGTGGTTGTGAGGAGAAGCGCTGGGTGACATCAGAAGGAATTACTGGAGGGGAAGAGGAAGAGGCAGAGTGTCACCTTATTATAACCTGACCCTAGGGCACCGGAATCCTACCAGCAAGAGCTCAGGACCTGGTCACTAATGTGATGTAACACACACACAAACACACACACATGAATCTCTGATCGAGAGTGGAAAATCTGGGAGGGCAAAGTGAATAGTTGAGCTGCCCCTCAGCAAGGCACTGAACTCCAAGCTGCTCTACTGGAGCTGCTGAGGGGCACTGGAAGTTAGAGGAAGGTTTCCAACTGCTGTTAATGTACAGTATGTATGAATGTGAAGCAGGACAGTCCAACAGAAGCTACAGTAGCAGCAAGCAGTTTTCAGAAAAAAAACAAAAAGAAAGGATACATATTTTCCCTCTTACCTGTAATGGTATTTATCCATCTAGACAGCCAAAGAGATGCCTACCTTCTTTCCAGTATAATGGGACTAAATGGCACTCGGTGCTAAAAAACACCCAAAATACAACTGAAAAAAAGCAATGTCTCTTTCCAGAAATCATGACCCACTTCCTCAAGATAATTTGCAGAACTTTTTCGTAAGCAGTTTCATGTAGAAACTACTTTCTTTCTAATAAACTACTTCTCGCCTGTCTTCCTGCATCTTCCTCTGGATGAGATGAGTCTACCTCCGTGTTCTGGTTCAGTAGCTTTCACACCCAATGCAGACCGTGCCCGGACATGCACAAACCATGCTACAGATTACCTTTTCAAACGGACTCAGGCATGGATCAACGAACCATGCCCCAGTGCGGTACGCAGTGTTCGCACTTGTAAAACAAACTTGACTTTTGGTCGTGTGCTTCAATCTATGCCAGGGTCCATAGAGTGAAAGCCCTCTTAATGTTATAGTTAGGGATCATAGAACGAGAGACTGGGAATGTTGTCCTGCTGTAAATTGCAGATAATCTACTCAGGAGATGATGATGTGTCACATGACATAGGGTTTATTTTCAAATCTTTACCTACGGAAGACCATTGGTGTTGACTGCACGCTGGTTTCTTAAGTTACTTGGAACTCAGTTTCCTTAGTAGATACTCTGTACTGTAGCTCAAGTAGTTATTTTAATGGGAACTCTTACTTCTATGGGCTCCTGTAGGTCAGGTGGCTGAGCATCAGTGAGCATCAGACTGAGCATCAGCATCAGTCCTCTGAAGCAGCCGCTGGTTTGGAGGTGCTGCGGCCCTTTGCTGCATGTCATCTACTCTTTCTCCATCACTTTTCCTGACTGCTATTAGCTGTCCCTATCAAATTACGGCAAAAGAGACTCAAAAATAATCTAAAAAAAAAAAAAGAGTTCTTACTTCTACTTGAGTACTTAAAAAATTGAAACACAAAAAACTGTGTCAACCTTGTTTCCGTGGACAGCATGGACAAAAATGTCCCTAATAAGGACGTTAGCTAAAAATAATAAATGAAAAAGCAGTGCTCCAAGTAGTAAGAGCTGCACAAGGACTTCTGAAAGGTGAAATTATCCTTGATTATATGAGTGTGGAGCGGGCTTTAAGAATAGAATGACATTCATCGGCCTGGAGAGCGACCGTGAATGAAGAATGGGAGAATCCCTGGGCGAGAGCGCCAGGTGCAAATCCCTAAAAATACCTGAAAACCCTCCTTTTTCTCTCCTCTCTAATCTCTGGTGCTTTTCCTCAAACAACAATAATTCGTGACCACTGAATCACACAAATGCACACACAGAAGAAAAAAAAAAAACACACACACACATCCACACTCGTGAATGCATGAACACAACACTCATACATGCACATTTCCCTGTCACTTAGCTGCGTTTCTTGCTATTAATCTCACTCCGCATGCTTCATCTTTCCCTCCAGCAGCCGTGTCTGAATGACAACCAGCTCGCATGCCGCGGTAAGACGGAGGCTTTGAGCCCGCAGGCCCCCGAGCTTTATCTCTGGTCTGAGAGAAATTCAGGCAGCAGTGCTGATAAACCTGGGCCTTAAAAGCATGCACATGCACACAGACCTACACGCACACACAACTAAGATGTGCACGCTCGTGGCAACATAATGGAATAAATTCACCGTGGCTGTGCTGGCTGGAATTATAAAGTAACATCCGTGGCTGAGTGCATGGCTACAACGGAAAGATAATAACATGTTTTCTTCTTCTTCTTCTCTGCTGGTGATGTACGATCACGTTGGGGACTCGCTGAGGGCTGCGAAAGGGCCACGGCGCGTTTGTTTGACAACACTGTTTTATTTTCATTAGTCTGTCAAAGCTGAAGAGGACTCCGGACATGTGTTCACACTCACACAGAATACCAACAACAGACACTCATTTCCGTAAAGTAAACTGTGTGTGCACATTTGACATGATGATGAATTGTATATGAAATATTCCAGTTCACCAGTAGCTGTCAGATGGTGTACACCATTAGAATAAAAGGCGCTGACTAGAACCATAAAGTGTTCTTCAGCTTGCCCAACCCTTTTTTGGTTCCTGATAGAACCTTTTCTTAAAGTTCCACCATTTCAGGGTTCTACCAAGAACCTTACATGATGGGTCATACCTAGAGCCATCGGTTAAAGGTTTCACCCACAACCCCCTATGAGAAGTCCTACAGAGAACCTTTCTATTTCCTATGCTCCACCCAGAACCCGCTTGGGGGGGCTCTGTCCAGAACCTGTCCACCCTCTAAGGGTGTTTACAAGAGCCCACCCAGGGGGTTCTACCGCAAACCTCTTTATATTACAAGGGTTTTTCTCTTGAACCCAATCAGGAGGTCATTGACAAACCTCTCGGGGGATTGAATCCAGAACTTTTTCACCTTCTAAGGGTGCCAACAAGAACCCACCCAGTGGGTTCAACTAAAAGCCTCTTTATATTATGTTAAGAAGAACCCTTTACAAAAGAGTTCTTTATGACTTTTAACAATCGTCTATGAATTCTTTCTTTCAAAAGAGGCTCTTTGACTGAAAAAGGTTCCTAATGGAACCTTCCATTAGGTTCCTAATGGAACCTTTTTTTCTTACAAAGAACCTTTGACGAACCTCTCGGGATTATATGCAGAACCTTTACAGCTTCTAATAGTGCTAGCAAGATCCTTCCCAGGGGGTTCTACTGAGAGCTTTTTTTATGTTTTATGTTTAGATTTTAGTTAGAACCCACCCAGGCGGTACTACCCAGAATTATATATATTTTTTATGATATGATACAAAGAATCCTTGATAAACCCGTGAAATGAGAGTTCTTCTAAAATTTCAACAATCCTCAAAGAACTCTAGATTTAAAAAGGGGGTTGTTAATGGAACCTTTTGTTGTACAAAGAACCCTTGATGAACCTCTCCAGGGGTTTATACAGAATCTTACCACCTCCTAAGGGTGCTAACAAGAATCCACACAGGGGGTTCTACCAAGAGCTTTTTTTTTATTACAAGGGTTTTATCTAGAACCCACCCAGATGGTTCCACCAAGAACCCTTTTATACTCAAAGTGTCCTACCTAGAACCCACCCAGGGGTTTCTGCTAAGAAACTTTTTATCTTATGGTACAAGGTGGCCTCGACAAACCCTGCAAGAATTTTAACAATCCTCAAAGAACTCTTTCTTCCTAAGTGGTTCTTTGGATGAAAATGATTCTTAATAGAACCTTTAGTCTTACAAAGAATCCTTGACAAATTTCTACTTCCAAAAAAGGGTTCTTGAGAAGAAAATGGTTCTGTACAGAACCTCCGCTCTCCTCAGGAGTGTAAAATTCACATTCTGTCCACTCATGCTTTAACACCACGGTGTCCACGGTGGAGTCCACATGAATTGTTGCACAGAAATGAGAAAAGGGAAAGTTGCGTTTAGAAAGAAAATGGCAGCTGCTCTCATTTCTTCCGCAAGCATCACATGTCATCAACCCGACGGAATATCTGTCTGCACCCAAAGCAAGCAGTCAGGAGGAATTACAACACCAGAGCTGTCTTTTCTGCCTCCACATATCCTGGGGTGCATGTAGGTAATTGCAACTCTAGCTCCTGCTTTTATGTGAGTAATAAGTAATTTCCGACCCTCTCCTGCTCTCTGACTCTTAACACGCGGTTATGAGGGATACGGCAGCTCCTCATCATTAGTCTTCGTCTGACGGAAATGGAGCAGACTCCGCGGGTTCGGAGGGGACCCAGCGGACGGCGGGACCGGCCAACACCAGCAGGATGTGGAGCCCGGTTCACGAGGTGTTGCTGGACGGGGACAACAGGCTTCTGCTCATGAGGTCACTCCCACCGCCCCCTCCTTCATCACCGCCGTGTTCTCAGCGGTCAGGCACGGAGAACTTGGCGATGGGTTTGTGGTTACAAGTGGTCCTGGTTTTGGAGAATGGTGCATACATGACTTTTCCACCTTGCTGGTATTTCATGATTAAGCTGAAATACTCCCTTGAGGTACATGTGGGAGACTTCACAGAGAGGAGCGCAGGGTGGAAGTAATGGATTACAACCACTCAAATTACTGTAATTAAGTCATTTTTGGGGGTTCTTGTACTTTTATGAGTACTTTTTCAAGTCTGTAATTTACTTACTTACTTAAGTATGCAAGTAGGCAAATAAATTTAATTAATATCCAGAGCTTTTATCTGCATTTTTTGTGGCCATTAAAGTTAAATGGGCCACTGAAACCATGACATATTGAAGGAAAAAATGCTGCAGCAGGCACAGGTTTGCAGAGGTTTGAGCATGCCCACAAACCCGAACAGTGCCGGAGTTAAGAGTAATTTAGTCTGAAGATTTGAAGAAACGCACTGTAAAAAAAATAGTTGAGACAATTTAAAATTTCAAGACAATCCACTGCATTAATTTTGAGCCCAACTCAGGCTTTTAAGTTTTAAAATAAACTTTTGTTTAAATGTTTTGCTGATCTGTAATCTTTAGTTGAAATAATTTACTTTTCTTCTTAAGATAAACTTGAATCTTTGAATTTTAGAAAGTAAAAAATAAGATGAGTCACAATGACCTGATGTCTTTTAGTGCCTGAAATATTAAATAGTTTTAATCATAAATAATAAAATTTTAACTTTCACTTCAATGAATTAACTTAATATTTTTTTAAATACAATATTTTGAGTTTCTAAAATTCAAAGCTTGAAGTTTATCAAAAGAAGAACAGTGAATTATCTCAACAAAAGATCAGTATTTGGTAATACTTTTCAAAACTTAAAAAGTGAGTTCAAAACTTAAAACCTATTGCCGTCCATTGCCCTAATATTTATAGTTCTTTCAACTTTTGTCATTGAAATGACTGCTACTGGTAATGCTTTAACAGTTCAAAGTAACTACCATAAGTGGTGTTTGAGAGGAGTGTTTTCTTGTTTGTTTTTGCTAGTAGTTGAGTAATATTTCAATAATATAACAATATTTCTGAATTCAGATTTTCAGTACTGCTTATCTTGTATTCACTTTGCGGGTTTGTAATACTGCTTCACAGTCCCTCCAGGATTTCATGGGCTTTTTGGGGGGATTGTTTCTATTAAGTTGTGAGGCATGTTGCAAAGATTTTAGGCTTTTTACAATTAAAGTGCTGGAGTAAGTGAAAATAAAAAACAAACTTTTATTTCTTCTATAATTCGTTAAAAATCAAAGGTAACTTATCCCAGGGAGAGCAAAACTGCAAAATACAAAAAATATTAAAAAATAATACTAGTTGAGTCGGTTCATTGAGATGTACAGACATGCTCATGGGGAGTCACGATGATTGGTCAGATTTGTTGAAAAGTTGCATTGATCGGACAAAACTGAAAGGTTGTGAAGAATTTACCTGAACAACACAACCACACACTGATGCAGTAATGTAACGATTGTAACTGAACAGGATTCAATAATCAGATTATGTGAAATCTGATCATTTCTGCCTAAAATTAAGTTTGCTTGCAACAACAGAGCTGCTGCTTTCATCTTATATACATATATATACATATATATCTTTCAAGTTACTTAAGTTCCTAACAGGATGTGATTTGGAACAGCCTGTGCTGTTTAATTAGTCTTGATATGAATTAACATCAATAAGCTGCAGGTGTGACTGTGCAGTGTGAAAGAAGGTGATGCTGTCTTCTAATCAGCTGTGTTCAGTTTGGTGAAGGTCTTCTGGGGACTGTAGTCTTAAAACAGCAGTGTGTGTGACATGCAAATGATTTCAAAGCGTCCTTCCTCTAACATCCATCCGTCGATCTGAGCACATAAGTCAGACTTCATCCCTGACTTTCAGGCTGGAAATATTTTAGCTGTGGCCCGATATCAACATACTTCCTGTACATTGATTGTTTGAGATCTGCTCACATCTCGACTGCTGTAAGTCAGAGCAACTGGATTGGCCTTCTGATATAAAATAATAAAGACAGACCAGATGGTATGTTTGCTCTCCAGTAATACACCATGTTTAAAATGTGTTTTCTTTCATTTTTATGTAATTTACCTTTAGAAATAACATGTATTTTTTATGTGGGTAACATCTGCCACAGCCAGAATAACACTGTGTCTGGAATATAGTCTGTTAATATCACTCAGCCCTGAGCCTCAAAGGTATAGAAGATTTAAAATGCCTTGATAAAAACAAATCAAACAAAGAAATACAGTGAAATACAATACATATTGTTTTGTGTTTACTTTCCATGCACACATTTAGTATGCCAATTAAATTAACACTGATTAGCTCACATTTAAGTGCTATATATTACTAAAATTAGTATTAGTTAGCTTGCGTTAGCTCACAGTACACCTGATATTATTACCCTGAGACTCAGGAATAATCTTTATTTATTTATATTTATTTATTTACTTACTTACTTATTAGCTTACTCATGTATTTTAGTGCACTAACATTAGGCTGATGAGCTGAGTGTCATTCCTCAGTTTATTATCTCGCATGACTCTGATTGTAAGCTGCAGCAACAACACATGGCGAGCAGACCTGCAGCTGATGAGCCATTCGTCATAATCTTTGGCTATAATAACTTCACTCACGGCCCAAACAAAATATTTCCTAAATGGCACGTCTGCGGTGTGTGAATAAAAGATGCTGGGTCGACCACATCAAGCTAGCTTTGTAGCTAAGGGAGGTTGATTTGATTGGCATTCGCTGGATATTTTGTGTTTGTTTGCCTGCCACGCATGTTTGCGTCTTGCTTCACTTAATCATTCACTTGATTGTTTTGTTTCTTTGTTTTGTTTTTTTTTATTTTGGCATGTGTAATGCATCCCATCTTAAAAAAAAAAAGAAAAAGCTCCCTTGCACCTCCTCATGAAAAATAATGACAGTGCTTTGCATTTTGTTTTGGCAAGTTTAACATGTACAATGTAGAATACAAAAATCATGACACAGTTGAAACCAATTCATTCAGTTAGAGACAAAAACACTTGAATATTTACTGAATTAGAACATCCTAAATATATATATATATATAATGTATGTATCTGACTTTATGTATTTGTTTTTATTATAGGCATTTTAAACCTTCTACACATAGGAAAATACAAGAATGATAACAGAATAATAATCCTGTTAACATTTCAAGTTCAGTCTGGGTCGTACCACTAATGCCTGCTTTGTCATGTCCATGTGAAATTTGTAGCTAATAAAGACAGACAAGAAAAACACTCCAGCAGACAATTTTATGAATAAGGCGAGACACAAATTAACTTTTGCTCAGTCTGAAAGCACCTCACGGAGCAGAGACTTCAGTCAAAAAGCACAAATGATTTTTAACATTATGTTTATTCTTTTTTTCTGCTTTGCAAATTGTTTAATAGTCCTTGTTAAAAAAGAAAAACGAACTCTGCAGTAATTTTCCTGTCCAACATGCTGCTTTAGATTCTGTGCAGACAAAAGGAAAGTCCTTTGTCTCGTTTAAGCTCTGTGTTATACAGTAACATATTACACAGACAGAATATGTCTCATTCCTACACTCTTAGATGTTAAAGTTCCAAAAGGGTTCTTCCTGAAGGGCTAAGGTTCTATGCAGAACCATTTGCTTCTGAAAAAACATTTTTTGAAGAAAAGGTTTGTCAAGGATTCTTTGTAATCAGACTAATTGTTCCTCGAACCTGTTTTGAAAGAAGTAGTTCGTCATGGATTGTTGAAATCCTTGAAGAAAATTTCAAAGAGGCTTTGTAGCGTAATTTAAAATGGTTCATAGTAGAACCCCCTGGGTGGGTTTGAATATAGAAAGGTTCTCGGCAGAATCTCTTAGGTGGGTGCTAGATGAAACATTTGGAATATAAGAGGGTTTTGTGTAGAACCTCCTGAGTGGGATCCACATAAAACCCTTAAAATACAAAAGGGTTTTCAGTAGAACCTCTTGAATGGGTTCTAGATAAAACCCTTGGACTGTTAAAGGGGTTTTGGTAGGACCCCCTACGTGGGTTCTAGATAAAACCTTTGGAATACAAAAGGGTTTTAAAGAATCCGTTGGGTTGGTTCAAACTAAAACCCTTGGAATACAAAGGGGTTTTCAGTAGAACCTCTTAAGCAGGTTCTAGATGAAACCCTTGGTATACAAAAGGGTTTTTGGTAGAATCGCCTGGATGGGTTCTAGATAAAACCCTTAAACTGTTAAAGGGTTTTCGGTAGAACCTCGTGAGTGGGTTCTAGATTAAACCTCTGGAATACAAAAAGGCTCTCGGTAGAACCCCCTGTGTGGGTTCTTGTTAGCACCCTTAGAAGGTGAAAAGGTTTTGGATACAACCCCCCGAGAGTTCTGGGTGGAACAATTGCACCATAGAAGTGTTCACCTGTAGAACCTTTCAGAGTAGGTTGTGAGTGAAACCTGTCATGTCGGCTTCTAGGTAGAAGTGTTTGAAATGGTTTCAAGTAGAGCCAATCACAACATGGGTTCTCCTACAGGGATAAGCCAAAGAACCCTTTATTGTTCTAAATTATCTGACATTCTTGTCCTGCTCTACGATGACATTTTAGCACAAAGCAGGTTGTCACTTCACTCCACTCACAGACTGTCACATTTCTATCCTGATGATCTTTTTTAACTACATAAATGCTGTAAACAAACAAGCTTTTGTCCTCTAAGTGAAAACATACAGTAGCATAAAACAAAGGCAGAATTCCAATCTGCACAAAAGTCAATACAAGAGGGGCTCAGACTCTGAATAAAACATACGAGTGAGAAAAACAATGTCGGCTCGTGACAGCAGTCACTGAAAAGTAAACAAAGGAAATAATTCTTCTCTTTTTTTGTAATATGTTTTGTCAGATGACATTGTCACGAAATGTCAAAAAACACAGCGACTCAGACAACAATCAAATCCCTCAGCATGTGCCACAGAAACCCATTTCCCTAATTAGTTATCAGCCAATAAAACAGCAGCGAGATCGAAGAGCAAGAAACATGAAGAGCCAGGGCATTTTTTATGATAACAGCTATTGTGAGAGACAGTTATACGAGACAAAGAAGAATAACACGTCTGTAGTGTATTCAAAGGTCCCCAGGAGTGTCCAATTAGACAAATATGAAGCTGAGCACGTTTAGAGGTAACAGTCTGTGACACTCAGCCACCTTCTATCTTGTGAAAATGGGAGAAAAGGTGTGAAACAAACAGCCAATTAATTTAATTGGATCTTTTACAGTGTCTGGTGCAAAAGGCCTAATTTATCTTTTTTCAGGTTTTTATCTTAAATGCAAAGGTGAAAATCAAATTTTTGTAACCACAGTGGTGTTTAATTAACAAATTAAAGCCATTATTCTGCAATCGACTTTAATATTAACAGTGCAACAACTCTTGGCTGATGAACATGAATGTTCTGTCAGATTTATTTTATCCTTTTAGTTACCCATGCGTATTTGCATGGTTTGTGTTCTCTGGGTTCCATTGTTTCAGCCAAATGCAAATAAAATAGAATTTATTTTCTCTCCTGCAGCATACTCGACTGCAAACCATAAAATTTTCAGAGCTCATGTTTCATTTACAACTAACGTGTTTATTTGCTTAAAAGTTATTCATAGATCTAGACTTAATTTTGCCCTCAAAGTTGACCAGATTGATGCATTTAACTTTAAAATGTACAGATTTTTTTTTTTTTTTCGAGCAGGTTGGTAGCAGGTTTGTTGAGCTATGATTATTAGCTGTGGCACAGCTGTTTCAAAGCTGTTACATCAGTGATGTGACCGGTCAGATCACCACACCCGCTGAACCAAAAAACATCAAATCAAGCCAAACCAAAGTTGTGAAATACATGGAGCTGCACCTCTCTCTCAAGATTTGAGCAATGATATGCAAAGACAGGGTCGGTTTTCTGTGATACATTATTGAAATAAGATATGTTTCTAAGTACCAAGAGTTACTTTTTAAGGAACTAAAAGTCTGTTGTCTGTTTCCACAGACCTTTCCTAAAGACCTGAGGATTAGGCAAATTAGTCCGCTGAAGTATGACAAAGCAATGCCAAGCCTCCCCTAGATGGTCTGTATTAAAGAGTCTGGGTATTATTTTGATTTGACCCTGTTGATTGTTGGAGGTAGATGCTGTGTGGGTAATTGCACTGCACATAGCTGTTTCTTTACTTAACACAGTGGTTCCCAAACTTTCTCTGGTATGTTCCCCTTCAGATGCCCGCCCCCCAGTTTGGGAACTACTGACTTAAAAGATTAGGTGGGGTAGAAATGCAGGAAATGAGTTCTAAAGGACTTTTTTTTTTCCGGGGGAGAATCCTCAGACCCCTGCAGAATATATATCTTTCCAAGTTTGCGCCCCCATTTTAAAATATAACCAGGCACTCCTTAAAGGAGACATCTGTGTACCAGGGCTCATTTCTTTTTCCAATTTTCTTTTTATCATTGAAACACATTGCATTGCAAACTGTTGTGTGACATGCGACCATGCCCGAGGTGAGGTACAACAGAATTATTTCTAAAATAGCATTGGTGTAATCACCAAATCAGTTATTTTTTTATTTCTATCATTACTATAACTACCTGATGGAAAATCTGACTCCATCTGTTTGTTCTGTTGTGGACCTTTGAGTTTACTGAGCTATCGTTATCAATTATCCGTGGCACAGCTGTTTCAGAGCTATTACATCAGTGATGTGACCAGTCAGATCACCACACCCGCTGAACCAAAACCCATCAGACCAAGCCAAACCAAAGTTGTGAAATACATGGAGCTGCGCCTGTCTCTCAAAATTTGAGCAGTGAAATGCAGAAACAGGGTCAGTTTTCTGTGATCCATTATTGAATGTTTCTACCCAAAGCACAGAGAATTACTTTTTAAGGGGCTAAAACTCTGTTGTCTGTGTTTCCACAGACCTTTCCTAAAGAATAGAAGATTAGGCAAATTAGTCTGCAGAAGTATGACAAAGCAATGGCTGTTTTTACACATCATTTTTTGCACTTGACTACACAACAAGGCCTGGACTTTGTAGTCGACCCATCTTTTGTGTGCTTTCTTCTGTAACTCCATGTTGATGTGTTGAAGCTCAAAAACAAAAAATCCCAAGTTGTTCGAAGCCACAGATTTTTTAAAATGGTGGCTGAAATAAATGATACATGTACTCCAGAAATCAGAAATATTCAGCCCTGCATGCCCCAAGTTTCCTGCACTTTTACTGTAGTACAGTGGAAATGCAGTGTCAAACAAGTTCCTCCAAAGTCCCTAGAAAAAGTTCCTGTGGCCGAAACGTGACTATAGTTAGGCTAACACATGATGAGTAATCAGGTGGGTTCAGAATAAGCTCAGTACAATTTCACTGTTCTGCAAAATAACACCTTGAGGAGAACATCCCGCTGTAGATATCAGGCATCTTCAGGTGTTTTAGCAACTCATAATTGTACTGGAACACATTTCATCCAAGTGTACCAAAAAATATTTTATTTAACACCATGCACTCTCAGCTAATGTCTAGCAAATCACCAGACTGGTGTTGCATTATGCTAAAAACAAAAAAATAACTTTTGAACAGTGAAGAAAACTATCAAATACAGTTGTAATATCTTCTATCTTTGACTGACAAAAACTTCAGAATTGCACACACATCTGATCACTTGTACTGACTTTATTTACACAGTTTCAGACCTCGTGTAAAATTCATACAAATGAAACATGTTAGAAAGAGTTCAACAACCTTCTTTAGATTCTTCAGATTGGTAATAGAACTTACCATCTATAAATTTTGCTCTTACTTATGAACATTTGGAAATATAAAAAAATCTGACAAAAAAAAAGTAATTTGTTATCACAAGTGAAGATCTGTGTGGACCAAAGTTCTATAAATGAGGACCAGTGACAAGGAAACTGATATAGATACCAGAGACCTATTTAATGGTATTTAGAAGTCCCTGTGATTGTCATACATACTAAAATAAACATCATCAGATTGATATATCTTTAATATTATACTGAAGTACATGGTTGTAATAGCTTTTTTTCTTTTTTAGCAATCACTTTGTAGGTGAGAGAAAGTGGTGAGATTTCATTTCCTTCTTTAAAATAAGACAGCAATAATGTCCAGTAAAGTCAGCACACTGCACAGTAATAATCTGTTAAAGTGCTGACGTGAGATGAGTTTTTTTTTGCCAACATCAGTATCAAATGCTTGGATCAGAGTTCTTTTATTAACCTTTATGGGTCAGCTACATGAATCAATATAAAACATAGAAACACTGAGTTGATTAAATCAAACAGCAGGACGCAGCTGTCAAGTCCTATCATTTCCTGTGGGTCTGAAAGCACAGGGGAAATCACTGCTGCTAAAACCACCGCAGTGACCACTGCCTCTCCATGTGGCTAAAAACCATGTGAAAAGAACAAACAAAAGAGGGGGGGAAAACACAGGTGTGTTTCATGACCTTTACATGTCAAAACAACCTTTGACATCTGTAGAAGAATTTTCAAAAATACAACGCTCAATGGGGAATAAAGGGGATTCCCCCCCGCCCCTTATTACTGAAAAAAAAAAAAAAGATTTGATTTGCAGATGGGGGGAGTTTACCCAACAGCAACCGAATCCAATCCTGCCTCTAGGTTATATGAACTCTACAGTCTACAGAGACAATAAAGGTCATGCACAACACTGCTGGTGCAACACAACAGACTCCAGCACCCTCTATAAATAAATGGATCATTCTTAATAAAGAAAATCTATTCTTATTCTCAGGCGATCACACACAATGATGTAACAGTTAGTTCTGATAAGTACGCTGAACATAAACAGTGTTTCTTCACCACATATCTATCTCAAGATACCACCTGTAAATAAAGCATGGCAGATGTGTGTTAGCACTTCAGTGTCTCTGGGCCTTCTAGCTCATTGGTATGGATAACAATTAACACCATGATCAATGCAAATGATTCTAGTTAATTACAAATTCACATCACTTGAATACCGGTGTTGTCTCTCTTGTATTTCTTTAAAATAGATGTGTTGAAAAAAAAAAAACAATAATTAGTTGGCAAAGTGGTGAAGATGGTTGTGTACTCTATCCAGAAGATAGACAGTGTTCCACCAGCATCTTCAATCAACCCTGTGCCATCTCTCATTTTACATGGTTTCGTATTGACTTTTTAAGGAAAAAAAAACCCTCTCTGCTGAAATGAATCAGTCTGGCTCTGGGGATGGCGGTGTCGGCCCTGTCTGTCCTTTGGTCCAGGCAGAAATATCTTAGCAGCTGCTGGACAAATTAAATTTGAGATGAAATTTGGTACAGACATCCGCGGTCCCCAGAGGATGTATCACCACGGGACGAATTATAAGGACTTTGCTGATTTCCTCGCTTTTCATCCAGCTCCATCCTCCATTCGATTTCTTTTTTTTAGTTGTCCAGTAGTTTATGGCCAAATACCTGCAAAACCAATGATGTTCTTAGTGTCCTCAGCTATGGTCTGATCAGCCAAGCAGAGGCCCTTGTCTGTGAATCTTGTTTCTGACTTAAAAGTCAAAGAGCATAGCCTAAATTTATTTTTTTTCTCACTTTTTCATCCACCCCAAAGTTGAAGTTAGGGGTGCAGGGACCCACCAGTCTTGAGGCAAAGGAAGGAAAAAATGCAGTTGCAAAATTACCATAGAAAAATAAATTGATTTGCCATTAGAAAGGACAACAAATAAAGTCATACCATGTGCTAATATTATCCTTAAGATTTAATTTTCCTGCAGGCCTATGTGTGTTTTGTTGCTCCAGCCAAGCACACTGAGCGCTTTAATTAATTGGTTAACAAGCACAAAGCACCATGAATTCAAACAACTCTAATCATTAATGCAGTCAATACAATAACTTGTGGCTCTACCATCTGAATTAGACACACAACACGATGTCTGACACCAGCTTTGTGTAAAAAGACTTCAAAATATTAAACAATGAAGATGGATGATGATGGATGGCAGTGTGCTGCACTGGAGGGATAAAATGCGCTGGACTGAGGTTTGCTGCAGCATTTGAAATATCAGATAAAGTTCCAGGTGAAAGCCTAAAACTTGCCGATTTATCCAAAACACTTCTGGGTGGAATAGTACTGTACAGGATATGATGGATTTACCTTAAGCAGTTAGCTGTGGCAAAAAGCGCTCCTCACTGAAGAAAAATGACAAAATCTCCCCAAGAATACATCCAAAGACTCACACCAAGTGAGTGGGAGCTTTCTAGAGTTTTGCTTTTTAACTTTGAGTGATCATTAACTTTATTCAGCCGACTATGTTGAACAAGGCACCGCGCACTGTGTGCACGATCTGCTGCACTCGGCAGCAGCCTCTGAGCACAAACAGAATATGGAATCTGTCTCAGCTCAATAGGATGACTTTGAAAACACCAAATGACTTATTTTAACAAATTTTGTTAGTTTAAAATATTACAAGTTGTAAAATATCACTTCCGTATCAATACATCTCATCAGGACACACACTAATCAAAACCACAGCACTCTTCATATGAAACAGAGCAGCAGATCATCTTACTGAAAAAAATACTGTTTTAAACAGTTTTAGAGTTTGTTCACAGATTCTAAGATACTTTAGATATATCGTATCGTTGAACATGTATCGAGATACAAATCAAATCAGTCTCAGTCAGTGAGATACACTGATACCCCTACTACACACATATTGCTCATCATGGTCATGCCTAAAGATTCTTGTAGAGTTTTATTTTTTGCTCTTTGAAAATCTGGACTTGATAATATTTCTCTGATGTGTAAGATTGTTCAAATGTTTAGGTAGATATGTTGCAGAATGTTGAAGCACTTTGAAAAGGGGAAAAATAAAGTTAAAAGCTAATGCACTTAATGGCCATATATAGATAATAACGGTGTACTAAGTTTTACTTTTAGCTTATATGAGACAACCTAAAAAATGTGAGAGTCAGGGTTCAAATTATACAGTGGCTTCCAGGGAAGTCCTATTTTCCGGTGCACACAGCTTCTAAAACATACCATGGAAGTGCAAGTCAGCGCAGCCAATTTAATGATGACTCTGAAAATCATGTTACTGTTACTGATAATACTGTCAATAACATTTCATAGAGGCTAAATAAGAAGAATATAAGGCTACTGTCTCAAAATCAAACAATGCATTTATCAGTCAGAGTGAAAAACAAGAAGTAAAATCACAAATTCAGCAGGGGCACACAAGCAACGTTTTTCTGTTTCTCATACACACACCTTCATGAATACAGGCTACGACGCACTGAGCTTCAGTTGACTCACGTCAGCTGAACTTTCTATGGCACATTGCAGGCTTCAGATTTAAAATTCCAAAACCACAAAAGCAGCAGTATGTTAGGAAAAGTTCACTATGTCATATGCATCTATTTATTGATTAACATAAAGAACAGGATGAGGCAGAGAAAGGGGGTGAGGAAGAGGAAGAAGAGGATGAGGATTAATTCATCTGGATGAAGTGAGTTTTTTTTTTCTTTTATCTGGTTTCAGGTGGAGCTGCAGATCCATTGGCACTCCCTCCTCAAGTCCATGCCTTTTTTTAATTCTATTTAGCTCTCACCAAACACGTATTTCAGATGCAGAATGAAAAGCTCAAAAATCGAAACAAGTTCAGAGTTAAGGCAGTTTGATGCGCATCAAGATGCTCTCAGTGCACATTTTGCCATTTAGAACAATAAGTATACTTCAAAACGCGAGCATCAGACACCTTTAGTGTGTTTTAGCCTCAGAATCTGATCTCTGTGGATGTAAACTAATGCGGAGAGTTCTCAAATCAAAATTAACTCACATTTCTTTTTACATGGGAGGACATCATAAAGTATCACAGGCACAGAGAAACAGCTGTTCTGCTCTCTCTCTCTCACACACACACACACACTCTCTCCCCACTGACTGTCCCTTCACCTCCCTGTCGTCTCCCTTCTGTCTGTGGATTGTTATAATCGGGAGAGAGTAGAATTAGGGCTGGGAGTTCAATTTGCAACAATGAAAAGCAAAAAGGAAAAAAAGGAAGTTACATGTATTCTACATCTATTTGATACCAGCTGGTACCTGTAACATCCATGACCAGGGTACAGCGGGTGATGGTCGTGGATCTGGGCTAATCTCCTCGCCGATTCACTTGTTTAGAAGAAATTGAAGTGCCTCTTGAAAATTTGTGAATGATTAGTGTTTTGTGTGAACTCAAGTAGTGGCTGATATCCGCCAGGTTGCTCATCCAAGGTCAGCGTGCTCTGCCTCTCTCCTCTCCCTCTGCTCACACTGTCAGCTTTTGCACAGATACAGAAAGAAAACCCAGACAAATTCTGCACAGATCAATTTTACCAGTCAACATGTGGTCCAGATAGAGTGGATGATAGACACACATGGTTCAACGAGACTGAGAAGAGGCCAATTTGGTTTGATATAAGATTGATAATATGCCAAAGGGGAGATGGAACCCTATCAATCAGAGCGTTTGCCCTTGAATTGCCTGTCATACCTCAATCCCAACGAGGCATTCGCGGCTTCCAAAATTTTTGATTTCAGATCCCAGGCTGGTTGTCGCTCAGTTACAGGCTGCCCGGCGTGACGCGTGGACGTCTTTAACTTCTGTCTGCCGGTCAGCGGTTTGCTGCTGTTGTTGCTGCTGCACGCTGGGCGGACTAAACTGAGATCAAGTGGGATCACGATGCAACAGTACAGTCTGAGAATCTGAGAGATATAAAATGCCTCTGCGCTGAGCCTTCACCTTTTTCTTTTATTTTTACTTTACATGACATTAGCCTTTGAAATCACTACTTATTACATGTGATGAAAGTTTAATGTTGCCCGGGGGGAAACTGAGAGTAAGAAAGTGACACATCATTTCCTGCCACTGTGATCAGGCAAAAACTGAGGAGAAGATGATAGCTTTTAAAAAACATGAATTAAGTATGGAATAATATGGATTTAATGACAATATTTTTAGAGAATATTGCTTTATTCAGCTAAGCTATGAGCATTTGATAGACCTCGCTTGAATCAGCCACTAGTTTCGATGAAGGAGGTCGATATGTTTCTCTTGTGATCTTATAACAATATAGTTGGAGTACAGGGGTGTTCTGGGAAGGAAATTCAGCCTTAGACTTATCTGCTGACCAGACCGTTGTGGTAGTCTGTCCAATGTGATGCTACGTCACTGTGGTGAAAAACAAACCACTGTCTCTATTTTGATAGCAGTTTAAGTTCAATACACAGCCTTTTACAACAAGCTGAGAGAAGTAGATAACAGGTCAGTTTCAGCTCCACTCCGTAAGTTATTTTATGCTCTTTAGAAGGTTCATTATTAGAAGGAAGGCTATGTCAATTTATTTGAATTACTCACGTTAAAATACCCTCTGCTCCCAGCAGAAGGATTAATTGATTATTAATCAATTATTAAATTAAATGCCAACTATTCTGATAATGGATTAATCAGGATGAGTCATTTTTTAAACAAAAAAAGTCTCTGATTTTTCCTTCCTAAATGTGAATATTTTCTGATTGTAAAGTGAGTATCCTCAGGTTGCGAGTAAAATAAGACATTTGAGGACTTCATCTTAGACTTTGGGAAACACTGATTGATATTTTCACAATTTTCTGACAGTTTAAAACTACAATTATTGATTGATTAATTGACAGATTAATCGACTATGAAAATAGTTGCTGCCCTAAAGTGGACAGAGTTCTAAACCAAACTTCATCCTAAAAGCAGGTGTTTTATGATCAGTTTTTGACAGTAAAAACTTTAGTTACACCATCACTAAGATTCTTCTCTGATTTGCTTTGATCTGCAGGCAGAACTGGCACATGTCATTTACTCACAGGCTTTTCACACTGCATTCAGCCCCATGTTTAAGGGAGCTTTTAGCCTGGGTTTAAAGAGCCTTCACACTGGCATAATCCCGACTTTAGCCCAGGGCTAGCTGGCCCTGCTACTAGCCCTGAGTTTGCGGGGTTATCCCCTGAAAACTGACTAAACCCAGGGCTAAGAGCAGCCACTGTGAAACAATGCTAAAAGATTGGAAGAAGAAAATAATCAGCCAGGTTAACACAAATACCTCTGTGGGAATATAGATGCTTTAACCCAGAGCTTCATCCTTGGTTAACAATGTGTTTGTGAAAAGGGGCTGAGTTATCCCAGTGTTAACTCTTAGCTCAGGGCTGAGGATAGTCCTGACCTAAGAGTATGCATGATGAAAAGCCCTTAACATCATTAACTAACGTGATGTGGTGTTTGCCACAGATGTACACATACTGACTGTTCAGGCCAGTTTATTATTCATCCTGCACCACACATCTCTTCTGTTATGGTACTTTATTCTTCGGAGAAGTAAAGCAAATAGTAAACTGTCATTTTTTATTGTTTATAGTTTGTTTTAGGCATGACACCATTTTTTTCAATTTGGTGGCGGCCGTTTTACAGATGTCACTGGGAAGAGAAAGTGACATATGCCTTCTCTGCACTGCGCAGGATATGTAGGGGAAGACACAAACAAAACATTACACAAGTGTGTTTATGTGTGGATTACTTTTATAGTCGACTTGGCTTCTATTTAATATACATTCTCAATTACACAATTTATTTAGGTGTAATTTATTGTGAGGGGTGGCCCTTGCCTCCACCGCAGGATCTGCCCCCGGGCATATTGGACCACTTTTGACTTTTCAAACTAGTTGTGAAGTTCCCCCCCTCAGCAGATGAAAACCGCCTCCTGGTGTGAAACTCTGCACACTCATCATTCTGCATCCAAGTGAAAAAAGTACTATACATTTTTAGTGGAGTGGGACTTTAAGTTCAAATGCAGGATGAAATGGTCTTGAGTGATGATGATGGGCTTTGTGGTCTTGATTATTACACCATGCCTTTTAACGTAGGGGTGGGCAGTATACCAGTTACTAACGCTGGTGTCATATTCTGACGCAGCATTGATTTTGCACTATTGTCATTACAGTGATAAATGTTTTAGTTTTTTAAAATGAATGTGCTTTATTATGGTTAACAAAGAGGCAGAGCTCAAGTTACACCCAGTAAGTTAACTGGTATTTTCCTCACCAGTTCCAGTTATATGAGCAAAACCTGCCAATTTCCCTGCTGTTAGCTGCAAGAACCAAGACAAAAGTCTTCATTTACTTTCAACATGTAAGGACGTAAAGATCCAGTTGACTAACTTTATTTTTGATGGAAATGTCCTCACAACAACTGGAAAACTCATCTGTTTTCTTAACAAAGGCCAGTACAAAACAAGCTTCAAAACTAACACTCAAGTATTGAGGACTTTTAGCATAGCAGCTCTAAGTTTTTCTGTATTTATGTTGCTTTACTGTTTATTTTGCAGGTTAGCCTAGTATACTTGCCGTTAGCATGTTGCGGAGCCGTGGCATCTGTTGTGCTCCCACAGTCCGAGAAGATGTTGTGTTAATGTTGTGTTATTGAGGGACAGTCAAGAGAGACTTTGTGAACGCTGAGCCTCATTTGGAGCCAGCTGATATGGGACATTACATTGCTTTTTCAGGGAATTCATACTACAAAACAAGCAAAAGCCCCACAACACAAAAGCCCCCTCTGCTGTTTGATCCATGCCAGTGTGTGTGTGTGTGTGTGTCTGTTGCACCTGTATGTAAATGTTTTTGATAGACATAGTACACCGACTATTGTACTTATAGCAAAAATACCAGTGGAGACATGCAAAAAGCTGGTCAGCACTTATAGGAAGCATTTGATTGCTGTAATAGCCAATAAAGGCTTTTCTATTGATTATTGAGAAGGCTATGAATAATTTTGGACATGCCACTTTTTGTTCAAATGTAAATAAAAGCTGAGAAATATATTTTTCCACAATCATGCCTCTTGTACATCGTCTTATTATCTTCTGGGAGACGTGCCTGTGTCATTTCCAATCAAGAAAAAAATTGCTGGTTAAATAATAGTAACTTTAAGTCAAAATTTGCCAGGGGTATGAATAATTTCGGGCTTGACTGTATATATATATATACATATATATATATATATATATATATATATATATATATATATATATATATATATATATATAATTTTTATTTATTTATTTTTATTTTATTTTTTCTGTGTGAGTTGCTGAGTTTTGGAGATGTAGAGATGTCTGCCTACTTCCAGTATGATGGGACTAAATGGCCCTCTGCTTGTGGTGCTCGAAGCACCAAAACTACGTTTGAAATTATTCTAAACCAGAGTCTCTTTGCAAAAATCATGACCCGGTTACTCAAAATAATCCACAGACCTTGTCATGAGAGGTTTACATGTGCTTTCTCATAAAAAGAAAGTAGTTCCCCTGGATTCTACTGCAGAAAAAAAATACTTCCTACATGAAACTGCTCAAAACTACATCTGTGGATAATTATACACAGTGGTTTTGAATTTTTCAAATGTATTTTTTGAGCACCACAAACTGAGTGCCATTTAGTGCCATTATATTGGAGAACACGCAGACATTTCTATGGCTGGTATCTCCAAAATTCTGCAGCTCACACAAAAACAATCTAGATGGATAAATAGCACTACAGACCAAGAGAAAATCTGTATTTTTGATTTGGGTGTGCTGCTCCTTAAGGTCAGTATAGTCGCATGTTGTTCAAGCAGGTTATGTCCTCCTTAATCTTAATGTTGCCACTGTCTCCTTTAAAGAGAGACATTTCCCTGCGCAGTTCACCTTGTGATTGTGGTGCAACAGGGGATTCAGCTTCTTTCAAACAAACATTTTGACAAGAATGCCCTTTGTAACTAACAGGCTGCCACGGCACCCCACAGCACTGCAGGAGAATGTGGACACAACTCATCACCTGTATAAATTCTGCTGTTGAGACCTCTATAATATGAAGAATTCCCAGGCATCACAGTAAAGGCTGCGCCTCACATCCACAGAATGCCTCCCATGCTGACAGCAGACTTTCACCTTCTCCAACTTCACTTCTGCTTGTTTACAGATACTCAACCTGAACAACACGGCGAGAAGGCAAGTGGGACGTATTAAGGGGATTGTTAGCGATGCAGCTGCCGTCTGATGGGAAGTAACAACACTTAAACAACACTTCACTTCGAGCCATTAGATCCTACACAACTCTGAAGAGCTGGGCCATGTAATGAGAGCAACATGGAGCCGCATATTTATGGACAGATTTGTCAAACCAATGAGCAACAGAGCCATTAGCATTGATAGCGATTGGCAGCGTTGCTTCACCGGCCTAATGGCAAAAGCCCATGTAATGTTGCATTAGCGTTCGATTTAATAAAGAAGAGTTGTTGAAAGCATTGCCATGTGCCAATTACTTCAAGGCCTGCTGGTCAGCCCGCTGTAATTTAAGGTCATTTTGCAGCCTGTGGGGGCAATCAGGAAGTGCAAACTGCCACTGGACCTCTCTAGATTACAGTCCCCACCGACACAATTTGACAAGCAACATGTCATGTAATTCACTTTCTCTGACTTTTCCATGTTTGGATCGGCTCAACCTGTTTTTTCCTCCTCAAACTCAAACCAAATTGGGCACTAGCTGAACACGTGTCGGCCCTCTGAGAGCTCACTGTGACGTAAAACGGGGGAATTAGGCGCCGCAGTGGTCCGTGGTCCACTTCTATCACACAAATTATGCTCTCTGCTTGAGTCTTCCTGTTCTGGCGTCCATCCCTCCATCTCTGTAATTTCTCCCATAATGTGTTTTCTTCACCCCTTTTCTTTTCCTCTGCCCATGTCTCCATCCGTCTTCCCATCCTGCCTCTTTATTTTTCCCTCCTGCACAGTGGCAGCCTCTCATCAACCCCCCGACTGTCCTCTTTTCTGTTCCACTGTCTTGCTCTTTCAAATATTCAATATCCGTTTCTCCCTCTTAACTTTCTTCTTGCCTCTGATCTCTTGGTTCTTTCCTCCCGTTCTTCACTAACCAATGGCTAACGTGTTGCCTCCTGCTGACCGACCCTAATTACAGTGTCGGCTCGGTGAGTGTGACTCTTGAACCTCACCACTCCAGGGTGTGGCATGTGATCATCAGAGGAAGCACATAACGATTGC
This sequence comes from Lutjanus erythropterus, assembly GCF_056507025.1. Classification (NCBI taxonomy): domain Eukaryota; kingdom Metazoa; phylum Chordata; class Actinopteri; order Lutjaniformes; family Lutjanidae; genus Lutjanus; species Lutjanus erythropterus. The sequence goes on from NC_139336.1 coordinate 7,221,320, forward strand.
AGGAGAGATATGCAGTATATAAGGTCACTTCCGCACCCTTAGTTCAGTTCATTCGGTCTGGAAATACTGAAAGAATGATACATTGCTGTGGTCCAGTTCGACTTTACAAACCAAAAACACATTTGAAAAATCCAAAACCAGTGTCTCTTTCCAGAAATCATGACCCGGTTACTCAAGATAATCCACAGACCTTGTTGTGAGAAGTTTCATGTAGGAACTACTTTCTTTCTGCAGTAGAATCTACTGTAATTATACTGGAATCTACAGGAAGTACATTCTGTTCCATGAAAAATAAAGTAGTTCCTACATGAAACCACTCAAATGTAATTTTTTTTGGTACTTTGAGCCCTACAAGTCAAGTGCCACTTTGTTCCATTATTTTGGAGAGAGGGCAGACATCTCTATGGCCGATATCGCCAAAATTCTGCGACTCAAAACAATTCTACATGGATAAATAGCATTTCAGGCCAGGGGAAAAATGTGTAGTTGAACCGTCCCTTTATTTGAAGCGTCGCCTCTGAATTCAGACTATAATGACATATTTACTATTTTTTTTTAAAATAAACAGCTTTCACAACAGCCCAAATGAACCACACACAGGAAAACATTTTAACAAACCAGACAAGTTAGGTGTGAAACCAGAGCATGAGTTCATTTGCAAAAACAGACATACAGCATTCTTAAAATGAAGAAATCAGTTTGATTGATATCCCCCTGAGTGCACAATAAAAACATGATTCATGAACACTTCGGAAACAAACTGAGATCTTCTATCAAAACAACCCAGCACCCGTTTGATTGATATTTCTTCGACTGACATCTAGAAAAATAAATAAATACGGAGATATCTGTTTTTGAAACCCTTAAAAGAGAAAAAGACTTGATTTATGCTTGACACTGATCGGTAATTGAGTCTGAGAATACAAATGTGTGAAACATATCTGATTTGTTATGAGTTGTTGCATCAGTTGATTATGTTCAAGCATCGAGGGTTCTTGTTCATGGGTAGTAATACAGGTATACACTGTAAAAATTTGTTTTAACTTAAAGCTGGAGTCAGGACTGACTTAACATTTTCAGTTGACTGAATTTGAAAAGGTGGTGGTATTGTGTATATTTAACCACAACCCAGACCAGGACCAGCAGAAGAAAATGGATGGATGGAGCTGTGGCAACCACCATGGCTGAGTGTTTAAGCTGTCAATCAAGCAAAGAGCCCCAAAAAATGCCACTCTTTATTTAGATGATTTTTCTGACAATTTTTCCTTTAGGCCTGTTACTCAGGCAGAGTGACAGGGACAAGAGAGATGACGTCCAACAACAGCCCCCAGCCAGAATTGAACCAGGAGTACACATTTTTATTCAACAAGCCCAAATTCATAGTATCTGCAACCAGCTATTGCATGCATTCACACGCACAACTGTACACCTCTGTGGCAAAAGTATAAGGGGTGGGGCTAAGTTACACCTATGGAAAAAGGAACTCTAAGTAAAGGGGACGGGGCAAACCATCACCAATGAAAAATGAACTTGTCCCCATGATGGGCCCCTCTAGTGCCAAAAGCAAACAATTAATTGACCATTAAACACACACCCTTGACCTCCATGCCAACTAGGGTGAAAACTGTGACTGCAACTGACAACGGGTTGGAGATTTTTGTGGACCAACCAACCGACCGATGGAGCAACCTATAAAGCTGCTGGTTGCAGCTAAAAATATTTTCATTATAGTTTGTTTTTTCTGACAATTATCATGGGTGAGAATAGTCACATGGCAGCTATTCTGCTATTTACACCTTGTCCCCTAGTTTAGCTGTAAAGATTTTTTTTTTTAAAAAGTCTCTGTAGAGAGGATGTTGTTGCAAACGAATCACTCGCAGTTTGGTTAGGTTTAATGCAGGTGTAAATAGCTAGGTGCAAATAGACACATTGGCTATTTACACCCTGCGTGCAAATAACATTGATGGTTAGGGACACTGGGGTGCTTGTCTCTGCCAAGCTGGTCTACATACACCAGGGTGTAAATAATCACATTGGCTCTTCCACCCTGACTGCAAATAGCATTGTTGGCTACCGACAACTGGCTGCAAATAGCATCTGTCTTATTTTTAACAGCTAGTCACTCTTAGTCTCATCATTTGACTTCTTGTCAACGAGAGGCTGTGATGAATCCACTTTGCATCATTGTCACGTTAACTGAAAATACTTGTTTGACACCACAAGGTGTTTCTTAAAGGGATTTGTAGCCACTGGAACCTGTTCTGACTAGCCTGTTTTGATCTCGCAGGAGTGCAACAGAACTTCTAATGTAGTTGTGCGCACAGTTTTTGGATAATTTGACTGACACCCCTTTCTGGTATTTTCACCTTGTTTCCACAAAGAATGAAACTACCGTGTTTTCACTCATTATTGTGTGGCCTCCAGCTATGGTTGTAACCATCTTGGTTGTTTTTTTGGAACCAGAAGGTACAATATTTGGACGAGCTCAGTTACACATTTCTATGCTTCTATCATGATTGGATCAGACTGAGGATCCAAGCACACACCATGGTAGTGACTTGTCAATCACAAGGTGGCCCCGCCCTCAAGAACATCCTGCTTTGTGATCTATTTTACTCTAAATGGGACGATAAGGCGCTAAACGCTCATATTGAAGATGACTTGAAACTAGCAATTAAGATTATTAGGAGACTGTTTACTGAGGTGATAACTCAAGTGAGAAGTTGCTTAATTTTCTCATAAGGTTAAATATAATCAGACTTTTTTTGCAACCAGTGGAGTCGCCCCCTGCTGGCTATTGGAAATAATGCAGGTTTTAAAAAAATATAAGACCCTATATACACTGTTGTCCACCAAAAAAGTAAAACTATCCTACTTTAAGCCAGAAGTGATATCCATTGCTCTATTTCTGACCCCCTCAAACCCAGAGAGATCAGATTTCATGTGCCATGGATCTGAGTATATATAATACATCTTCATGTACTTCAAAAGAAATAAACATGGGGTTAAACCAAGGCCAGCAAAGAGAAGTACAGTATGGACAAGTATGAATGTCAGCACAGCAGGTGAAGATCTGCACAGGATATGAAACTTCCACTGGCTAACTCTTTTAGACGAACCTGTGAGATCTGTGGCTTTCAATATCTGAGAAACTGTCAGACTGGAGATATTTGGCCAGATTTATATGCATTCACATATTTTTCTTCTCTCTGTTTATTCATGGAAAATTGTGAAAAGATTTATTCAACCAACGGTTCAAAACTCAACTATATTCATTTTTCTGTCATATATCAATAAGAAAAGTAACAAATCTTCGCATCTGAGAAGCTTGAACCAGTGAGTGTTGCTGGAGGGGACTTGGACGGGTCATAAGATAATGGGTCCCTGGGCACAGACGTGTAAAAGGCCACCCACCCTCCAACGGGAGCAAGACACCGAGACTAAAACTTTTTCAAGGTAGTAATTTTACATCTTTTTGTGGTCATTTTGTGCCTCTCCGTGCTGTCTCTTTGAAGCCCTCGTGTGTACCTTAACTAGTAAATGTTTGGAATATTTCCTTGAAGTCATCTATTCTCAAAATAGTTGCAAATTAATGTCCTGCCAATTGACAATTTCATTATTCGAAAACAAAGTCAAAGTCAACTCTCAGCTCTCTATGAGCTAATGTCTCTGGGCCACATCTAAGTATCTTGTCAATTTCAAATCAAAGATGAACACAAATCTGACGTTGAACTCCATATTGAAAGCACAATTACAGCTGTTTACAGATGAGAGCTTACTGCGTCCCTCCAGCACAGACCTGTACCACACAGTGTTATTTGCACTGCAAGGACAGTATTTTATGTTCCTTAAAACATGAAGGGGACAGACATGGATGGATTATGAGACAATGAGCCTGTAACAGACCAACCACCTTCAAACAGGAGTAAGGCACTCAGACAAGTTACTTTGGATTTCCTTTTGTGTCTCTTTGTGGTAATTTTGTCTCTCTCTGGTCATTTTGCTTCTCTTTGTGGTCATTTTGTGTCTTGTTGTGTTTGTTTTGTTGTCATTTTGCATCTCTGTGGTTGTTTTGCATTTATTTGTTGTCATTTTGCATCTCTTTGTGGTCATTTTGTGGGGGGGGGGTCTCTTTGTAGCTGTTTTATGTCTTTGTAATTTTACATCTGTTTGTGGTAGTTTTGCATCTCTTTGTTGTTATTTGATACCTCACTGTGTTAATTTTGTGTCTCTTTGTGATTATTTTGTTTCTTTGTGCTTGTTTTCTGGCTATGTTGTCATTTTGCATCTCTTTGTGGTCATTTTGCGTATCTTTGTACTTGTTTTGCAACTGTATGTTGTCATTTTGTGGCTCTTTGTGGCCTTTTTGTGTCTTCTTGTAGCTGTTTTGCATCTTTTGGTAGTCATTTTGCATCTCTTTGTGATTGTTTTGCGTGTCTTTGTTGTCATTTTGCATCTCATTGTGGTCAATTTGTGTCTTTTTGTGGCTGTTTTGTGTCTCTTTGTAGTAGTTTTGCATCTCTTTGTAGCCCTTTTGTTTTCTTTATTGTCATTTTGTCAAAATTGTTGCTGATTAATTTTCTGTCGAAAAGTCAACTCTCAGCTCTCTATAATAGATGGTAATAGTGTTTCTAGGCCCCAACATTTAAATGACCTTGGTTCAAATTTAAGTGAAACACACAAGTCAGAAGTTGAACTCCATACTGACAGCACAATAACAAGTGTTTACAGATGAAAGCTTAGTTCAGGCTAGGTTTTGGCACTCCAACACTCTTTAAACTGCATCCCTCCAGCAGAGCCCCGTGTCAAACAGCGTTATTTGCACTGTAAGGCCAACCTAACACTGTGACTTTGTTGAGGGACTCCATTGCAGGAGGCGTTGTTAAATGAAAAATGTAGATTGCAGCGAGCAAGCTGGTGTGCGGGCCCCAAGGACTGAGCGATTTCTATTCCTCACAGGCCATAGGGAGGGCTGTTATGTATGGGGGGACGTATTTTGGCTTTTATTGTTGTATTTGAATGGATTCACAGAGAGATTGGAAGCCTTGAAAGCCCCTCAGAAAAAAAAAATGCTTTCAGCGCCTCGCAGGTTTTGGTGTTCTGAGGGAAATGGCTGCATCGATTTAACCAGGCCCGACTGAATCCCAGGGACGGTCCCAGTGGTCCGTCCTTCTACCGCTGCTTTCATCTGCATTTTCCCTCTCCGGCTGCATCTGCATGCTTTCCGAGTGAAATTAGCCCAATGTGACAACTGATGTGCCACTGGGACCCCGCTGATAGCTGCCAACCAGCTCACCTAGAAGCAAACTGCCGAGACGGGAAGCAGCAGGCTTCCTTTCCAGCAGATAAAAACACAAACATGAATTGTTATTATTATTATCCTATCTCCCGTCTCTCAAATCGGCCCCAAACTATTCAACCACCTTCCCTCGTGGGTTGTCAATAGAGGAGCCAAGAGCCTGCAAATCTGTCTGTTTATATACATCACATCAAGAGCAAATATTAATGCTCAATTTCCTAGCAGTGGGCCATCCTATAATGCATTTATCCTCTGCAAATAGCAATGTCACGCTAACTCTAGGGAGAGGCGTCAGCTGAAATGTTATGAATAACTTGATCAAATTACACAGTCGGAGCAAGAGGGGAATAATAAGGCTGGTGCTGTGGGTCTTGGCAGCCCTAAAGGGCCCAGCCAGGTTAAGGCACCCAGCCAGACACCATGCCTGGAACTAAATGAAGCTGTTAGGAAATGCTACAGGTCGTCCAGAGGCGCACACTGAGCTCCCTCAGGGTCCACCATCTGCTGACACATGAAATACCAAAAGACAAAAAAAAAAAAAGTACTTTCATACTTTTTAAGAGAAGTTGGACTTTGTGCTCCCCACACCTTTCCCACGAGAACAAAACTTTAACATGGGGGTAAAAGTATTTATAGCTCTGCTAATTCTTCCTTTCCTTTACAGCCACCCTCTGACCAAATATGTGTTTTGCTTGTTGTTACAGATAAAGTTACTGGAGGGCTGTGTCACGTTCATATCGTTACAACCGGGGTGAAAGTTTCTCTGTGCTTGCCGTAGATCTCAGAGGACAAACGAGAAGTGACATCACAGCTACTTTTGAAGCCAATTGAGATCCAGTATGAAACTTACACACGTGTGATATGGAAACTTCAGGTCACATACACTGTGAATAGACTTCTCAGTGAAGACATTTTGTCTCTAGTGTTTGACTCAAACAATACAACATAGATTCTTGATTTTTTCAGTAAGGAATAGATATATTTTTTTAAATTTTTAACAATGTCATTGAACTTTTTTTGTGCACAAAATATATCAGACAGGATTTATTTTTCTTTTTACTCTTCCTCCCTGCAAGGCACAGACATATAAAAGGTCACACACCCCTCCAACAGAAGCAAGACATAGGGTGTCTTGCTTGGGTTGTTTTTTCCTTTTCCTTTTGTGTCCCTTTGTAGTTGTTTTGCCTCTCTTTGTTGTCATCCGGTGGTAATTTTGTATTTCTTTATGGTCATTTCGCATCTCTTTGTGGATGTTTTGTGCCTTTTTGTAGTCATTCCGCATCTCTTTGTGCTCTGTTAAATCTCTTTGTTTCTGACATTTAGCTTCTTTCTGTTTTCATTTTGCAACTGTGTAGTCATTTTGTTTTTCTTTGTCATCGTTTTGCATCTCTTTGGGGGTGTTTTGCATCTCTTTGTAGTCATTTTCATTTTGCAACTCTGGTCATTTTATATTTCTTGTGGACAGTTTGCAGGTCAGTAGCCATTTTGTGTCTCTTTTGGTTATTTCACATCACTTTGCATCTCTTTGCTGTAGTTTTGTGTCTCTTTGTAGCTGCTTCGTGTTCATTTGATTGACTTTTCAGCTGAGACTAAAACTGAGACTCTGGAACAAGGACCCCCTCTCCACTTTGGCCCCTGGCCTGTGCCCTTTATACTTTTGACCATGTTGTGTAACTGTATATTATACAATACAGAATGACAATAATCAATGAAAAAAATCTAAATAAATACATATAATAATAGTGAGACAATGATATATAGGATTTTAAATGGATCATAATATTATAATAGGCCCATATCAATGTATATATGGGCTCTGAAGTGAAGAAAGAATGATAAATAAGAGTTTAATGTAATCTTTTATTTTTATAATGCTACATTTCAGTCATGTGAAACCACAATGACATCCAGCGGCGAGGCTTAATGAAGTACTGTACCAATTTTTTTATATCTCAAATTAAAAATAGGGGCAAAAGCTGCAATAAGTCATTGTGTTACAGCAAAATAGTTCCCTAAAACTTTTTTTTTCCTCCTCTCACTAATTCAATTATAAATCCAATATCTTTTCTCCCTATGCCAAATGTCAAGCTGTGCCTGAGTTATTCCTGACTACATGCAGAATCAGTTGGTTTTGGCCAGAAAAATGTGAACTGAGGCATGCTGGGATACGGCTGGCCCAGCTGTGTTTCTGCATGCAGATTGATAAAGAGATTATCCACCCCCTACGTCTGACCTAAAACAAGGGCATCCAGGGCAGGTACTGTACATAAACGTCTATCAGTATCATCTGCGCGTCTTTGCCCAGACTGTAACATCCCTCACTGAGTACGAAGAGAAAACAGACGACTTCTTCCACAATAGAAGCTAAGTGTTTAAAATTACGCCCCTGGAATGACAAGAGCAATATTTAGAGAGAAGAGAATCAAAGACGGTTTGAAAAAAAGTTGGTGCGCATGCTGACTGTGTATGAGAGGAATGCTTTATGTTGAAGCAGATCCAACAGGCTGTTCAAAAGGCTTCAGAGGGGAGTGGTCAGTGAGCTTAGTTGTTAAAGACCACTTTAATTTCCTCTGAGTCATCGTCAGACCATAGTGCAGCATCATACTGTACCATCCCATTAATAATCAGAGACATTTGCAGAGGATTTCAGTAATTGTCTGGGTTATACCTCACTAATCTCTGTCATTTAAATCACATATGGAAGATAATGTGATGCTGAGAATCTGTCTGATGTGACTTTGGACTTGTTCAACTTGGTATTTATTTATCTGACTTAACAAATAGATTAGATTAATGGATTAAATATGGATGGTATTAATTTAAATGGATATTTCAGTTGGTCAGTCATCCCAAACCTTGGTCCAGACTGAAATATCACAACAACTATTAAGTGGATTGCTGTGAAAATTGGTGCAGACATTTATGGCCCCCTAGAGGATTAATTCTGCTGACTTTGGTAATCCCCTGCTTTTTCCTCTAGCAACATCATGAGGTTCACATTTGTGATTTAGAGTGAAATGTCTCAACAACTATTGTTTTCATTTGTTGTTTTCACTGATCTAAAGCACAAGGTGCAATGGACTTAATATATTCAACGCATGTCCAAATCCACCTTTGCTGTCTTGAGCCAGAGGCGCAGAGATATCCCGCACTGTTCCCGCCCCCTGCATTCCTGGTATGCAGCAGGATACACCTATCAGCTGTGCACAAGTGCCGTGATTAATTCATGGGTGAGTTTAGGCCGAACATGCAGTGAGAAAGTCAGCTGTCATCATCTTTAAAAAGCAGATGCACCAGGAGCCCAAACAGTTGCAGCATGACGGCGGGTTTACCAGGAGGGAGAAAAGATTTTCAAGCGAGGAGGACAGATCTCCTGCTTCAAGAAGTGAAAGCGCAAGAGCACACAATGTAAAGAGATGGCAGAGCAGTTTTCATGTGTAACTTTATTTATATAGCACCTTCAAAAACTGAGTTTACAAAGTGCTTTGACGGTGGCAGTGGTTTGATTCTTGAAATGGTACGTGGATGGAGGAAACAGGACGAGACAACTTTTTTGATGTGTGTTTGGAAGTTGAGATCTGAATCAAATATTATTCCTTGATTTCTGGCAGTGGAAGTGACATTTGTGGACAGGGGACCAAGGCTATTTTTGATAGGAATGATGGAATTTAGTGGACGGAATAGTACGACTTCTGATTTTGGGTTGCTGAGTTGGAGAAAGTTCTGGGCCATGCAACAGTTTATATCACTGAGGTCTAACACAACAGTCTAACAGGTATATCTGTGCTATGCTACGTCCACATAGCAATGGAATGACACACTGTGGCGCCAGATAATCTGGTCAAGCAGACGCATATAAATAGAAAATGTCTAGCTGAAAAACCTCCTCAGCCAGATTGAGGTGCAGCTTCGCAGCCACCCGTTGTCCGTCTCCTTCTCCTCTTTCACCTCATCCCCATCTGCTTCTCCCATGATCACTCCTGCATCCCACTAACACTACTATGGGTGGAGGAAACAGCATCAGGAAGTGTTTCAGAAGTTTGATAGCCCCTCCAAAAATTACACACGGGTTATCCAGCGGGTACATCCAACCAGCATGACAGAAGTAAGACATTCCTTTTTCTCCCTGGGTCGGGCTGGTCTCGAGGTCAGATGTAACCTCTTGTTCATTTTGTATTTTATAGATCATAATTGTTGAATCCTTGTTTTTTTGGACCCCAATAAACATGCAGACACAATAGCTGCTCCAGCTGTCATGCTGACTGATCTGTTAAAGATGATCTGACAGCTGTGATTCTGTTCCATGTACACTTTGTGAGATTTATTAGGCTTTATAATTATAATACTAATTCCCTACTCCTTATTAGTGAGAATAATTTTAGACATGCACACACACACACACACACACACACACACACACACACACACACACTCACAAACACACACACACACACACGCACACCACTGCTTAACATAAATTAAAGGTGTTTTGTGATTGTGGAGTTGTTTGTGCATTGCCTAAATGCGCCCTTGTGCAGACAGACCTATTGTGCCACAGACCAGGCTTTGACCAGATTTTAGCAGGTCCGTGGCGCAAGTGGTTTTGAATCCAATGTGCCGTGCACCAGATGCAGCTTCATTTTGCCTTCAGACCTCCCACCGATGAGGGCACAGACTAGGTACAAGTACAATTTGCTAGCTTGCAGATGTGGGAAAAAATGGCAACTGCACCGGTGTGAGATAGCAAAGTCACCTGCACCACTGGCACCATCCACTTTGCACCGGGTGTAAAATAGGGCCTTTAGTTCCAAGAGGAAATAACACTGCAAGTTTATAGCAGCATTAATTGAAAATTAAATCATGAAAGAGGCTATGAAACTGAAGTACCTCGGGCCCAAAGAATACTAAATCTAGCCTTGTTCAGATCAGTATCATAACATATTAAAAATTTGTTAGCTTATGTACAATTTAGTTGTCCTTGTTAATTTTAATACATATCTTGGGTTACAATTTTATACCTTGCAGCCCTATTGTTAATTGGAGCCTATCTTATCTGTTTATCAAAGATCCTTTAATCCCACAGGATGAGGTGCTGCACTGATCCTGACCTCTTGACCTTTGCGTCCAGCCAATAGCTTGCCGCCTCTGTTAATTATCAGTGTACATGTGTGAGGAACAAAAGACAAATGAAGGAGCCACATAAAGACTTCCTCTCCTTCCCCATTGTTTAAGACTCTGTCACCCTGATTGTGTCCTGCTGCTCATTGTTATTCATGAGCTGTCTCGACATGTGTGAGGATTCTTTATTGCTACTCTGCCATTCTGGCTGCAATGACTCTGTGATGAGGCTCTTAAGCCTGTAGTCAAGTTCAAAGAGTAATTTTCCTGAGTGTTATTTCAATGGAGTGAAATGGTTTCTCATCATGGGCTTTTTCCCTCCCAATAATGCCAGGCCGACGAGCTGCCGTCGCGCTGCTGGGCACGTGCGTATACCTCCCAGAATCATGATGAGGTGGCCTTTTGACGCACATGAGTACACACACACACACACACACATACGCACACAGGGTTCATACAAGCTGGCATCAACACAAATGAAGCCAGAGCGTCTTCTTGCCTGCGGTCGATGCACACAGCGGTAACACTGCTCATATGAAAACGCCATTCATACAAACTTTCTCTTGTTCACCACTACAACATGCAAACTCACATGTGGACAGCTCTGAGTACGCATGTAAATGCACCTAAGACACATTGAGCATGCATTGAGATCTTATCGCTCAGACCACATTCGGAGGTGATCTAGGACAAATGTGACCGAATTCTCTAAACTGTGTGTACGCAGTGTCTCCAGGGCCACACTGAAGGACGGCCTCGTGTCGAGTGCGAAGGCTCCAAAAGCTATCGCGGCGCTTGAAGTGATTATGATGAAATATCAACCAATCTCTCTTCAGTGCTCACGCAGCTTTTTAAGACTATAATTAAAGCACTTTCGAGGTATCTAAATAAAAAATTTCCAGACTCTCAAAGCCTTTATCATCACATCTAAATTATTATTATAAGTATAATTACAAATTCCCTTATACCCACAGCAATACTGTCACTTTATTTTGCCAGCTGTTCATATTAAGTTTGCTTAAATGTCATGATCATGAAGGGATCAACAGAGGATTTATCTGGCTGTGAAAGAAGACATGAGCTTTTCATTTGAAACATTCAAAAAAATTTTGTGTTTACACTTAATTAAGATTCTCATACAAGGAAAACATTTAAACACCAGGGTTCAGGTGCCAGGTTTCTCACCCTTACTTGATATGATAGTTTATTATTTACACATTCAGCTGTATGTAGCAACATTACCAGCCATTTAGAGTTGTGTTTGTGTCCAGCTGATAATGTTAAGCCTGTGAATTACTCTCTTTTAAGTGTCTTTGGTCTATACCAATTCATCCAGAGAAAAATATTTGACTTTTTAGCAGTTGTCTCTCTGCACGTAAGCAATGGTCAGAACATCTCATCTTGTGTTGCCTTTTTCTTTTTTAATAGTCATGGTTTTCAGAGGATAAATTCTTCCTCAGCATCGACCAACTCCAAGGTCAGCAGAGGCAGCCATGATGGATGATGACGTTCCTCCGGATTATGTTGTTTGTTCGCTCTCTGGTGTTTCGGAGATTGCTGCAAGGAACGACACATTGAGCATAAAGACCTCCGTGCACAGACTTTGGTCGCACACCATCTGGTAGGTGTGGGTCCGTGCCAAGGTGTCGTGCACAAGCATAGCATAGTTTTACCTGCCAAGACAAGCAGCAGAGAAAACTTAATAAAAACTTTAGTGAAATGTCTTCAGCAAATTCTTAATAATTTGTGCCTTCTTGTACATTTGGCATTAAATACAATATATTAATTTGCTTCTTTCTTTGTAAAAAACAGAAGACTATTTTATTTTAAAAATATACTGCATCCAGAAGACTTTAAAACTTGTTTCGGAAATTAAACGCATAATTTTTCTGAGGCTCATGATGGAAGTAACTAAGAAGTGAACGATGTTGCTTCCTTTGTCACTCTGTTGATCAGCACTTTTCCTCACCATGCTAGCATCGTCAGTGTCTGACTGGTGATCCTGGCATTGCGGTGCCAATGTGGTTTTCTAGCTGCGTTTGGCTCCTGGCACCTCAGGGTTGAGTCATCTAATTAGACAGCTGTAGTTCCAACACCAGCTACAGATAACAGCAGACAACAGTTAGCCTACTTTAGCAACAAGTAAAACTGGCCTTGTGACATTTTTATAACATCTTTATGACAAGTCAAAAACGTACCACTTATTGATGACACACTTATTATAGTCTCATGATGGTCAGTGTCAAAACCAACCTCATAAAACAGTATAATGTCATGTTAAACTGAAAGATAAATACTTTCTTTGAGCTTGGAAAAGACATATTTTAGTTTAGTTAGTTCATCCAACAAAGGATCGAACAAGCAAACAGAAATGCCAGCATATATGACACTGTCAGGGATAACACGACCAAGATAATCTCCACTGCCACCCACTCAACAATGACAAACTACATCACTGAAATAAAATCCTGGCTTCAAACCAATTTCCTCAAACTCAACTGCGAAAAATCCGAAATTATCATCGTTAGACCAAAGGCGCTCACCAAAGCCACCCATAACTTTACTCTCAACATCGACGGCTCCTCAGTATCCTCCTCCCCCCCACATCTGAAATCTTGGCGTCATTTTTGATCAAACACATCACCAAAACAGCCCTCTTTCATCTCAAGAACATCGCCCGCCTCCATCCATCCCTCTCCTCCACAGCTGTAGAAACCCTCATCCACACCTTCATTACCTCCCCTCTGACTGCAACAGTCTCCTCTGTGGCTCATCATCACAAACTCTCAGTCAGCTCCAGTACATCCAGTACTCTGCCGCTCGGCTACTCACCTGCTCCCGCACCCGTGACCACATCACCCTGTCCTCCATAAGCTCCACTGGCTCCCCATCCCCCAGAGAAAAAATCCTCATCATCACATATAAAAAGCCCTCAATAACCAGTCCTACCTGTCTGAGCTCCTCCATGGACACACTCCCACCCGCACACTCCGCTCTGTTGATGCTATTTATCTATCTTTTTTTTCTGACTCTGTAAAGCGTCTTTGAGTGTCCAGAAAAGCGTTATGTAAGTATAATGTATTATTATTATTATTATCATTATTATTATTATAAAGTCAAGGACTTATTTCCAGGACTTACTTAAGTACCATTAAACTGTTCTCGCCAGCCATATAACGTCCAAGGTGGGAGATCGGCGAACACGTTATGTCACATCAGGGTACACCAATCCACTTAAAAATAAGAATTGCCAGTAAAAGAATAGTTCATCTACATATCTACATGTATATTTTTTAAACCCAGGTACAGTGTATTTAAAAAAAAATTGGAGATATTATCTAACAGCTTCTGCTTAAGCTTTTTCTTAAAGGTGAGGGTTCTACACCTCATTGACTGCGAAAGGCCAAGTGTAAATGAATGAAGCCTTAGCCATCATAGTTTAAAATTCATAAAGGGCTCAGCAGGCGAGCCCTCTTGGCTACAGTAGGCATCTATTCCTGGCACTTACCTCGCCCAGAACCTTTAAGGTCATAGAAACTCAACTAAAGTTCCCATCTAGGATGCAACCGAGGTAACTGACAGAGAACTTTGATGCCACATATTTTTCTTCTCAATATCCAGAGCTGCTTCCTCATTCAGCCGAGGCTTTGAACCAAACAATAGACTTGCTCTTGCCAAGGTGTTTTAGCAGCCTCTTGTCTGATAGTCAGGTCTTTAATCTCAATAGCTCCCCAACCAGCATTTCCTGTACTCTCACTTTATCTTTATGCATAACAAGTATGGTTGAGTCGTCTGTATATAAGAATAAAGTGCTATTGCAGGCTGCCAAATGTCAAATTGTCATAACAAAGACATTATTGATTAATGACAACAGTATTAATCTGACTGACAGACCATTCATGTTCATAACAGATGTTATGACATGGTTATGACAGTGTTACGCACACCCTTTCAAATAAAGTTGTGAGTTGCTAAGTTAGTAGAAACTTTGTGCAAAGCTGTACACAACTATTTTGGCCGTCTGTTATACATCAGCTGCTTTATTTGCGCAAAAAACATTATTTTCACTTGTCACCAACTGTACTGATGTAGTTACTTGATATGTGGAGATGCATTATAATGCCAGATGTGGGGTGGCACAGTGGTGTAGTGGTTAGCATTGTGGCCTCATAGACCAAATGCCCCAGCTGGGGAGTTTGTGACTGGCTGTGCAGAGTTTGCATGTTCCCCTCGTGTCGGAGTGGAGTCCCTCCGAGTACTTCAGCTTCCTCCCACAGTCCAAAGACATGCAGCATAATTGGTTAATTGATAACTCTAAATTGCCTGTAGGTGATTGTCTCTATTTGCCAGCCCTGAGATGAAGTGGCGACTTGTACTGGTGCCTCTTGCCCAATGTCAGCTCACTTGGGATAGGTTTTAGCCCAGTGACCCATCAAGGATAAGTGGTTACGGACGATGGATGGATGGGTGAACATACATACTCAGAGCTGTCCACTTGTTATCAGATCACCCGGACACATTTTAATATGGTGTAAAGGTAAGGTGAGATAAGGTGTAAAGAGGCTATTTGACAGTTTCCTTCCACTGGAAAGTCATTATTTTGTTTGACATAAAAATCACGTCAGTACTGTGGACAGTTTCAGGAGGGGAGGAAGGCAAAGAGACATTTAATGCAAAATATTATAAAAATGAATTACAAAAAAACTTCCTGTCTCCTCACAACTAATCTATCATGACTTGGGGTAATTATTATATAATTGCACATGATTTGCACCCAATTTGCAATCAGCTTGACTGTAACACCTTTTGTCTTTTGGTTTGCATTTCTTATTTTTTGGTTTGCAATTCTCAGTGTTTCTTTGCGAACAATGCCACCGTCATGCCTCCTGGCTGCCACTGCCTCCCTATTCTCTCTGTCCTTTGTGCGTCTTTGTCGTACTGATGCGGCAAACGGTACAGAGGGGGATAATAGTCTGCTCGAAGGCCATCGTGTTGTTGCCGAAGACCATGATCACATGGTGTGGAGCGCGAACAAGAATAATAGAAAAAAGACGGCACAGCATGGCTGAAATACAACAAATGTTACTTAAATGAAGAAAACACCTGATTTACAAATAACTTTTGGCTGATCAGATTTCAATAACAAAATTAATTTAAACATAGGTGGGCGGTTTGAATAATACTTTGGCAGAAACTTTTCTCTATAACTCATTATGCATACATTCGTACATTCAGGTGCTGTCTGTACTCTTGCTTTATTTTTGGTGAAGTTCTGTTCCAGCTGCCGCTCTTACAGGAACAGTCCAGGCAAAATACAGCACACTCCTGATCGAAACGTCCATGGAAACTATCAAACCACTTCTTCGGCATGATTCACCTCCTCACTGTTTTGTTCACCTGTAGAGCTCCTTATGTTTGTCTCTCAGTCACAAGTAAATGGATCAGATGTAGAGCTGTGCAATATGACCAAAATCATATATATATGATTATTTCATATCCATAATGATAATGATACATATCATGATATCGCACATTCTCTGTAAATGCAATGAATTAGTAGTTCATATAAAATGACCTCATGGAAAATTTTATATTTATTACATTTTTGATTATATACTTAAGTGTTTACATGCACTGACTGGTCGGATCCCACAGTCTACAGTTCTTTCCCTCTGCAGATGGGCTGAAGCCACAGATCCTTTGCTGGGGAAGTAAAGAAAATCATAAACTGTGGTTTATTTTATTGTTTGACAAGCAAAATGGGATGCAGCAGCTTGTGGGCATGATGCCACCAGTTTTTTCAATTTGGTGCTGGAACTTTTACAGGGCTTGTTTTCACCCAAAAGTGGTTGTTCTGATGGTGGGAAATGTAAGATACTTACTCATATTTGATCATTTTTCTCCTTTTATTTAGACCCTTTGTTCATATTTTCAATCATGCCTGTAACAACATGTGAAATATAGGTCAGGTTAGTCATGTTTGAGACTGTTGCAGGGACCGTTGTTGTCTGATGTATAAGTTGCAAAGTATGGCTTTGTGGTTTGTGTCAGACTTTTCATACCCTAAACATGTCTGTGCAGCAGACAGCCCCTCTTTTAGGCAGGAGCTCCTTGTTTTGTCTTAGCTGGCCGGAGTCCTTCTCCTGTTCCTGTGCGGAAGAACCATAGACCGTATAATAATTAGTGGACAGAGCTTCCAGGTTTGAAAAGTGAAGCCAGTGTGGAAGTGCCTTAAACATGCATTCTTTCTAATGGCCAGCAGGGGGCGACTACACTGGTTGCAAAAAAAGTGTGGTTGTATGAACTCTTATGGAAAAATGACCCAACTTCTCACTTGATTTATGACTTCAGTAAACAGTTTCCTAATGACTTTTCAGAAACATATTTTAGTGTTCTGTTTAGCTGCAATACACAAAAGATAGACCAGGTGGCCACCATTATATGTCTGGTTTCCAACAGAACCTCCAAAAAACTCAGATTAAACTGTCAAACTAGGTGACATTGATTAAACAGTGATCAAGATTCTGTTACAGCATTTCTCATTTCTTTCCTCAAAAGTTTGCAGAAACATTTTTTACTGTTTACCTGTAATACGGGAAACTTTGTGGGCAGACAGGCTGCCATTTTTTCTGCTGAATGGACAAGTCAAAACCAAACAGCGCCCAAGTCACAGTACGTCACCCACCAGCTCCACGCTCTTGTTGGTACAACCAAGACTTCAACCTACATAATGCCAATATCGAGGCTTCAAAACGGACAAAAACCAGTGATGAACATCAGATTGGGTTCACACTTGGAAAGCGTCATCCAAATAGCAAGAAATATTGACGTAAAGTGTGTAATTTGTGACACAATGAAATAAACGATAGACCAATATGAACAATAAATGTTTTTCTATCACCACACAATATATTGTGTCACATCACACAGTCCTAATTGAAAGTAAAAACAGTTCATGTTGAGCTCACTAGCATTAAAATATTGTTTCGAACCTGCTGCAGACCACTGTCCTCTTTCTTTCACATGAAAATAACATTAAAGCATAGAATCATTCATTCTTACCTTGAACCATTTTGACAGTTTTGACCTTTAGTTTTTCTGAATGCAGGTGTGAAAGGCCCGGGGAGAGCAGTTTCAGTCCGACACACACGCAGACAGACAGATGACCTTTCACCTCTGTTTTTGCCACAGAAGTATCAGGACCCCGACCAGCAGGGGAGGAGCGGCGTTTCTTCCCCGACCATCAAAACTGTCTGGGTATAAATAATAATGCTCAAATCAGACGCAGAGATGGCAGGAAAAAAGAAAATGCAGTGAGGCAGAAAGTCGAAAGAAAGAAAGAAAAGAAAGCATGTCTATGAAATCGCATAATTGCACCGCAGGGAATTTTAATCAATTAGAACCGCAGAGCTAATTAAAGGCGGCATTGTGTTTACTGACTCAGAGCGGTGAGCTTAGGGGGAACAAACACCGCAGACGCACACACACACACACACACAAACACACACTTCCTGTTGGCTCAAATACACCAGGCACATACTGAAGCATGTACTTGTATGTCATGGGTTCAGTTCTGACTCACACCGTTTTATCATTTCTGGCCCTGTGTTTCCATTACACATCACATCCAAAAGCTTTAATAAGGTGTGAAAACACATGACTGTGGACATCTATTTCTGCCAAAGTGACAAAAAAAACATGATCCTGTTAGTCATTTTAATGAGAAAGTTTCTCAAAAATAATGAAAAACTCACTATCTCATCATTTTGAGATTATAACTCATTATTTTGACATACTAACACTTTTTTTTTTTTTACATATTAACTCATTATTGTGACACAGTAGCTCATTATTTTAGCATACTAATTCATTATTTAAACATACTAAAACTCATTATTGTCGTATACTTACTCATTATTTTGGCATATGAACTCATTATTTTAACATACTAACTCATTATTGTGACAAAGTAGCTCATTATTTTGGTATACTACTTCATTATTTTGACGTACTAACTCTTCTTTTTTACATAATAGCTTATTATTTTGGCATACTAACTCATTATATTTTCATTTTAACTCATTATTTTACCATACCAACTATTTTTTTTAACATACTAACTCATTTTTTTAACATACTAACTCATTATTTTCACATATGAACTCATTATTTTCATATACTAACTCATTTTTTTAACATACTAACTCATTATTTTAACATACTAACTCATTATTGTGACATACCAACTAATTTCTTTACATACTAAGTCATTATTTTGACATACTAAGTCATTTTTTAATATAGCAAGTCATTATTTTAGCATACTAACTCAGTATTTTGACATAGTAATGCATAATTCTTAGATAAGTAATTATTTTTTACATACTATCTATTATTTTGAGATACTACCTAATTTTGACATACTAATTGATCATTTCAAAATAAGTCATTATTTTGAGATACTATTTCATTATTTTTGATATACTAAATCTTTATCCTCAAATAGGTTTACCCAGAAATCCAAAATGGGGTTCCCTGGGTTGCCAACATGCCAATAAAAAGTTTGGGAACCACTGAGTTTACCATTATTTTGACATATTAACTCATTATTTTGACGTAATATCTCAGTATGTTGAAATACTAACTCATAGTAATAATTATTTTGAGATAAGTGAGTCATTATGTTGAGATACTCTCAGATACTTTTGAGATACTAGCTCATTATTTTTGGATAAGTAAGTGAGCCCCAATAGGTCAGATGGTGTGTGTGAGTGTGTGTCCCTCAAGCTGATTCTAGCCTGCGGCCCTTTTCAGTGTTTTATCCTCCTTCTCCCTCCCTGCTTCCCTGTCAAATCTTCAGCTACCCTGTCTAATAAAGGCAAAAGTCCCCCTACCCCCTTCCCAAAAATAATTTTCAAATGTTGCTTTTAGATACTATCTTGTTAATTTTAGATACTAACTCATTATTTGGAGCTACTAACTCATTATTTCAAGGAAGTTTCTCATCATAATGCCTTACATGATCTTTCCTCGTTCACGTTGGCAGAAATGGGCTTCCATACACATCAGACAGATGAGAGTGAGCAAGCACACACACACACACACACACACACACAAACACCCCCATACCTGCATGGCCCTGGGCTCCTGGATCCATTCATAAGCACAAAGCCCAGTCACGCTTTATCTGTCAGTGTTGAGCTGAGAGAGTTGACCCTCTCGAGCAGCCGGGCGCTGAATGTCTAATGGTGTTTGACAGTGTCCAAATGGACTCCCATACAGTTCAGAGAAGGTCATTTACATCATTTAGTGCTACTGATGAGATGAATAATAAATGAATTAGTGGCCTGATGGGAGCAGGATGAGAAAAAAACGGTTGATTGAGACAGGAAGCTCTGCCGTTGGCTGTGAATTAAGGCGATGCAAACAGGTGCTGTGTTTACCGTGCGCGCTCACTGAGGGGCCTCTCTCCAGCTGTAACATTTTCCTGACATCCTCCACACTGAAGGTAATTTCATTACCCAGCATCCAAACTCTACATGCTTGACTAGTCGAGGGGAGAAAGGAAATCAATAGACACCATTACCATGGTTCTCAGTTGAGGTGTAATGGATATGCGCACGGCCAGTGTGTGTGTTTTCGTCAGTGTGTGTGTGTTGCAGTGTAAAACAAACCTCATTTACTGTTGACTAATGAAGATTTAAGAACCTACCGTTTGTCTTTTTCTGAGCAGCTGTCAGGGGTTGATTACATCTTCACATCATCGAGGAGTCCGCACCGGTGTACAATGGCGCCGTCTTACGTTTCACGCCTGTCTCCTCCGGGCCACGACCCCGTGACCCACGCAGGTTGACGGGCGAGAGGAGGAGGCGCTGAAGGAGGAAGTGGAGGAGTCAGACAAGTCAGTGGAGTGAAGCGCGCCACGTCAGGCCACCAGACTCCTCCATCTGCTATCAGAGCTGCGCCTGTCTGCTCGGTAATTAAAATTAATTACCAAAAATGAACTGCAGGCCCGCTTTCTCTCTGTAAACCCTGTCACAGCCTCCTGACACACACATGCAGGAATAAAACATCAAACACACACACACACACAACATCCAAACAATGTGTTTTTGGCACAGAACTCTCCAGCTATGACACCGTCCTTGATAGACATCATGTCTGCTCCCTCAGTTGTTATCCGTACAGCTCATCATCGCGGGCGCACCGTGCCGTCGTTGTTTTGTTTAACAGGCTTATCTGGCTCCTGCTAAGGCGCCGACAATTTGTCTTTTAATTCTGAGACAACATCACTTTGCGTCTCTCATTTCGGAGACGGTGGGAGACTGTCTCTGCCTCTCCTGAAGCCAGCAGCCGTGTTCGCGTCCCACTGTGATGTATGGATTAGAGAAAGCCATCCCGACAGTCAGCAGCACGACCCAGAGAGCAAACATCCTCGTGTATCCACTCACCACATGCTGGTCTTTGTGTAAAAATATCAAAACAATCTCCATAAAGTTACGCCAAGAGGGATAAATAATTGAGTTATCTTCACAGAGGCTTCAGTGGAATTATTTTACCTCAGAAGCAAAGTCATAAAAAGAAACATTGGTTTTATTTTCTTTATTTTTACCACCAGTCAGTGGTGGAAATAATAAAGTACAAATACTTAGTTTCTATACTTAAAGCTACTACAAAGAGTTTTTAACTGGCTCTGAAACAGTTTAAACAATTTAATACTAATGCCTCTTTATGACAGTTAGCAAGACCATGAGAGAGAAGACTGGCTAGTTCTATATAGTTAATCTTAATATCTGCTACCTGGTTGAAATCAGATGAAACAAGCCTGTGTTTACTTTTTCTCAGTTAAAGTTGCAGTGACTAATATGTTAGCCAGTTAAAAAGAAGCAGGAGAATATTTTTATTTGGATGATTTTATTTTTGACAATATGTTTTGTGGTTATTACAGCGAACAGACAGTTTTTGTCAACAACGACGTCTAAAATTAACAAAATATAGAAGTTGCTTGTAGTAGCTTTAAGTGGTTTGCAACACTTGAACACAAATATCAGTACTTTCTACTCCTTACATTTTCGAAATAGATTTGTTACTTTAGTTCTAATGCATTTGAGGGGAATTTTTCATTAGTTTTATTTTGCAACATTGCTCACAACCTTCCTAACATCAATACCAATTTCAACCTAAATGGATGGAACAACAAATAGAAAATATGATTACATGGTGCAAAGTTCAATGTTAATGGGTTTTTTTTCCACTTGCCCAGTCAGGCAAGGAGGTTTCTGCCCCACCTGCCCATGTCAAGTCCATTTAATTGTCATGTTTAATCCAGGACTGCACTGTCTATGAAATATCAGAAAGTGGTGAAAAATGTTTGTCCAAGTTTCTCAAAGTTCAATGTGGTGTCTTGAAATGTCATGTTTTTTTCAGCCCAAAACACAAATATATTCAGTTCAATATGAAAAGTGGGAAATTTCCCTTTCTGAGAGATTGAAAATAGGATTCTTATGCCATTTTTGCATGATAAATTACTTTAATGATTAACTGATAATCAAAATAGTTTAATTTAGATTTACTTGCCCCGGGCAAAAGGACAAGCCTTATCGTTGAGCCCTGCTTGGTGTATCCATGGATACCACACATGACAGATGTACAGTAACGAGCAAAATCATAGGGTGACTTTTTACTTTTATCCTATGATTATATTTCAGAGCTTGTACTTTTTCACTTTTACTTGAGCAAAGATGTTGAATAAGTACTTTGCCAGAGTGTTTTTGCACAATCTGTAATACTACTACTACCATCCAAGGGAAAAAGGTAAACATATCCGAAATACTTGTTCCTTTTGTCCACTGCATTGAGAAAGTGCAGCGCCACAAGTATAGATTGTTCTCATTCTTGATTACTCTATTGATTATCAATTTGAATTCATTGTTCAAGTTCATACTGTGTCAGATAATCGTGTCAAATGCACATTGTGAGTTCCCAGAGTCCAAGGTGACATTCAAAATCAAGAGGGATTCAAATTAACAACACGGTGAAACCAAGGAACGCCTCTTAAGCAGGAAACAGCTCTGTGGCATTTCAGCTTGATAAATGACTTGAAACACTGCTGTTAGTGTAGCGCAGAACTCCAGTAAATACAGGAGGTCCTTTAACAATGGATGATTGAAGGTACTAATTTAAACATTCACCTTTCTTTTAAACTTCAAATAGGCCTAAGTGGTTTGATAATTGGTTTTTAAAAATAGTTTGATTTTATTGCTGCTTGTGTTTGTTTCCCTCATGGACACACTAGTAATGTCACTGCATCCCTTGTTATTATAGGACAAGGCTGGCAATATTAAATGTATTTTTTGTTACCGCTAGCTCATCCCAAAAAAAAAACGAAACCAACAATTTTTTAGTAAGTCTCTCAACACTGTCTGACTTCCTTACCCTGTCTCTGCCACAGACTCAGGACCAGCACTTCTTAAAGAAGCTGTAAATCTTTAAAGATTGCTTTAAAGACACCTTGTAGCAAGTTATCCAAACATGGTGGGGACTATTTTCAGCTGCGGATTAAGACATGTTTCGTAATTTAGTGATGTTTTACAACAGTATGGTGGTTCATATGTGATTAAGTCATATTAAACTATAGTGTGTGTTCATATTAATGAAGGAACATGTCAGCCAGTGCAGCAGTGTGGCTCATTGATGTGTTTTTAATAGCTTTTAGACAACAATGTAGCTCTATGGCACAGAGGAACAATATATATCATTCATACAATACAGTTGTACAATAACAGAAATGTAGAATATTACAGCCTTGTCCTTTAAAAATCCAGTGTATAAAATTTACAGGGTTAAATTATAACAATAATATAATACTATTTGTTTTGTTTTGTTTTGTTTTTTTCGTTATTTGCAAGAAATAAAGTGGTTAACAGTGGTTATTAACACAAGAGATTTTCACGTTTTGTTCTAAGATAAATAGGATAAAATACATCTGTAAATGCTCTATTTGAGAGTTTTGAAGCTTTTACATTCTGCTAACAAGTGGCTAAATGAGGTTGCCCCATTGACTTTTTGTGGAGGGGAATCAGAGCAATGCTAACTTCAGAGTTGGCCTACAAAAATACATCATCCATGTAGAATTCACTTAGCTTAGCTTTTTTTGCTACCATGAATTGTTGTTTTTACACTTTCCATTTTTTGTACAGATTGAACAAAGGAGATACATAATGTTAATCAGCGAGCCTTGGAGGTGCTAGTAGGCAGATTTTTTTAACGTTTAGACAGAGCCAGGCTAGCTGACTCCTGTCTTTATGCTAAGCTAAGCTAGCCTTCTCCTGGCGTCAGCTTCATACTCAACAGATACACATGAGAATGGTATTAATCTTCTCATCTATCTTTGGTGAGAAAGCAAATAAGTGTATTTCTCAACATGTCAAGCTATAACAAACTACAGTCATAAACACCACATTTCACAATACAGGAGTCTGTCAGACTGTCAGTGTGTGTTCTGAGAATACAGCTGGAGGTTATACACACTAATATCAGCAACAGAAGAGCTAATAATAACAACTAAACTTCACATCTGACCTGCAACTCAAGATGAGAAAAACAATGACCTCTGGGGTATAAAGGAAAATATAAAGTATACTCAGTTTTTACACGTTGAAAGTTAGTCACAGATGTTAATTTTCGGCTTACTTCTCATTTACAGTTCAGTGTTGAGCTTACAGTGCTTTGTCGAGTACAAACATAATTGATGTGAGGCAATGCAATAAATTAATTAAACCACTAATTAATTCATACTGCTACATGCTGTCATCAACTGAGTGACTTGTGGTGAACTAATGAGTAATCAGTATGAAAATAATTAGCATTTATTAACCAAAAAATCATATGTCATTATTTTATCACATAATTACAGTGACTGTCACCATCATCCTGATCACTGGCAATAATTAAGTGTTTTACAATAAAGGAAATTAAAGTAGAATGGAAGAATAGAAATGTGACTTTGTTTAAGTATTTTGGAACAAAGTCTGTGGTGAGGGATGAATTTATGAAGGTTAAGATATACGGCCGAGCCATTTTCCAGACTTCTCTAAGAAATTTATTAGGGGAAATTTGAAAAGCTCTGGTCCGGCACTTCATCTTGGCAAACGGTTTTCCCGATGAATCAGCCGAGGTGACATGAAATAAATCTAGTCAGACAGCAATCTGTGCGGTGACCGCCGTGTCTTGTGCCGCTGCGGTGATTCAGATGTTGGCAGAGTTGTTTGAGAAAAAGGTGAAACATTCATCGCATTATTTGGAGGACGTCTGACAGTAGGTACTGAGCAGAGCATCTGTTGTCTTGTCAATTAAAGAGTATGTATGGAAACATGTGGGTGGACAACAAGGCCAACAGGGGAATTACAGAGAAGTGTGAGACAACCGTTCACTTAAGAGCAATATGCAGTGTATACTGGGTGTTGTGTCATTTACCTGACATGACACATAGAATTACAGGTGCTATCTTAAAAACAGCAGTTAAGACAGTCAACAGTGCACAGTTTACATCATGAAACAAAGCCACACAAGTTGGCACAAATATAGTGTATTAATCTCAGTATATGGTGCAATTTTATGTACAATATATAATATGTACAAATGAAAACCACTGAGAAAACATGCAGACATATAATCCTTGAGATTTCCATGAAATCAAATGACATTTTTTATATTATTTATGGTCAGCATTTTTCAGCAACAGCCATTCAGTATGTCTACATTCAGTAATTATGTCTCTATAAAGTAGTTTAAGGGGTGCACCTAAATCTGAATACGTTTTTCAGGAAAGCAGAAATAATGCAATGGAAACTGATATTTCTTCTGTCTAAAGTTGCTCATTATTATTCAGAAAAATTCGGCTCCATGATTATCTTGGTATAGTAAGAAATGCACCAGCTTCCCCAGTTAAACAAGAGGTGGTGGTGGGCTTTACACACTTAATTAAATTTAGCTTAGCTGGAAATAAGGAGAGAACAAGAGAAATGAAAAGTACAGAATGAGGATGTGGAACAATATTTTGTAAGTAATTATAGGCTGATATTAAATAATTTTGATGGCTTGTAGGCACAACAATCACATTGCCACTGAATATTTGGTTAGAAAATAAAGTATTTGCCAAATTTAATGGGACTTCCAGGTTAAACCACATCCACTTCTGGTTTACTATTCTAATACAGATACAGAGACAGACCGTTTTGTTGGATGAAGGCAAAGATACAAGTAATGACTTCCCTGGGCACCTCTAGTAGTTATTATTGGTAGCGGCGGAGTCTGCCATTCCCATGCTAGATTGAGACTGACCACCTGAGCGTCACTGCTTCTTGTTAATTTTCTTATTGTGTCTGTCTCTTTACACTGTAGTAAGT
Organism: Lutjanus erythropterus; assembly: GCF_056507025.1. Lineage (NCBI taxonomy): Eukaryota > Metazoa > Chordata > Actinopteri > Lutjaniformes > Lutjanidae > Lutjanus > Lutjanus erythropterus. The sequence continues at coordinate 7,247,144 of NC_139336.1, forward strand.
TACCGATAAAGCAAAACAAAATTTTGCTTTTATTGTGAAGCAGCCACAGAAAAAGCTTTGTATTTCATATCTCAGACCACAATCAGGTATTAAAAAAATGAGTCTACAAAATAAGACAACAATTATTTTTGGCATTTTTTCATCAATAGATCTTTTTTTCTCTCTCACTAGTCTGGAGCCCATTTTAAAGAACCAGTGTGTAGGATTTAGAGGCTGTAGATTGCAAAATACTGAAATTGCCCAACTCACCCTCCCCTTCCAAACATGTGGGTGGTATGGTGGGTGCAAAACATGCAAAAAGTCCTATCTAAAGACAGTGTTCTATTAAGTGGGCTATTTTTGAAACATGGCAGAAAGAGGACCCACACCCTCTGTAAATATAAACAACTACTTCTTGACGTATGATTGAAAACTCTATTTGAACTCTACTGAAAACTGCCAACAGCTCATTCTGAGGTAACACAAACACAATTCTGACAATTGATCCCCCTAAATCTTACACACTGGATCTTTAACTGTGTTTTGACCCTGACTCAACTGTAGTCATGTAACCAGGTAAACCAGATGACTGATCCAACATTTCACTTGCCAACATTCAGTTTGCCTGGACAAAGTTAAACTAAGTTAAGTTTGATGTTCCACATTAACATTTGTATATTCAAAATAATTAATTAAAACTGTGTGGTAATTGTATTTACCTTCTCACCAAAATGCATGTTGTAATGGTCCAGTAGTTAAGAATGAGAAGTAAGTAGCTGGAGAGAAAAAAAAACCTGTGTACAAATTGATCAGTTGTTCCCTCAAAGTAATGAATTATTCACAGGTATTGCATATTCATGCTTGTGAACAAATAATCCCTGCTTTCCAATGAACAGAAACTAATGTTAAGCAAGCTGACATTTTATATTTAAGGGACGTAAAAGATAATGGAAGCATTTAAGGGTTGTATTCATGAGCCCGCAGAAGAAACCTGGATAAATACGGTGTGAACTCAGAAATCTATCTCCTTTTAGCTGCATGTCCCTGTGCTGTTCACCAGGACTCAAGGCTGCTGACAGGTTCGCCCAGCAGTCTAAATCAATACAACAGATTCTTTGAGCTTTGCACACACATACACACACCTGCCGTTAAAGGATAGCCTTGAGACAGATCCCACAATGGTGTAGAATGAATGGAGAGAGTGAGTGAGGGAAAGAAAGAAAGTGTTTGTGTGAAACACAGCGAAAGAGAGAGTTTGGGGAGACACAGGGGAGCAGGAGAGAGAAATGTCTCTCTCTCTCCCGTCCGACTGCTCTCCAGGCTACAGAGTTCTTTATAGAACAGCTGGTCGATGGTGACTACGGAGAATCCTGCAGGTACTAATGAAGAAGAGGAGGATCTGACTGACGAGTGGAGAGCAGAAAACAAGTCTGTAGTCATGCTAGTGGCTCCATGAGGCTGTATTTGTACTTTCTATGAGCAAAATGCTTCCATCAGAATACGAACATGCTCGTAATTATAACGCCAACATGCTGGTGCTGCTATAACCTTTGCCATGCTCATCTGTTAGCATGTTAGCATGGTTTGAAATCAAAGTATTGGACACATTAAAGGTGCAGTAAGTGATTCTGGAGAAAGATTGGTTGGAAAGTTGATGGTTGAGTCTTCTTCTCAGGTCGTCAAATACTTACATGATGTGAATGAGACTTGACAGCTATCTTACTCATCTGTGATTGGTCAAAGACTCCCATCATGGGCTAGATTATCTAAAGCCTGAAATCAAAGCCAAGAGAAGAAGAAGTTATCATAGAACTTTTGCTCAGTAACACCAAAAAAATAACTGCCAACCCCAGGTTTAAAGGTGCAATGTGAAAGTTATGGCCAGAATTTTGATGTAAAACATTCAAAAAATGGACTAACATCATCAACACAATGTAAACAGGTTACAGTTATGAAGATATGCCAAAGACATGTATTGTGTTGCAGAGATATCCTCTGAGGTTAGCGTGCTAACCAGCTAGCCCAAACTTGTACTGTCCTGTAATGCCACTTTGTGCCTCAAGAGGCGAGAGTCTGACCCCTCTGTAGTTTCAGCTGGGAGATGAGTATGGTTTGCTACTTTCACAAGCTCGCTTTGCTTTTTAATATATATGTATATATATATATATATATATATATATATATATATACATATATATATATATATAAATGTGCAAAATACTGAGAAAGGAAATGTTTTTGCACCTATTGTACGTAATCTGGTTCCATTTTGCCTGCAGTGTAAACATAAATGTTCTGCCAGTTCTCTGAGCTGCTGGTCTAAACAGACTCATAGTCATAGTCATAGTCAGGCCTCCAGCTAGTTGAGCTAACGGCAGCTAGACAGCTGCTTATGGATAAGACAAATACAGAAAAGAGTGTAGTGAGGTGCAGTGAGTGGTTTCTGGTGCCCCCTGACCTCATGGTGGTGCTAGGGTAAAAGTCACAAAAGTAATTATGATAATGCTTTACGGACCATGACTTTACATATCAAAGTTTGTGGCAATCAATCCTATTGTTTCGATATTCCAGTCTTGGCAAAAATGGTCAACCAACCAACAAAGAGATTGGCACTGCCATCATTAGAGCTGTGCCGCTAACATGGCTGAAGTAATGATGATGATAATAAATGACCTTGATACTTTGATATCTTGAATAACAATGAACCTTGACTGCCATAACTGTGGTGAAGAAGCCAGTCAAAGGTACAAATCATACGTGCATCAAATTCAGATTCAGTGCAGTTACCACAGCTCTGTCACTAAATTAATCAAACACTGCCCCAGAATCTGAAAGTAAACTGATGAACTGCTGAATGTCAGTCAGGTTTCTGTAAAGTGTAGGCCTAATCGTTGGCTTCAGGTCCTTGGTGGGGCACACATTAAAATTATGTGATGAGATTTGTTCAAGGGTGGAAATTATGGGGAGCAGTTGTGCTCTTATGCCAAACAGGGGTTTCAATCTTGTGCGTCAAACATCTTGGTAAGGGGCAGCTGCTTCCCCCTCATTTAAATCATTATAACTTTGCCTTGTTACAAATGTCAGATGTGTGTTAACAATACAGGATACTTGGTTAAATTAAAGATGATAGTTTTTATACCAAAACACTTTGTTTTGTAGATGGTAACAATAATAGTTTTATAATATAATAATTAAAATTACAAGTCCTTCTTTTCTCACTGCATGTAAAATGGCTGTCATGATGTCATTTTGTTTAGAATTTTGTAAATAAATGAAGACTTTTCATAATTCATAAAAAAAAACAACACAATTATGACAAACACTATGTTAAAGTATGATGTTTCTGATACCATACTTATTTTGAGCTCTATGCTGTGACCAGCGACACATGTATAATGACTACATAAATGTATCAGAAAAATAAGATTAAAAGGCAAATCGTATGGAAACTATCTTCCTGACGGAGACTCAGTTAGATGAGATCATACCATACTTATTTTGATTGTAAAACATCACCCACATATGAAGTACCATTGCCACCTAGTGACCATTCTTGGTATTGCTGGTTGAACATACCATGACCTAAGTCTGTTAGAATAATTATGAACACTGCAATTTTATTGTTGTGATTAATATTAATATTTAAAACACTTGAACATGCTGGTATAACCCTTAATAATTACCCAGTATGTACTGTAGTAGTAATAAGGGTATGCATGGTATACATACTCTGAGTGTCTTTTTGAGTCCCCTTCAGGTATTGCTCTTGAGAATTTTTTTCTGTTTATCGTCCCTCTCAACAGTAAAAAGAAATACCCGCCCTTGGATGTGTTATGCTGACATGACCCTGGGAGTCATAGTTAACTTCTCTCCTGAAGCTCTTATTTAGACAGACTTGTACTTTTGAATCTTATCAAAGAACCTGCTATTTTCTACAGTTGTTAACCTTCTACACTGACAGTTCAGCTGACAGTTCAGGAGAGTTTCTTGTCCATGTCACTTCAAACCTTGAAGTGCTTCAACTGTCAGTCACCCGACATTGTCTGTGAGAAAATGAACAGGACTTTTACTTCCAGAACAACGACTGCCAGAAGTGAGGCCTCCCAGCTCGCTGCTCTGTTAGCTGCTTCAGCTCATGAATACAGTCCAACAGTATCATTTAGATTTTTCAACTGCAGAATTCTGACAAGAAATTGAGAAAGAAAAGGTAACACTTTTAATGCTTGTAAGATGCTTATCGTTAATTTCTGTTAATTATAAGTGTTACTAATAGCCTCATAAACATGTTTGTTGTTAGATTATAAGACAAAGGCACTCATAAGAAACTTGTTAACAGTTTATAGACTGCTTAAGAATGTTAATAAAAGCCTTAGGAGTTTCTTATAATTGTTTATTACAAACACATTTATTGGATTGAACTGATACATCTAATAAGTCAACTTTTACTAAGCTTTTGTTGTTGCTTTTTTGATATTTCTGCATACATTTATTTATTAACAGCTCATAGGAGAGAAAAAGGACCCAAAAATAGTAATAATTTTAAAAAATCATGGTTAACTGTTACTAAGGACGTAATAAAGGATTCATTAATCTTAATAAGCATTGTTCACACTTTAGGTCCAGTACCGCTAAATTGCATAGTTAACGACTAATTAGTGCATAATGGAGGATTTATTAATCTTAACAAGCCCTGTTCATGCATCACATCTGCTACCCCAAAGATCTATAGTCAACTGTTAATATGCACATAACAAACCTTGTTCCACTTTAGATCTTGCAGCCCCAAATTCCCTAATTAACAGTTCACAAGTGCATATAAAGGATTAATTAATCTCAATAACCTCTGTTCAGAACATAATCCATAGTTAACTATTAATAAGCATACAATAAAAGATTAATTACCCATAATAAGCCCAGTTCACACTCTGGATCCTGCAGCCCAAAAATCCATAGTTATTCGTTAATAAATACATAATAAAGGAGTAATAAACCTAAATAAGCATTGTTCAACCTTTAGATCCCCAAAATACATAATTTACTGCTTATAAATGCATAATGAAGTACAATATGTAGAAATGAACAAAAATGTAAAGATTTTACAAGATATATATATGTGTGTGTGTGTGTGTGTGTGTGTGTGTGTGTGTGTGTGTGTGTGTGTGTGTGTTTATAATGCTATTATAAACAATTATAAAAAAAACTCATAAGGCTTTTATTAACATTCTCAAGCATTCTATTAACTATAAGTTCCTTGTAAGACTGCTTATAAATGACCTATAATCTAATAAAAAAAATGTTTATTTGTATTATTAACAGTTGTATGATCTAATTAATGCATATTCATGTTATAAGATTCTTATAAGGGCTTTATTACCTACTAATAAAACTGAACAGATCCACAACAACAGATTGTATTGGGCATGTGAAAAACGTGGAAGATACACAAAAACACAATGGTTTAGCCATTTTTCTTCATGGGATTGACAGTCTGAATAAGACTGAACAAAGTTCGAGGAACAAAAACACAAACACAAGAAAATATTGTATTGAACTTATTAATTGCGCTTTGCCAAATATCATATTCTGATCCTCAGAAACAGCCCTAATAGATGTTATATACAGAGGGGAGGAGAAAAAGAGAGATTTCCTGCATGCTGAAAGTGAGGGTTATGGTTGTCCATGAAGAGAGAGTCTTAATTGTTTCCTTGGAGACGGGCAGAAACTGCCCAAGAGTTCAGGCTCTGACATCCACGCTTTTCTCATTAACGGAGTACCTGACATTCTAAGCAGGAAAAAAAGCGAAAACAACACTCTCCAGTGACTCTCTTTCACCTCTAAAACTGGTCGACAGTCATTCTGACAGACAGTAACAGCTTCTTCATTATCCTTTTGTAATTCTTTGTTCGTCGACTGAGTCAACAATATTAATTTCACCACAGTAATATAGGTCTTGTTTATGTCTGAGAGCTGTGGACTTCTTCAGCCCGTGTGCCTGTAATGCTGGGTGCAAAACCTTTGACGGAGGAATACGGATGCAGATGTAATTCTCAGCTGTTGCACATACATTTCACCCCTTAGGTAAGACATATAGCGGTGCTCCTACCCAATTGGCTGTAATGTGAAGAAGCATTCCTGGTTACAGTCAGCTGGTGTTTCCATATTCATACAGAGTCAATCTCCAGCTAACTAGAGCCTGACCTGAATATATTGGTTAGCAGATATTGGCATGAAAAGTAACTGAACATAATGTCTCCAGCACATAGGTAGAGTAGGCTTCACAGCTGACCAGACAGTGGTGTGTTGTCAAGCAGTGTCTTCACAGTAAGTCGCTAACTAGTTTGTGAAATAAATAGCTGGAAGGTTAATGAACAATGACCCCATCTTTTCCCCTTTTCAATATAATTCTAATATAACTCTGTCCTTGGCACCCGTCATGTTGCTCATGCTCATCCCATCTGTTTACTATGTTAACGAGGTAGCTAGCCAGCTGTAGTTGGTCTGTCAGTCAGTATCAGGTGATATTGCATCCTTCCATTCCCCACTTTCTGAAAAGGACCACAATGGAAATAAGCCTTTTGGCATTATTGTGATTTTTATCCTTTTGATGTTTTGTGTATCTGGGGCATCTCTGGCTAGAGGGGCCACGTGTATATTAATGATCAAGAAAGAGTTTCAACCAATCAATCAGTTATCTATCAATATCAGAATTTTTGCTCCTTAATATTGGTATTGGCAAAATAAAGTAGTGGTCAGCCTCTAACTGTAACATGACACTACTGTTGTGTAAAGGTCTCAGTATGATTCAGATGAAGTGTTTTTTGGAATGTCTCAAAATGTCTGAAACCCTGTGTCCGAAGATTGTAATCAGGTTACTCTCCACCAGTGGTTTTCAAATTTTTTGTGCCTAGGACACACCACGGGGCAAGACAAATCTTGAGGCAAACTTGTGTTCATACCTATGCAAATTCTCCATAACACGTTATTATCACTCTTATCACTCGAATGTCTATAATGTCTCGAGCAAACAATGGTGGCTCTTGAAGATGTTAGCATACATACTGTAATAGCATCAGTTATATCAGAACTGGAGAGTATTTCTTCATTGAAAGAAGAGAAAAGAACGGCACTGAGGGCTTTTCAAGTTGATCTGATTGGACGAAGTTAGGCCATGTTCATGCAATCACTTGCCAAGTGTTGTTTGAAAGTGCCCGCCCTTTTCCAAATAGTTTCTATGCACAGCTTCCCAAATGTTTCTGTGTAACAAACCATCTGGCATCATCAGGTCATAGAATTTGCCTCTGTATTGGGAATTAACAGACTATCTAGCCTCATGAGTCAGTCTTTAAACACTTTGCTCAATAGAGACTGAGGACAACTTACAGCATTTGTTGCTAAAACTGGTGGAAAAAAACCGGTGTAGGTCTGTTACTGTGTGTACTAGCCAATGTTCAAGCAACTACCTTGCATTTAAAAATACGATCCATAGGCAGGGAGATCTCCAGTTGTCTTGTATCACAAGACTACAGACAATCCAACAATCACACCCGCTTTGTGCCATAATTGACCAGGGGCGTTGTGCAGTGAAAGCAAACTGCTCCCAAGCTCTCTTTGTTTATTCGACACACAACTACACCTATCACTTTTCATATGTACAACACAATGAATGCCTTGGTGGAGAGACCATCCGAAAGGGTTTGCCATCATGTCCATTTGTATGATTCATCACATTGAGACAGCAAAGACCAAAATACAGATTGCTGTTGAGAGTTTGGGGAGACAGAGGGTTGCAGACAGGAGGAGACTACATTCAGTCCACCCTCGAGTCTGGCCATTTAGAAAACTCATAAACACTTTTGCCTTATGGAATGGCATGTTGTAGAATAGTTTGTCTGACAAGCTCAAAAACCTCTCAGAGCATGTGTACCTCCACAAGGCTGCACAATACTCTGAATATGATTTTTTTTTAGCAATGGAAAATGTTTTGAAATCTTAAGGGTCAGTCATTCTGACTGGCTGATGTTGGCTGAGATTTTTGAAAAGTAGCTAAATCCTCTTTGGAACTATTAAGATGTGTTCAGACAGAAGGCGAAGCAAAGCTATTACACCTTTGCGTGTCTGTGTGGCTCAGACTTTGACTGATCTCTGAACCAGAAACTGCAATCCTGGCTCCTTTTTTCCTCTAGTCCCTGCACATTTATGAGGTGGATCCACAAGGCCCCGGGATAGGAAGCATTTTAAACTGGCTCAGACACGTCTTCCTGTCAATCCACGCTGCCCTGGGCAACTGTGCATCTAATGAACAGACCGTAGGATAATTAGAGACGATCCAAAATGCTGTCGACCTGAACAGACCCAAATAGAGTAAGAACATCAGCAACCGTGGTTGAAAAAAAGGCAACCACACATGCGGTTACAGTAGAAAATCGGTTTGTATGACGATGATAGAGACATCTTGGACCAAAGAATCCAGAACACCTCAACTCATGGTTCATGGAGTTATGAGCCAAAGAATAAAGTGCATGTAAATGGCCACATGGTGGTGCTACTATGTCCAGTCCAAGTGTGAACCAACGGTGACCTCAACCATTGGATTGTAGACTACTGTTCTTAAGCCTTGAGTGTTGTATTATGCGGGTTGCCATCTTGCTTTTTTTTTTGTAACCAGAGCAACCAATGGGTGATGCACTGTGACTGATGCGCTATTTGGATTTGGCTCATCTGTTCAGCAGGAAATATTGCAAATTTTCTCGCATTACAAATAAAAAGTACACTAAAATATGTTCTTGTCCAATGTCAAGGATAAGCAGTTACAGATAATGAATGAACTAAAATACGTTTCTGAAAACATTTTAAGTGAGAAATAGGAAGTGTAACAGAATATTGAGCCTAGTTTGACAGTTGGATCTGAGTTTCAGGATGCTATATTGGACACTCAACACACAGTGTTGTCCGCCTGGTCGCAATCTTTCTCGTGTTACAGCTAAACAGTATACTGAAGCAAGTTCCTAAAAAACATTTTAGGCAAAGTAGTAACACAGTGTTCCTCAAACTTACAAAGTAAAACCTTACTGTTTTATGCCGTTTGGTGCTGGCAGGTGCGGTGGACATCTCACTGGCGCTGCTTAGGTAGCTACTGGCACTTGCATTCAGTTTAGTGTCATCCACTTAATTTTCAAAATTAAAATATTCTCCCCCTGATCTGCACTTTTCTTCACAATAGTTGCTGTTTAGATCCATAATTTCAGTGTTTCATCATCAGTCCCTCCATTTTACCTTCACTTACTATTTTACCTTTGCACAAGGACTGTCATCCTTGTGAGGATTTGGTGGATTGAGTGGGAGGGACGGGTGCGTCCTTCTTTATAATTGTGATCATTTGAATGACTGAAAATCAATAAAAATGTGAAAGGAAAAAAAAAATATGACTTTGACATTTCTCTGCGTACCACTAGGAAGCTTGCATACCACCAGTGGTACGTGTACCACAGTTTGAGGGTCTAGGTAGTAATAGAATATTGATCTATATTTGATCAGCACTGTCTAGTTTGACAATTTGATCTGAGTTTCGTGAGCCCTGTGTGTTGTACTGGACGAACTCACTGAGAATGACTTGTCAATCACACATAAGCCTTGCCCTTAAGCATACCATGCTTTATGGTCTATTTTACTCAAATAGGAGCATCATTTACAAAGTTTTAACTTGTTTGGAAATCAAGTGAGAAGTAGGTTCTTTTTCCCATAAGACTACATACAATCAGCCTTTTTTTTCGCAGCCAGTATTTAAGAAACCACATCTACATTAAAATGTTCCAAAATACAGTGTCATCTTTGCATAGAGAAAATGGCAGAAGATTCAATTTAATCTTTAACAAACATGTAAAGTTCTCTGTTTTTATTCTGACCAGGCTGCAAATTCATGCATTCTCTTTGTACTTTCAGGCCAGCCATTTTTCTTGTTCCATCACTGAAGATAAAACCATGCAACACTCAACCTCAATATTCCCCAATATTTCAGATCACCGGCGCCTCACCACTCTCCTCCACTAGTTTCCACGTGTCCATGGCAACATTTCAGTTTAGTATTGATTTTACCATTTGAACACTTTGCAGATCTTGTTATGCCTTATTATTGCTGGAGCGAAATGTCCTTCTCCAGCCACCGGACTGTGCTCTCAGTTTAGAGCCGCGCAGGCTCCATTAAGGGCAGGCCTCAGCCTATTTGGGCCCCAATGAAACACTCTAATGGTGCCATTAGAGCAGGTAGATTAGTCACACATGCGGGCGCGCTCACATGCGCTCACACCGAGTAACACGTTCAAGCTGTGAATGCAGTCAGAAAGAGAAAGAAAACTTTAACAGAGAAAGTCCTGATTTAAAATTCTCTTTTTATGTTGCCATGCATGCTCTAATGTGGCTTATATGTGGCGATAAGTGAACCTGAAAGACTGCATGATTAATAAAAGGCGTCTTTATTAAGTGAGTGAAAGGAAATCGAACAGCAGAGGCAGAGCAAACACATAACGACAGGAAGAATCAGGGAACTTTATTAACAACAGTGGAGATAGAAACATAATTAAATAAATGCAGACAAGTCTTAAGAAGTGATTTAGAGGGTGATAGTGATTCGGCGAGCTTCTGCTCCTCAGGGAGTGTTTCCCTGGAGCAGGATCACCGAGGGCGAAAAGCCAAACCTGCTTTCATTTCCTGTCTATTTTTAGAAGTGGCTCGTGATGTATGCAGGTGTACAGAATGGTATATAATATGAGTGATCAAACAGCACTGAACATCAAAGCTCGATCGGCATCAAAGACGACGATTACAGTAAAGTGATGTTGCGGCAGCTTTATAAAGTAGCTGCTGTAATAATGTCAGGGAACTCCAAGGATCATTTTCAGGCTTTTATTGAAATACTTTCATGGGTCAAGGAGTGGACTGTCCTTGGTCCCTGAAAAGCATTTCAATATATGAACATCATAAAGCTGTCCTCCTTAAAGCCGGAAAAAAAGAAAGGCGATAATATGAGAAACAAATTATGGCAGGAGTATTTCAAGAGTTCCCTGAACCTGCTGCTCCTCAGCTGTTGTCAAAGGAGCGATAATATGCGTGTGGAATACAAAAACCGCCAACTATTCAGGCCTGAATGAGGAACTAGACCATCATTCATACCATAGAATATATTTAAGAATATGTTGTAACCTGCAATTGGAGATGCACTGATCGTCTGACTGGCAGAGCAACTTGACCAGCTATGACCAGTGTCCAGCCGCTCAGCTTCAGATATGTGATTCTGTGCCAGATTTACATGCATGCATCAGAGATGTTCCACAAGAGTTACTCACTAACTGGTTACTGCAATATTATTACTTCACCCGATCACAAGTAGTGTAAGGGATTACAATTTTCAAAGCAGTAATTATATTACATTTATTAATCCAAGAAATGTTGCTTTATTGTGTTACGCAATTAGTTTTCTGTCCGAGGTGGTGATGATCCATGGATGGCTTCTGAGTTCATCCGAATCCACGTGAATGCATAAATTATCCATCCACCACCTAATTTAGAGACAATCACCCACATCTACCCATCTTTGTACTCTACATTACCTTTTAAATGATGTTGGGCAACATGAGCTTTCAGGTGATGTCTTTGTGCTTTCTTTAACAATTTACTAACGAGTAACGTAAGCAATTACTTTTGATACCACGTAATAAGTAAGGTAAAATTACTTTTTAAAGGAGTAATAAGTAAAATGTAACTTATTCCACTTCGTTATGTGCACAGCGATACAGGCAGTGGAAGAGAAAAGGGAGACAGTAGAAGACAGACAAAACTTTCTCACCGTTGAGACTAATATTGGCTTCTAATATTGACATATATTAAAAGTGACATTTAAAGCGAGTTCCCGCTGAAGAATAACCAACTCCAAGTCGGTCTCCGTTTTGTTTACATCTTAGGGCTGGGCTTGATGGCTTGAAAATCATATCTTGATATTTTTAAGCTGTACATTCTTAAATAATGTAATGATGCTGTAATGATGATCTTAGAGAATATGATGCATTTCTGTAGATTAAAATCCCCAACAGTATATGAAGTTGTTACAATGAGCATAACCTTAAATGTCCACAGCGGTAAAATGCGACAGACATTAATGCAGCAGTAATATTAATCCAAAAACATCAGATATTATAGTAAAAGCATTGACGGGGACTATTTTTTTGCACAATGCTAATAATGTTGCTTTGACACTTTAAGTAAATTCTTCTGTAATACTTACATACATTTACATTTTCTTGTAGTGGAGTATTTTCAACATGGCGTTTTGATACTTTTGCTTAAGTAATGGACTTGAATTACACACACACTGCACTTGTGTGTTACCCGCCAAGCCTTCCCCTTTAAGGAAGGCAGGCTTGTGGGTAACCTGTGTGTGAGAGAGAATATCAGCAAATCGCAACATACAGTCCTTCAGAAATACACACATTTTTCAAAACAGAATTGTGTTTTTTGAAAATTACATTCAGTTAAAGGGGTAGTTTAAGTTAGTATGAAAAAAATAAATAAAAAGAATTTTGCGGGCAGGTTTATATTATATTTTTTATGTCATGTCACAGGCCAAAGGGAGGGGGAGGCCCCTGTGGTGGACTCTCAGCCCTGCTGAATACAACATTATCTGTTCTTTCCTCCTTGCATGTATTACCATTTTTGGTATTAAAGATAAGGGACACTAGATGAAGGAAATGAAATATCTTTAATATATCAATCAGCCGTCAATGCCTTCCAGGCTCCATAACATTGCCCATAAGGGGTCATAACATTGGATGAGTTGTGTTCTTATATGTTACTTGTTACTTACTACTTTTTTATGTTGTTTTTGTATAGATTTTGCATATATTTGTGCTTGATTTTTATCGTACCTGGTTTGTATGCCACATTCTACTCACTTGTATTATATTTATTCCTCTTTAATATCTCATCATCCAAGATCCGTCAGCCATTAATGTTTTTGTATTTGCTTGCATGATAGATGAAATGTCCTCCACAGGTAGGAGGAAATATAAATAAACCAAGTGGGAAATCAGCTAAATGACAGGCAGAATGTCAGACTTGATCCCTCTGTGGCTCTTGTCTCTGAGTGCACTCCTTCATTTTTTTTTCTTCTTCTTCTTCTTCTCCTGTCAATAGTGCAGCTGGGTCCCCGTTCCCCATTGGCTCCATTTAGAGGCCTTGTTTTGATTTCTTCACACGAAATATCACTCCGTCTTTAAAGGCCCGGGGGTGGCGTTCCCCCACTCTGACCTTTCCCTGTCAGTCAATAAAATGAACCCTCCTTTCATCAAGAGGACTCCAAGGAAAAATTAATGCATCATTTGCTGCTGCTGCACATTTGCCATAAAAGCATTGATTCTGGACGGCTTCATCACCAATAGTCAGTTGTTATTAGTTTTACTGTGGCAGGGTGGTGATTAAATATTGCAGAAGTTAGCTCAGCCTCTGTTTCTAGTGACAGTAAAGCAAATGGTCACACATTTTATCAACAAAATAACTATTCTTATTTGAGATTATCTATTGTGGTGATGTGTATTTTTACAGACGGAAGGTACAGTTTAGATGTGTATGTACTGTAATATTTCCATTTTGGGAGATTTTCCTCCTTCACCTCAATTACATCTCAGAGGGAAATATTCTAAGTCCACTGTAAACTACATCTGACAGCTGGAGTTTGTGGCTAACTCTTTTGTAGGCCTTGATCAATACTGGATTAGTGGGGGCCAAAGTCAATTCTGATATTAGGGAGTAAAAAAAAAATCTAATATTGATTTTCCCTACACCAAATATAATATACACTATGTAGAATATATACAGAAACACACATTTTTGCAGTGATCTTTTAAATGTGGTTATCAAGCACTTGTGACAAAGATATACAATGAAGACTGGATATTTTACAGTTTAAAGCGATAGTTCACCCAAAAATGAAATTTCACTGAATATCTACTCACATCTGTGCTGATGTGAGATCTCCAGTTCACAAAACACTTCCGGAGCTTCAGCGGAAAACAGCGTTGCAGCCACATCCAGTACAATTGAAGTGAATGGTGACCAGTTTTAAAATGTAAAAAAAGAACCCCAAAAAATACAAAATGTCTCCATACTGTTCAGGTATCCGTAAGGTGCCACATTAAAATTTGACCCAAAAAGACGCCATTTACACCATGTTTTTAGCCTAAATGTTAACTGTAGCCTCTCAGACCTGATCCGCATGCACACACCTGAAGCAGGTACACAGGCTCTCATCCAAGCAGCGCAGCTGCAGCAAAATGATGTTCCTTTTCTATATCGAAGTCCTCTGACATACTCTGCGCCTAAGAAGTCACTATTTTTGAGCAGATCTCTCTCTGTTGTCTGAGTCGCTTCCAGGTAGCATGTAGGCACAGATTTGAAGGTATCGTGGGATCTCGTATATCTCGTGTCGCGCTGCTTGGGCGAGAGCTTGTGTACCCGCTTCAGGATCAGGTCTGAGAGGCTATAGCTTACATTTAGGCTAAAGTCAAATTTTATGTCCCAGTTTACAGACTCTTGGATTACACCACACGAGCAGTACGGAGACATTTTGTGAGGTTTTTTTTTTTTTTATTAAGATACATAGATGGATTACAGCATGAGTTTACCAAGTCACAACCCAGCAGTCCAAGGGGGTTAGGGGGCCACTGAGCCAGAGAGACGTACTAACAGTGCTCTTTTGAAAGTAGGTTTTTGTTTAGTTTTTCTCTTGATCCTAATCTATTAATAAGTCTATTAATACTGGATATCTTTTCATTCAGTGTCTGATACAAGCTGTCTTGTGCAATTTTTATTTTTCATTATAGTTTTTATTTATTTTCCTGAAAAAATATGGCAACAGGCTATAATAATATGATCGATAAATACAGCTGCAGGTTATCCAGACGTTGCACAGGAACAGTAAATACACAGTTATATACATACAAATAAAAAGAAAGAAATCAATATCGGTAGAGAAGTAGCACAACAAGTATCATAAATAAAATTACATAAATAAATTGAAATAGCTCAATACAAAATAGTAGAAGCCTTGGCATACCCTGTAAATAATGAGAAATGTGTCTAGATAACATCTACATAATACACAATACAAAGAAAGTACTATAATAGACTACAAACATACTAAAATATGAATATGAACGTAGGCTAACATCCAACACAAACTGAAGTCCCTGTGTGAACAGCATCCTGGTTTTCAGACATCTAACTGTAACACTTTGTCATTGCTCTCACTTCCTGCAGACTCAGCATTGATTTAATGTGTGTGAGTCCACATCATCACGGTCACCAGTTCAGCTCCGAGCTCGACCCGCTGTTTACAACTCGACCCACATATGTTTGATAATGTTGCATAATGCAGTGATGTAAGCACGCTGAGCGTTCACATTATCCTGCTCACTGCTGACAGCCGGCTGCTGCTGCTGACTGATGGGCCGACATTCACGTGAGGGGAGGGGGCAGCGAGTGATAAAGAGCTCGACCAAGTTTAATTAATGGTGTCTGTCCAAGGTCAGAGTCATCATGTCAGTGAGCTGTGGCCCCAGAATTGATTGATCATGTTCTGCTCTCACACTCACACAGTCACATGTCCAGTCAGGTGACGAACATTGATCTGGTTCTGTGGCCTGTGACGACCCTTCAGATATAAGATCCAGCCAGCCATCAGACCATTCATCCATCCACTCATTATCGATTAATTCTTTCATTATCAAGTCAAGTCGGTTTTATTTATGTAGTGCCAAATCAAAACAGATGGTATGTTGGACTGTACTCATAATGTTCATAATGTTATTTACAGAGACCCAACAATTCCACCACCAGCAAGCAACTGGTGACAGTAGTGATGAAAAACTCTCTTTTATCAGGCAGAAACTTCAAGCAGAACCAGACCAGGGTCTATCCATCCATCCATCCATCCATCCATCCATCCATCCATCCATCCATCCATTCATCCAAGAACTCAGAAGTACAAAGAGTTGATGACAAAGTAATAAACCATGATCAGGTGAGAGTAAATGAGCTGAAATAGTAAAATAACAAAGTAATGACTAAAAAAGCTATACTTATTTGTGTGTGTCTTTAAAAGAGAAACAGTATTTGCGTCACTGATCTCTGCAGGCAGGTCTCCCCAGAGTCCAGGAGCCCTGACAGTGAGAGTATGATTACCTGTGTGACTAAATCTGGACCTTGGATCGAACGATGAGGAGGAAAGCACCTCTGCATGCTGATTGCCTGTTCTCCGTCCCCACTGTTCATCACTCTGCAGTCAGTGACACTCTGTCACCACACGGCTCCAGCTGACCGTCAGGGTAGTGACCCCTGAAACTGTCTTCCATTAATCACAGTTAGACAACGCGCAGGGAGCCACAGTGGACGAGAAATGAAAGCTGCTGGAGGTCAGTCTGGCGGGCAGCAGCAGCAGGTTCGTCTGGAGGTATAGACGCTGCTGCAGTTTCTGAAATGAACTGAAGCAATAACTTCTGTCTGTATGCAAACAGATCAATGGTGCAATACGGTCGATTATAGGGATCAGGGCCCCGGTTACAGCGCATGGGCTGTGAGGTGATTTTGGCTTAGTGCTCACATTTAGTATTGCAGGATGTGACACATACTTGCTGGAGAAGTATTTTTCCTATATGTGCTGAATACCAAAGAATCTGTAAAGGCTGTAAAATGATGAAAATATGCCTCTGAAAGTCACAAACAGAAAAATGGCACATAACTGATTAAAAAAAAAAATCCAATCCAATAAAAACAGTTAATTGCTTTCATGTCATTTATGTGTTTGGGTAGCCAGCAGGAAGTCAATTAGCTCAGCTAGAGTAAGTGTGTAATGCACATGCCCTATGGACTCAAGTACCTCCACATTCTCACCCCCAACACGTCAAATATGGCAGCTTGGTAAAGAAAAGTATATATGCTATGCTTCGTAATGCTATAGGTAGCCCCCCTGTAGCAGTATTTTCTGGAGGTGTCCCTTTAGTGTTACGCTTTAATGTACAGCCAAAGCCACGTGACGTAGTACAAAGCGTATTAAAGGAGGTGGGGTGGATGGATGGGTCAAACAAACACAGTACTTTCACCCGGGATAAAACCCATGTAAAACCAAAATCTACACTGACCTCTTTTTAAGACGTTACGTAAGTGACATGAGTTACACATGTAAGCTGACACAAATTATGTATGTAGTGTTGTAGCGCTTGAGGCCGGTCTTGGTCTCAGGAGGAGATGTCAGACAAATCTTCTGTAAGAAAATTTGACTGTATAAACCACAAAGAATTCATCTTCAAAAGATACACATAGTGTGCAAATTCTGCAGTTAGCTGTTAAGTTGTGTTTTTGCTTGTGATAAACAATGATGAGATGCTACATAAAGCTATATAGCTAAGGTAAACTACATATAATTACACTTATGTCAGCTCTGACGTAAACACTACACACCATGGCAAATGTGACAGCACTTGGTCTTTTAACCAAAAGCATGAACTTTTCCTAAACCAACCCAAGTAGTTTGTTTCCTAAACCTGCCATATTTGACAAGTTGCAAGTGAGAAAAGTTTTCGAATGTGCAAACGCCCAAGGAAGCCTGAAAGCCGTTTTTAACATATGCACCCAACAGGTAACTTTAATCCAAATGAGTGGGGTTCCTTCTCAGTACAATGTACCCAGGTCTCTAAATACATTTGTGCTAAAGATTTGGTGGTGGTTGAGTATTACTATGATATCTACATTTTGGTAAAGGCACCGAACATTTGGCAGTATTTTACTGGGTGAAATATAAATTTTTTGCAATTTTTTTTAGCAAATTTTTTGTTTGGTTGGGCCTTTGTTTTTTTTGCATACATGGGGACATTTGGAGTTGTGTGTTTGGCCACTTGACAAAATCACCTTTTGGCTCTGTTTTTGGTCTCCACCAACTTCTGAGAGAAATATCTTGCTCTTTAGCAGGTAAATGCTTCAATATGTTCACTGCCATTTGGTGCTGGGAAAGTATGTGGCTCTAGTGCTTTATTGAGGAAAACAGCTTCCCGTTTCAA
The DNA here is from genome assembly GCF_056507025.1 of Lutjanus erythropterus. NCBI lineage: Eukaryota > Metazoa > Chordata > Actinopteri > Lutjaniformes > Lutjanidae > Lutjanus > Lutjanus erythropterus. The sequence continues at coordinate 7,265,221 of NC_139336.1, forward strand.
CTGCAAAATTCGCTGTAAGAGTGTGAACCAGAGCGAATCAAAACAGAAACGTTTCAGGCCCAATTACCTGAAAGACTCTAAAGCTCTGTAGGGTGAAGAGAAACTGCAGATTTATGTGATAATTATCTGTGGGTTCATCACTCCCAGTGACCCCTCTCCTATGCAAGTGGTCATTTAGTCCACTGTTACTATAAAAAATATTGATTATAGCAGCTTTAACACAAGCAGCCACTCACGAAAGTATCCAATTAAATAACATAAGACTGCCAGCACTTTTTTTTTGTTTTTTGTTTTTTTGTTTGTTTTTTCTTTTCCTTTTTTAAGGCTTAAGCTTTCGCTGTTTATTTAAAAAGATCAATTTATTTCAGCAACGTTGGAAAAAAACACCACTTCATGAATTCTCGCTAATTAAAATTTGTCGAGAAGCTGTTAAATCATGATCCTTATTGCAAAATTCATGTTTTTGAACATGGTTTTGATTTTCTTCACATAACAACTCTTGCTAATATGACTATTAGGCTAACTGCTTGTACCATTAGGAATACCAACACACAGTCATCAACGCTTAATGAAAATCCTGCCGTTTTGTCAACAAGAAACATTCATGAGTGCAGACCGTCCGATTATTGAGCTGGTATCACAGATCATTACTGAGAAGTCTAACTGTACAAAAAATTCTCTATACACACTAAAACTACATTTGAATGAAAAATCAAAGGGAGAACTTGGTTTTATTATATTTTTTAAAATATTAATAGGCCTTATATTAAAACAGCAATAGTTAATGTCACTGTAACAAACCAATCTGACTTTTCTCAGCTTCTCTTTTTTCTCTCTTTTTTATAACTATTCTAATAATATGTTAAATAAGGAATAGTGTGTTTGTGTCTGTCAGAGTTATTTTAAACAAACTTCCTGCAAAGGGAACTTTACCTCGGTGTCAGTGGGAGTTTAATCTCCGTAAAAACACTGAATTCTTAGCAGCATTAAAGCACAGCTGGCCTAAAGGTTCAACTAAACGCAATAAACTGGTATTAGAAGTGTGTGACCCGCTTAGTGCAGCCTGAGACGGAGTCAAACAGGGAGACAGCTGGCGCTGCCACCAGCAACACTGAGCTCTTCACTCAGCCACTTTCATGTGAGGACAAAGGTTTCACTTCAGTTTTACAGACCTCAAACTGACTTTATTTCTTCATGTAGTAATGTTTCGAAGGGAGGCTGGTAATGGTTATTGATCACATCTAATCCAGTTTCAAAGGTTCTTAAAAAAAAACTTCATTTTTGAGTGATCAGTCTTGATTGATTTGAGAAATTGCTGTCTCAGTTTTTGTGCATTTTCCTGTCTTATTTTGCTTTTATTGAGTCTGTTTACTTGAACCTATTATAACTTGGAAAAGAGGGATTTTTTTCCCCATGATTTGTCTCATTTTAAAACTGACATTCTCCCATTCAAATCTTCTATAACCAGCTGATTAGAAAATATAGTAGAATCTCAACATTTCTTAAAAAGAGATTTGTGAAGACAAAATAAAGGATGTCTGTCAGTATACATACCTGTTGATGGTGTAAGGCTCATCCTATTGCACCAGGTGTTGCGTTTAATGTTAATCCTGCAGTTTCATGTATGTTGATGCTCCAGCTCCATCTAGTGGTTGAATTTAACACAAACCATGTTAGTTTTACAGTTTGGTTAGATTTAAAATGAATTATCAATGTCTGATTGACGGAACTGAATGATAGTATCATTCTTACCTTCATGATCAAAGCAAATTTTGACTGTGATCAATTACATGAAGATATTAAATATGAAACTATGTGAGAATGTAAAAGCTGAAGGTACTGGGGGAGGTTACGTCATCAAAAATACATTTTTTGGTGTTTTAATGAGGATTCTTGGGAAAGTCTAATGAGCTGCTCCAGACCATTCTGCCTGTCTTCTTCATTACAACATAATATACAATATGTCTTATGTCATTTTTAATGTGATTTGTCTTGTGATCACTTCAGGGACGCTGTGAAATGAGATGTTCTCCTGAAAGACTTGGTTCAAATCATTACAAAGCTGGATGAATGACATTACTCAAGAGTTTTGTACTTCATGAAATTGACTTTGCTCATAAAAGGGTCAAGTGGGCCTAAAAACTGACAGATGAGTCAAGACTAGTAAGTGCTTACAAGAGTACTTACCATACTGGTTAGAGGAATTCTGCTTTATTTTCTCAAAAATTATTTCTATCAAAGAATATTCTTATACTTCAAATATTATATTGTTTCCTTCTTTTCTCCATACTTTTGATGATATCCTTTCAAACATGATATTTTTTAATGCAGGGGATTAGTTTGATTGCCAAGTTTTAGATAAGAAAATATCCAAGAACAAGCAAAGAAGCAGCAAGGCTGGGCCTACAGTTGCGTGAGTACCAGCCCATTTTAATTTAAATGTTTTATTTCTGCACAATGTGTAAATTCTCCAGTTGGGGGTCTCTATCACATTAAAACAATAATAAAAGATGTAATTTTATGGTGTCCTAAAGGGAACGGGATCATGGGAGTTGTTTTGTTCACTTTTAAAAAAACATAATAGCTGATGTAGTTATGCACGCTGACTTCTTTACTCAGTCTCTGACGTATCCCATGTTTCTCCCAGAAGTTATAAACAAAGAGATGAGGCAGCCCAGGAAAAAAAGTGTTGCCGTGCCCTATGCCCTGTCATGTGACACCACTGCATCTATTATAGCATTATTGTTGTTGTGCGAGGGCTTCAGATGAATCTCTTTAAGTTGTGGAAATGATTAATGATGAATGGTATAACTAACTGAATGCCCCATGAATAAAAATCTCAACATTTACATCATGTCGCACAATATTTTCCTGTCAATTACTTTCTTGATTAATTAATTACTAGTTTGTTTGTTTTAAAATGTCAGGAAATAGTGCTAAAAAAGATATTCAGTTTACTGTCAGAGAGGAGTAAAAAAAACAAAAAATATTGACATTTAAGAAGCTCAAATCTGAGAATTTTTACTTTTTTTCTTTAAAAAAAAATGACTCAACCCAATTAGCTGATTATCTAAACTGTTGCAGATGAATTTAATAATTGAGTAATCATTGCAGCTCTAGTTTTATCACCTATGAACAGAGCCAGGCTAGCTGTATTTCTGCTAAATATAAGCATGTGTAATTAAGTGTTTACAGGCACCAAACCCCAACATGTCCTCTCAGCTCAGTGGTGACATTTGAGATTTGGTTCAGATGTGAACCGTGTTGATTATAAACATCCACATTAGACTGGGAAGAAATTTGAAGATTAAGGGAACTGTACAGGAATCAGGGAGTCTACCTTTAATGCATTTCAAACCAGCTGTAGTACTGAACACTACACAGTGATGGACTAAACAGATACTGTAATGTCAAACTGTTTACTAGTTTACTGTTTACTTACTCTTACAGTGCTCTGTATGGCAGTTGAGTGCAAAGACAGTCACGGTCAAGACATACTCTGAATTTGATTATTTACAGCCTGAGAGATACATCCAATATAAATTTAGCTGTTGTTCCTCATAAAACTTTAACAAACTCAACTATATTTGTGACTGCAGCTTGCAAACCCCAATCTTGTTCTAAGTTACTGTGTCTGCCCAGGACTTTAATACAAGATCTCAGCACGATATAGTGTTAATTAGCTTAGGTTTGCTGCTTTCTTTATTGAGCTCATCTACCCCCTCCTCTCCTTCCTTTGTTTAATGACAAAGGAAATTACGCACATGTAAGTAATTTGTGTGATTCCAGTAAACCCAGTCAAGCGAAAAAACAAACATTAAACTTAAAGCGAGCACAGCTTTCAAAAAAATTCAGCCCAGTCAACAGCTATTAATGAAGACAGCAAAGAACAAACTTTAAAGACATTTAAACAACTTTTTTGTGGGTCGAATTAAATCCAGTGGTTATTTTATTAATATTTTGTAGGAAGCAGGTAAGTTATAAACAAATCCACAAAATACTGAGCAGATTTTTTGTCACGGGAGAGCTACACTGCTTGAACATGTCTCATTTTGATATTTTCTGTACCAGAAAGTATTAATAATAGTTTTCAAGTGATCAAATGTTGCCAAACACCTTCACAACAAAGCAAGTCTGCAGTTATGAGTGGGCAACATGAACTTCTAACTAGGTATAAATTATACTGCCAAAAGTATATAGATGCTCTGGTCTGGGGGTGTTTCATGTGGTAGGGCCCTTAGTTTCAACATACGGTGATATTTTCAACAATTGTGCTTCCAACTTTGTGGGAGTTTGGGGAAGACCCTGTTTCAACATGACAACGCCTCCATGCACCTCAACTCCATCCAACATTTTTGGGATGAACTAAATGCCAACTGCGAGCCAGACCTCATCACCCAACATCAGTGGGTTTCTCTCAGCAGTAGAATCTACTAGAGCTACTTTCTTTCTATCCACTAGAGAGAAAATAGTTCCCACATGAAACTGCTCACAACAAGGCCTGTAGATTATGTTCAATAACCAGGTCATGAATTTTTCAAATGTATTTTTTGGTTTCTTTGAGCACCACACGCTGAGTGCTAAGACAGACATCTCTTTGGCTGATATCTCCAAAACTCTGCAACTCACACCAAAAAATCTAGAACGATAAATAGCACTACAGGCCAAAGGAAAAATATGTATTTATATCTTATATCACAGAAAGAGTTTTCTGGAAGTTTGACTGAGAAACCGTTTACAGACAATGTAACCAGATGTGCAAGGTTTCCATTGCTGGGAAAGCTAATGAATTTATATAAAATGATATAAAATGACCAGTGTGTAGGATTTAGTGGCACCTAGCGGTGAAGTTACAGATTGCAACCAGAATATCCCTCACCTCACCTCACCCTCCCCATTCAAGCTTGTAGGAGAACCTACAGTGGCTGCAAAACTTGCTAAAGGCCGCATCTAGAGCCATGGTTTGGTTTGTTTTTTTTTCTGTGCAACTGTAAAAACTAGAGCCCAACCAATATGTCGACCAACCAATATTATCAACTTGATATTGGCCTATAACAGCTATATCGATCCATATCAGCATATATTGACTGAATGTTGAATGCATTATATGAAACTGTAAAATATATATAAACTATATATAGGCTGATTTTAAGGTTATAAAACATAACAATTCTTACTTTCAGGTGATCATGCACTGACATATATTATTATATTATGTTCCATTTCTGCCATATTCTTCTAATAAATCCACTAAATCTTACACACTGGGCTTTTAAAGGGATCGATAGCTCTGGATAAACAGGATTGAAAGAAATATTTGACGATTCCCTCATCTCACAGTATTCATAGTAACATTGCAAAAGCCCGATTTCTAGCGTACACTATGTAAACATACAGAAAGTGACTGTATAGTTAAATGTTTGAGTTTGTCACTGCAGGGTTTTCAGATGCTCCGTCTCCATCTGGCAGGTGACTCTTCTGATGTTTCTTGAACTCCACCCTGTGTATGAATCCTTTCCCACAAACCACACAGCGGTAGGGTTTTTCTCCTGTGTGGATGCGCCTGTGCAACTTGAGGCTGCTGCCCTGAGTGAACCTCCTGCCGCAGATGTTGCAGCCGTACATCTTCTCCCCTGAGTGAGTCATTGCGTGCAACTTGAGATTGCTGGGGTTGCTGAACTTTTTGTCGCACTGGTCGCAGGCGTAAGGCTTCTCCCCCGTGTGGATGCTCATGTGATACTTGAGATTGACCATGCAGCGGAATTTTTTCCCGCACGTGTCGCAGACGGGCTGCTGCCCCGGTTTCTTCCCCGTGTGGATCCTCATGTGGTTCTGGAGGGCGCTGGCGTGGCCGCAGCGTTTGCCGCAGGTCTCACAGATGTACGGCCTCTCTCCCGTGTGGGTCAGCATGTGGTGCTTCAGGGCGCTCTTGTGACTGCAACCTTTGCCGCAAACCTCGCAGGAGAAAAGCTTTTCTCCCGTGTGTTTGCTCAGGTGATTTTTGAGGACGCTTAAGTCGCTGCAGCCGAGGCCGAGCACGTCGCAGCAGTTTTCCTTCTGCATGTGAGTCACCCGGTGAGTGGCCAAGGACGAGGTCGAGAAGAAGCTCTCGCCGCACATTTCGCAGACAAAATCTCTGTCTCCTGAGTGCAGATTCTCATGATCAGCTAAACTCTGTCTGCACTCGAAGGTCTCCGGGCAAAGCGAGCACACAAACGTCTTTTTTAAGGCACTACACCTGTGCCGCTGGAGCGCCAACAGCCCGGTGAAGTGATTCTCACACAGCGCGCAGGTGTGGGTGCTCGGCTTCGTCACGCTGTGCTGACGCATGTGTCTTTCAAAGGTGTACTTGTAAGCAAATTCTGTCCCACAGTCTGGGCATTTGTAAAGCTTCTCTCCGGTGTGACGTCTCGAATGTGCGCTGAGCGCCCGCTGATTAGCAAAACGTTTGCCACACTCAGAGCAGAGGTGAGGCCTGGAGTGAGTCAGGTAGTGTCTGTCCATCATACACTTCAGAGCAAAGGATTTGTCACATGAAGGACATTTGAATGGCCCTGTGGTCTTCTTCTTTTTGATCTTGGATGTGGTGGTTGAAGTGTCCTGGATGACATCTTCCTCACTTACATCAGAGGCCAGCTCTGAGATGGGCTCTGTTAACACAGCTTCAGCTTCAGACAGAGGTCTGGAGATACTCTCATGAAAGGCTGCATCAGCTGAAACACAAAAAAAAACCTTCATTAGAGGACTTGAAACAAAGTCTAATAACCACAGCTACACAGATAAACTCACAAGAAATTCAAATATAATTTCAAGGTTTTCTTGCTTATGAGGGAAAATTGTTTTTAAGACATGGAAACATTTTATTAGGTTAAATGAGTAAGAAACCTTTGCAATCAATTAAATTCTCTTCAATGACTTAACTTTTTTTATGCAACTGAGACTGTGTACGCATTCTGTGTTTTAACATCAAAGGATGCTGGCATGATTTGCATGATTCTAAAATATGAAAAAGCTGATGACGCCTTCTAAGTTGGACCATTTGTGCAATGTCCAAGTCTAACAGCAAGAAAGTATTCACGTTTTAATACAAAACCATGAATATTGAGTACCATTTAGTAAGATGTCATCACAGACACTTTTAGACTCCAGTGTCTCTGGTAAGAGGAAGTTCTATCAAAAACAACTGAACTGTGAGCTCGCTTTTTTATGACAACACTGGCAGCAATACACCAATGAGCATCTAGCCTGCTAAAAAGCAAAGGAGAAGAAGAATTTGACCAATCATAGCACCACATTTGTAAAATATTTTTTTAGGATTTACATATGTGAAATATGTGAAACATGCCCCATGCAAAAAATACACTTTTCATCAACTCCACCAGATTTTTACAAACACACGATTTAATCAGGTATGAAAGGGGTTAGATATACCCCTAAGGACCCCTGTCTCACTTCCTGGTTTAAAAAAAGGTGAAAGGTGAAATCAAAACCCCCTCAAAATTCAATTTGCTTTTGTATATGTCAGTGTGACTTTATAAACAACAGCACCTACAGATGGCAAAAACAATTCCATTATTCTGTATGCATGCAACTCAGCAGGGGTTCTGATAAACCTCATTTGGAAACACTGAATTAATGTAAGGTATACATACACCACATTCAAAACATGTTTCATTAAAAATGTGGAAGTTTGAAATAAAACATATATGATATATGGATGTGTAATTACTCTACATTGCTTCTTTCTCCAGATCTCTGCTGTAAAATGGATTATGTATCTCAAGAGACTTTGTGATTAAAATGGAAAAAAGAATAAAAATATTCAAATAAAATAAACAGGAAGTATGTGTTCTGCTGGTTAGCAGTAGTTACCAGGTTTGATGACTGACTCTGAGTCAGCTGCTGCTGCTGCTGTTTGATCTCCAGTATGTTGTTCCTCTGAAAGCACAAAACATAAAATTAACTTAAGTGAATCTCTCATTAGGATATAATGACTTAAAGTTGTCTCAGGTTTGTCCCACAAGGGACAAATTAAAACTAGGTAGTGATGCAGAGGATGAATCTGCGTGAGTGACAACCCCTGCCAATTTCAGCAGTCTCCTGCAGATAGACAGTAATGCTGACAAAGTTGTGCATCCCTGTCAGCCACAGTGGATTGTTCAGATACATGGTGTGCTTCACAGAGCCCGAGTTTGTCCAATCAGAGCAACCACTAGGCAGGACATCTGTCCACTTAACTGATCAAACAAAGAGCAATCCAGAAGGAAGGTATATCTCTGCCATGGAAATTGGTCCAAGGATAAAATATTGTTTTACAATGTCATTATTACTGTCATTATAAATGTGGACATGTGCTTTGGCAGAATGCTTGGTGAAGACAGTAAGTAAGTGAGAAGCCTGAATTTTCTGGTTTCACATGGCTATTAATAAAGGAATAATATGAGCAGGCTACATACTTTGGTAAAACATAAGGTTATTCTCCTTTGTTGTTGCTTGTTTGAGTCCTCCTTCAATTTTCTTTCTCTTCTGACGTGAGCTCCTGGACACTGATTCTGTAAATTTAACAACAAGAACATAAAACCTTGTTCAATATACACAAAAATGCCAGTGTGTGCACATAAAATACCCCTCCACAGTCAATCAAGTCGTTAACTGACTTGCCACTCGTCCTGTTTTCGGCTTCACACTCGTTTTTTTCGTCTCGTCACTCTGTCCAGCCCTCTGCTCTGCAGCAGGACCGTCCTCAGCTTCACACATGGACACTTTCAACATCATCAATAGTTTCTCTACTGCGCCTTTGGCCCACTCTTCCATGAGGGATGCAAACTGACTCTGTGAAAGCATGAGTTAGGAGAGAATGAAGAGCAAAAAGAGTGGTTAGTTTCAGTATCTCAAATGTGAGGGAAGGCTCCTTATCTACATTTTAGAGATTCATTCTCTGCATTATTGTTTAGAGCTGCAACCATCATTTGATTAATTGTCAGCTATTAAATTAATCTCAAGCTCAAATTCAGTCAAAACAGCACAAAATTTTTAAGTTAAAGTGCACAGAGCATTGATAAATGTTAATAACAATGACAAACCTGTTCTTTTCAGTACCTGTAACAAAATAACTACTGAATAATCAGTCCCTCCAGGATTTTACAGGATTGTTGTGGCCTAAATTTCTGATTTCACAGCAGGGTTTATATGTATAATTGATTAAAAACCAAGGCAACTTGTTCTGGTTAGAATAAAATCTCACTCTTAATATTGTAAGCCACCTTACAAAAAAAGGATTACAGGATTAAGAAATTAGGATTACAAAAATTCAAACACAATATGCTTTACTTTTAAATGAAGAAGTGCACCTGGTGGGTATACTTCTTTGTAGAGAGCATTGATAAATGTCAATAATAATCACATAGGGCTGCAACTATTTTCATAATTATAGATTAATCAGTTGATTATGTTCTCAATTAATCAATTAATTGTTGCTTATAAAATGTCAGAAAATTGAGACCATGACATCATCAAACGTTTTGTTTCGTCCACAACCCAACGATATTCACTTTACTGTCATTGAGGAATAAGGAACCCAGAAAATATTCACATTTAAGGAGCTGAAAGAAGCTGAGAGATTTTTGACTTTTTTCTTTTAAAAAATACTCAAACGGATTAATCAATTATTAAAATAGTTGGTGATTGTTTTTCATCTATTAATAATTGATTAATCAAATAATTATCGCAACTCTAAATGCATCATGCTACATGATGAATGCCCCTATAATGGACTATAGATAGTCTTCATATTAAATGTTGCCCTTTTATTCAGCTTGTATTCAAGTCAAAACACGTCATCATGTTATTAATTGTCAGGACGCAGCTGTGAGTCAACAGTTGCTGGCAATAACAAACAAATTTATGTTTTGGGGGGTTTTTTTGTTTGTTTGTTTGTTGTTGTTGTTGCTGAACAACACCAAAGCAACAAGACCATAAACTCCAGTAACACCAAAAAATATTTCGTGCTGACTCGCGCTGGCGTCCTCTCCGTGGCAACAACCGATAAGTATGATGGGTAGTGTAGTTTATAGTACTGTTAAACGTCAAACTAAGGGAACTTAGTTGAAATGACGCGTTTTTTTGTTTTATGTAGCTAGCTTAAATGCCCATTCACGGTGTGTGTGTATGTGTGTGTGTGTGTGTGTGTGTTACCGTTATAGCCTCATGAAGCTGCTGTCTGTCGTCCTGTGGAGTAACTTCGCTCTCCTCCTCTTCGTTTTTAACAGACGTGAGTGAAGCCCCAGCAGAGCGCTGCTGCTGAGTGGCCATAGTGTTATCAACGTTAGCCGAGCTCCTCTCCAGCAGCGAGCTGAGCTCCGTCACCGCCGCTGTCACCACACCCTCCATTACAGCACATATCTGACTCTCTAAAGCCTCCAGACTCAACATGCCGGTGAGTAACCTGACGGTCCTATTATAGTTATTCACACTCTCTACTCCACTAAATAAGTTGTCAAACTGTCATGTTGTTCTCTTTCTTCTTCTCCTTCGTGATTTACGGCAGACAAGATGCATTTTGGGAAGACGTGTGCCCTCTAGGACAGAGAGCGGTCATAACAAATACACCATTCGAGTCTTTTGGAAGTCCATTCATGCCAATGAGAATCTTCCTCGAAAAAATCAGTCACTTTCTCAAAATAATGAGAAATTTTCTTAAAATAATGACTATATATTAAAATTATGTATTTTTCTTTTTCTAAGTAATAGGTTAGTATCTCAAAATAATCACAAACATTATCAAAATAATTATAAAAATTAAAGTTTCACATAATTTTCAGAAAGGTTCTCATTATTTTGAAATACTAATAATAATACTCAATATTCTGATAATGTTTCACATTATAACGACTTAGAGCAGGGGTTGGTAGTTATTTTTCATGGAAGGCCACATGAGAAACTGATCAGGCTGCTGTAGGACAGATACTAATCATATAAGATCCTAATAATGGCCAAAACTCTAATAATAAGTGTTCTGCATAGAGCACCTCTACTGTTGGTCACTCTGTCTGAATTGCTATATGATGAATTGTGGTCTAATATTTTGTTGGCAGTGTCCAAACCTTGATGTTTTACAGGTTTGCAACACAGACAACATGGATGTACAGTACTGAGTGAATTAAGTTACAGTTTAATTAACATAGCACTCACCCCTTTCAAAATAAAGGTCTCATAAGCATTTAGTGGTAAGCAAAATGCTATTGTCTTTGCTAGATGTTGAATTTTTTGGTATTTCCATGATGGCCTTGTGGGCCACATAAATGTTTTCAGGGGGCTGCATTTTGCCCCCGGGCCACATTTTGTCTTTTTCATGTCATGAAATAATAGTGTAGTGTAGTTAGTTGATACTAATTATGGTTTGGTTCCATTCAGGGCACTGGTATTGGGTATGTTGGCTCACTGGAAAGGTTCAGTTACACCAAATTGAACTGACCTTAATTAGCATCATTGTTAACACCTGTGTTTAGTCTACTATGTCATATCAATATGGCTTCTGTGAAAAAGGTATATTGTACACTGCTAACAGATGACACCACACTCTGACCAGAAAACTCCTACTGTAACACAGCTGTTAATATTAATGTCTGTTTGTAGTTTCTCACTGTAACCACTAGAGAGCACTGAAAACCCAGGATTACAAAGATAGAGGGGCTGTACCACTCAGGACATATATATAATATATAATTAAAGTTCAACTGAGATCTTCCAGAACTTGGATTTCAGTCTGTCCTGACTCTTTAGCGCTACACTTTACCTTGGAGCAAAACTGTGTGGCTGAACTTAATATTTCCTGTACTGTAATCACTTGCAGGTAACTAAACATTAGTTTGACCTTCATTTTATATCATGATATTATCTGATCTGTTAACATCAGTCCTAAAGAGAAGTAAACACAATTTCCCACTGAATATAATCTTACTGATAAACTATAAGACCTAAATTAACCTCTCAGGGATGACTTCACCTGGCAGCGTTGCTCATTGTCTGTCATTCTGCACAACAAAGGGCGAGAAGTTACAAAACCTCAAATAAACATCTGATAAACATGTAGACTGTGCAAAATCTCTTCCTCTTCAAGAAAAAAAGGTGCATGTGGCAGACAGAGGAAAGAAAAGAGCCTTTCATGGGTAAAATGTGGATTTTGTTGGTCGACAACCTCAAAGTTTATCCAAAAGTTTCCATTGAGAGAACACAGATGTGTTGCCCATTATGTTCCAGATGTGTTTTATTGAATTTATTTATCTAACTTAATGTACTTAATTTATTTATTTATATTGATTGAAATAATAGCAAAGTGGAAGTCATATTTATTATATAGTTAATACTCATACAAAAAATACTGTTCCTAACCTACTTATAAGTATTTTTTAGTTATTTTTTTAGAGCAAGGCTTCAGACATTTAAATACATTACAACTGTTCACCTGACTGGCCAGAGGATTTGGCTCCTGATAGCTAAACAGTGATATGGTTTTCTCATTTTATGCATTTTCAACTGAAAAAGACCTTGGAATTCGTATTGACTGTCTGTCAGATTAGAGTGGCTATTTTCACCCAAAAATATGGTGGGGTCATGACACAGGAGCAAAGTACCTGGACTGGTCACTCTCACCCATCTGAGTCTCCTGAAGGCCATGAGAAGACTAAAAAGTAAATACGTTTCTTTATTTTCAATATTTTTGATCATATTTTACTTATGACTGAAAATGTCAATCTCAACATTCAGTCCTGTTATCTTAATTATTTCTTAGATGTTATGTGTTTTTTATATAAAGTTTTGGTAAACTACTTCAAGGTGCTAAGTCATCTCACGCTATTAGCACTGATGCCATGTGGCTACATTTCATGTATTTGCTAATGCTACGCTAAGAACTCCTGTTACTTTCAGTCCTGTTACAAAAAATGCATGATCCTCATTCAGAGACCTCGTAAAGAAAAAATAAAATGTCCTGAAATTAACCATTACACATTTTTAATAGTTAAACATGTGCCATTAGATACAGTTAGATGAAGTTTTATTTTGAAAAGTTACATGTCAGTAGCACTGATTTGGTTAAATGGCCCAGAAAACATTTGGGACTTACAATAACAACAAATAATCTCTGTTACCTAATGTAATGTCTCCTTAACTTATAGAAAAGCTTCGTGTTGGTGACACATGGTTGTGTGTTGACTAGACTCCTGTTCCTGCTGAACTGAGCCAGTGTGTTTGATCGAACTGCTGTCAGCTCAGGAGGCACAAGAGGGAGGCCAGATGTTTCCTCGGACTAATGTCAAGACCGTGGTCAAGAGACTGCACATGTGGCCCTCTGGTGGTTCCATTCAGAGCCGATGAGAGTGTCGAATTCTGCACATTAAACAAAACAGGGCAGGAATTTAATTTCCATGCAAAACACATTTCCTTTATTGTAATTGCTTGCAGGGAACTAAACATCAAACAGTCTGAACTTTATGTTATATTGTGATATGATCTCATCTCTTCACATCAGTCCTTAGGGAATGTAAACACAGTGTTCCATTGAACATAATCTTATTGTTAAAATGGAAGACTTAAATTAACTTCTCAGCGTTGACTTCAGCTGGCAGCGTTGCTCCTTGTCTATAATTCTGCACAAGAGAGGGTGAGAAGTTGCAAAACCTCAGATAAACATCTGATAAACATGTAGACTGTGCAAAATCTCTTCTTCTCCAAGAAAAAATTGTGCATGTGGCAGACAGAGGAAAGAAAAGAGCCTTTCATGGCTAAAATGTGGATTTTGTTGGTTAACAATCTCAAGGTTTATCTGAAATTTTTCACTGAGAGAACACAGATGTGTTGCACACAAACTCATTGTGTTTCAGATGTGTTTTACTGAATTTATTAATTAATTTAATGTACTTTATTTATTTACATTGACTAAATTAATAGTCATTCAACACTAATTATATAAAAGTTCCAAATGTTACAATATTTATTGATCATATAAGAAATATTGATCCTGGAAGTGTCCCCGGCCTACTTATATGTATTTTTAGTTTAGTTTTTAGACCAAGGCTTAGTTTTTGTTTTTCAGTTTTTTGACCTTTGCGTCTGTTAAACTGGAAACTGAGACATGTTGGTTGTTAAAGCAGCTTTAAGGAACTTTCATATTGTGCTGATTTTGGAGGCCCCTGTGGACAAAAGTGGCAGTGCTTTCAATCCATAACCACAAAATAAGATTATCTAAAGAAAAATCTTGTCCTGCTTTTTTTTTTTTTTTTAACATGTTCTATACTCGCTGTAACTCTTCCTGGGAAAATTTAAACAGGCTCTTCCGGAGTTCATGCCATAAATCATTTCATCTCATTTCAAGGAGGCATGAAGCATAACTATATAGAAATAGCAAATCCTCTCACTGCTGGTCTTGTTTGTTTATGCAGGTCATATAGAGGCATCAGTATTAAATCAAGACTGTGTGACAACCAGTTAAAACTCCTCATAGTGACAGTGAATAAAAAATAAACCTCACAACTTTTGAGTTTATTTTCCTAAACACAGTTGTGTGAATATTTACTGTATTTTAGTACCTCTAGTTCAGAATCACTGCTCTCTTGTACGCTCCAGATTTTCATAGTTTGGATTTACATTTAAAACATTTACAAACAGCAAGTTTTTTCTTCTTCAGTTTTTTTTTTTTTTGGTAACCAGCAGCCATAATTTAAAAGCTGAAAAAGTGAATATAAGAGAAAACAGAGGATAGATAAAGAAGACACTCATATCAACATAAAGACTTTTTGTCTGTTTGCTCTTTTCAGCAGTAGTTCATAAATATATATTTTATTCTTTTCCAAATTTCTTCCTTAACAAAGAATGTTTAAAATCTTTATTACAAAACCTTAAAAATAATATCCTCTCCATGGGCCTTTTGATCTTCTGTTAAAGAAAACAGCATTATTGATATACTCAATTACATCCTGTGTTCAAAATTAGTACAAGTATTACCAGAAAAAAATGTATTCTATTTTTTTGTATAAAAAGTAAAAGTATTCTGATTGTGTCTTGTTAGGCTCCATCAGTATTTTCATCTTTATATTACTGCACCATTATTACTAATTAGGGATGTGAATAGTTAATTGATAACCAATTAATCAGCTATTATGAGTTTGAACTTCCACATTTTATCTAAATTTCAAGTATTACATACATTTACACAGAGGCTGTGTAATGTCAGAGAGTATGTAATATGCTGCTGTGAAAATAAAGCTTTGATTGGGGGGAAAAAACACATTTGGTATTGCACAGTATAAGCAAAATTTGTATGATTTTTTACTAATGATTAGCGGATTAATTGATCATTCATGTTACCAATGATCAATTAACGACAGTGCTTACAATTTGCACCCCTATTACTAATCTACTGACATGGGAACGGTACTTAATTGTTGAACTGGATGAGGTGGAGCTGATTTTTAAATGTTTTGTATACTTTTAGGTAGTTAAATCTATTACACAGCATCATATGTCATATACAGATCACGTGTTTGATTTGTACAGTCTTGATCTGTGGTGGAGTCCAGAGTATACACATATAAACATTTGCCTCTGAAACAGTAGATGCATTAAGTTGCATAAAATGAAATTATACAAGTAAAGTACAAGTACCTCAAAACTGTACTTGAGTACAGAAATTGAGTAAATACTTACTTTCCATAGATAGACAGATATTTCAGACAACAGCTATGCTTAACTCAGTTGATGCTCAAACTCAAGATTTAGCTTATACTCTCCGTCAATTTAACCAAGGGGTAAGATGAACTCCAAGCTTATATTGAGCTTTCAAGGGGGTTAACCTGGGATCATGGCTGCCATTGAATAGAGAGGGTGTTATATAGCAGTGAGGAACACTTAAAGGACAAGGCTGGTGTTCTTCTTTATTATTCTTATTGTCAGCAAATCCCAAGAAAAGACCAAAACCAACAGTGTGTTTATCCATCTCTCAGTAATTACTTACTACCCTACCCTGTCTGTGGTACGAGCCCAGTCTTTATTGAAAACACACCTCACAGATATTTCTCACAAAGGTTTCATTTATATATATAAAAAAAAGGTCTAGTGATGTTCCAACACAGCTGGGCACTGTAGTTTTTAGCAAACACTGTTCATTGTGCATTTGTTGGGGACTACTTTCAGCTGCGGATTAATATACCTTTGAGTATATACAGCTGCAGGATGTATGTGGGATTGAGTCAAAATAAACTACATTGACTACATTTACATGAACAAAATGTTCTGTTTTGTGCCTTTATATATCATATTCAAAGCATATCAAGCAGATCCAACAATCTGTTGATATCCAAGTCTTTAATAATGTTGAACAGTGGATGAGTCTCTCCTACTTTCAGAAATGTGGCCTTTTCTTTTGTGCACGCATCTCTACCCCAGGCTTGCACACTGTTTACTAGTTGCTTTGTTTACAACGCACAGAGCTAACTGTAAACAGGCAAGAGGCTGTGTGTTGCAAACCCCAGCTGAGACAAATGCGCTGTACGTGTCCAAAGAATGCTCCTAAAATCTGAATGGTGCTTGCCTATCCCAAATGTCTTGATCAGAAGACGCTACATAAGAAACAGAATATCCAAAACGCATATCAACTTTGAAATACTGTCATATTTTGAATAATGGTGGACAAATGCTGTGCATGTAAAGGTAGTCACTGAATAGAGGGTGTTATATGTCAGTGAGGACTACTCAAAAGACAAGACAGAACTCTCAATCATCTGACTTCTCTTCCCTGTCTGAGGCACTCAGCATCTAGCCCCATCTTTACAAACACCTCACATATATACATGTATATATGTATATATATATATATATATATATATATATATATATGTGTGTGTGTGTATATATATATATATATATATATATGTATATATATATATATATATATATATACATATATATATATATATATGTGTGTGTATATATATATATGTATATATATATACATATATATAGCTGATTTAAAAAAAAGCCTGGCATTGTGGTTTTACTGAAAAGGGATTTGTTGTGCAATTGTTGGGGACTATTTTCAACTGCGGATTAATATACATTTGAGTATTGTCAAGCGGGATGGTGTGTTTGGCATTGAGTCAAAATAGACTATGTGGTCAGTGTGTTCATGGCAGTGAAGAAGCATGTAACCCAGTGCAACAGTGTGGCACATTTGTGTGGTTTTAGTAGTTTTGGATATAAGATATATTATGCTTTAACTACATATACAGTACTTGTTAGTAGGATACATTCACCATTGGTTTTGGTCTGTTTTAATTGTAAATTTAAAAAAGAAACCTATAGATTGTCACCAGCGTTATCCTTCTGTGACAAAAAGAGTGTAAACACAAATCGCTTTGCTACAGAGAAGTAAAGAAAATATCCCACATTTTCACTTTTTACAGTTTTACTGCAGACTCTTCTGTGTTGTTAGTTTTTTTTTTTTGCATGAAACACTTTAAAAATCATTTGAAATATTGTCTTTTTTGACAAGACTATAAGTCAATATAACAATATAACTACAAACTTTTTTGTCTACATCCCCATCATGTCTGTACAAGTGAAGAACTTAGCCACTGTGAACAAATTGCTGAGACTCCCTGTTCAGCAGTCGACTAAGCTCTGCACCTGATCAGAAACAGCAGATACACTCGACACAGCACAGACACACTAATCCACTGATCTTGCCTCAGAAGAGCTGTTCTCAGAGTGATCCGCACACCAGCAGCTTTGAAGAACTCCTCTCTTAGAAATGCGTTTAAAAAAAAAAAAAAAGGTAGAAAAAAGTGTGCCACTCTCCTCGTATCAAACAGCAGGTATGTGTGTATCCTCCTCCAGCTCCAGCAGCAGACACCGTAGCAGTGTAGTAATCCCTGGCAATGTGATTTTTCATTTCAGTCCCAAATCATCATGCCAGAGACCCACACAGCCACAGCAACGACCGACACCGCTCCGTCCTCTGCCCTCCTCTCGTCATCTCTCTCCTTTCTCCTGCTACTTTTTTCTCTCACGTTCCAGTCTCTCCGGTCCTCCCTCCCCCACTCTCCCCTCTCAGGCTCCCATGCTCGGTTTAACTTTGGGTATTTCCCTCATTAACTGCTACGCCTATATCAGGAACTCCAGAGAGGCCCGAGGAAGTCTGGCCCTGAAATAAAATGACAGCGTGCTCCTCTGATAGTAACTAATGATAATCACCCCCTCGCTCGGGTGGGTGGGTGGGTTTGTCTCACGGCAGGTGTGGGTGCATTCTGGGACACAAGCTTAAACAGTCATTGGCTGGACAAAATGAGAAAAACCCCTTTCTGTCTTCATCTGTTACCTCTTTGTAGTCTTTATTCTTACCTCGTTTACTGTTCTAACACAGGAGGGGGTTTAAACCTGGATTCTGTTTTTGATCCATAGTCATATAAATGCTTAAAGATTAAAGGAATAGTTGCTTGATTTTCAGTATCAAACATTCACCTTAAGTGGGCTTGGAAGGCACTCTGAGGTGCTCTAGCTTGCATGCAACTAAAGCTGGATTTGTAGTCAACACAAGGGGTTAACTCAGAGCTGCCCATAAGCACAGGCTGCCAGCTCAGGGGCCAACCACTCATTTTGGTACAGCATGTATGTTCTGCCACTAGGGGTCTCTCTCACATTAAAACAATAACATTAGAGGTAGTTTGATGACATCTGGGATTTGTTGTCTTCATTGTTACAGGACTGCTCAAGTCCAGCGGGCATGGTTTCATTGCGTCCCAGCTGCGCTAACAGCAGCGCTAACAGCAGCTGTTCTAGAAAATCCTTGGGATTTTATCAAAAATGTGTCCCAGCAGTTCCATGAGTCAGAAATCTACTTACCTAAAGATTTGCGTTAATTGCCATGTTTAATCTAGGGCTACAACATCTATAAAATGTCAGAAAATAGTGAAAAACCTGAGTTATCACGAATATCCCAGTTTTTCAAAACCCACGGTGATGTCTTTAAAATCCTCACTTGTTAGTCTAAAATCCAAAAGTATTCAATTTAGTATGATAATAAACAAAGAACACCAGGAAATATCCATCATTTTCTGCCATTTTTGCATTAAAATTTACATTACAATTAATCGATTATCAGAATAGTTTTAGCTTAACTCCTTTACCACTTGGCTGGTCAGGCAAGTGAGTTGCCAGATTTATATACCCAGCATGGCATTTTACTCACTGGACAAGCCTTATTGTTGAGTCCTGGAGTCTATTTTTGACGAATGCCGCGTCAAACTCCACAGAGAAGAGCAAGCCGGGTAGGAAGTCAGACACAGGAATATTATAGAGAATTCAGTCAGTTTTCAAATGAAAGACTCCTTGCAGACCCAAGAACCTAAAAACAGACAGAACTATTTAAAGAAACTAATTAAACAGAAACTATTTAAACTAAAAAACTATTTAAATATATAGCCCACTTACCCATGATAGAAGCACAAAAGTCAAGGAAAAATGACCAAATCAACAAAATAATGGGGCATGAAGGGAGGGTTGGATCAAAAGATGTGCCCAGTGCAATAAAGGTGTTAAACAACCACCATTGTGGATGGAAAATCTATTTGACAAATCATGGTCACGGACGAAATGTATTAAGTTTTATTCATGTTACAAGTTGTATCCCAGATTTTCCAGGCAGACATCGCAACTAGCAACTTTTAGGAAAACGACTGTTACCCTAAATAAATCACTGATATCTCTGAGTTTGACCATTGTTGGAAGCATTTGGGTTAATTTAAGCACACAACTCAACAAAATAGGTCCAGACACTTTAATGTGGAAATCTTACAAATCATAGCTTCCAATCCAGCCAGCTACTTTATCATATTAATTTATTATTCTAATGTAATAGGTTTGGTTAATAAGTTGCGCAAGCTATGCATGTCCATTTTACTACCAGTAGCCTCTGTCCCACTGTATCAGTCCCACCTCACATGGTCTCTCTGTGTGTGTGTGTGTGTGTGTGTGTGTGTGTGTGTGTGTGTGTGTGTGTGTGTGTGTGTGTGTGTGTGTGTGCGCACGCTCAGCTGAATGGGTGTGTCCTGCGGAGTAGAGAGCAGAGAGTTGTCTTCAGAGTTTGACAAATATTAGCCAAATAATTGATGGCAAAACACATGAATTAATTGCACAGACAGGGGACATCCTTATTAGATGGGCAACTTCAGAAAACACTGGTGGCAGCAACTTGATTACACAGTGAGTCCATAGAAAGTGCTGAGTTTTCCATATATGCTGCACAGAATTAAAGAAAAAGAAATTCAGTCAAAGTGGAAAATAGTATTAATATATAATTTTTTTTTCTACAGTGACCATTTTTCATCCCGAAGGTGTTCTACATGACAGTTTTCTTTAATGAGCTTTAAAGGTTAAATGATTAACTATTGCTACCTGGTTACTGCTACAATTATTAGCTGGTCAAACTATAAATTATATTATTTACTAATATACAGCCAGTTGAGAAGTTAAATTAAAAAATTAAAATTTCCTTCAGTTGAAATCAAAATTTAAAATAAGGCTTTTTGTGTTTTTTTTGTCACTGACCAAATATGGAAACTAAAGTCAGATTCCCCAAATCATGATTTGAAAATAAAACATCAGGCAGTGGAACTTTCTTCAGTAATATACAGTATAGATTTTATCCATGGTTTACAGTTTTGGTCTTCCTGTCACTGAGTAATTTTCCCTGCTTCCTCCTCACCTCAGATAAAAATGTGTTTTTCATTGGGACAATGTCCTAATGGGAGTTAAGCTAGTATTCTTCTTACATTTGGAAACACTGTAGGACTGAGAGTGCTTGTGGCTGATTTTGCTTTTAAAAACCAACTAAATATAGTGCCTGGGCCGCTCCCCTGAGCTGAGCTGAGCCAAACAGGACATTAAATCTGACCACACAAGTATATTTCCCAAATAATTGGACCATTTTCTTTATATACATGTACATGTGGTAGTGATGAGATACGCAGTGACAGTGAAGTGAAGGGCTGTTCAGGTAATGACAAACAGAACAAGGTGCATTGTGAGGTTAGATGACACTGCTGCCACATACCAGCAATACTTCTAGAGTTTCATCATCAGGCCACATTCATCTGTGTCTCCTCCTGCAGTGAGAAGAGAGGCAGTGTGACCTGTCAGCGAGGCTCTGGCTCCCATCACGGCCTTTTACTGGTCCCACTGGAGGACTTGCGGCGCAAAGGAGCACCACCTACACCACCTAATGAGAAGCAAAAGTTGGCTCCCAGCAACACATGTCACCGGCAGGAGGTTACTCCAGGCTGCACCACTGAGGGTAAAGAGAAGAAGAACAGACAGTAAATATCCTATGAAGGTACTTCATTACAAATCCAGTGAGAGTTGTTGCTTTAAAATTTTTGTACCTTCCTGAAATTGATGAAAAATTCAGTTTTCATATTGTATATTTTCTGTTTTTTGTGGCTTTGAATGGAGTTTCAACCAACAATCACCTCTATAAAAGTAATAAAAGCTTATGTGGAGGTACTGTAAAGGTTTTTGAGCTCACTACCGTGTTCACTGTACAATTTATTTTGAAGGATTGATCTCATGTTGAGATCATTGATCAGTATTCACTCTCCTTTTATCAGATTTTCCTTGACGGATCTCTGAAAGCAGGACGTCAAACTCCAAACTCGTAACATTCCCATTTTTACTCTTTGACGCCATTTTTCATGAATGAACACTTCCTGGCATATGGGGCAGGAAGCGTAGCCTTATATGGTATTATTGGTGGCATTAATGGTGCTAATTTACAAGTCTCATGCATGTGCACTCAAATACACACCATAATCTGAAGTTAGGAACATTTGCAGAATCTGATGTGGCATGTTCGCACAAGGCCTTCGTACAAAAAAAAGGAAGAGCGTGGCTCATTCTCCCCCTTTCTGTTCTGTATGCATGTCTGTATAATTTGTTTATTTGCACGGATGAATAACAATGTGGTCACAAAAAAGAAGCTCTCACTGTACGCTATTGGCCCAACTCCAAACAAGTTAGCGACTAGCTGTCGACCGTAGTGGAGACATCAGCTAATCAGCCAGATATTTTTCTCAGGAGTGGGTGTAGACCAGGTTATAATTGTATTATCAGTTGAGCCTGAAGCTAAATAATAATAAAAATATAGAATCAGCAGGCTAACATTCAATTTGTTGTCGGCCTGCTCTTGTCTTGGGTGTAAAGATAATTAAAATGCGGCGTCAGCAATCAGGATTTATGGCTCAATAAACTGTGTACAGTTTGTTCCAGGTCTTACAGGCTCAATGTGATGGATGCACGCACCTCATATTAAATAGAGAGGAAAAAAAAAGAATTGTATATGGGACCAAATCCATGGTGTTGCAAGTTTCATGTGAGGACATGATCCGGAGGACTGATAGTGAACTCTCAGGATGTAATTATATAGTTTGAGCCTGAAGCTAAATATCAGACGTTTTATACACTGTAAAAAGTGTCTTTCAGTAGTAGTTGAAGTATTATTTTTCTGCTTTGGTGATGGCAATCTCTTTTTGTGGATTATAACAACTTGAAATGACATCCTCTTCCCTTAACCTGCTATTCTTCATTCTGTAAAAGCACGTTAGTTAGGTTTCTCTTAGTATTGTGCATTTCACGTCAAGAAGTCCCAAGTCTGTTGCAAGACAAAAGTAGGTTTTGTGAACTTATAATGTACCATGTTAGCTATAAAATTATCCACCTAAATTGGTTAAGTTTTCATAAACTCACAGAACAAAACCTGCTATCATTAAGTTGAGCCAAGGTCAAGTCATACTAATATTAGCAATTACATTATTTGTATTTAAATATTGGAACAACACACTAAGGCTGTAAAAATATTTTCCTGAAACTATACTATTAGCTTGTTAAAGAGCAGTAGAATTAATTTTATATTACTTTTGGATAAAGAAATAATTGAGTTGAAACTTTCACGTTGGCTTAAATTTAAGTTGTATTAATGCAAACAAACTGCTGACTTGAATGCAATCAGATTATAAAGTACATCTGACTTAAAGCAATTGAGTTCATCTAACTTGTAACTGTAATTTGAAAAATCTTCATTCATTTGTTTGTCACCAACTGAAGTAATTTTTTTAAGTTGGTCCAACAAATCTCTCTTTTTTTAGTGTATAATGTGCTCAGCAGGCTAATGTTCAGGTCATCATTTAGCTGTTTTTTGTTTTTTTGTTTTTTTTTGTCTTGGATGTAAAGATTATTGA
This sequence comes from Lutjanus erythropterus, assembly GCF_056507025.1. Taxonomy (NCBI): domain Eukaryota; kingdom Metazoa; phylum Chordata; class Actinopteri; order Lutjaniformes; family Lutjanidae; genus Lutjanus; species Lutjanus erythropterus. Next base: position 7,288,503 of record NC_139336.1, read on the forward strand.
CATTCAGTGCCAGCAGTGAATAAATTATCTCCTCATCCAATCAGTGTTGATTTATGGTCATGGCTGCACTCCACCGCTGCCTCCTAAACCCGTCACTCATCCGTTTCTCATGTCACATAAACGATTTTCACAACAGTTCTTACTCAAGCTCTGCGAGACGTCGTGTTCAGAGTTTGAGCGAGCTGGAGCTAAAAGTGAACACAACGTGCTGAAGCTCACGCTAAACTCTAACACGATCCTGCAGTATGCCGAGTGGCTGGCGGTGCGTGTGACTGCTGGAGCTGACTTAATGGGAATCACACTACAATAACACGCTCGATCCTGCTTGCTGGGGTTTCAGTTTTTACATGTTTGATCCACAGAGGCATGACATACCAGGCGTGATCATGGCATGTGACCCCCGCCAGCTGTTCAGCCACCCTACCTCTGACCTCCAAACCCCTGGGAGTCAAAGTAAAATCATGCTTGACTTGGTGGGGCCTTTATGAGAGGTGGAGACCTGGTGACTGAGGGAGTGTATTAGGAGCATTAGAGCACTGTGGTGGAAGAACAGGTTCAAATTCCTGGATTCCCACAGCACATGCCACCAATAATGATGCATCTGTTAGTCAAAGTTATTGTTACAATAAACATGATGGATATTCATACATTCCCAGAGTAATGATATAGGAGGCACCTGAATCTGGATAAGTTATTCAGGTGAGTACAAATAATGTGATGGAAATTTCTTCTATCCGAAGATGCTTGTTATTATTCGTAAAAAATCTGATCCATGACGACCTCGGCATTGTTGAAAAAGTTGTATCTACCTCAGTCACTCAGTGTTTTAATGCACCAAGATTATTCTGTTCAATTGAAGGATATTTTTACAAACTTATATAGCTTTACTGCAGTGCTTCTATTTCTAATGCAAAACAGAATCTTTTGATTTCTAAAACAGTTCAGTTTTTCAGGATCCTGAAGGAGTTAGTGGTGGATTTAAGACGGTTTATAAAACTTAATTTAGCTGAGAGAGATGAAACGTACAGTATGAGAATGTTGAAATATTTCATACACGGTTAAATGCCATTATTAAATCGTTTCGATGTTTTATGGGCACAGCAATTGCATTGCCAATGAATATTGGGTTAGAAAATACAAAATTCGCCCAATTTAATGTAACAAATGTAATGAAAAATCTCTGTGTTGGATGAACAGATACAAATACAAACTAATGACATCTCTGTGCACCTCTAACACAGTGATCACAAAAAATTTATTGTCTACCACCATTTGCTAAATGTTTTTGTTAGTTAGTTTCATTTTTTGTTTTACTGTTCCGACTTTTTCAAATCATTCATAAATAATATAAAATAAATACTTATTTTATATATATTTTAATATTTGATTTGTTTTTCATTTGATTTATTTGCCAGGGATCATGTACAATTGGATAGTGCCATGCTAATTGTTTCTTCTTGCTTCCATCTATGGCTGTATTACAGAGAGAATTAGTTATTAGTTAATAAATAGTACATTTTATGACAGCGATAAGAAATTTTATTCAGACATTTACCCAGTTTTTTCACTCTTTTTGCAGCTGAAAATGTGTCATATTTTTCAGTTATTCATATTTTAGTTGCTCTTTGTAGTGCTACCTCCCTATATGAAGAGGCAGATCCTGTCAGGCATTTGATGACGTTAAAAGGAAGAAAAAGGTTGGTAGGCAGTATGTGCAAAAAAAAAGTGGCATATATTAAAAAAATATGAATGAAATAGGCAAAAGTGAACCCTGAGCAACAAAAAGGAAGTCAGGGGAGGAAAATCAGCTAAAACTTGCAGCCTCACAGCAAACAGCAGACACCTCCTGGCCTGTTACTACAGAATAAACCAATGGCTGGCCTTCTACCTTCTCATGGTGCAGTACGACTTGCTCCCTGTTCATTTTAATGTGGAACAGCGCAGGACACGTTTCCTCCCAGTCACAAATTGATCTGCCTCCTGCTCTTTGCACTCCAGTGTCCATCCAGTTTGAGAGAAGTGGGAGTGACCTGTCATTCAGGATGTACTACCTGTTTATGCTGTCGTTTTATAACTGCACAGCAAACCAATACAAGGATCCTGACTGTAGTGAGTGTGAGGACAGTGATGAGCGTCATCTGCTCAGGTTACTGTAGGGTGAGCTGGACAAAGCTTTCACAGCATACACCACCAAACTAATAAGATTTCTTTGTTACTGCTGAAAAACAAAATGTATATGCGGGCACAGACACACAGCCATGAGTGTAACAGTTAAAATTTGTCCTCCCTCCCTCACTGTTTAGAGCATCTTATGATCGCACCCACAAAACACATGCATTACATCTAAGATGATTGCAAAGCATTTTTGATTCCAACACCGGTGTTTAAACCACCACCACCACTGAAGACTACAACCTGAACAAAAGGACACCAGCAGCCAGCAGCAACCCCTCCGGGCGCCATCAGGTCATGTGACAGAGCTGTGATGGGCACATACATGCCTGCGTGCCGGCCTCACCACTCTGTGCTCCATCTCACTCTGCTAGTGTTCAACAAATGGATATAATTAGGATTCAGAAATCAGTCATGTATGTAGGCATTTATGCATGAACACACAAGATATTCGTGTTCTCAAACTACAGCAGCATTGACGCGTATGTGTCCACAGCATGGACATAAAATAGAACCTACACGGGACATTGCCACTCAGCTTTGCTTCCAGTTTTTCCTGGTGGCTACTCACAGTACTGCAGCAAAGAAAATCCCCTGCAGTGGAAAAAGTAGTTCCTTCATAAGCCACCATAATAAAAGAGACAGATCTGTAAAACAGTTGACAGGACACCATGGACTGTGAACAAGGTCAGTTATGACTGTTGTATGTTTTTGAGCCATGGATGTTTTAAATTTATAATTTTTCCTTCAGCTGAGAAAAACAATTTAAAGGTGTCATGTCATCACAATGTAGCCAAGTGGGAGTGCAGGAGACACACTACCAGACAGCACTGTGGGTAAGTGAGAGGAGGACTATGTAGGCACTGCATCGGTGTATGTGACTCGCTTTGGAAGAGAAAAGAGAGCAAAAAGTGCACCCACAGCCAGTCACAGCACAGAAAGTTTTCCAGCAGCCAATCACAACCCAGGGGGATTTTACAACAGCCAGTCACAAAGCAGGTGGTTTTTACAATAGCCAATCACAAAACATGTTTTCACAACAACCAATCATAGCAAAGGAAGTTTTACAACTGCTAATCACTATACAGAGGGATTTTGCAGCAGCCAGTCACAGCGCAGGGGAATATTACAACAACCAATCACCATACAGGGGAGTTTACAAGAGCCAATCACAGTACACGGGGTTATACAACAATAGCCAATCACAAAACAGCTGTTTTGTACAATGGCCAGTCAAAATACAGAGGGATTTTATGTCAGCTAATCATAGGACACATGGTTTCTGTCACAGTCAGTCACAGCACAGGGGAATTTTGCAATAGCCAATCACAGCACAGGGCGATTTTCAACAACCAATCACAACACAAGGGGTTTTACAACAGCTTATCACAACACAGGGGGATTTTACAATAGCCAATCACAACACAGGGGATTTTACAACAGCCAATCCCAAGACAGGTGTTTTGTACGATGGCCTATCAAAATACAAGGGGATTTTACATCAGCCTTACACAGCACAGAGGGATTTTACAACAAATAGCCACAACACATGGGAGTTTAACAAGAGCCAATCACAGCACATTGGGGGTTTACAACAGCCAATCACAGCACAGAGAGTTTTACAGCAACCATTCTACATCTTCATAACTATTGTTGTCACAATACTGGAATTTCCCTTTTTGATACCTTGACAAACATCTACATTCACACAATGTAAAATTTAAAATATTAATATAAAGATAGATATAACAAAGCTATAACATGACAACACATGTAGCAAATGAGACGAGTGAGACAGCACCAAGAGGAGTTGGGACTATATAGGCAATGCAGCGATGTGTGTCAACTCGCTGTTGAAGAGAAAACAGAGAGGTAAAATACACCTGGTACTGGAGTATCGATACTGCAAAAAAAATAGCATTGAAAGCATTTAAAATATTCAGTATCTATATTTATCAATATATTGATATTTTTGACAACACTATTAGCTGTGGAGCTTTTGCTGGCTGCAAAAGCTGAACATGTCCAATTTCCTTTTGCAGCTTATTAGAGGTCGGTGTGACAGTCCAAGCAGAATGTTGCTGTGACAGTAGAAAAGGATGTCTGGACCATCCTCTCATCTCACTGTCAGACGGTGCTGCAGATACCTCAGAGGCCTGAGGAGCTCTGCCCTGGGGCTGTGAATTGCGCGATCTCTGCAAAGAGTCGAGGTGAGAGGTGCTGTGGAGAGCAGGCCCTACGAGGCATTAGGTTTTGTGGGTCAACCAACTCCGTCTGCTGCCTTTCAAACGTGTGGATTTGGTAGCAGAGTGATATGAGGCAGCAGAGAGAGAGAGGTGGAAGGTTCCCTTTTGTTTAAGGTCAACCTGCCAACTGCAGCTTTAAAGCACAGACATGAAAGTAGCAGGTATCACTCTTCTCATCTAAGTCTTGGAAAGAAAGGAAATTGTTCATAAACAAAAATCATGGTTGATATTGTGCATAATTTGGAGATTTTAACATTTAATACATAACATTAGCATTTCTTTCTTTAGTGCATCACCACTACTCTAATCTCCTTGGCACTTTTTATTTTTCATCGTAAAACATTCTGAGGTTAATCTTGCCTTCTAAATGGAAAATATTACAATCAGCTGTAGAGATTAAAAACTTTCAGTGATGCTTTGGTTTACTAAAGCAACTTCAATATGGACTGGATATACAGAAGACAATGCAAAGTAGGCTGTATTCTTACAAGGACGTTGTCTTTCTTAGATTTTGAAAAGGTAATATTTTGCTACAAGGTTCTCATTTGACGATAGTGACTTAAGTATGTGAAGATTTGCTATTTTCTTTTTTTCTTATTTCTCATACACCAAATCCTTATTCCCTTGATTCTAAATTTCATTTAAATTCAAATTAAAACAATAAAACCATGTTGACTTACTGTATGGTGAGGTTGGTCAGTGTTCGGCAGCCTCACTCCTGCAGCAGCCCAGTGACACAGTGACACTGCCTCCCTGTAGCTTCCTCCTGGATCCTGAATGGCAGCAGGAAGGAGTGGGCCGAGAGTGACGCCTTTCTCTCCTTTATAAATCAGGCTTTATGAGTTGACATAGTGTCGTTTGTGCGTCGGTCCTGCCCCAACTCCAAAACAATTCAAAGGACAGTTTGTTGGTCTGTCCCTCGATGGCACAAAGCGGCTCTTTCAGCGGGAGTCTGAGTGGAGGAAGTCGTGTTTTGTCTCAGTCCAACTCAATTCAGTTCAATTCCAGTTCAAAACAAAGCTTTATTTGCAGAACATTTTGATTCAAAAGATACTGGCCTATGGTACAGTGATAAACTGGATGAATACATACACAGTACAGGGAGCCACTGAGCAAAGAAACAAACGAAAAACCCAGAATTTGGGGGCAAATTATTAAAAAAAAAACAAAAAAAAGCCCCACTAATTGACATTATTTTATATTGGCGGTATGTCTAATGGTTCTGTGTAGTGTGAAAGGTGTTCTGAACCCACCCCCTTTATTTTTAGCCTCCTCTGGTTCATATGTTTGGTTTTACAGCACATTTACTGTACGATCACCAACCTTGTTCCCAGAAACAAACAAACCAAACTCACTGTACATCCTGTTCAGCACCAAACTGCAAACAGCCAAAGTTAGTGGCTAACATCTGAAAATGGAGCTGTAGAAAATCAAGCCTACAGGTGAGAAGATGTGCTGGCGTTAATTTTACCAGCTAGTTTTAGTCTTCCTGACATCAGACGTTTATGTGAGTTTTCTTTTTTAGTCAGTTTTAGTTGATGATGATGACATCCATGGGCATTTTAGTCCAGTTTTCACCAAGTTTGAGTATTTTAGTCAAACTTAAACCAGCAGTAACACAACACTGATGTATCGTATCGTTTTTAGAGATAGTGCCAACATTGCAAACACTATCAGGGAATTTAAATAGCAGCCATGTCATTGGCTGTACTCAGTTCACTTCCCAGAAGACAGAAGCAAGCTTGCAGCTCCTCAAAGAGCCAGCAGAGGTCTCTCTTGCTTTACTTTCCTGTGTAAATCCAGCACGCTCATTTACATGAGGAGAAAAGTGTCCCAAGTTCAGCAAAGTCTTCATAATAAACCTGCAGCTTTCACTTTAAATTCCACAGTTTGTTAATCCTTCACACAGGAATCCTCAAATAATTTTTGGTGTATGTGATGTGGGACTAATTCTGATTATGATTTTAAAGAGAATATTCAAAGCTCTGGTTTAAATTTTTCAATTCTATGGTGCACGCGTCAGTCCGGGAACTCCCTCCTTCTCTCCGTCTGGCTCTCCTCCTTCCTCATCCCTCTGTCCTTCACCACTGCAGACCTCCCCAGAGAACATCTGAGGCACATCAGGACACTTGAGGCTCAGCAGATGTGAATTCATCTATTCACCACTCCTGAGCTGGTATGTTGACCAGATCTCTCAAGTTTTAGGATCTAGATCTTTAGAGGGACTTGGAGTCTCCACCTAACGAAATCCTGGAGTATGAGTGTGAGCCGACTGCTGCAGCTTTCCGTTTTGCTGGTGGGTGTCTGTCAGGCCCGCCGTGCCCCCTCTCAACCAGGTGACCCCTCCTCCACACCACAGGAGGCAGGCCAGGTGCCGGTGTCCCAGCTGAGGATGCTGTCCCTGGGCCTGGCTCATCTGCTGCAGGGGGTGCAGGAGAACGCCAGGCGGCTGGAGCAGCAGGGAGCGCAGGTGGTGGCAGAGCTGGAAGGGTCCACGAAGAGTCTGGAGAGCCTTCGTAAGCAGAGTTTACAGGCAGGACGAACTCACAGGCAGGTGAGGAGGAAGCATTTTGCAAAGGAAATCACCTTAATAAGCTATTTAGATCAAAACATCCAAACTTCTCCCTGGTTTCTGACTCACAGGCCCACAGCATTTTTTTTCATCTCATACATTTCATAAGGTTGGTGGTAAGAAAAAGCATAAACTTTCATATAAATAACAATATGACAATTATGATCTATTAATCGATTAATCAACTTGGCGATTCTTCTCTAGAAGTTGGTAAGTTTTTCTACAGTTTGTAGAACTTAACCTCCTAAACTCAGTTTTCCCCTTGAACCAAGGGATTCAAAGTTAAAAAACACATTATTTCACACATACAGTATAATGTAAACATATTTTCTTTGGTAAAGCTTCTTTTAGAGTCATTCTAGAGTTCATGATTTTATGCTGAAAGTGTTGTTATCTTTAAGTGGAAACTTAGTGTAGTAGGTATAATAACACCATGATAAAAACTCCACAATATATTTATCACAATATTTAAAAACAAAGAAAAATGACAAGTTGAAAGATGGATATTTTTGAAATAATGAAGTGCTTCTGCTTTCTTTCTCTGCTAAAGTAAAAGTAGCCTGCCATGACCTAAACAAGTGCAAAAAAAAATCAGAATTAATCGTGTTTGGTAATGAATGCTTGAATTATATATGTACAACTAGGACAAAAACAACGCAGTAGTCTGTAGCTGTCCTTTTATAAAAATGAAACTAAAATAAGGTTGGCACATTAGAATCAGCAAACACGTGTTAAAACAAATTCAGATTAAATCAAGTGCAATGGTATATTGTTGTTCAGGTGAGGAAGGATCTACAGATACTGAGTGCCAGGGGGGACAGGCTGCAGAGGGCGGTCAGAGATATGCAGACGGGGCTGGAAGACCTGGAGACGGAGCAGGGAGCCACGCAGGAGCGGATAAATCAGATCCTCCAGAGAGTGAAGAGCCTGAACGAGCCGCGGCCGGGGGGTCAAAGTCAGCTCAATGTCAACTCCATGAAGGTGAGCAAAAAAACAACAACTTAAGTCATGAACAGACAGGTATTTGTGTAGGTGACACCAACAAAAAGACGCATAAGCTGCATTCAATCTGTTGTCATGTTGCATCAGGAAACAGTCAAACACTGACACAAAGTTTGAATTATACTGCAGTGTTTTCATCATTGACAAAAAAAAGCAGAAACAATGACTTATCTTTTTTCATCATATACAGTATGTTTTCTTTAACCTATAAAAAGAAGGGTCTAGGAGAGTTTTAACTCTCAACCAGTGCATGCTGGGAAGTCTGCTAATATGCTGATCAAGTTTCTTCTGAAACTTAATTCATCAATTCAACTCATCTTTTCACGTGAAAAGACTTTAAGTAAGAAGAGCTCATGGTTCTGACAACAAATACTAGAAATTTTAAGTTTTATTAACTCAAATAAATAAAACTGAATAAAAATACTGGTTGATTCCACTAAGTTTTTGTATGACTTTTTACAGTGTGACTTTGTGTGGGTTTTTTGTTTGTTTTTTGTAGTCTCTGTGTTGTAGCAGACACGTTTGTCAGCAGACAGAACAGATGTGACTCGCCATCTGACATCTTTGTTGTCTTGTAGGTTGTTATGGATAAACAGGCCCGCCAGCTCGCCAGTCTGACCTCACAGGTTTCAGCCAGAGACAGACTGATTGACAGACGCCTGCGGTACATTGACCAGCTGGAGAAGCAGGTAACAGGACTGACTTTAAGACGTATTTGATTGTAGTGTTTAATCTGTTAGAGCTTCTCTGAACAACCAAAAGGAAAACAGGGTCAAAGAACATTTCTATAAGGAGAATCTTGCACAGTCTCACATTATTTTATTATTTTTAGGTTACATTACAGAGGGTGGCTGCACTGGCTGGTATGTTTTTCACTTTGTGAACCTGTGCATGTGTCATCATGACAAAGTGGGGTCCATCCTGGACAGACGTACTGCAGCAGGAACTACATAGAAGTGGTATTGAGTGTTTCAGATTCTGTCAAGCATGAGACAGCATCACAATCATGCAAGATGCACAAATTTTACAGATGTGTAGTTGAGATCAAAATGAAGTTTGAATATCCGTGTGATCCGAGCAATGGTTAGTCATCTTAGTCAGGTTACAGTTAACCAGGTCCATCACATATGTCATCAGCAAAGACCTTAATGACGTTAATAGTTTTCGTGAAATGCTGTGGCCATGATGACGCATTATTCGCCCTGAAACAGGAAGTTGTTGTAACTTGAGTGTGCACCATGGCTGGTTTTGTTTTCACCTTGTGAGTCTGTGCATATCATCATGGCAAAATGTGGTCCTGGCGAGCATGGAACCAAGGAGTCATCAGATCAATCTGGCAGGATAAATGTGGGCAGGTTAAGTGAAAAAGCTTTGTTGTTACCTCCTTCATTACCACCACTGGGGTGCCTTTATGCAACTAACTCCAAGTAACCCCAAGCTGCTCCAGTGGAGCTGCTCATTGGCCAGGTTTTTACAATAAGGGGGCCAGGGGTCTGAAGTGTGTGACTACATCTTGCACAGCTGTGGCAGACAGTTCCCGCTACAGTAGGTATTTCCAGGACCACATTTTACCATGACGACACACACAGTGCAACAAGTCACAATACTGTAGGTGAGGTAAAATATGGTAAAAGTTGCCTGGTTAAAGCAAGTTTGACAAGATAAGTTTTAAGTATTCTTTCAAAGGTTCTAAGAGAGTCTTACATTCTCAACTCTGCAGAGAGATTCTTCCAGAGTGTGGGGGTGTATGAACTAAGTAGCAGCATCACTTTGAGTTACAGTTAATGTGAGAGAGTGAGCAGAACACAGTGATCTGCTATAAAAGTAGCACTGTAGTGTGGTGGTTATGTGTGCTCTAGTCTAGATACTATTTTTGTAAAGTCTGCCCAGGATGATTTGGGGCATGTTGTACATTAGTCCTATAGTTTTCTGTGGTTAAACAATGGTGCATTTCTTCATTTGGGACCTGTCCTGTGTGTTTGTTTCAGGTGTCTGAGAGGCTCCCAGCAGCTCTGAGGGCAGATTCTGACTGAGCACAGCTGCATCAACACAGTGAGTCTGAAGCAATCAGCTCTCAATAAGAGTGACAAAAAGAACTGCTCGGAAACTCACAAAAAGGATGCGTCACAATCAATCACAATCACAATCACACTTGGGTTACTCTCCAACACAGCCTGTCAGCTGCAACAAAAATGTGTCAAAGGTTTGTGTTGAAAAATGTTATCAGCTGTCCTCCGTTTCAGTGGTTCAGAAATAAAACTTTTCTGTTCATGTGCCGTTGTGTTGTGGCTCTGACTAACACAATATTGTGGTTGACGATGGTGTTGAAACTTCTTGTGAAGATGCTTTGCCCAAACACACCCAGAGTTTTATCACCTATAAACTTATTTTATATCTTTTGGTGTTATAAACACAACTTGATGGGTTGCATTCAGGTCATATGTACCATGAAAGAAAAACAGTAATGTTGAGTCTGAATGACAAAATGACAAATATATATATATATATGTATATATATATATATATATATGTATATATGTATATATATATATATATATACATATATATATATATATATATATATATATATATATATATATATATATATATATATATATATACATATATATATATATATATACATATATATATAGAGTAATGTCCAGTCAAGCCAGTGGAATATTCTTTTGGTTGTGACGATAAAAGCAAAAATTTACTGATTATATTGATTGTGGTATTGATTGTGATTATACTGGTTCATAACCTGACACACAAGTCTTCTTTAGAATTTGTATGGAAAAGGGCAGGCACTTTCAAAATACAATTGGCAGGTGATTAGACTCAGATCAGACACTTGCTGAAGAAGAGCAACTGTCTTGATGTTGATAATACTGCAGATAGAAGTCTGTGCAAGACAATGACCAGAGCCTGTATAACATTTTCTGCTCTTTCTTATTGGCTCCAGTTATGTGACTGTGATGTTTACATTTTATTGTTATTGTTGTCTGTTTTTACTAGATTGCAACCACCTCGTCTTATTGTCCAATTTATGGTCTCTCCAAAAAAAAAAGACGCATGGCAGATGACTGGATGAACCATCTGTCGATCACGTCTAACACAGGCTAACTTCAACCAATCAGATCGAACTCTTGCCAAAGTTGGTTGGGAGAAGAGCGAAAACTTTTCCTTTGAGAAAAGCCTTCAGTGTCATTTTTTGCTCTTATACTGTCCAGTTCTCATATAACCGATGCTATCACAGTATCTGCGCTAACCTCTTAAGGAACCGCCTGTGTCCATGGACGCTTCTCGCTGCTGCCGTTAGTCCCTCCTGGGTCCTGGGATGCTGATTGGCTGCACCGCTTTTGGTGTGGCCTGGCAGGATGGATTCTCGCACGATCTCACAAATCCAGCTTCCTGAGCTAAACTGGTTTATGTTGTTAACAGTTTACATACTGTAACATGACATAACCTCACATTTTTAACATGTTTATCTTAATAGATCAGGCTCAAGGCACTCTGAGGTATTCATCTGTCTCCCCAGATTCATAATTATGCAGCAAAGACTTTAATTTAATTAATTTAATTTAATAAAAATGTATTAAGTGCATTTTTTGGTACTGTATCGATATAACATGTATGATTTCACTGAATAATGTCCAGTGAGAAACATGCTGTCTTCACCTAGAGTAGTACAGAGGACAAATAAAGAGCTAAACATGTCATGGTTAAGTTGACCTTTTGCATGTAAAATGTCATCACCTCATCATTTGAACTGAACCTTTGGCTAACGAGATGCATTATGGGTAATGTTGGTGCCAGGTTGAGACAAGGAAGAAGAACATATGGAATCAGTTTTGTTCCTTTTTTTTTTTTTACTGTCAAACATGAATCCGACAGTGTTATTGAAATGCAATGCTAAACCAGTGAAGTACTCTTTTAAGGAAATGTGTAAAATAAGCAGAGTTGGGACCAAGTCATTGTTTTGCAAGTCACAAGTAAGACTCAAGTCTTTGCACTGAAGTCCCAAGTCAAAACTAACAAGTCCTAAATCAAGTCCTAAGTCCTAAACTTTGAGTTTTGAGTCCTAAATAAAATACAAATACATTAAAAGTGTTAAAATACAAATGAAAACAGCGTAATGCTGCATATCTGATTGGGATCAAGAGAAAAAAAAACATTCAGAATATTCCTACTTTTAAAATCACTTGTTGATTGAACTGACGACTCAGAGCCATGATCTTATATAAAGACAAAAGTTTACATTCTTTGATCCCTGAGGATCTTCAGTGAGAGATTCTGATAGCATTCGTTCTGTGCCCACTAAATATATGTAGGGAGAAACAGGGCATCTTAAAGCATCAAACCCAAACCATCAGCCAAATATGACAAAGGTTGTGTGTTAGACGTTAGTGGACTGAGCTGATATCTGATGGCCTCAGTCTCTGTCTTGACGGCGGACTCGCAGGCAGCCTGTCCCCTCTGGTGTTCCCAAACAAACCTCAGACAACTCGAACTCTGGCCCATTTAGAGGGAAAAAAAACTACAAATAGCTGAGAAGGGCGGAAAAAAGAGGAAGAAGAAAGTGATGAAAGGGAGGGTGTGAAATAGAGAAATGTTCTCAGGAGTAATCATTATACAAAGCGAGTGCAAAAAAGAGGAAGGAACCACAACACCAAAGGAAACAAAGTGAGGAAGAAAAAATGAAAATGTAAATATGAGAACACAGAGGACAGCAGCTCAGATGATAACAGATTATTACCATACAGCAGTCTTACTGTACATTGGAGAGGATAGAAGGTTTGACAGCTGTGCCAAAATTGCAGCAGCACCCCCTAGAGGCCAGAGGGAAACACTGACATCTGTGTTCTGAAAAAAAAAAAACATCTGAAAAGTAATTTTTATGCCAGGCTGTTGCCTACTGTACATGTCTATTTAAAGTACTGTCATGACTCTTTAAGGTCTGTACATGTCTTACAAAAACATCAGTTTTTTATGCTACAAACGACGTCTCTGTTGCTACAAACAATATTGTTACATAGAGGTACAGCTGAACTGACACTGCTCTCACTTAGGCAGCTGAGGACAGTTTTAAGGAGAGGATAGAGAGGAATCGTTGAGGTCAGGAAATGTACAATTTTTTGATAAAGAAACACCTTGATCACTAAGAGCATATGTAGCTTGCAATTAACTTTTTAAAGTACATGAATGTAGTTAAACTACCACCCAACTCCTGCAAATTGTAGTACTTGATCTACATAATTAACTGTACCCAAACACTCTGTTTTACATAATACACCAAAATTTTGTCAATAAGCACAATTACTGCAGGGCTGCCAAATTACTGTTTGATATTTTTTTAAATTTTGTTTTTATCAAAATATATGTGAAAATGGAATAGTACCAGAAGATATAGATGATAACAACCAGAAATTCTCCCCAATAACGTCATATATTCTAATTAATCTTTTTTCTTTTGATAGATTGATTGAAAGTGTAACAACTTTACTTATTTATCTATTTATCATTTCATATTTTAGTGTTTTTTATTTTATTATTTTTATATATGTTTTAGTTTTCCCACTTTTTAAAAATATATTTATTTAATATTCCGTTCTCCTAATACAAGTATGAATGAACGGGATTTTTTTTCTTCCTGTGTATTTGTCTGTTTTTTTCTGGGCTCACGGACGTGAATTATTATTCATTCCTACTCATAAGAATTAAGTATGGGCAGTGACGGGATGCCAAAAATGATGGACAGCTTAAAGACATTTGTGTCTTTGAGCAAGCATCTGTACTGTGTGACTGTAATTCTTCAAAGGACATAAAAATAAGTTCCAAAAAAATAGGTGAAAATACACATACCTACACATTAATCTGAATCTAACATATTATTGGCAAAAAAAAAAAAAATTTAAAAAGAAAGAAAAACAAGGAAAAACATTTAATTTACACAACCTTGACAAAAGGCTACTCATGAATCCTGTGAGCTAACTAACCTACGAAATCACTGTGCAACATCTATCATACCAGAACACTGAGCTCATTACCTACGTACTGAAAAATATTTGCAAATTAGCTGAATTATTCCAAGTATGACTTGTCCAGGGTGTACTTCGCCTCTCGCCCAGTGTCAGCTGGGACAGGCTCCAGCCTCCTCCAGACCCGTCAGAATACGTGGTTTCAGACAATGGATAGATGGATGGATCCCAAGTGTACAGACCCTCTGCAATGGATCGTTTTGTGACTTCTGACACACGCTTCACCTCAGAGACCACCAGTGAAAGTGAAGAGGGTGAGGCTAATGCAGCTAAGACCCAAAAATATTCAATGCATACTATAATATTATATATATGTAGGGGACCCTGCTCCATTTCTAATGTTGTTTTATCAAATGAGGGTTATATGATAATGTCTGACCTGTGGTACATGTTGAACGCAACATGACTGTGCCGCCCCAAAGCGAGCGATGGTGTCAGCCTCTGATCTGCTATGAAAATGTTTCTCTTTTGTTCTGTGGAAGAATAAAGGAGCTAATGAGCAGCCTGGAAAGACTCCAAAGAGATATGTTTGTTAAATGAATGTGTATCTACTGTGACTGTTCACAGATGTGTAATTAGAACTGTGAACAGTAAGTATGGGCCTGGTGTCTCTTGTTTGTTCCATGAGACAAAGGCAGAGGAAGACAGAGATGCACAATACACAAAGAGAGACGTGGGAGTCAGATAAAGAGAGAGAGCAAACGGGGGATGAGATGATGAGAAGAGAAGGAGGAACTGCTGACCATAACATTCATTATAAAATACTGGAATCTCATTTTATTTGTTTTAAACCTGCTAAATGTTAAGTTTTATTAAGTTGTATTATTAGTGAAAAGTTTTTAAAGTAACTTAAGTACTGCAGAGTTAGAGACTAAGGCAACAACCCTGCACTGCTGCTGTTTGTTCACACAACTGTGTTTCTAAATGTCACAACAGCATTGTGAAATTCAAAGATGACACCCCAGTGATTGGTCTGATAAATGACAACAGTGTGGACAGCCACAGGAAGAAGGTGAGGGACCTACAGTGTCAGAACAACAACCTGTCCCTGAGTGTTAAAAGGAGATGATAACTGTTAATTTAAGGACGTCCAAAACAATTTAGGCACCAATTTACATCACCGTGTCCCGTAGACATTGTGAAGAATTTCACATTTTTGGGCGCTCAGCTCTCAGACTTCCTCTTCTGGTCTTATATCACCAGCTATACTTTCTGAGTGAACTCAGTTTGTGGTCTGTTGTCATTCCTTCCCCAAAGAAAGTACTTACGAAGCATTAGAGCTTGGACAGGCCACCTCAAAGACAGTTTTTTCATTAGCTAGTTTAGTCCAGTGGTTTCCAGTCAAAGGGTCACAAGATGAATCTGAGGGCTCACAAGAAGATTCAGGGCAGTGGAAAGAATAAGAAAAACTACTAAAATTTGTATTCATATTTTGTACTAATATTTATTTTCGTCACTATTGAAAGAAGACTCTACTGCCTTGACTGGACATTATTCAAGAACAGCACTGAAGGCTTTTCTCAAAGGAGAAGTTTTCCCTCTTCTCCCAACCAACTTCAGCAAGCGTTTGATCCGACTGGTTGAAGTTAGCCCGGGTTAGACGTGATCAACAGATGCTTCATCCAGTCACCTGCCAGGTGTATTTTGAAAGTGCCTGCCCTTTTCCAAACAGCTTCTAAGAACAACTTCCCAGATGGTTCTGTGTAACAAACCATCTGGTGTGTCAGGTTATCTAGATATGGCTTTATGTATTTGTCGCGAGTTTCACGGCCACCATAAATTGGACAATGAGACGAGGTGGTTGCAATCTAGTAAAAACAGACAACGATAACAAGAAAATGTAAACATCACAGTCACATAACTGGAGCCAATAAGAAAGAGTAGAAAATGTTATACAGGCTCTGGTCTTTGTTTTGCACAGACTTCTATCTGCAGTATAATCAACAACAAGTCAGTCTGACTCATAGGTGCGATGGAATAATACAACAGGTGGGTGGAGAGAGAGACACACACATTGACACACAGGGAGAGAGAGAGAGAGAGAGAGAGGAAGTGGTGAAGATGCTCTGCGTCGCTGCAGCACTCTGCTCCTCATCTCACCACAGTCAGTCTGCCACAGAGTTTACAACACACAACATCGGTGTATCATCGGCGTGTAGCTGACCTGCATTCACCGCCACCTTCACACCACCATGCCAGTTAAGGTAAGGAGGCACAGAGCGTTCATTTCCTGTCAGCTCCATAAAAAACTGAGGACGGAGCCACTTGTTAAACTTTTTTTCCTGTTTCTGCATAAATAGCTGTATGTTTGCGGGTGTTTATCTCCTGCTGTTAATAATTAAAAACAGTAATAATAGTGTCACGTAGCCCATACAGGTCGTCTGTGTGTGTGGCACAGGGGGAAAGACGGGCTGGTGATGGTATCACAAGAGGAAACCAGCTCCACTTCCTTCCAGTCAGTCAGAGACAGAAAGTAAAATGTCGGCAATAAACTGGATGGGGTTGTCGTCTTTTACATGCATGCAAAAGAGCTGCAGTGTGCGTGTTTTGTGACAGAGTGCAGGTTTAAATATTCACCTGAGTTTACCTGAGCCACACAAGTTATATAATACACTGGATAACCCAGTTACAACTAAGGCGGTGTGGCACCACAGACCTGTCATAAAGTTATACCTTCATGGAGGTTATAATGTTCACTTTGTATTGAGGCAATGTTTTCGAGAGTTGTTGATTGCTTCTGGTGATGTTAAATTGTATTGCATTACTGAAAGGTATAGTCTATCCTTTTCAATATTTTAATGTTTATTACACTATGAAGTCTACTAATTCTAATACTAAGTGTGTAAGACTGTGTTCTCCATTGAGGATGGATTATGACGACTGTACAAGCGTTTATTGTTATATTACCGGCCCAGTTTTTTTTTATGATATGGTAATTCCATTAAGGTTTATTAATTGCTAAAGGTCAGTCTGTATCTCGTAACAGAAATTACACATGCTTGCCAGCACAAAAACCCTAAGCCATGCTATTGGCCAGAGGTGTCAAACGACTTGGATTATTTGGTTTCCCATTAGCCACCAAGGTAGCAACTATTCACAAGTAACACAAGTAAACATATAATGAAAACAATTGATAATCCACTTCACTCAGACTTGAGCCTTTTGACTTGAAAAAACTTGATACCGTCCTATAAACCAAAAGATTAAAAAGTCTGTTCTTTAAAGTGTGCCATGTCCACCATGAACCAATCAGTCGCTTCATTTACTGAATCATCTAATGTCAACACGTTCATTCTCAGCAAGCTGACTCTTAATTCATCAGATCCACTTTGTTTGAACCAATCCGACAGCATCCAATCAAGTTGAAGGAGAGAACCATGAAGAACTAACATTATGCTACTGAGCCCCACTCGGAAAAGATGGTACCAAAGATAATTTTGTCGACGTACATCAACTTCTAAAATTAAAGATCTTCCAACTTCGTTCAGCATTTGAAGTTGCATAAAGAACAGCGAGCTAAAGCTAATATTACCACAGATAAGCAAGTTAATGCTTAGCTAATGTTAGCTTAATAAGAAAGTAGCTTAACTCAGACTAGACTCACTGTTACATTATGACTTGTTTAGGACTTGAAACTCAACTTTGGACCTGTCTGTCTTGACTTGGGATTTGCTAAACAATTACTTGGTGGCACCTCCGTTTCTACCATGACTATAGGGATGGTAAAGTCCTCTACTTTGGACCAGACAGTTGGACCAAATATTTCAACAACTTTGTCATGGATTGTCATGTACAAACATTTGTGAACCAAGCACCACCATGATGTTAACATATTTGGCTTTTTATAAAATAAAAAGAAAACTGTGGAATCGGCTACCATTAGAATCCTAGTGTCTCTGGTGATCCCCTGACTTTTCCACTAGAGCTACCACTCGGTTGACATTTTTAAATTTGAGTGAAATATATTGGCATTGGGTGGATTGCCATTACATGTGGTATAGAGATTCATGTTCTCCTCAGGATGAATTGTAACAGCTTTGGTAATCTCCTGACTATTCATCTAGCTCCATTATCAGTTCAAAGTTTCACTTAATGACCAAATGCCTGCATGACATTCCCATCATTTAATCAGCAATACATGTAGGTACAACTATTTATACTGCTGTCATTAAGTGCAGAAAGCCCAGATCTACAGGAACCTTGTGACAGAATTATATTAGAATCAATACCTCCTAATGGTTTTTCGGTGTCAAATGTTAAGTGTCAGTATTGGTAACTGTGTTATAGGTCTTTGTGTCTTACAGTAAGTGCCCACACAGTCCCTGTCAGAGATTTTCCGATACAAACAAATTTGTACCTTTGTTATGAAGAATAATGTTATCATTTTTCATGAAACAGAACAGAATAGAAAAGTGATCAATCTAGATCACATTATGTTAATTCAATGTTCAACGATTCAACATGATCGATGCAAAGTGAAAATATCTATATATAGGATGCGCTTTTATTTTGAAATTCCCACCTCATGTCAGTGCCACAAATGACTGGAAGAGTTCAGTCAGAAAATTGCCAACTGACATTGATCACAGACCCTGAAATTAATCAAATCAAAATCATATTGTGGCAGACTTATATTCTAACGTTGTCCAAAAACTCAATATAATATCGTAGTGTGATAAAACCCTAATCAGTGGCAGTTCTGGACCAGTTTTACTAAGCAGCACACTGAGGCCAGTTGTTTTGTCAGAGCAGCACATTTGACCCGGGTACTCAAAACAATATAAGATACCAATATTTATTTATATGCTAGCAAATTAGCACCATTAAAAGTAGCCAAATTAGCTATTAGCAGTTCCTCTTTGCAATGCATCCATGGATGTACGTGGAACTACCACCAAATTACTTTGATACTGAAGAAAAACAAATTCTCAAGCATGCTCTGGGGTTGTAAGGAGCATTTTTTGT